>NC_137715.1:7580161-8280161 GCF_964034855.1 Anser brachyrhynchus
TTCTTTTTGCTTTCTGTTCCCTTTCTTTTTGCTTTATTTTCCCCTCCACTGGCCAAAACCCCCTCATCACCCAAAGCCCTTTGGGAGCCTGGTGTTACTGGGAGCCGCCCCGCAGGACACACGGGGTTTTCCTCCTTGGGGGTGCCCTGGACCATCTCATCCCATCCTGAGCTTTGCTGGTGGCCCTGGTGTCACAGCCCGGGGGTGCTGCCATCGTCACCTCCCTCCCTGCCTGTCCCTGCTGCATTTCAGCAAATCCTCCCCCCGAAGCTGCCGTGAAAGCAGGTGCAGCCTGGAGTCCCCGCTGCCGGCTGGCTGGGATGGGGACAGGCAGTGGGAGGGATGTGGATGGGGACAGGGACATGCTGGGGACACCTGACCCCGTGGGGTCACCCACCCCACCAGGACTGCGGGTGCTCCGCTCCCCAGGGCTTGTGGGCCCCAAGGTGGTCATCACAGGCAGGTGCCCGCCACTCTCACTGCCCCCCCCGACCTCCCCATCCCCGTCCACCCTGAGGACACTTACCCAAAGCATCGGGAGCGCCAGCAGCAGGAGCAGCAGCGTGCAGGAGCTGGGGAGCTGCCACGGGCACCCCATGGCTGGAGTCAGCCCCGTGCCACCTGGTCTGTGGGTGTCCCAGCTCAGTCCCCAAGGGGCTGGGGCCAGCCCAGCTCCTCCTGCATGGCACTGAGCACTGGGGGGACCCCAGCTCCCAGGGGTGCCCCTGCTCCCCCTGCTCCTTCCCAGCCCCGTCCTGTACCCAGGTCCCTCCAAGCCACTTTCCCTCAGGGGGTGCTTGGTCCCCGAGGGTGGCCCTGACCCACTCCCAGTGTCCCCCCAGCTCTGCCCGGCGCCCACGGCTCCTTCTCTCCACCAGACTGAATGTCACAGCTCCCGGGTCTGGCAGTGTGCAGGCTCCCCTCCGCTCCCCCTCCCCACGCACAGGGCTGGATGCCAGGAGCAGCATGGGGGGGACACCCAGCCTGGCACTGCCATGGCCCGGCCCCCAGCACCCTCTTATCTGCACCCCTCGGCGACCTGGGACCCCCCCAGCTGTGCCCAGGGGCATGCACTGGGGGGGCTGCAGAGTCCTCTTGCCTGCTCTTTGGATGCAGCTGAGCTGGAAACCTGATGTCCAAAGGCTTTGGGAAGTGGGGGTGCAGACAGGACTGGTCCAGGTTGGGGTGCAGGGGGCGTGCTGAGGGGCACGCTCCTCCCCAGCCAGCTCTGCCTGGAGCTAGAGAAGCCCCGAGGGGACGTCGTGGTGCTGGGGTGGTGCACACTCTCATGTGCAAACACATGCCCTGACACGCGTGTGCACGCCTGGATGGGTGCACGCACACAGTGCAGGGATGCTCCTTCAAGCCCTGCGTGCATGGGAGGCTCTGCAGGCAGCTGCCCATCCCGCCTGCTCACCTGCGTGGGCTGGGACACCCCCGATCCCCTTTCCAGAACGGGGAAAACCCCAGAAAGGGCTAGAAGATGGGTGTGTGGCTGGCAGCGGGCAGCTCTGCAGGATAAACTTAATCCTGCCCCATCCAAGCATGCTCAAAGTCCTTGGACAGGTCGCCTTATATTCCAGAAAGCTGCATGAAACCCCAGCAAAGTGCAAAACGGAGGGTTTTAATCTGGGCTGAGCTCATGATCTTGGTGCTTGGGTGCTACCAGGATGCTGGGTGCAGAGCAGAGCGGGTGGCACAAAATGCCCAGCGCAGCATCCCTGCCAGCCATGCCCTGGCACTTCTCCGTGGATATATATCTACAACTCAGCTCCATGCTGGAAAGCACCAACCCCTTTAGCACAGGGAATTTTGACCCAAACTTCACCACTTTTAGTGCTTTTAGAGCAAGGCAGGGGGCTAAGGGAGCTGTGCTGTCCCTTGTGCCAGGGCAGGATCGGGGGGAATGGCAAGCAGGTTCAGGAAAAGCTTTAGTGGAATAATTCACCTTGTCTTTCAAATAACTGCTATGTAATTCAAATACCCCTAAAAATGCAAATAAAGGAAATGGGCCCTTAATATTTAAAACCACTTGTACGACATTATTAGGAGTGACCGCCGCTGCTCTCACAGGCACAGAGCAGCAAAGGCTGAGCCTGCAGTTATATTGACACAAAAAGCCTCCGGGACCCGGCCAGACTCATTACCTTCTAATAGTTTCCAGCAAAATGCAAACACCCAATTTTAATCATTTAATTTTCCAACAGCACGTAAACAAGCAGTGGGAGGTTGCCTTGTCAGACACTGCTTTAACCAAATAAAATTATAACCGGTGCAAATAATCCCGGGCTGTGCTGGCGGAGATGGGGGCGACGGAGCAGGGTGAAGGCAGGCTGTGCCTGCTGGTCGTGGGGGCCCCAAGCCACACGTGTCCCCAAGCCACACGTGTCCCCACACGGCCGGCTTATTTGGTGCCATCTGGTGGCAAAGTCACCAGGGCTTGTCACTGGAGGGGAGCAGCCAAGTTTTGGAGGTGCCTGCTTTGGTCTGCAGGGTGGGAAGGAGCGGCTGAGGTTTGGGGGGGCTGCAGAGCACCCTTGCTGCATGCTGGGGGCTGTGCATTGCCCTTCCCCTCCCCAGGCAGCCCCCTCCTCCACCCTTGCCAACAGCCTCGTGCTCAATTTTGGGCTCTGGGAGGAGCCAGCCAGTGATGGTGCTGAGTGAGACCACAGTGGCTGGATGATGGCTTGGAAGAGACCTCAGAACAAGACCTCCTGGAAAGGAAAGTGTTATTTTTTTGTAACTGGGCTTCAAAGTGAGATCCTTCCACCCAGTCATGCTCCCGGATCTGCAGAGCAGCCCCGAGAGGTGCGTGTGATGATGTGACATGGAGCACAGGGGACAGACACTGCTGAGCCCCCACTGCATGTGCTTGGTTTGTCCTGATGTGCAGTGACAAACCGGGTTTGGTCGGGTGGTTTAGTTGCCCAGTGCACAGGGGAGGATGCATTGCCTCCATCTGGCTTCCTTTGTCTTCCATGAGTCTTAGGCAAGGCTGCTGCCCGCTGTCTGTTTCCTCATGTTGGGGGATTGTCCCAGCTGCGATTTGGGGCAGAACGAGGGACGTGCTGCATGCTGGCCCCCCTCCCCAGTCACCCCAGTTGTTGCTGCTGGGCTGTAGGGGAGCGCAGCCCATCCAGGCGTGGCACAGCGCCGCTCCCAGCCTGGTGCCATCCGTCACGCCCCAGCTCTCCATGTTCTGCTGCTCGGCTTGTTCACCAAAGCTTGTCGAAGCCGTGGTGCTTTCATTGCTTGCTTTGTGAGCACGGATTCGTGCAGAGAGCATTGGGCATCCCAGAGGGGCCGGATTGCCTTGCTTTTGCTCCAGATGCCTGGTGCAGCATCTTCCCCTGCTTGCACCCAGCAGCAGGGGCACTGCTGGTGGAGCCCTCCCCTAAGCAGGGTATGGGGTTGAAGTCCTGTCCTCGGGCTTTAATTAGGGTGAAGATTTTGGTTTGGCTTTCCAGAACAAGAAATTCAGATTTACAGTAAAAGAAGGGCTCGGGAGCTGCCAAAAAGAGGGCTGCTAATAAAAACATCCACAAAGCATCCTCAAGGGTGTCTTGTGGCACATGTCTCAGCCTAGGGGTAGGCTTCATCAGGGTGGCTCTTACTGGGGACAGAGGCGTCCATCACTGCCAGAACTTTATTATCACCCACATGGCCATGAGCGCTCCTGCCCCAGCGCCGATCCCCGCAGCCCTAATTCCATGGCGCTGCACTTTAAAGACAGAGAGCCGGGCTGGCAGGCGTGGGTGGGCGCATGGTGCCTGCATCTCCTGCTGCCACCGATGCTCAGACCTCCTCTCTTCATGACAGATGTGCTGGGGGCCTTAAAAAGGGACGTGATGCAGTGACTGGCTGCAGATGAGCATTGGCCTGCCCAGAGCTGAGCCCCAGCCTCTGCCCTCTAACCTCTGCAGCGGTGCTGCACGGGGCGCATCAGGGCTGGGGGTTGCACCAGACCCCCACTTGCGGACAAAGAGCAGTCAATAAGACCCCCAAAGGGGCTCAGGCTGCCCCAGAGAGGTCTGAGAACATTCACACCACGTCCCCTTGTTTTCCCACCGCAGCAGAAATTCTTCTTATGCTGCAAATGGCTCAGCCCTTTGCTCCAGTGCTCGAGTCCTTCCTACAGATGAGAACAATATTAGCACCGACAAGACGGATACCCGGGCTCTGCTCAGAGCACACCAGGCTCTGCCAGAAGCAGGGGGTAATCAGCATGGTAATTAAATGTGCAAATAATGTGAATTTGGGAGCTATAACAAAAGGCAGTGAAATAATCCAGCGGGGCCTGGAGAAATTAGGAGCACGGAGCAAAATGTAATGAAGCAGAAAATAGCCTGGCTAGAACCAAGGGCTGGGGGCTAAGGCAGCCGACCTCAGAATGGGTGCTCCTGCCCATCTGGAGGTGTCTTGTTGCGGTTTTGGGGCAGGACAGGAGGTTTTGGTGAGATCTGTTCCTTCTTCATGAGCAGGGCTGGCTCCAGGCTGGGTTCCTGGGAAATGCTCCCAGACCTACATGCTAGGGACAGAGGGGACTTTGGATTTTATATTGATGAAATAATCACCCAGAAGGGCAGTCCCAGAGCCCACGGAGGTGGAGGAAAGATATCTGAGGACAGTTGGAGGTTGGGCCATTTGGGGAGAAAATTTCCTTGCAATGGGTTTGCATGCCAACTTGGCATGGGGCAGGGGTGTGGGGGGGTGTACTGTGGCTGGTCACTGCAGAAGGGGGAAGTGGTCCATGGGGACCAGATCTGCGGTGGCACCTGCGTGATGTCCCCAGCAGCACTGTGCCTTGGTCATGCATGGGGGCACTCTGCCTCTGAGGACCAAGGGACATCCCATGGAGTGGAAGGACCTTCATCCTCCATCCACAGAGACCCCACAGCCGCGGCATGCTGGCAGGGCGCTGCATCTGATGGCAGGCACTGCTGAGCCCTGCAGAGCTGAGCCTTCCCTGAGCACTGCCCAGACCCATCTCCCAGTGCTCCCACGTAGAAACCTGGCTGTGTTTGCTCCTCCGACCTGAGTCCCTGGTGCAGGTGAGAGCTCAGCCCTGCAGGGACACACTGCTGCTTTGCAGCTGCCTCCGGCCCCTCCAGCTGCTTTCTGCCAGTGCTTGACAGGACCTTTCAATACGTCCCAATCAAAGGGGTGGCATGCTGAGAGCAAGCCAGGCAGCCAGAGCTGCTCTGACAGGCGACTGCATCCCACCAGACCCCCCGTCCATGTTCTCCTGTTGGCTTTTACCTGCCTCCCACCCAGTGAGCAGATGGGAGCAGAGTCGTCTCCCACCTCCCACGACAGCCGGCATTGATGGAGACCACAGGGCTGTGGGACCTGGGTATTTAGGAAAGCTTCCAAAAGCGTGTGCCCGAAGCGGTGAGATGCTGCTGGTGGGAATGCAGTGGGGCTGAGCAGACATGCCACTGGGACCAGTGCTCCCCAGCCACTAGGACCAGTATACAGAGCTTGAATGAACCCACAACCCCAGTTCCCTGCAGGGACAATTGTCCTGCAGGCCCAGAAACACCATGGGGTGTGGGGTGGGGAGCACAAAACACCTCTGTCCCACCCCTTTGGTGGTGGGGGGTGTCCTGGAGATGCACAGTGGGGAAAAGCAGTGTGGGGACGCTGCTGTGGCTGCCAAACCTGCCGGAGGCTTTGTTTGGCCCCAGCAGCTATAGCAACAAGCCGGAGCTGCCGGCTGCAGTGCTGCTCGGCTGAGCCATGGAGGTCGGGGCAGCGGGGGACCCCAAGGGGGTCTGGGGGGACCCGGTGACTGGGACCTACATCATCCCGCATGGGGTAAGCCCTGCAGAGCAGCTCTGCCTCTGGACAGAGGGGATAGTCAGGGTATGCAAGGGTATGGTGGGGAAAATGGGCTGGGGTGGGAGGAGAGGGGATGGGGTGGTGGTTTTAGGTGGGCAGTGGGGTCTGGAGCTGCAATGCTGGTTTGTGATTTTATTTATTTATTTATTTATTTATTTGTGAGATGTAAATGCCCCCTGCAAAAAGCAAAGTGCTCACTGTGCACCGCGGGGCCGTGTCCCCAGGGCTGGGGGGAGGGCTTGCAGGACTGCACCCCTGGAGAAAGGGGGGTCAGTACAAGCCGACCCCTCCTCCAAGACCCTCCATCCCCAAGGCTTTCTTTCCCCTTCTGCCTTTCAGATCCCACCTGTGCCATGTCCCCACGGCGCTGTGCCGGTGTCCCAGCAGCCAGTGGTGATCCTCCAGCAGCTTCCTGGGACCCTCGCCCAGCCCACCAGAGCCCCACACCTGCGGGAAGGTGTGTGACCACAGGCATCTCATAGTCCCATGTTAAAACCATCTTAATTTCATCCTTTTATTTTTTTTCAGCCTCTTTAGGATGAGTGACACCTGGGGGGGCAGGGGGGAGGGCTGCAACCTCACAGGGCTGGCCACACCTTGACTTGATGGTGTCTTTGCCCTACAGGATGCAATTTTTGGTGGTTTTACCAAACTTGAAGTCAGGGCTGGCTTGGACCACACTGGGATGCTCCTGGGGGATGGTTTTTTTTGAGATCTCTTTCGGCAAAAAAAAAAAAAAAAAAAACATTTTGTGAGCATCACCAGGGAAAGGCAGGGTGATACGGGATCTTTGGCCATTCTAGGTGGGACAGAGGGGGACGTACCAGCTCCAGAGGGATTTTGGCTCCCAGGACAAATTATGACCAAAGCCATGCTGTGGGGAGGGGGAAGGCTGAGCTGTCTAAAAATACATGGAGGAAAGGGCATGCTCCAAATTGGTGTGGGAAGCTCATGCACAAAGCAGGGTCTTGGAGATCATCCTCCAGCAGGTTTGAAGGCACCTTGCAGGGGAACTTCATGCCTGCAGTAAACGGTGATGTTTCATTGGGGATGTGTCAATGTTTTAATGGGGGTGTTTTAAAGCCTCAGGCATCCAGCCAAGGGGACTCAGATGCTGACATGTACGTGCATGGCCACCTGGGTCTGAGCCCTGCTCAATAGGTACTTGCTCTGGGACTGGAGGAGGCATCAGTCCCTATGGGGACTATGAGTCCCCAGGGGTCTCTGAGCTCCGAGCCCCCACGCACAATTCCATGCCCACTGCCCAGCTCTCTGGCAGTGCTTCCCCGGTGCCAAGGAAGGATTTGCCAAGCCCTGAACACTGCCAGGACCGCAGCAATTCTCCTCCGAATGGGCGGAAAGTCTGCTGCCTCCAGCACCGCTAATCACCTTTTGTGAGCAGCCTTCGTCAAGCCAGACCAGATGTTTAATCACATTTGCAAATAAGGAAAGGCTTAACTATGTCTATTTTAAAGCTTTATCCAAGCAAAATAATTTTTAAATGCCATGTAGGCCTTCCAAATTGGGCCGTGGGGCAGTCTGGCTTGGCTCCTGGTACTTGGCATAGGGACAAGCTGTGGTGCCACGCCATCCCAGCAGGGACCCCATGGGGGCTGCATCCACACTGCTCAGCCAGTGGCTGTGTTTCCCATGCCCTCGCTCTAATCCCTCTCTGACGCAGAGCCCCTTACTCTCCGGCAGATTTAATCGAGTTGATGATGATTCAAAACTCCCAAATGTACCAGGTGGTGATGAACAGTCTGGCCGTGTCGGCATTGACGTCCTTCGGGTTCGGACCATCTCCAGCTGCTGCCCAGGTACGGGGCAAGGAGGATGGATAGCACCTGGGTCCCATTTCATAGCAGCATGGGACCCCTGAAGTGCAGCTGCTGGGTGTTCACAGCCCTCTGCAGCTCCTGGGGGGTCTGGGGCTCTTTGGGCTGGTTTGACCCCCAGCACGGATCATATCCAGGCTTCTTGGAGGGGATTTAGTGCAGCTGGGAAGAACCGAGGTCCACCAGGCGTGGGCAGGGTGCAGGACTGGGCTGAGCAGCAAGGCTGAGCACTGCTCATTAGGCAGAACAGCTCTGCGAGGGCGTTCATTTGAAAGTCCATCTCGAACCAAAATTACATGAAACATCTCATCTCCATGGGGGGAAACAAATGCCGCTTTCTTGGTGGGATGTGGGCAGCTGCCTTGCTCACTGCCAGCTGGCATCTTTCATGCACGTACTCCCAGTACCCACCGATTCACTATACTGGGGGAGACTGGACCCTGCATGTGGCTGCTCAATGCTCAGATGCTGTGGGCAGCATTTTGGGGTCCTGTCTCAGGTAGCAATGCCCCTGTATTGTTTCTCCGTGTGGAACCTCATGGAGCTCAGGCAGGAGAAGTGCTGAGGGGGCTCCCGGCCGGGAAGCGGCTCTGCAGGAAAGGCCCTGGGGTCCTGGGGGGCCCCAAGCTGAGCAGGAGCCAGCAGCGGGCCCTGCAGCAAGGAAAGCTGGTGGTGGCCCGAGCTGCACCAGGTGAAGGACCGCCTGCAGGCAGAGGGAGGGGATCCTGCCCCTCTGCTCCTCGCTGCTGGGCCCCTGGCACCAGAGAGGCCAGGCAGGCTGCAGAGAGCCCAGGGGAGGGCCACGAAAGTGGGGGCGCCGGAGCAGCTCTGCTGGGAGGAGAGAATGCGGGAGCTGGGGCTGCTCGGCCTGGAGGGGAGGCTGCGGGGGATCCCGGCCGTGCCCGTAAATCCCCGCGGGGAGGACGGAGCCGGGCCCAGGGGCACCGGGCACGAAGCGGGGCCCGGGAGGTGCCCTCTGACCGCCGGGAAGCGCTTCTGTGCCCTGGCGGTGGCGGAGCTGGCACAGGAGAGGCTGTGGGGGCTCCTCCTGGGAGGCCTCCAGAAGCTGCCGGGACCTGGCCCTGGGCACCCCGCTCTGGGCACCCCAGCTGGAGCAGGGGCTGGAGCAGTTGGTTTCCCGAGGTCCCAACCTCAATCGCTCTGTGACTCTGATCCTGTCTTGGGGAGCCCGACGAAGACAGCTGCTGAGATAGGCCCAGAATCTCTTTGCCTTTTGTTCCTCCCCACAGCCACTCATGGTGCCTTTGCAGACCGGAGAGGAAGAGGAGGCCATGGTTTTCCACCACCACTACGTCCCCTACACCGGTCCCACTCCCATCTTGGCATGGCCGGTCCCGGCTGGGGCTGGGGGACCGGTGGTCATGCGCTACCAGGACACGGCAGAGGAGGACGGGGAGCCGTGAGTAGCAAGGGTGCTGCTTTGTGTGTACATGTCCTGCAGCCCCTGGTGTGACAGCACCTCTGGCACCAGATGGGACACAGAGGGCTGGCATTTACTCCTGTCCTTGGTCCTTTCCACCAGCGCAGTGCCACCTCCTCCACCCCCCAGTGCCACAGGGACCGTAGGAGCCAATGTCCCACCATCATCAGGTGAGGACAAGTTCTCCCCGTAGCACCTACCTTCAATGGGAGATGTCCCCAGGCATACATCAACCTTCCCACATATCCCAACGAGGGCTGAGCCCTTCCTGCTCCCTCCCTCTGTCCAAGCCCTAACACGCCCTCCAGGCCCTGCTTTCTCTCTGCAGAGTACTACGACATGCTGGAGCAGCGGCAGTGAGCTCCCTGCACCCTGAGGTGGCTTCTCCTGCACGTCCCTGGCCTCCACCCCAGAAGATCTTGTGTGTGCCGAGAGTGGGTGCCCTATGGTACTGACAGTTTTGGGGTGGCCCACAGGGAGGAGGACAACGTGCCCAGCAAAATGCATCAAAATAGTACATTTTGCTGGGCATGTTGTCCTCCTCCCTGTGAGCCACCCCAAGGCACTGGGTGTCACGAAGCCCATCACCAAACCCAGGTGACTGCATAAGAGGGACAAGCTCCAGTTCAGTGGTGACATCCCAGTCCCAGCTGAACAATGTGTCCTTGCCAAGCCACGAGGGCCCTGCGGTGCTCGGCACCATGCTGTGTCCCCATGGGACATGCTGGCATCCGCGGGGTGGGGTTGTGCCAGCCCAGGTGTCCCTTCAGCTCCCAATGCAGCACATTGCCTGTAATTAATTTGCTTTGTTAAGAAAGCGCCCTGCTGTCACTAATTAAGCATCTGTAATTACCCAGGCTTCTGGCTCTGTGCCTGAGCATAGGGCTTCCTCCAAGCAGCAGGGGTGAGGGGGGGCTGTGAGCCTCTTGCACCCAAAGGAAGGGGAATACCAGTGCCTGATGCTCTTGGCCGAGCATAGCATGGGCAGGGCTGGATATGGCCAAGTGCTGTTCCCACAACGGGAACACACAGTTCCACAGCTCCCACACTGTTCCACACAGTGCTGGCCCAGTGCTCATCCCAGTAAGGGATCCATCCTCTAGAGGGCTCCTGGTTGAGTGAGTGTGGGGTTCCCCAGGGCTTGGTTTCCTCCCTGTTTGGGTAAAAAGGTGGGGGGCGTGTGTGCAGGCGTATTATGGGTGCTGGGAGCTGGTCTCTGCCTCTGCCACCTCCCCATCCCTGCTGCAGGGTTCACAGCTCTGCTCTGATGCCACCAGGGTGGGTGGGCTGGTGGGGCTATGGGGTTCTGATGAGGGCTGTGGAGTTCCATGCAGCCAGCAGCATTACAGCCTGGTTATCAGGAGGCTCTGCTTTAGGAGCTCCTAGTAGGAGACTCTAGGGCTGGGGGTTAAGTGGAGCTGAGAGCACGCAGAAAGATAGTATCCAGGCAGTTCACCCTGAAATCCCCTCTTTCTGCCGCTACTGGGTAATGAGGACCACCCTGTCTCTATTTTGGGGTCCCTATGGAAGGGAGGGCTCATGCTCCCCCTGCCCAGGACCGAGCCATGCTCTGCCACAGACGGATCTTCCTCTGCAGCGAGGCTCAGCCTGGCTCCTGCTGAAGCTGTGGGAGAGGCTAGCAGGGTTGGCCCCAGTGTGGAGTGAAGGAGCCGCGTTGGGTTGGGCATGAAGGCACATCTCCCTTGCGTGGGAGTACCCTGAGATACTATAAGACCGACTGGGTAGAGCAGGAGAGGAGACCGTCCTGGGGCACTTCTAGCTGCCAGCACAGGGAGCATGGCACGGCCAGGAGCAGGAAGGCGTCTGCTTGTTCCCATGCTACCGGAGGTGGGGAGAGGGTGTGGGTGGAAGCAGCTGCTGTGGGAGCAGAGCAGGGTGATTTTGTTGAAGGTATGTCATGTCAGAGAAGGTTTGGGGCCACTGGGTGCGACCCAGGAGATGCGATGCTGGGGTTGTTACGGGAAGGCACGAGCAGAGCCCTCTGACCCAAGGACTGGAGGAACCAACGGGTCTGGGCAGCAGCGCACGGATGGAGCAGTGGGGCTGTGAGCTCCCAGATAAGAGATGCTGGTGGCTGAGCTGGCTGACACCAAGCCAGAATCATCTCTGCGATGTCAGAACACTGCTTTTGAAAAGCAAGACCAGAGTTTCCAGACTTCCGCAGCCCAGGAATGGGCTTGAATCTTGTGTGCCTGGTGTGACAGCAAGTGAGCAGGAGGAGAGGCTAATTACACTCCTGTGCACGCAGACTGCACTGCCATAAACACCTAATGCAACGCAGCCCCTGGCTGCCAGCTGGGGTGGGGGCTGGCAAGCCTGCATGGGGAGCAGCCGGGTATGCTCCAGTGGCCTGATAATCTGCAGTGTGGGTCCTGATGGTGCTGGGGAACTGCGGCCAGCCTCGCTGGGGTGGTGGGTATGGACCGGAGCTGCTCCTGTTATCAGGAGGATTTCAGGGGTGACCCCAAGAGGTGCCCCCAGCGTGAGCACTTTAATAAGCAGCTGAGCTGATTGCATCAAGTCAGAAGCATTGCAATAGGCACATCCCAGCTGTGACTCCATGGATGACCCAGGGTCTATGGTGTTGACTCACCTCCGCTCTCCACCCTCGGCCGGTGAGCCTGCCTCCCACCTCTGCCAGTCCATACTCAAGCCTCTGCACGGGGCGAGCAGCACACAACTCCTTCCCCGGGACCAGCCCACGCGCCCACATGTGGCTCTGCTGATACCCTGGTGTCTCCTGCCGTGCTCCTGGCAGCCCTGTCCTCCTCCCCAGCTCCTGGGGACGCGGGCTAAGCTCTCCAGCACCCTCGCGCCCAGGCGGCACGATGGAGGCTGTCCTGCTCCAGGGGCTGCTGCTCCTCCTCTTCTTCGTTGCCCTGCTGCTCTACCAGCACAATGCCACCTTCAACTACTTCTGCAAGGTGGCCTTCTTTAACTGCTGGGTTGTGGCCATGGCCACTCTCCTCTCCCCCTTGGCGGCTCTTCGGGGACGCTCCGTGGAGAACATGAAGTGAGTACGGCTTGGGGTTGTTCTTCCACCGCTGCGACATCTGGGGCTTGGCGGTGATGGAGGAATTTGGAGGTCTTGTGGACCTGCTCTTTCCTGCCCAGGCTGTACCCAGAGCCGGGACTATATGGTGTGTCTGCGCAGTGAGGCTGAGTCAAGCCCTGGAGGCACGGTGAGAGCTGTGGCCACATCCCTGTGGCAAGGAAGGGTGCATCTGCATCTTGTGGTGTGGTGGAGGGGTGCTGGCCAAGGCAAGGGAGGGTTACAGTGCAATGGGGTGGCCACCTGGCTTTGGACTAGCTGGCCCCCGGAGGATGAAATCGTTTACAAGGGATCCTTCTTGGCTGTTGCAGCGTTGGGCCATCAGATGGGGAGGCTGGCAAGGGTTCGAAGCGCTGTCATTAGCAGGATACAAACACACACCCACGCCTGCCTCCTTGGCAGTGCAGCCACGTCCTGTTCAGGGGACTGCGCTTTGGCAGAGGGACTGCGGGATTCCTCGGTGCCATCAGCACTGGCACAGCGCTGCCGCGTGCCGGTGAGCCGTGCCGGTGCTGCCCCGCAGCAGAGGGGAGGCTCGGCCGAGCTGGGGGTGGTGGCGGCTGCGATAGCATCTCTGAGCACGAGAGGAAGGTCTGGCTGCTTCCAGGGTGTCGCAATCCTGGTGCTGGATTCCTGGGCACGATAGCATACCAGAAGGGATGTAATTGTGTCAGAGTGCAAGAAGTCTGAGGCTGTGCAATCTGGCAAGCTTGAGCCATCGAGTGTGGGCGCTGAGAGATTTCAGGCCCTCGGCAGGAGTGTGGTCAGAGGTTTGATGTTATCAGTCCCCTTGTGCAGACGCTCTCATCCTGTCTGTGCGGAAATGCTGTACACACATGCACATATCCAGAGGTGCTTTGAGCACTGGGGCAAAAGCTTCCAGCTTAGAGGAACTCCCCGGCGTGACGCAGTCCTGAGTCACCAGTGCCGTACCTTGTCCCACCGACACCTCACAGCCGTCCTCCACCAGAGCAGCACGCCCTGCTCCGCCTCCTCTTCAGCCTCCAAATCACAAAGCCTCCGGCTTGGAGCAGGTTCCTGTCATTAATCCTGGCTTTGGGGCATTGCCACAAGTGTTTTGCTTCTCCGCAGGCACAGGGATTGCTGTGCTTAGGTCTCCCAAAAGCTCAGTCCTCTGGCGCAATGGCCCTACCAGGCACTGTGAATTTCCCTGTGAATTTCCCCATGAATTTCCCCTGCCTCCTCACTCCTCCCAAATCTCTTCTCCCGCCTGCCTGGTCCCCAGCTCCTGCTGACCGCCCTGTCCCCTGTGGGTTCTCTGGGAACAATCACTGATAGATGTGAGGTCCCTGGCATGGATGCTCTCCATGCTATGGGTTAGAAAGTGCCCCATTTCAACACTGTTGGAATGAAAGTGTACCGGGCTTTATTTCCTCCTTGGGTGCTGCAATCCCCATTGCTCCATCATCCCTTCATTCCTCTTGTTGTTCTCACACTGACTGTCACCCTTCATCAGCATTGCCATCCTGGTGTCACCCTTCCTGTCCAACCCTTTCTGGTGACGCAGCTCTTCCTTGTTTCCTGTCCATCCGTGTGGATGAGAAACCTCCATCCCTTTCTGACGCTGCAGAACTACTGAAGCTATTCTGAGTTGCTCTAATGAACGAAGCTGAGTTGCTTCCTGCCTTTTTTTTCCTCTGCTCTTGGCAAAGCCTCCTCCGCCTCCACGCGTGGTGCTGGCAGCGCTGTCCAGTGGCTGTTCCCCAGCAGCAGCCCTGCCGACCTCTCTGTCCCCAGGCTGTTCCCTGCAGTGCTCCCCCAGCCATTGCTCGGCACATCTCGCTGCGACCCACCACCCACAGGAGGCAGTGGCCATGCAAGCTGTGAGCCTGGGGCTGGGGTTCCTGCCCGAGGTGCACGTGCTGGAGCCTCACGGTGAGGCTCGCCCAGTCAGAGGCTGTTGTCCTCACTGGGATGCGATGATTCACACCGCAGCTGCAAGCATTCCCATCCCATCCTACCCCTTCCCATCTCACTTTTTCTTCTTCCCTGGACGTCAACCCTCCAAGGAACTTGTTATTTCTCCCACCTGCTCGTGGTGGCTACTCTTCGTGGCTCAAAGCCACACTTTCTATTACTGAGGCAGCGACTGCTCTCACCTTGGGGATGGCTACAGATGTGCTTACAAGAGCAAACCACCACACAGGATTGCTGAGACTGGGAACAGACACACCTTGGGACACGCTATTTGCTCGTATGGACCAGCTCTAGCTGGTCCGTTTTGCACCTTGCTCCTGCGTGACTGTGAAGGGCTGGAAGAAATCCAGCAGCCCCTCTCTGTGTTGATCTGCTCCCCACGTGTGTTCCTCTGCCCTAGGCTCCTGCGCGCTGCGATCCGGCCCCTCAAGCACCTGTATGGCATCAAGATGCAGGTGCGGGGCTCTGAGCATCTGAATACCGAGGAGCCCTACGTGATAGTTTGCAACCACCAAGCTTCCCTTGACCTCATGGGTAAGTGCAGGGCAGAGGAGGGACTCGTCGCTGCCTGGGCAGCCTTTGGGGTTCTGCAGGGCTGGACCAGCCTCGTGCCGGGGTGTTCCAGCGAGGCCAGCACCAGGATTTGTACAGGAAGTGTGGGGTAGAGAAGCTGGTGAGGCAGGAGCTCGGGGCTGCAAGGAGAAGGGAGGAAGATGCCGGGTCACTGCAGCCACAGCCTGGTTGGTCATGGGAGCCACCAGGCAGGGACTGATTGCTTCTTCTCTCATCTCTCCTCCAGGCATGGTGGAAGTGATCCCCGACCGCTGCGTGCCCATCGCCAAGAAGGAGCTCATATACATGGGCACTGTGGGGTGGGCCTGCTGGCTCAGCGGCATCATCTTCATTGACCGCCACAAGAGGGGAGATGCCATCGATGTCATCTCCCAGACGGCCAAGACCATACGGCGTGAAAATGTGAGGGGACCGGCAGTGGGGGCAGTTGAGGAGGAGAAACACAGGGGGGTGCAGTGGGAGGCATGGGGGGGCACCAACATAGCGGGGGGCGGGGTGCACCGGTCTTGGGCCAGGGGACCTCTGGGGTCCATGTTTGCATCCCTCCCTGTCCTGTGTAGCTCCGAGTGCTGATTTTCCCCGAAGGCACCAGGAACCAGGACAAATCCATGCTGCCCTTCAAGCGCGGGGCTTTTCACTTGGCTGTGCAGGCTCAGGTAAGGCCATTGTTCTCCTCCACCCACCCTTGGCAGAGAGGGATGGGCACACACCCTGGGGCAGGAGGATGGGGGACATTAGGGTCTTCTGGGGTCTGCAGGGCCCAGGGAGGTGGCAGGGACCTGCTGAAGCCCAGGGCACAGCAGGAGCTGGAGTCTGTATGGAGGACACCCCTGACCCACCATCTCCTGCAGGTTCCCATTTTCCCCATTGTGATCTCCCCGTACTGGGACTTCTTCAGCTCCAAGGATAAGAAATTCACCTCTGGTAAGTGGAAAACAAGAAGCCCTGATGCTGGAGGGAAAATTTGGTGGTGGGGATGGGGCCCGCAGGGGATGGAGGTCTCTGGGAGACATGTGGGGAGGCAGCCAGTGGTGGAGGATGCTGGTGGGAAGACCTTGCTCCTGGGGGGTTTGTCCAGCAGCCTCCTTGGCCTTTCCCCTCTCTCTCCAGGGACATGTACCATCCAAGTCCTCCCCAAGATAGAAACCCATGGCCTGAGCCCGAAGGATGTCCCCGAGCTAACAGAGACCATCCGCAAAGCCATGGTTGATGTCTTCTCTGAGATGGCTGCAAATCAGCGGGGGGACCAGCGCGCTGAGCACCCTCTGCTCCCGTGCTCTACTGGGGCCACCAAGGGGACTGGCAGCCCACGGCACAAGGGCGACACAGCTGGGACCAGTGATTAGGCAAAGGAACAGAACCCCTTGGGGCGTCGGGGAGGTGGCACAGTCACAGGCTGGGCCACGCTGTCCCCCTGTCCCTTGTAGATGTGCCTGCCGGGCTTGCAGCAGGATGGTGCCCTGGTGCAAAGGGAAGCAGAGCAGGGTGGGAGGCAGCGCTGAAAACAGAGCAAGGTGCCCCAGAAACCCCTTGCAATGATGTGTGTCTCCCCCAGACCTGGTGCTGTGCAGCCGGCCCAGCCTGCGGGCTCCATCCGGTGGGATGGATACTGCCCACGCAAGGGGCGAAGGGCTGGGTGTGCCAGGTAGAGCTCACTGCACCGTTCTCCGTCCCTCATGGTGTGGTTCACCCGTGGGCTTGTTCAGTTGCTTCCTGCCAGGGGAAGCTGCAAGCCATGGTCCTACTGGCAGCGCTGTCCTCGTGCAGCCATCGTGGGGAGGGTGCAGAGCACACGGTGTGGCTGGGGGGGACGGGAGGAACGTGGGGAGGGGGATATTGCCACGTGGGAAGAGCAACCTCGATGCAGAGGACGGTGCAAGATTAAAGAGTCCACAGCTGGTTTCTGTGCATGGTGCCTGAGCCTGCGGGGAGAGGGCACGGTGTGGGGGGGGCTCCGTCTACTTACGGCCATGCTGCACGCATAGCACCCCTACGGACACCACGGCTTCTCCTGGGGATATTGCTCCGGACGGGGCGAGGAGCACGTGGCAGGGTGGGAGTTAAACGGGGTCTGTCCCCGTGCCGTGGGGGTGAGCAGTACATGCACAGGAGGGGCACCAATGAAGTTTACAAAGGAGGAAGGCCTGGACCATGCCCACCTGGAGCAGGAGGGACCTGCGCCCCATGGCTGTCAGACCATGGCACAACCACGTTCATCTGCCAGCCGCGTGGGGCTCCTGTGAGCTCCTCCTCTGCCTGTTCCCTGCAGCCAGGCAGGGCTTTGGGCACCCTGTGGTCACTTCCCCACCCCGGGGTGACAGCAGGACAGTGTGTGGCTGCCCCCAGCGCTGGGAGTGGGGCGGGCAAGGCTCACATGACAGTGGTCCTAAAATTCTCTAAATATGATGTGCAAACTATGGCCAAGAAAGGGAACAGTGCTTTGATTCATCATTGTTCCTGCTCTTGGGAATGGCTGGAAGAAATTCTGCGAGATCGTGGAAACCTGTCCATTAACTTCTGCTGGGCAACAATACTAGCAACTGCAAAGAAGCTTCCTGCGAGCAAGAGCTCTCCAGGTCAGGAACCATCACATGGAGATGGCCAAGAGCAGCATGCCCGGGGAGGTGCTCCATTCCCAGGGAGCCCCTTCACTCTTTTCCCTCCTGCCAGTCTCCCCGCTCGCTGTTTGCTCTGCAGCTCTGCGCTGGCTCGGCGGTGCTGCCACGTGCCCACAGCTGTGGGTGGGGTTTGGCTGCCTGGAGCCTTGAACCCACTGAGCCCTGGGTCGGGTGGTTAAACATTGTCCTACCTGAATGGCCAGGCCCCCACCAGGGACCTCGTTGGCTTTCGTTGCTGCCAGCGGGGAGGTGAAGGTGAAAGGGAGAGAGGGAAGGTGCAGCGTAAGGGCTCTGATTCCGCCTTGCCTCCGCGTTCTCCCCCAGGCATGGGGTCCGCAGCAGCCCTGCCCCGCCTGATGCTGCTTTGCCTCCTGCACCTTGTAGCTGGAGCATCTGCACAGCCGTAAGCCCTCTCTGTGTCCATCTGTCCATGCTTGGTAGGATGATGGTTGGTCTTAGCTTGCTGGTGATGCTCAGGGACAATCCTGGCCTTGACTGTGGTCGCTGGTTGGGGGAGAAGTGCTCGGGGTAGTGTGTTGTGTCATCCCCGTGAGTGCAGCGGACTTTGTGCCTGGGGTTGGGGTCTCCGGGCTGCTTTGGTGTAGGTGCAACCTCACACACGAGCTGGGGCATGAGCAGAATCATTCCTCTCTCCCCAGACCCACCCCACAGCTGCTTCCCGAGGTGTTCATGGGCAAAGGGGGCTCTGCTCTGGTCCATGGACCGGGCAGATGGGGGAAGGCTGGGTGGCACAGCCCCACGGAGAACATCCAGGGGTAGAACAAATCGGGTACCCCCTACCTTGGTAGTCTGAATGGGAGGGGAGTGCTGGTCTTTGCTGTGGGTCCCTGCCCACTCTCGAGGAGTCCTCTCCCCAGGAGATACCTGGTGCTCTTCCCCTATGTGATCTACTACCCGCACGGGGGCAAGGTGCACATCCACCTCATGGACCTGGATGGGCCCGTGCGGGTCACCCTCCACCTGGCGAGCAGCCACAGCGTCCCTAATGTCACCCTGGAGGAGACGGGCAACAAGATTCTCCAGCTGGACTGGCCCCTCTTCCCCAACGTGAGTGACTGAGGGCCCCAGGAGGGAATGTCCATCCCTTAGCCACTGCTGGGGCCAGGGGAAGGGACACGGGGGCTGTCCTGGGTGGGCAATGGCTGAGCTGGAGAGCAGAGGGACACGGGGCACACACAAAGGCCTGGTGAGCTGCATCTACATTGTCTTCCCGTGATACACCCAAGCCCACCATAAAGGCTTTGCACCCATTTGTGTTGTTTTCCTGGGGGCAGATTTCTACCCCAACAGAGGAGGTGGCGTACCTACATGTCTCCATCCAGGGAGGTTCCCTGGGGGTCTCCCAGCAGAGGGAGGTCCTGCTGAAAGCCCCAGGTCTGTGGACTGTGATACAGACAGACAAAACTACCTACAAGCCTGGGCAAACCGGTGAGGGGCAGGAGCTGCTGGAAGAGCTCATGGGCTCTTGGGATGGGATGCTCGGGTTGGGTCCCAGGCTCTAGCACTCACTCCTGCTCTGGGGTTTGCTCTTTCCAGTGAAGTTTCGAATTGTCCATTTGGAGGAGGACTTCATTCCCAGTGACAGAAAGGTGAGATGGGGTCAGGGTGCAGGAGGTGTGGTGGCGATAGGGTCCTCACGTGGTGAATCTGCTGGGTCTTGGCAGCAGTGACAGGGACCGCAGTGTCACCGTGAGCGCAGGCAGCTGGGCAGAGGCATGGCTGGGCTGCTCCACGCTGAGTGCTAACCCCTTCTCTCTGCTTTTGCAGCTTCCCCTGGTGACTGTGAATGTGAGTTTTCACCGTGTGCCATCCTGCCAGCTCCCTCGGGAGGAGCAAAGGGGCCCAGAACACATGTGCTGCTGGGCACCAGGAGCGGGGACAGAGAGGACATCCCTGATGCAGAGACATCACAAGGAGTAGGGAGAGGGCTTGGGTTCCTCATCCTCATTTGCAGCCCCATTTGGGTCAGCTTGCCTGCATGTGGGACCTCAGGGCAATGCCACTAAGGTCCAGCTTATTAACAGAGATTTCAATCTGTGCAGAAAACCAGGAGCTCCCAGTGCAGGCTGGAGCATCCCCCAGTGTCCTGCTGCTGGAGCTCAGCCTGCAGGCTGGAGCTCAGCTAACGCAGCTTCTGGGGCAATTGTTCCACCTGGAGAGGTGATGCCCTCACGGTCTGAGTGTGACAGCAGGGCAAAACCTCTGCTTCTTGCGAGGTTGCACAGGGCGATGAGTCCTCCAAGCTGTCAGCCCCACCGCTGCCACAACCCCCCAGGTGAGGGCTGACACTGTGTGTCCCCAGGTGCAGTATTACGGAGAGAGAACCATCGCGTCATGGCAGGATGTGAGCCTGCAGCAGGGCATCGTGGACTTGTCCCTCCCGCTGGCCATAGACTCAGCCTTGGGCAGTTACACCATCAAGGTGGAAGAGAAGACTCACGTCTTCTGTGTGGAGGAAAACAGTGAGTGGGGATGAAGGCTTTTGGGAGCCATCATGCTGGATGGCAAGAAATGGGCAAGGAGGAAGTGGGCAGGCTCCTGTTTCCCGTTGTTCTCCTGCAGGGCCACCCCACTTCCAAGTGCTTCTCCAGCTGCCATCCTTTGTGACGGTGACGGACGAGAAGATCCCACTGCACGTCTGCGGGTGGTGAGTCAGCGAGTGGCCACGGGGCCGATGGTCCCTGCAGCCTCCCCATCCCCTTCCTGCTCCATCCCCACAGGTACCCATCTGGGAAACCTTTCCGGGGCAGGGCTGAGGCCAGCCTGTGCCAGTGGCACAAATATTATCCGAAGGAATCTGACAGATGTGCTACATTTGTGGCCGAGGTGAGGGCAGAAGGTAGGGAATGTGGGTGGTGGTCCTGGAGGTGTTTCCCCATCTTGGGGTCCTGTGCCTTGGGGATGACGGCTGGGTGCAGCGACTGGGCATCACCGGGAGATCCAGCTTTCACATCAATGTTCTGCAAAGCCAGTCATCCCAAAGAGTGTGGGGGAGTTGGGTGGGGACTCTTGGGGTGCTCCTCGGGACAGGATGGGCAGGAATGGGACAGCCATGCGGCAGAGCAGCATACCAGCCCTAGGGTGGATATTGCAGGATTCCAGTGCTGGAGGATGGGCTGGTGGGAGGCAGCAGCACCCGAGAGCCCTGATCCACCACTTCCCCGCAGATGACACCCAAGGGCCTGGCCACGGGCTGCTGCTAATGTGGGCAACTCTCTCCCTCAGACAGGGAGGAACGGCTGCTTCTCCGCCCAGATATCCACAGCTTCTTTCAACCTGACCAGCCCCGACTACGAGAGGCAGCTCCACGCCAACGCAACTCTGATAGAGCGGAGGACCGGTAAGTGCAGCCAGGGTGCACCCGGGGTGTCCGTCCTTCCCATACACACGCATCAGCTGCTCTGGCCCTTCCTTGCTTTGGTGTTTCCTCTACTCCCATCTGTGGAGCAATCCCTCAGGCCCTGAAGGCTGTTCAGGAACTTCTTCCCCTTCCAAGATCCTTCCCCAGCTGTTCCCACACCATCCACCTCCCACTCTGCACTCTCTGCCTCTGACACAAGTTGACATGCTTTGTCAGTGACTGGAAAGCTGTTAGGGTTATTATCTTTTTCTTGGCAGGCCTTTCTGACTTTGATCATGATTATAAATAGCTGTTATCTGCCTGGGTAGGGTTATTATAAACTTCCTTAGGATCAGGTAAAGAGCCCAGTTTCAGCACAGCAGAGACAGGAATGGCAGATCCTATTTGCCTGTATCAGCTAAGGGGGTAAAGATGGGTAGTTTTGATCATTTTGGAGTAAAGATGGGTACTTTGATAGCACCCAGATCCTGCCTTATGCTGCTCACAGTTCAGCCCCTGTTACCCTGAGGACAGTTTCTTGTGCTTGTTGCCCATCAAGTGGGCTTTTGCACTGTGCAAACTCACCCCTAAACATTGCCTGCAAGAGGACAGCTTTGTTTCATACGGCAACGTGCAAAGAAAGCAGTAGGGAGCAAGCATGCAGCTCTACATGCTCGTGACTCTGACCCATTTTCCTGCCATGCATGAGTTGAAGGGAGGGAGACAGCTTTGCATCATGAGCTCTGCTTCGTGAGCTTTGCATTGCTGCTTCTCCTGTCCTACCTTTCCTTCCGGACTGGGCCAGAGTGGTGTCTGCATCAGCATGGGCTGGTAACACTGCTTGGGGTGGGGACGGGAGAGCAGGCACCGGGCCCAGCTCTCCTGGGGGGTTTGCCAGGACAAATTGCTGAGCGCCATCTCCAGCCTCATGCACCACCCAGCACGGCTCTGCAGCTGTGATGCTGAACATGGGACATCAAACGTCACACCCCTATCCTGAGGGCACAGAGACATGGGTGGAGATGACACGTGGGGGAAAGCAGGGGTGGAGCCATTAACACCGCGCCACCCAGCGCCACCCCTCTCTGCCTCCTCTCTGCAGGGAAGTTGCAGAGCCTGACTAAAAGCTGTAACATTCTGCCTGAAATGCCCACTGCTGCGTTCGAGAACACCGATGGTTTCTACAAGCATGGGATGCCCCCCACTGGCACGGTAATGGGGGTTTCCTGTGCCCCACAGCCCCGCTCTCCCACCCCTGCCCTTTGGCTCCAGCGCAGCCTGTGCATCTCCTCTTCCTCCTGGTGCAGATGTTGCTGAAGGGAGCTGCTGGTATCCCTTCTGCCTTCACCAACCCAGCATGACCAGTTGTGGGATGCTTATTCACTCTTTTTGGGGGACTGAGCATGGCTGGCTCGTGTCTCCCAGTGTCCTCCTGCAGGGATGTCACAGCACAGTGTGTGGTGGTCGCGGCTGCTGCATGCCTTTCCACCCTGCTGGGCTGTCTTCACCTTTGAGAATCCTGGTTTCCACCCCTCAGGGTGATCTCAAGGAGGTGCCTCTGCCCTCAGAGCGTGAAAGCCAAAATGACAGTACCGTCCTGAATTCCTCCTCTTCAGACAGCCAAAGTTTCTTGAAGATCCGCAGGATGAAAAGGACGCCACCCTGCAGCCAGCCCCTGCGGCTCCGGGTGGATTACGTCCTCAACAAGGAGGCCCTGGGGACTAAGCTGCAGAGCGTGGATGTGGTCTTCCTGGTGGGTCTTTGCCTGGGGAGGAATGGGGGACAGTGCACAAAGGGCAGAACTCAGAGGAGGAGGATAAATCTGCGGGACTGGCCAGGATGGAGCCATTTCCAGCCAGCCCTGCATGGGCACTGTTGGCTTAGGGACTTGGGGCTGGACCCTGGAGCTGTTGGGTCTTGGGGAACTATTTCACTTCCTCCTGAAGCACCAGTTTAGTCCTTCCCATCTCCTCCCTCCTCCTTTGCAGGTCATGGCCAGAGATACCATTGTCAGCATCCTCAGGAAGGAGCTGCCCGTGGAGGCAGGTAGGTCCCGCAGCACAGACGGGCCGTGCAGGGCTCTGCTGCCCGTGCCTGGACCTCACCTCCCTCCCTGTCCCAGGGCTGAGAGGCTCCTTCTCCCTGGAACTGCCTGTTGGCCCCAGGCTGGTGCCCACGGCCATGGTGCTGGGCTATGTGATGCTGCCCGGCGGCAACGTGATGGGCGACTGGGCTGAGCTGCACGTCGCCATGTGCTTCCCCAGCCAGGTGAGTGGAGGCTGAGAGCCACCTCCTGGCTTCCTGCACACCCCTTGCTCTCCACCCTTTGCCTTTGTTTGGGGGATGGAGAGAAAGCCCTTCCTGGGACCCTCTCCCCAGGTGAAGCTGTCCTTCCCGGAGCAGAAGGCTCTGGCGGGCTCACAGGTCCGCCTGAAGGTGCAGGCTTCCCCAGGGTCCCTCTGTGCCATCCACACCATGGATCAGCCCACATCGTACTATGGTCTCGAGGCTGCCCTCAGCTCCAAAGTGGTGAGTATGGAGCGGCCTCGGTGCTGGACTGGTGCCTTTCCATGAGGACTTTGCAGGGGACTTGCTGCTGGGGCACAGGGACAGTGGATTCTCACTGCCAGACACATTTCAGGGGAGGGCAGTGAGGACCTGGTCCTGAGAACCCTGCCACAGAATTGCCCTGTGGTGCTTCCTTGGGTGGCAATATTGAAGATAGGGTGCGGGTGGTGGGAAGCACTGCCTGCTCCTCGGGGAGAGGAGGCAATGGAGCAGAAATGGGCCCCAGCAGAGGGGTTGGGGCTGGCAGCATCACTGCCCTGCCCAGAGAGGTGCCAGGGCTATGGGGTGATGCCAGGAGCAATGAGGGCTGTAGCTGGGCCAGGAGCATTTCAGGTCTTTCTCAACTAAAGCTCATGTTTGGCTTAGGTCTATAACTTACGCCCATCTTCTGAAGACAACTCTTATTCTGAATATGGAGCAATCTGTGTTGTCAATAACATGGGTATACATCCAGGAACCTCTCTACAGTTCAACTCATTTCATGAGCATATCGCAGCCGCTATACCACTCAACCCGTTTGATGTGCCTATCCTCACATACAAATGGCGGCACGCTAGGCAGGCAGCAGAGTTTCGCAGCTCTCCGGACCCGTGCGACCCGGGTGTGGTAGGAGCCATCCCCCCCCCCCACCTCTCCATCCCTGCCTTATGCTCCTCTTCCTCACAGGGAGGGCTTCCTGGGGTGCTGGGGCACCCGGTCCCCCACCCATCCCACACCCGTGCTCACAAACCATCCTCCTACATCCCCCACGCACTGCACCCTGCTCCCAGCCTGCGGCAGGCATGCGGATTGCGCCTGTCCGTCTGGGCATGGTGGCTTCCCGTGGGGATGGGGCTAAGCTCTGGCCTTCCATCGTGAACCTGGGCTTGGAGTGAGCAGCCAAGGAGAGGCCTCCCATCGGCAGCACTGGGTTGGGGCTGGCTGGGGACGGGGTGAGCAGAGCAGACCCAGCAGGTCACGGCCACCTGCCCCAGTGCAGCCGTGCGCCCCGGCACTCCTTTTCCCCTCCTGCGCTCCTGCTGCAGTGTGCCAGGGGGTCCTGATTTCTGGGAGCTCCTTTTTGGCTTGAAGTGCGAGATGATTCCTCATTTCAGAAAGGGTCAGAAAGGTGTTTTGGCAATGCTGGTCTTCAGCGCACTGTGGTTCCCTCTTGTGTGTCACATTTCAGCGTGCAGCTTTGAGAACTGTCACCAACACCGTCCTGAACAGCTCTATGGCATTCCAAACAGTGGGTGAGCGGGGATGGTCTGCAAGAGCCCCCACGCCAGCTGCTGAAGGACAGATGGGGGTCGTGCAGCCCCTGTCCTTCCTGGCAGCGCATTCAAGCTGTGCCCATCAGCAGGGCTGGAGAAGTACGAACAGGAAGGTGAGAGAGAGCCCCAACCCCGGCAGGACCTAGTACCGCAGAAGGATTTTCCTGGGACGTGGCTGTGGGAGCTGGTCCCTGTGGGGTAAGTAAGGAGCCCTAGAAGACCTCAAGCCAGGGGACTGCCCGTATCACATCAGCTTCCCCTCTGGGTGCAGCACCCAGACCACTCGGTCGGTGTCCCTGTGTCCAGGAGTGGCACTGGGACACATCCAGACGCTTCCCTCCAAACTCAGCACCAGCCCCAGGACAGACTGTGGCAAACCAAGTCCTGCAGGCAGGGGATGCTGTAAGAGAGAACCAGGAGCACTGGTGGCACCTCTGCCTGCCCCAAACATGCGATGACCACCGGTGCTTGGACCACGGGTGGCTGGCACGCTCCTTCTGCTGGCTCTGCCCATCAGGCCCAGCCAGCAAGGACTGTCCATCTCCCACCGCCCCGCAGGGAGGAGGGCTCCGTGGAGGTGCCGGTGACGGTGCCCGACGCCATCACGGAGTGGAAAGCTGGGATGTTCTGCATGGCGCCCACGGGCTTGGGGTTAGCCCCTACTGTCACCCTCTTGACCTTCAAGCCCTTCTTCGTGGAGCTGGCGCTGCCCTACGCCGTGACCCGGGGCGAAGCCTTCACCCTGGCCGCCACCGTCTTCAACTACCTGCGGCAGTCCCTGAGGGTGAGCGGGGTGGGCCGGGGGCCGGGGGCTGCGGCCTGGCGGGGGCTGAGGGGATCATGGTCCCGCAGGTTCGGGTGACACTGGCGGAGTCGGCGGAGCTGGAGGTGTCAGCGAGCGCAGATGGTGCGGAGAGCAGCTGCATCTCGGGGTTCAAAGCCAGGACCTTCCGGTGGGCCGTGAAAGCCACCAGCCTGGGTATGGGTGTGGAGGAGCTGACGAAGGGCTGGGGAAACCGGGGCTGTGTCACAGCTGCATTCCCCATATGCATCCCCAGGCAAGGTGAACGTCACCGTCACCGCCCAGGCGCTGCGCTCCCAGGAGCTCTGCAACACCGAGGTGCCCATGGTGCTGGCGCAGGGGCACGTGGACACTGTGACGAAGCTGCTGGGGGTGGAGGTGAACGCAGAGGTTGGTGGCTGTGGGATGGGCTGCTTTGTCCCCTCATGGGGACCACAGCTGCACCCAAAGCAGCTGTCCCCAGAGCAGAACAGAGCTGCCCCCGTCCCCTGGCTGTACGGTGCCTGTGGGTGCTGCAGACTCCTAGATCAAGGCTCCTGCCTCCCTGCCATCCATACCATCAGCAGAGTGCCTCCCCTTTCCTTCTGGGGGTTGGATTTGTAGGTTTGTGGCTGCTGGCTGGGCAATGTTCAGTTCAATCCCCTTGTTGCACCATGCAGGGGGCTGCTCCAGCTCGTTCCATGTGGTCCTGAGCTCCCCTGGCCCATCAGGATGGCTGGAAAGCATTGGGGACGGGGTCCGGGTGGGGTGTGAAGGGCTCTGGCTCAGGAAGACAGTGTGTCAGAACGAGCGGAGGGATAGTTCTGGGATAGAGAAGGGTAGGCTAACTGATTGTGGTCTCACACCTGTTGTATTCCAGGTTTTAAAGCACAAAAGACCGATGTGAATGGAAATTACAGCTGCCTGGCTCTTGTTCTGTTCCTGACCCCATTGTACCCACCAGGCAGCTGAGGTCTGAGCCTCTTCCCACCCCTGCTTCATCCCCTTCACCTGAGTGCAGCCTGCAGCAGCGTGCTTCAGACAAGAACTCCACGACCCACCCGTGCCCCCCTCCCTCCCCGGCAGCCCTGCTGTCCCCCATGCTTTGGGGGCTGGTGGGGACCCTCTGCTGTGCTGTCCACTGGGGAGGCATGCTTTTCCACAAGCTGATGCTGGTACAATTCCTTGGAGAAGGGATCTGACAGCATGAGTAGAGGCAGGGAGAGGAGGTGCCCCGGGAACAGCCCTGTCCCTGCTCCACCAGGCTGGAAAATGAAAACAAACAAACAAACAAACACAAGAAGGAAAATAGAAGCAGCAAAGTGTTTTTCTTGTAAGAAAGCTCATTTTCTTCAGGCTCTTTCCCAGCATTCGTAGCCAGAGCCAGTTTCATGCCTTAAGTGCTGGCCCTTTCCATACAGTTCTCAATGACCCTGTCTTCCTTAATGATGTATAAAACGGGCTGTAGCTTTATTTGCATCCAATCTTCACTTTATTTTGACAAATAAAAAGCTGAAATGAAAACTGAAAGAGCGTTTGTTGCACGGGTGGCAAGGCAGGAGGACAAGGAAGAGCAGCAGCAGTGCTGCCTGGCCAGGAGGGGCCACCTGCCTGGGCTGGGTGCAGACCCTGCACTTGCTCCAGCTTCTGCTCCAGAGCCGCCAGCAGCCCCAGGCGATGAATCGTCCCCGCAGTATTTCCTCAGCAGGTGCAGATCGGAGAGGTGGAGTCCCCCGTATTGATCTCCCCTTGGCCTCGCTGATGATGGTCCCCTCTTCATCCCACCCCCATGTCCCTAAGGGCTCGGTGTGAGGGCCTTGAGCTTGCTGAAACATTGTGCCACCCTGGGGACACCTGGCAGGACCCTGACCTGAGCCAACACCTGGGGATGGCAGGACAGGCTGGGGCCAGCATGCAGCCACACTCCCCCCTTGTGTCCATGAGGGCAGTGGGGACCAGGGCCAGTATGGGGACAGCAGCCGGGGTCAGCCTGGAGTCCACAGGAAAGGGCTCGGCCCCATCTCTGAGTTCCTATGTTCGTGTCTGTTTTGATGATATTGGAGGAAACGTGGCAAAAATGCAGCTTGAGACCTGTGTTCAGCCCAAGTATCTATTTTTTGGGAGTATTGGTTGACAGTCGGCTGAATATGAGCCAGCAGTGTGCTCACGTGGCCAAGAAGGCCAACAGCATCCGGGCTTGCATAAGAAACAGTGTGGCCAGCAGGGCTAGGGAAGTGATTGTCCCCCTGTGCTCGGCTCTGGTGAGGCCGCACCTTGAGTACTGTGTTCAGTTTTGGGCCCCTCACTCCAAGAAGGACATCGAGGTGCTCGAGCGAGTCCAGAGAAGGGCAACGAAGCTGGTGAGGGGTCTGGAGAACAAGTGTTACGAGGAGCGGCTGAGGGAGCTGGGGTTGTTTCGCCTGGAGAAGAGGAGGCTCAGGGGAGACCTTATCGCACTCTGTAGGTACCTTAAAGGAGGCTGTAGTGAGGTGGGGGTTGGTCTATTCTCCCACGTGCCTGGTGACAGGACGAGGGGGAATGGGCTAAAGTTGTGCCAGGGGAGGTTTAGGTTGGATATTAGGAAGAACTTCTTTACCGAAAGGGTTGTTAGGCATTGGAATGGGCTGCCCAGGGAAGTGGTTGAGTCACCATCCCTGGAGGTCTTCAAAAGACGTTTAGATGTAGAGCTTAGTGATGTGGTTTAGTGGAGGACTTGTTAGTGTTAGGTCAGAGGTTGGACTGGGTGATCCTGGAGGTCTCTTCCAACCTAGATGATTCTGTGATTCTGTGATTCTGTGAAAAACAGGAAAGGTCTGGGAACAAACCCTACTGAGAAATCACCACCAGCTCACATGGTGTTCTAGTAGCATGCTGCCCGCTTTTGTTTTGGAAACTTGGCCCCGCTCCCTCCTTCCAGCATTTCCCAGCAGCTGGGGGATTGCAGCGAAGTGAAGAGGTGCGTAGGAGGCTCCTGCCCCCTGGTTCAGAACCTCTCCAGCCTATGGGAACATCTCAAATTGCAAAAGTCCATCACAGCCTTGAACCCAGAATGGCAAACATTGTCCTGGCTATATCTTCGGGTCCACACTGGCTGCTCGTCCCGTGCCTTGTTTGCTCACTGCGGGCAAAGCGAAGCTCTTGCTGGGGAGCCTGCAGCAATACAGACGCAGGTCTTCAGCCACCCAGCGCCTGCAAGGAGATTGTAGCCACCCCAAAGTCCGTTTGCAGCTGGAGGCATGGGGTCTCCAGCAGCCCTGCCCTGCCTGCTCCTTCTCGTCCTGCACCTCACAGCTGGAGGATCTGCAGCGCTGTAAGCCCTCTTCGTGTCCACCTGTCTGTCCATACCTGGTAGGAGGGTGGTTAGTCTTGGCTCGGTGCGCAGTGGGACATAATGGTCCCTGTGCCTGCAGTGGCTGGTGGGGGTGGCAGTGCTTGGGGTGAGCTGCCCATGAGCATCAAGGACGTGACACCTGGAAGCTTCTGGGGCTGGTGGCTCTGGTTTATTGTGGGTGCCACCCCATGCAGTGTTGGTGGGCAAGCAGAGCCTTAGCTTTGCTGAGCCAAGAAGCCAGGGAGAGGCCAGAAGCAGGGAGAGGAGGTGCAGTGGGGTGGCCCTGTGGTGGCTGCCCCAGGCTTTGTTCCTGGCTGCCCTCCCCATGCCCCTCCTGGTGGTGCTTCTCCTTGCCAGGCATTATGTGGTCACGTCCCCAGCTGTGATCTACCACCCCCACACAGCGATGTTGTGGGTCCATCTCAGCGACCTCCCCCAGCCTGCCCAGGTGACTGTCCAGCTGCAGAGAGCAGGGGGGGCTGGCAACATCACCCTGCTGGAGAGGAAGGTGCAGGAGCCTCACGTGCATCTGAATGTCACCTTCACTGTGAGTGTCACCCCAGGATGCCTGGACACCCCACTGCCTCCAGCTCGCCTGGGAGCTGGGCTGGTTTCCCCATCATTTTATAGGATTTCCCCATGCAGGCAGAAGATCTCTGCGCCATGACAGCCTGTCTCCTGGCATTTCCCCCCTTTAGGCTCCAGCCCCCTCCAAGGGGAAGGAGGAAATTGTGGATCTGCACGTCTCAATCCAGGGAGATTCCCTGGATGTCTCCAAAAAGAAGAAGGTGATGCTGAGAGCCCTGGAGCCTGGGATCTTCATACAGACAGACAAGGCTGTCTACAAGCCTGGGCAGCAAGGTGAGGGGCGAGATGGGGTCTGGCTGGATGAAGGACCTGGGGGCAGCAGGTTCAGCCTTGCTCCCACCCAATGTGAGCTGATGGAGATGTGGGGCTCACCCCAGGGTGCTCTGGGACCTCCAGCACTGGCCCACAGCAATGCCAGGACATGCTGGCTGCATTGGCTGGGGACAGTGCCCTGCTGCAGGGCTCAGGGTGGGCTTCCATTCACCTTCCCCGTGCAGATGTGCCCACCACTCACTCCTGTTTACTCCTTTGCTCTTTCCAGTGAAGTTCCGAATCATCTCTTTGGATAAAGACTTCGTTGCCAGTGACAAGCAGGTGAGGACAGTGCGAGGGACATGGGGAGGTGACAGGGCTCACTGAGCTGCTCTCCTTCCATCTCAGCAAGCCGTGGCAGAGGTTTGGGGTCAGACAGCATCTTTCCCTTTGGGAATCCTGCCCCAGCCAACTATGCCTGGGCTGCCAAGCTCGGGATGTGTTGTGTCCTTCACACAGCTTTGGCAGGACAGAGAACCACAGAGTTAGTTGCACATGAGACACGGGAATGCTCCCACTTAAACTTTCACTTAGGGACATAGGAATGGTGAGTGGCAAGCAGGGAAAGTGCTGTTGTTATCCGTCAAATCACAAATCACCAGAATTATAGGTTAGTTCACTCTCTGGTGCTCCCAAGCAGTCACTTGTGTGTCTGGAAGTGCAAGAGGTTCCCAGATGAAATGGCTGATGACTTCTTGCAAAGGTGCTGGGAGATGCTGTCTCTCCTTGCCATGCTGGCTCACCTCAGCTCGAGCGATCCACAGGCTCAAAATCAGTCCCAAAGCAAACCAGAGGGGTGGAAGGTCACAGCAGCCCACAAGCAACCCTCGCTGTCCTTTGCCTGCGGTTCTAGAGATGTCCCCACCCTGGGGAGAGCCTAAGGAAAACTTTGAATTTCCCCTGTAACCATCTCCTTCTTGCCTTCCAGCTGCCCCTCGTGTTCCTGAAGGTCAGTCTGGGAGGTGCAGGGAGGCTCCTGGGTGGTGTGGGCGTGGGAAGGTGGCATGGCTGGGAGAGGGGGAACCTGACACGGGGGTGCTGGTTGGGCTCCCCCGGCTGCCCTGGGAAGCAAGGGCCAACACCGCGTGTCCCCCTGAGCAGGACCCCAGAGGGAACCGCATCGCGCAGTGGCGAGACGTGAGCCCGCGGCAGGGCATTGTGGACCTGTCCCTCCCGCTGGCCACGGAGCCTGCCCTGGGCACATACACCATTGAGGTGGAGGGGAAGACTCGCTCCTTCAGCGTGGAGGAATACGGTGCGTGGGGACCAGTGCCGTGAGGAGCACGGTGGGAGGGAGCCGTGCCTTGGCACGTCCCCGTGGGCAGCGTGTCGTGGCCACCTGGGCACCCATGTCCTTGTGCTGGGATGGACAACTCCTCCTCCTTCCACTTCTCCATCAGTGCTGCCCAAGTTCGAGGTGACCATTGGTGTCCCCCCCATCGTGCTGGAGAAAGACAAGAAGCTTCGGCTGGAGATCTGTGGGAGGTGAGCCCGAAACAGGCTGTGCTGGGAGCACGGAGGGGATGGGGGGCACGACACGATGCGGCCCACCAGGTGCTGTTTCTCCCCGTGCCCCCTGCCCGCCCTCCACCCAACAGGTACACCTACGGGAAACCCGTCCAGGGGAAGGTCCAGGCCACCGTGTGCAGGCCCTTCTTGTTCGGCCGGGTGATGTACATTCCTGGGCCATCCTCACCAAGGACAACCTGCATTGAGGTTGGCGGGCAGGTGAGCAAAGCTGGAAGCATGGGGGACAGTGGAACAGCCCACCCCCAGGACTGCTCCCAGCACGGCTGACTCCCTCCCTCCAGACCGAGAAGAACGGCTGCTTTTCGACAGATGTTTTGATGGCTTCCTTCAACCAGACCAATGGCAGGCTTCAGAAGCGCGTGCAAGTCAAGGCGTCACTGGTGGAGGAGGGGACAGGTAGGGGTGGTGGTGTCCTCCTGCTCAGGAGTGGGATCTGTTGTTGCATTCATCCCTGCGTGCACCCACATGAGCATAGCACGGAGGTGTCAGGCTTTCTAAGGGAAGCCCCCGGGCAATGCTGTGATTTAGAGGTATGCGTGTGTAGAAATCAGGCCCAGGAGGGGATGCGAGACAGCAAGACAATACTTCGCATAATGAGCAGAGAAATGGTCAGGAAGAAAAATGCTTTGCAAGGATCCAACACCTCAACCCTACAGCCAGCAGCGAGTGTAGTCCTTGTGACGCAAAGCAGTCCCTTCATTCGGTTCTGTGGCGCTGCTTCCTTCCCCGGGTGGTGAGCGGGACTGTCCACCCCACCCACCAACCCGGTCACACCAGAAATGACCACTGGTGGCTTTACTTTGGAAAAAATGAGAAGACTGGGGGTTGTTCCCAGGCCCATGGGCATTGAGGCGGGCCCACATCATGGTGCTTCAATGTCTCTTACAAAGTCTTTGCAGTAAACCATGCCTTTGCTTCAGGTCTAGAACAAGCCACAGAAGTTTTGATCCTCTTGTAGGAGGTGCAAACGGTTCTCAAAGATGCTGGGTGCAGAGGGAGAGCCTAGAATGTCCAGGGACCCTTTATGCAGCGAGCTGGCAGCAGCCAACCTGTGCCTGGTGTCCCCAAGACACACTCGGCTCCCTTCTCCTTCTCCACAGGGCTGGAGATGAACAACACAAAGAGCTTTGACATTTTGCCTGAAATCTACAAGGTTACCCTCGAGAACACCGAAGGCTTCTACAAGCGTGGGATTCCCTACACCGGGACGGTAACAGGGATCCCCCACAGCCCTGCTCTCCCAAACCTGCCCCACGGCTCCAGCCCAACCCACACATCTCCCCTTCCCTCCCTGTGCAGATGCGTCTGGAGGGACCTGGTAGCTCTGCCCCCAAGGAGGAGCAGCTGGTGCTCATTGTTCACCATCAAGGAGAAGCTACGAGACACAGCTTCCTGACCGACACGTCAGGGAGAGCCTCCTTCGAGCTGGACACCTCTGGTTGGACTGGCACTGTGACCCTGCATGTAAGCAACCTGTGTCACCCCCGGGGCTTCTCACATTGCTTTCTCCATTGGTATGGGGCTGGGCACCTTCTCCAAGCCAAGAAAACAGCCCGAGTCAGTGGTGCCCGGTGCCGGGTCCTTGAGGCTGCTGAACCCTGATTTCCGCCCTCATTGCTCAGGGTCAAGTCAACAAGTCGGCTCACACCCAGGAGAGCAGTGGCTCGTCACCCCTCTACGAAGCAGCTTTTGTGGACCTGCGCCCCTTTGTTTCAAAGAGCCAGAGCTTCCTGCACATCCACAGGCTGGAGAGCAAGCTGCCCTGCAGCCAGCCCCAGCAGCTCCAGGTGGATTACATCTTCAACAAGGAAGCCTTGGGGACTGAGCTGCAGAGACTGGACGTGGTCTTCCTGGTGAGCCTTCGCCTGGGGAGGGAAGGCAGCAGGCATAAGGATATGAGAGTCCCTGTGTACACACACGTGCACAGTTGTGTCCCCAAGGACCAGACAATTAGCGTTCTCTCCTGGCTGGACTGAAAGACCAAAGCCTGTTAGCAGAGGTGTCTGCTCACTGTGCTTGCCAATGGGAGATATTGTGGGGGCTGGAGACTGGACAGGTTCAAAACCATCACAGCACTCGAGCCCTGGGGTCCATCCTCCGTCAGGGTATTTTGGGTCTACACAAAGCGTTGGGTTTGCCATTCCCATCTCCTCCTCTGCAGGTCATGGCCAAGGGGACCATTGCCACCATCCTCAGGAAGGAGCTGTCCATGGAGGCAGGTAGGTCCCGCAGCACGGATGGGCCATGCAGGGCTCTGCTGCCCATGCCTGGACCTCACCTCCCTTCCCGTCCCAGGGCTGAGAGGCTCCTTCTCCCTGGAACTGCCTGTTGGCCCTGAGCTGGCGCCCATGGCCGCAGTGCTGTGCTACGCGGTGCTGCCCAGCGGCGAGATGGTGGCTGACAGCACCAAGCTCAGCCTGGCCAAGTGCCTCCCCAACAAGGTGAGTGGAGGCTGTTGGAGGCCAGGAAATCTTCCCCTGGCTTGTCATGGTGCTCTGTCCTGCTCCAGACACCTCACAGCATCGCAGCCGCTCTAACCCATGCCCTGATCCCCAAACCCTTGAGCTTGGTTTTATCCATTTCCGTGCTACTCCAGAAGACCTCCACATCCACAGCTTTGTTCTGCTCCTCTGCCGTCCTGCTCTCGTCCCCTGATGCCCCTGTCCCTCCCCAGGTGAAGCTGGCCTTTTCGGAGGAACGGGCGCTGCCCGGCTCAGCGCTGAGGCTGGAGCTGGAGGCAGCCCCGAGTTCCCTGTGCGCCATCCGCGCTGTGGACCGGAGCGTGCTGCTCTTGAAACCTGAGGCTGAGCTCAGCATGGAGGAGGTAGGTGGTCCCACAGGGGCTTCGCCCCCTCTTGCAGCACTGTGGACCAGCCGGGATGGAGGAGGAGATGATATCAACCAGGGCCTCCCTGGTGGGGACTCTGGCCTGTCCCCAGCTGGATGTTCGGTCCCTGGGACCAGGTGGTGGCCTGGTGGCTCTGGGGGCTGGAGGCAGGCTGGCAGCAGACCCCAGTTGGTTTTGTGCCTTATATGTTGTGTTTATTCCCAGATCTACAAAGTGCTACCCAATTTTGACTCCCCTGGAAGCATTCGAGACCCAGAGCCCTGTTCACCTTTCTGGAGACATCCCCGCTTATCCCGCACCCCACCTATGAGAAACACAGATTCCGTTCTCCGTTCAAGGAGGTATTTTTTACCTCCACCTTTCTGGGAAAATTTCCAGGTGGACGCCTACAAGTTATTTCAGGTAAAGGCTTGTGCCTCTTTGCTCCTCTTCAGGCAGGAGTCAGCCATGGTTTGTGCAGGGTGCCCGGTCAGCACGGCAATGCGCCATGAAAACCACGTTTGTGGGGAAAGCCTTTCCCAGACTGCTCCCCCTCCGCTTGTCTTCTTCTGCAGCCCCGTGACCATTCACAGCTCTGGTGGGAATATTTGCCCTGCTGGGTTTTGGGGACAGCCAGCTTCATTTCATTTTTGCAGGACGCAGCACTGAAACTTCTCACCAATGCCAAGATCGGGACTGCTTGCGAAGAGTGGTTCAACATGCCTGTCTTACCTGACGTGGGCTTTGCGGGTCCTACAGGTCGGCGTCCTCACAAAGCACTCGGTAGAGAGGGGCTGGGCAGGGGTGTCCCCATTCCTGGTGGGGTGGTGGGGAGGGCTGTGTCACAGGGCTTTGCCTTACAGAGCCACTGGAGGTCTGTGGAAGGCTCAGGTGGCTCAGTTCTTGGTTGAAGGGGATTTTGGCTGCTCGAGGCTGTCTTCAGCAGAGATCCAGCCCTGGGCTGATATGCAGAAACCCACGGACCCTAATTTCTGCTCTGCCTTTTCTAGATAACATAATGCTCTTTTCCGGACATCTGACGAATAATAGGATGGGTATCCCTGCTGTCTTCGACAGTGCCTTAGAGGTACCTCCCATCCAGGAGGAGCCGCCGGCTCCGCGGTCGTACTTCCCAGAGACGTGGCTGTGGGACCTGGTCCCCGTGGGGTGAGTGGGAGCGGTCTCTGCATGGCCAGTCCCAACCCCACCTCCTCTCCTGTGTTGAGGGACCTGGGACGACCCCAAAAACTGCCCAGATGCCAGCAGATGACTCTTGGTGGTCTCTTGATGCTCTGTCCCACCACCCCGCAGGGAGGAGGGCTCCGTGGAGGTGCCGGTGACGGTGCCCGACGCCATCACGGAGTGGAAAGCTGGGATGTTCTGCACAGCGCCCACGGGCTTGGGGCTCTCCCGTACCATCACCCTCACGGCCTTCAAGCCCTTCTTCGTGGAGCTGACGCTGCCCTACGCCGTGACCCGGGGCGAAGCCTTCACCCTGGCCGCCACCGTCTTCAACTACCTGCGGCAGTGCCTGAGGGTGAGCGGGGTGGGCCGGGGGCTGGGGGCTGCGGCCTGGCGGGGGCTGAGGGGATCATGGTCCCGCAGGTTCGGGTGACACTGGCGGAGTCGGCGGAGCTGGAGGTGTCAGAGACCGCGGGCGGGACGTACAGCGGCTGCGTCTGTGCGGATGAAGCCAGGACCTTCCGGTGGGACGTGAAAGCCACCAGCCTGGGTATGGGGCACTGAGACTCCCTGTCCTGCTGCTTGGGGACCCCCCCTCATACGATGGGGTGGGCAGGGAGGATGGAAGCAAACATGATGCTATCTGGGAGGCTCTTCTCTGCTCCATTTTCCCCTTCCCCATCACCTATCAGTACTGTTCCTCTCCCTGGTGACCCCATCCCAACCCAGCCAGCCCCACACAAAACCTGATGCAAGCCCATGCGGCTGCAGTGCAGGCTGGAGGGCTCTGTGGGATCTGGGCCCCCCATTTGAATCTGCAGGGGAGGTGAACATCACCATCAGCACCGAGGCCATAAACTCAGAGGAGCTCTGTGGTAATGAGGAGCCCGTGGTGCCAGCCCAGGGACGCGTGGACACCGTGATAAAGCCCTTGCTGGTGCAGGTCAGATGGGTTATGGAGGAGGGAGGAGGGATGGGGGCTGAGCAGTTCTGGGGGAGGCAGCAGGAGGACCCCTCTGCAGGGTCCTGGGAGCATGGGATGCTGGCATGGCTTTGGGGACGTGGGGGGGAGGCCAGTCCCTTCTCCTGACTGACCCTACGATGCTGCTTCCCACAGCCCGGGGGCATCCTGGTGGAGAAGGCGCACAGCTCCCTGCTCTGCCAGGAAGGTAGGATGTGGGGATGTGGGGCAAGGGTGCTTGGCTGCTGGTCATGAGGGCCCCCAGACTGGTGGAACCAAGGACCCCGGAGTCTTTGGGTCTCCAGCCTGAGGTGTCCCAACCCAGCCTTGAGCCCGTGGAGGGATGGAGCACCGAGGGGTGGGTGAGGACAATGTGGGGCCAGGCCTGGAGGAGCTGGGCATCCCCACTGCCATGGCCCTCCATCCCTGCAGCCGCTGAAGAAGTCTCCCTGAAGCTTCCTGCAAACATCTTGGAGGGCTCCCAGCGAGCCCACGTTACTGTGATGGGTAAGGGGTGCACAGAGGGCGCAGAGCTCCATGACCCAAGCTCAGCTGGAGGCGGGACCCCCACTGAGCTGAGGTGGGATGGGATACGGGGTGCCTGCTGGGGGACACGGCCAGTGACGATTCTCCTCACCTCCCCCGGTGCAGGCGACATCATGGGCAATGCGTTGCAGAATGTGGACCGCCTCCTGGCCATGCCCTATGGCTGCGGGGAGCAGAACATGGTCCGCTTCGCCCCCAACATCTACATCCAGCAGTACTTGGAGAAGAGCGGGCAGCTGACCCCTGACATCCGCGCCAAGGCGCAGGGCTTCCTGCAGAGCGGTCAGCGTCCTCGGACCCTTCTCCCCATCCTACCCTGCCTTGCTGCCCAGGGGAAGCCCGGGCCCCCCACCTCTGTCCCGTCTTCTTCCCTGAGCCCTGGGGTGGGTCTGGCACCCAGGCTGCCTATGGGGTCTCCCGAGGTGGGGTGCAGACCGACGTGTGTATCGCTGTCCCCATCTCCCCGCAGGGTACCAGCGAGAGCTGCTCTACAAGCACGCTGACGGCTCTTACAGTGCTTTTGGGGAGAGCGATGCCAGCGGCAACACCTGGTAAGGGACCGCGTGGCACGGGGCAGTGCGGTGACATCCCTCCAGGGACCAGCCATCTCCTCCTGCCACCAAACAGACCCCATCCCCGCTCAACCCCTGGGTCCCCACCCCTCCGACGGCTCTCTGGCTCTCAGGCTGACGGCGTTTGTCCTCAAGTCCTTCGGGCAAGCCAGAGCCTACGTGGCCATCGAGGAACAGCACATCACGGATGCTCTGCGCTGGCTGCAGAGTCAGCAGCTGAAGACAGGATGCTTCCGCAGTGTGGGCAAGCTCTTCAACAATGCCCTGCAGGTGGGCACGGGGTGGTGTGGGGGGACGCAGGGGCGGGTTGTCCCTGGCACGTCCCTGTGCTGGTGGCACGGGCAAAGCCATCTCCTGCTGCCCCCTTTTGCAGGGCGGTGTATCGGATGAGCTCTCACTGTCAGCTTATGTCACGGCTGCGCTGCTGGAGCTGGGGGCGTCCCCAACGGTGAGGACAACCCCGGTCTGCCCTGGAGGGGAGCAGGCGCTGGGACAAGGGACCAGCCCAGCACCAAGGTCTGGATGTGTCAGGCCACACTGCTCTGGGCCGGACCTTGGTGTAACTGGTCTCACTGGGCAGAGGTCCCAACCTGGGCGCGGTGTTGTCCGTGCCCTGACTCCTGACTCTGCTTGGTGGCCCCCTTCCCACGCCAGGAACCCGTGGTGAGCTTTGCCCTGCAGTGCCTGGAGGCTTCGAGCACCGACGACCTCTACACGCAGGCGCTGCTGGCCTACGTCTGCGGGCTGGCGGGGCGCGAGGAGCAGCGCCAAGCCCGGCTGCGGAGCCTTGTGCAGCACGGCATCAGCACAGGTACCTCCTGCACCCCCCCATGCCACGCGGGACCCCCGTGCCCATTGCTGGGGGCTGCCCTGCCCTGCCACCCTTCTCTCTCCCAGAGGGGCAGCTCTTCTGGCAGAGGAAGGGGAAGGCTCTGCCCACGGAGTCCCTCTGGGCTGCGGCCGCGCCGGCAGAGGTGGAGATGACCGCCTATGTCCTCCTGGCACACCTGACCCAGCCCCAGGTGTCCTCCACCGACCTGGCCAGAGCCTCCCAGATTGTCCGCTGGCTCAGCAGGCAGCAAAACCCCTACGGGGGCTTTGCCTCCACGCAGGTACAGGCGTCGGGATCCCAACGGGGGCTGGGGCTGCTGCAGGCTGCAATTCAGGGTGACCTGACCATGGCTGGGTGCTTCTCGCCCAGGACACCGTGGTGGCCCTGCAAGCTTTGGCCAAGTACGCCACTCTGACGTACGGCAGCAACGGGGACTTCGTGGTGACAGTGACAGCCCCGGCGGGCTCCACGCAGGACTTCGTGCTGGACGCGAGCAATCGGCTGGTGCTGCAGCGGGCAGCCCTGCACGAGCTGCCGGGGCTGTACGCAGTGCAAGCCCGCGGGCAGGGCTGCGCCCTGGTGCAGGTGGGCACAGCCTGGGGTCCCCGTCCCCACGTGTCACCCATCGGGTGTCCCTAAACTCCTGTCCCGCCTCAGGTGACCCTGCGCTACAATGTGCCACCACCACCCAGCACGGGGACGTTCGACCTCCGTGTGGAGACCGAGCCCAAGACGTGTAGTGCGGACGCCAGTGCCCACTTCCGCCTCCTCCTCCGGGCACGGTGAGGGCAGGGGACGCCCCCTGGGTTTGGGGGGGGGCGGATGGGGGGCAGCGCCCAGCCTCAGTACGGGGCTCTGCCCTTGCAGGTACACCGGGGAGCGCCCCACCACCAACATGGCTGTCATCGAGGCCAAGCTGCCGTCTGGCTACATCCCGGACAAGGGCTCGGTGGCGGAGGTGAGGTCCCCGCTGCCCCTCCACTCTGCCTGGTGCTGGGTCCCTGTCCCGCACGGGGACAGAGAGACAACAACACTCCTGCTCTCCCTGTGTCCCCAGCTGAAGAGGCAGAAGCTGGTGAAGAAGGTGGAGGTGCAGACCGACCAGGTGACAATTTACCTGGACCAGGTGAGATGGGGCAGGGCCATCACCTCCAGCTGCAAGGAAGGGGCCAAGGTGGCCAGAGGTGGCTGTACTTCACCCTTGTGCCGTCTCCCCAGCTGACGAAGGAGGAGGAGACCTTTGTCTTCACGGCCACGCAGGACTTCCCCGTGAGGAACCTCCAGCCGGCCACCGTGACGCTGTACGACTACTACGAGACGGGTGAGCCCCCCTTGCAACCCCAAAGCAGACTCGCTGGGGCCCAGCTGAGCCATCCATTAGCATTGACGAGCTTTGGCTTCATTAATGGGAGCAGCCCAGGGCCACCTCGCCCTGAGCCCACGTCCCAGCGATCACTGCTCTCCTTGCAGGTGACCGCACGGATGCTGCCTACAGCGCTCCTTGCAGCTCAGGTAGGGGCTGAGCCCGGCACGGCAGAGGGGTCGCCCCACTTCGGGACCGCAGCAGACCTGGCCTCCCTCCTTTGCCCCCTGCACAGCTCCTCCCCAGGGGTCTGGGGTCACAGGGGGATGGGGCGCTGAGGGTCAGGAGCAGGCAAGGACTGGCTGGGGGTGGCAGAGGGGCTCTTCTCTCACAGCACGCCCGTGTTCAATTTTGAAGAGGCTGACAGCCAGGCAAAGGAGAATTTCTAGTGGAGCCTGAGGTGTGGCAGCCGGTCCCTCTCTGCTCATCCCAATGCCCTCAGCCAAGAACCAGGACAGCCAAAGATTTCTGCTCCAACTTGCCACAGCCCCAAGCCCTCCCCGGGGGAAGAACACGGCCCAGGCTCTCGCAGCACCACCAGCAGCCAGCACAGCACAGTCTTGAGAGCTTCTCCCCACAGTGCAGCTCCTGCCCTGCCAGACCCAGGGCAGGGATGTCTCGGGGCTCTGCACCACCCTGCCATAGACGGTTTTATGGGAACACCCTGGTGCAGCTCCCTCCACAAACAGCGCTGCCACTAAAAGGGATCTGGGGATAACTCTGCAATCTCATCACAACAGGTTCAGGCCCTTCTTACCTGCCCTGGGTCTAAATAAATACATTTTAAGTGCATCTTTTCTCTTTGTATTTCTTCTCCTAAACTTGCTGTGTCCCCCCACTTGGAGAGGGCGGTGGGGCTGACCAGAGGCTGGGGGGGTGGCTACTGTGGATGATGCTGGGCAGGGAGGGACTCCCGGGGCTGGCTGGCTGTTTGGCCCAACCTTTTGGGGCAGAGATAAATTGAGGTGTGCTGAGGTGAGCAGGCTAACCCCAGCGTTAGCAAAGGGACAGAGACCCTGTACAACCTAGGGTCCTTTCTGTGCCCATCGAGCAGTGCAGGAAAGGAAGTAACAGCTCAAATCACAGGCCCAGCACCTTGCCAAGACGCAGGAAAAGTCCCAGAGACAACCTCAGACTGGGGTTTATTTCTGTTGCAAATGAGGAACAGAGCTGTACAAACCGCAGACACTGTCCTGCCTCAGGGCTCAGCACCTGCAGCCCCACGCAGCCCTGGGACTTTGGTGACAAACATGGCGAGGACTGGAAGGGTGCTCGTTGCCCTGCAGTGCAAGGGTCCGAGCAGCACCCCAGCAGCACCAGCGAGGGTGACAGCCCTGGAGCTGCAGCCACACAGCCAGCGCGGGCAGAGGGTCGATGCTACAGCGCTGAGGCCAAATCAAGCCTCCCTGCCCCACTGTGGGACAAGAGGCAATGACATGAAGGCACTGACGTAGATGTGACAGCGCGTGGCTGTCACAGCCCTGCCCCCACGATGGGGGAGCAGCAGGGCGAGCCGGGAGCTCCTGAGGTTGCGGTGGGGGGACGGGAGCCAGCCCTGCCCCGAGCCCTGAGCCAAGTCCCGCATCACTTGCGGCGTCTCTTCTTCTGGTCTTTGCGCATCTGAGCCCTCACATCCTTCTTCAGGCGGCTGTCAACGACCTTGAACTGTCCCTTGACACCAGGGGGGCGACGCACCCGGGGTCCTACGCCCTTCTTAGCCACCAGGTACGTGACCTGCCGCTTCTCCTTGCCCAGCCCGGCCTTCTTGTAGATGCTGTGGGAGAAAGGGAAAGATGAAACAGACAACCTCAGGAGGAGCCTGCTCCAGGAATTTGGCTTTGGCACATACCCGAAGACAAGTATCAGGCCCAACCGCTCTGCTGTGCCTTAAGACAGGGCTTCCCTTGCTTACTCTGCCAACCTTCAGCCCCAGCCAGATGCTGCCCAGCCCTTCCCAGCCCTGCTGAGTTATCCACAGGAGCTGCCCCGTGCTGCGGCTGCAGGGATGGGACCTTGTAACCCAGCCCAGCGCAACGTGAAGGAGCTGGGGACCAGCTTCACCACTCACCGCCGCAGCTGGGCCACCTTCTCCCGCTCTGAGATATCCACCGTGCTCACCACGGCCTCCGCTTTCTTCTTCATCTGCTCCATCTTCTTCAGCATCTGTGGGACAGCAAAGGGTCAGGGACAAGGGGATCGGCGACGGGGACAGAGCACCCGCCCAGGACCACAGCCCCACTCACCCGCCGCTTCTTGCGGGCCTTGGCCTCCGCCACCTTCTTGATGGGGCGGGCGTTGATTTGGCGCCAGCGCTGCCGATACTCCTCAACCGTCTGCCGGTCCAGGGGTATCTGCTTGTGCCGGTGCTGCTTCTCCTCCTCCGTGAACCACTCTGGCAGTTCTCCCTCCTCCTCGTTGAAGGAGTACCTGGGGGGGAAACAGGTGAGTTGTGAGTGGGACACGGGGTCCCTGCCAGGTCCTAGTCTCGCGCTGATACATCTGCCACCCCCGTGGCCTGTCCCCCAAGAAGAGGACAAGTGCTGCTCCCCCTGCAGCACCCGCAGGGCATTACCTGTTGAACGAGTCGTCGATCAGGTCCCGCCTGGCCTTTTTGGAGGTGGCAATGACGGAGCCAAGCGCCAAACCCTCTGCATCCAGGACACGCGCTTTCTTCACTGAAGCACAGGGACAGGTTAAAGCTTGGCCCACCTGCAAACAGCCTGAGGCCCCGAGAGCCGCGAGCGGCCCTCCCAGACCAGCACCACCTGACCCTGCCTCCTGTCCCCAAAGAGAGACTTGCGTGGCATCACCCGGCGCACACAGGTGCAGACAGCGGCCCCCACTCACCTGGGTCCTCAATGGGCACCACCTCAAAGCCACACGGCTCGACCCGGCCCCGCTTCCTCTCCACTGGTGTTGGTGGCCTGCGGGGAGAAGAAGAGAGCATCAGAGCTTACGGTCTTCACCTCCCCGCTCTCCAGAAATGTAGAGCTGCAGGAGAATATCCAGACTGCCCCTCTCTCACCCCTCACCTCTCCTCATCGCTGCTGCTGTCATCATCGTCGCTGCTCTGCTCGGCCTGTGCTTCATCAGCATCAGCTGCTGTGTCTGCTGCAGGCTGAGGCTCCGCCATGGCGTCCTCCTGGGGAGCCTTCTTCTTTTTCTGCTCTTTCCTCTTCGCTTTCTCTGGGGAGAGGGAACCAGTGGGCGAGAGAAGGTTGAGGCAGATCCCACTGCAGACCCTTCCCCTAGAAGTACAGCTCATTAACACTAGTCCTAGCTCATTAACTGCGTAACATGGGCTGGAAGCAACCTCTGGAGGTCTCTTCTTCTGCTCAGTACGGTGCCCAAATTGCCATTTGATCCGGTGCCCCATGTGAGGCCACGGAGACGTCCCTCTGTGCTCCCCACAGCCACGCAGCCCCCACTAACTTGTCTGGGACTCGCGCCGTCTCTCAGCCAACATCTGCGACTGCCCCAGCTCCAGGTCCTCATCCGCGTTGTCCTCAATGCCGGCAAATGCGTCCTGGGGACAGGGAGCCGTGGGTCAGGGGGCGTAGGGCAGAGCCGGGGAAAAGCCCTGCCTGTTCTGACCCACTGGGACTCACCTTCCCAAACCACAGGCTGGTCTGCCGCTCCTTCAGCACTGACTTCTCCTCCAGAGGCACGAGGAGAGGATTCTCCTCTTCGTCGTCTTCCTCCTCTTCTTCTTCCTCCTCCTCAGGCTTCACCCTGTGACAGACAGCAGCAGGATCGGTGTCCCCAGCCAGGACAGCCACTCTCTCGATTTGCTCTCGAGGGAGCCCCTGCCCCAGGACGGCCTCCCCCAGCTCTCACCTCTTGACACCCTGCTCTCGCTTCTCCCGCTCCAGCCGGCGCTGACGAGCCTCTATCTCCACCAACTCCTCTGGGTCCAGATCACTGGCCAGGGACACATCGTCAGCTTCGTCCGGATCAGAGACGCAGATGTCATCATCCCCAGGTTGCATCTCCAGAAGGGCGTCTGCTGATGCCATGTCTCCCCGGGCCACCTCATTCAGCAGCTGCAATGCAAGTGAGACTGGAGTCAGGAGCTTGAGTCTCAGCCACGTGCCTGCGTACGTCCCAGCCCTGGTGGCTCTGAGAGCCCGCTCGCTTCCAGCCCACACACCTGGGTCCTGTGGATAGTCTGGAGGGAGAACATACTGGTGTCGCCACCGTCAGCGATGGAGACACCAGGGAGATCCATCTTCAGCTCCACACGTTCACGCTGCTTCCGCTGTTCCTTCAAAATCTTCTTCTTTTTTCTGGAGAAGGCAAAGGATTGAGGCTACGCTGCTCCCCCTCCCCGTGCACGCACCTCCCAGTAGCTCATCTACTGCCACGTTGACGCCTGGTCTCTCAAGAGATTTGGGATCCTGCAACAGTCAACCCACTGTGAGGAGTCCCCTTACTGGGCAGAGAGAGCCCGTGCCAGCTTGGAACAGCTGCTTCACCAGCTGGGAGAAGCGGAAAACCCCGAGAACCCCGGACCCCACCCCTGTTTGCAGGGAGACAGACCCTGACCCCTCACGCTACGCTAGCACAATGATACCCCACCTCTCCTTTCCTGAGCTGTTTTTACCTTTTTAGCTCTGCCAGCTCCTTGGCCTTCATCTCTGCTAATGCCAGCTCTACCTCCTCCTCTTCTTCTTTCCCCACCTCATCGGCTGTGGCTTTTGGTGACATTTTCTTCTCCTCCTCCTCCCGGCCTTCCTCCTCTTCACCAGAGCTCAGGCTGCCAAAAGGAAGGAGGTCAACAAACCTCTGCTGGTGGCACCTCCGCCCAACCACGTTGGTGCCTCGCGGCAGCGCCGTTGCTCCTACTTGATATCCAGCTCCTTTGCCTGCTCTTTCAGCTTTTTGGTCAAGAAACGCCGCAATTTTGTTCTCCAGTTCAGCAGGGCTCTGTGTGGGGAGGCAGCCTGTTAGAAACATCCACCCAGTCCCAGCACGACGCCCCGTCCCTGTCCCGGTCCCCCCTTCCCCCAGTACCTGAGCTCCTTGCGCCCCAGCACGCGGATGTCCTTGCAGCACTGACGCAGCTCCTCGGTGGTGGAACTGTGGTTCTCCAGCTCCCCGTCCCCCAGCGTGATCTGGATGGAGCAGAGGGATAGGGCTGTCAGCCCCGAGCCCCAGCTTTTGTTCTGCTTCCCTTCTGCAGGAACAGGGCCGGGGCAGTTGCTGGGGCACCCAGCTGCCCTCGTTCGCTGCTCCGTGCTCGGGGGGGGACCTGTGTCTGGTGCCGCCTAAGTCCCACCTTGCGGGCGCTCACCTCATTGGCCTTGGAGAGGAAGTCCACGGGGTTGGGAGCCTTGAGGAAGTCCATCAGGGTGAAGCGGTGGTAGAGCGTCATGTCACCGTCCGCGTAGCCCTCTGCCTGCGGGAGGACGGCGCCGTGTGAGCAACAGCACCGTACGAGACAGCTTCGCCACCCCCGGAGCAGCAATGACTCAGCGTAACTCCTGCCTTACCGCAGCGTCCCCCTGAAGATGCCCGCACGATTCAGGCACGAGGGTAGCCCCCGCCTGCCTCCCGAGTTAACGGGGCCAGAGCCAGAACGCCTCTCACAGCCCCACCTCTGACAGGAAGGTGACAGCGACAGGTTTGAGAAGCCTCAACAAGTCACCTCACAGACGCGCAAACCCAGTGGCTTTGTCCAGTTTTGCTGAACCATCATCAGCCTCCCCATTTGTTCGCCGCTTCTCCCTCGCTGCGCCACCTTCTCAGACTTTATCCTTCAGTAGCAGGGGTTGTTCCAGTGCCTTGCACCCCCCACTTTTCGCTTCCCTAGGCATCTTTACCTGCTATAATCTTTTCGGCCCCAATCCCCAGCTCGTTCCAGTTGCGTTTGGCCATATTGCCCAGCGAGGCAAACTGGCTGGCTGCCCAGCACCCTCCTCCCTCACTCCCGCAGCTTTTCACCTGCTAACAAGCTCTCCGTAGACATCCATCTCCCATTTCCACAGACCTACCTGGGCCCCGTGAATTTCCCTGTCCACCTGTCCCACAAGGAGTGGGTCACTTGCCAGGAGGAGAACAAGGAAAAAGCCTCGCCAGCGCCAGACCCTCTGTCAGGCTGTGCCTTTTCCCCTGGGCCAGCTCTCCGATGAGCGACACCTAGCCCACCCCAGCAGCTCCCCCTTCTCGTACCTTTGGCTTCTTCTTGCTGACCAGCTCACTGACGGACTTGGCCTGGACCTCGACCTCCTTGAAGGCGTATTTTGGGTCAAAGAACTTGCTGTCAATTTTGTCTGGCGCCTGATAACCTAAGGTGGGAGAAATCAAAGCCACTGACGGTTTTTCCTCCGTCCCAACCCAGTGCCCCAGGTTGCCAGCGACTGCAGGTCCCCACGGCTGCTCACCCTGGCACACCACGAAGATCTCAGCGGATTCGTTGCGGGAGGCCTGGGGCTTGGTGGCCTGGACCTTGTGGAAGAACTGCTGGAAGATCCAGAGGAGCGGCTGGTAGTCCCGGGAGCGAAAAACCTTGGTGATGAACCAGCCGCCTTTGCAGAGGAACTCGCAGGCCAGTTTCAGAGCCATGAGGGTCAGGTTGGCTGCGGAGGCGGAGAAGAACGCTCAGCAGAGCTGTCAGCGCGCCAGCCTCCCCCCAGCCGCACCAGGAGGGCCCCACCTTGGGAGTAAGCATCGTGCACCCAGCTGGCTCCCACGTTGGGTGCTCCGTCGTTCAGCACCACGTCCACCTTCCACGTCTGCAGCTCCTTGCGCAGGGCCTGAGGAACAGAGGCTTGCGTTAGCCTCACCTGAGCCCTCTCATTCTGCAAAAGCCGGCGGGCTGCAGCCTTGATCTACGTTCAAGCCTCCCTATCCAGGTGCTCTGCTCAATCCCCTGCCCTCTTTGTACCCTTCGGCAAGCCCCAGACAGGCGGGTGGTGCCCCTCCACCCAACGGACCTGCTGAGACCCAGAGCAGTGACGCTCGGGGCAGGGGATGCGGGTTCTCACCTGGCGACATTTCTCAGTTGTGATGTCCTCCTGCAGCGTCACCACGTTAGGGATGGGTCTGATAGGAACCAAATCCACTCCTGGCGTCAAGACAGAGGCGTCAATGTCATACCTCGGCACCACGATCCAGCCCATCCCCGACGAGTTCTTAAACCACCCCTAGCACTCACCAATGATCAAGCTGGAAACCGGCATGAATTTGGAAGCCACCTGCAGCCTGCGAGAACAGAGAGGACCAAAGCTACAGCACGATTCCACGAGCACCCTCACCCTTGCACAGCGCCGTCAGAGGCTCGGGATCAGCCTCGGCATCGGGGTCAGCAACCGAGCCGAGCCCCCCCCCAACGCAAACACCCGGGAGCTGCTTCACGAGAGGGGGGGTGTCCTGGCACAGCTCCGGCCCCGCCGCCACTCACCACCCGCCGGGGGCCGCGCACAGGTCCAGCAGTGCCCGGGCCTTCTGCAGGAACTGGAACTTGCGGTTGAGCTGGAGCAGCTTGAAGGAGGAGCGGGAGCGGAAGCCTGCGGGGCGGAGAGCCGGCCCTCAGGGGCTGCGGGGCGCTGCGGGGCGCTGCCGGGGGGGCGCGCGGCCCGCGGCCCCTCACCCGTCTCCTTGGCCAGGTGGTAGAACTTGTCCCGCCGGCTCCGGCCCGCTTTGCTCTTCTTGCCCATGGCGCTGCGGGGGACTCGGGCCCTGCGGCCCCGGCACGGACCTGCGGGGAGGGGGCGCCGTGAGCGAGGGGGGGCGGCGCGGCCTGGGGTGCCCTTAGGGCCCGGAGCGCCCCCCCCGTCCCGGTGTGCCCCCGGTGCGCCCTCAGGGTCCCGGTGCCCCCCCCCCCCGTGCCCCCTCCTGGCCCCGCCCGGCCCCCGCACCCCGACACGATCGCGGCCCCGCTCCCGGCCCCGGCCTCGCCGCGTGCCCCCGCCGCCGTCCCGGCGCTCCCCGCGCCACCCCCCCGACTTCCGCTTCCTCTCGCCCTCGCCGCCATCTTTAGAGTGGCGCCACCGCGCTGCCTTGGGGCCGTCGCCACCCGGCGGGCTAACCAGCAGAGGCTCGGAGGAGGCCGGGTCCTCTCGGGAGGGGGTGTTCCGGGCCCACCCGTCGCCCTCTGGCGGCTCGTAGCGCGGAGAAGCCAGCTTTGACCTTACCAAGATGGCGGACAAACACCGACCCGGCCGAAAAACCACCGCGCACGCGCACTCCTCCCAGCCGCCGCCGCCGCACCGCGCATGCGCCTCCAGACCGCCCCGCGGCGTGCCGATGGGGCGCAGAAGACGCATGCGCAGCGCGGCGCCGCTCTGCCCGGAACGCGCATGCGCACTCCCCACCCTCCCGACGCTCCTCCTCTCACGGGCGGGAGGGGGGCTGGCCGGTGCGGCGGGCGGGGAGGAAGTGACGTTAGCACGTCGTGCGCGCGGGGGGGTAGCCGACGGAAGCGGCCCGGCCGCCATCTTTGGTGCCGGCAGAGGGGGCGGCGGGGGCCCGATGCCGGCGGAGAAGATGGCGGTGGACGGCCCCGAGCAGGTCGGGGCGGCGCCGGGGGCGGCCGGGGGCGGCCGGGGCCCCGCGGGCTGCTCGCGGGGAGGGAGGCGCCGGGTCCTGCTGCCGTCGGGGCCCGCTGGGCGCCGTGACTCGGCGGGACTGGCTCAGGCGGCGGGGCCCGGGGGGGAGCGGGAGGGCCCGGGGGGGAGCGGGAGGGCCCCGGAGGGGGAGCGGGAGGGCCCGGGGAGAGCGGGAGGGCCCGGGGGGAGCGGGAGGGCCGCGGTGCCGCTGAGCCGCGCTGTCCCGTCCCGCAGATGGAGATGGACGACGGGAAGGGCGGCACGGGGCTGCGGCAGTACTACCTGTCCAAGATCGAGGAGCTGCAGGTGAGCCGGCCCTGGGGGGGCGCTGCCTCAGGAGGGGTGACTCTAAGCAAGACCCGCGAACCAAAGTTTAGGTCCACAAGATGAGCCCCAGCCTGCAGAGGAGGCCGCAGTGCTGCCCAGCTCTCGGTGACGAGGTTGTGCCAGCCCTGTCCTGCCGGGAAGGGATGTGCTGCCCTCGCGCCCATCCCAGGACGCTGGCTGTCCCTGATCCTCATGCCGGAGCCTGCTCGTGGCTGGCGTGCGTGGTTAGGTGAGGATGCTGAGAACTCAGCAAAGCTTATTTCCCCGCAGCTCATTGTGAACGAGAAGAGCCAGAACCTGCGGCGCTTGCAAGCGCAGAGGAATGAGTTGAACGCCAAAGGTACGGCTCCGCTCCTCTCATCTGCTTTGTGCAGGGCTCCGTGACCAGTCCTGCAGGGGGCTGCCCCCAAAACCTGTGCTGATGTCCCCCCTTTTTCCGTAGTGCGGCTGCTGCGGGAGGAGCTGCAACTGCTGCAGGAGCAGGGCTCCTACGTGGGGGAGGTGGTGAGAGCCATGGACAAGAAGAAAGTGCTCGTCAAGGTACGGGGCTGAGCTGCCACGAGGGCGAGCAGGGCTGGCTCCTGCCCGGCACCTGGACGGGGTGGGGCAGGACAGACTCTTCCTTTGTCCCCACGAGAGCACGAGCTTTGGAGGGGGTGTAACAACTGAAAAAACAAGGAGCGAGAGCTCTTTTCTCCAGAGGAGCGTATTGCAGCGGCTCTCCAGGGCCCCAACCATGCACGTGCAGGCAGGAGCCACGCGGGGTGCAGGGTGTTTGGTGGGGCTGGGTTCTCTGGCACTTCCCTGCTGCGGTGGGTGGGTTTGGGGCGTGCGGCTAGGAACTTTTACGGGAATTAACCCTTGCGGTGGCAACTGCTCTTCCAGGTGCACCCAGAAGGGAAATTCGTGGTGGACGTGGACAAGAACATCGACATTAACGATGTGAGTGTTTAGGGGGCTACGGGAGGGGATGTGCCGGGGCTCTGCGCTGCCTGTCCCCTTCCCTGCCGTGGGGCGATGTGGAAGGGCTGTGCGGTATCCCCGCGCCGAGCTCCCCTCCGCTCTTGGCGCAGGTGACCCCCAACTGCCGCGTGGCCCTGCGCAACGACAGCTACACGCTGCACAAGATCTTGCCCAACAAAGTGGACCCTCTGGTGTCCCTGATGATGGTGGAGAAGGTCCCAGATTCCACTTACGAGATGATCGGCGGCTTGGACAAGCAGATAAAGGAGATCAAAGAAGTGATTGAGCTGCCGGTCAAGCACCCAGAACTCTTCGAGGCACTGGGGATCGCCCAACCCAAGGCGAGTCCCTGCTGCTGTGGGCCTGGGGGGGGTGGCACCGGCTGGGTCACCCCTGCAGGGGTCCCCACGTGTCCTGTCGGCACTGGGGGGCTGGCTGGGCCCGGGGCCGTGTGGCAGCAAAAGCTGCCCGCAGCGCCCGCGCTTCCCCGGGAGCGCTGGTGGGGGTGCTGAGCCCCCCGGCAGCAGGGCTGAGGTCCCCACGTGGTGCTTTTAGGGCGTGCTGCTCTACGGCCCCCCCGGCACGGGCAAGACCTTGCTGGCCAGGGCCGTGGCCCACCACACCGACTGCACCTTCATCCGCGTCTCGGGCTCCGAGCTGGTGCAGAAGTTCATCGGCGAAGGTAAAAATGGTGCGGGGCGAGGCCGCCCCCCGGTGCCAGCGCAAGCTGGAGCCCCGCCGAGGGCTCCTGCACCTAGGGGTGGCCCGCGGCGGGACGAGCACCTCTGGTGTGGTGACCTGGGGGTGCGCGGTGCCAGGGCTCAGCTCCCCGCGGTCCCTGCAGGCGCCCGCATGGTCCGGGAGCTGTTTGTGATGGCCCGGGAGCACGCTCCCTCCATCATCTTCATGGATGAGATCGACTCCATCGGCTCCTCCCGCCTGGAGGGCGGCTCCGGCGGGGACAGCGAGGTGCAGCGCACGATGCTGGAGCTTCTCAACCAGCTCGATGGCTTCGAGGCCACCAAGAACATCAAGGTAAGAGGGCGCCGAGCTGCCTGGGGACGGGGCAGCGTCCTGCTGGCCCCGCGGCAGCGGCGGGGTGCCTGCTTGTGGTGACAGGGGCTGCCCTCCTGCTGCAGGTGATCATGGCCACGAACCGGATCGACATCCTGGACTCGGCTCTGCTGCGCCCTGGCCGTATCGACAGGAAGATCGAGTTCCCCCCTCCCAACGAGGAGGTGGGTGGGGGGCCCGGGGCTTCTGTCAGTCCCCTGCGGTCCGGATCCTCTCCTTGGGGTGGAGCGCGTTGTCCCCAGCCCTGTCCGGGCGTAACTCCTGTGCCTTAAGCCCTCACCTCGCTGCTGCTGTCTCGCAGGCCCGGCTGGACATTCTCAAGATCCACTCTCGGAAAATGAACCTGACGCGGGGCATCAACCTGCGCAAGATTGCAGAGCTGATGCCGGGGGCGTCGGGCGCAGAAGTGAAGGTGAGCCCCGGGCCCTGCCGCAGCCCCGGGCTGCCTGGGGGGCTCTGGGCAGCCCTGCCCCTTCTCCGTCCTCACCCGGTGGGGTTGCTGGAGCGTTTCTGTCCCTTGCAGGGGGTGTGCACGGAAGCTGGCATGTACGCGCTGAGGGAGAGGCGGGTGCACGTCACGCAGGAGGACTTTGAAATGGCTGTCGCCAAGGTAGGCGTTGCGGGGCTCCTCCGTCCCCGCTGCCGCTGGGCACAGACGGACCCCGGCAGCATCAGCGCAGCCTTGGGGCTGAAGGGCAGCACTGGGGGGCGTGGGGGGGGGGTGGAAGGGGATGGAGCTTGGTTCTGAGGGCAGGTTGGGGGGTTATTAAGTAGCCTTACGGGGGAAAACGGGGCTGGGTGCTGGGAACTAAGAGTCTCCTCCTTGCCCAGGTGATGCAGAAGGACAGTGAGAAGAACATGTCCATCAAGAAGCTGTGGAAGTGAGGGTGAGCTTCGGGCTGCGTTATCTCTAATAAAAGTGCTGCTGCGGCCACGTCTGTGCGCTGATTTGGGGAAACGGGCCACAGGACTCTGCTCCTCACGAAAGAACCCCAGCACACACACACACACAGGTTGCTGCTAACTGGTTTTATTAGAAAATACCCAAAATAGACAAAATGGTTACACAGAAGGCAGAGCAGGCACCCCTGAGCCGTACACCCTGGGAATAATGTAAACGCCCCCCCCCCCCCCCGCCGCCTGCGACCGCCTGGAGAAGGCCGGGATGCGCTGTGAGGGGCGCGCAGGCCTGGGGCCGGCGGGGTAAAGGCACTTCAGCGGGGCCGGTGGGCGGTGGCCCTGTCCCCTTAGCCCCTCACCCCAGCAGCTCCAGTTCTCAGAGCCCCCGGGGCCCCCACTGCCCCCAGGCTCTTGGGACAGAGTGAGCCCTCTGCCCTCCCCCCCCCCATACCTCGTATCAAGCACAGGACAAGGCTCTAGCTAAGTAAAACAGCGGGGGGGGGGGTGGAGCAATCGACTGATTGTCAGAAACAACACTAAAAACTCAGTTACGTATAAAAAGAACAGCTTGGGCCGAGCCAGCCCTCTGCGAACAACGAATGGCTGCATAGTTTGAGGCAATGAGTGCAGTAAGAGGAACTCAATATATTAATCAAATACAAACCCACTGTACAAAACGCTTTTTTTTTTTTTTATAAAACCTGTTCACAAAAAATAGTGCAAAACGTCGGGCACCAGCAGGGCTGGCGTTTGGAATGACAAACTTTGGTTGAAGAGAGGGGCAGGGCTCAGGCCTGCCCTCGTGGTGCTGGGGAGGGCTGGCGGGGCAGGCAGCAAACTCCAGGAGAGGGCTTTGGCCAGAGGCAGGGCGAGGAGGGGAGCGAGGCGGGCAAGGCGCTCGCGGTCTATGCTACAGGGAGAGGCGAAGGGCACGATGCGAAAGCAAGGACGCGTTAATGCAGCAGAGAGGCTGCAGCAGGACTTGGGGGGTGGGGGAAGCGGGGGAACCCTCCGCTGCTCTGCCTGCGGCGAGAGCTTCCTGGCTGAGGGGAGCCCAGGGGTACGAGGGGCTCCGAGTCCCTCCAGGCACGTAGGGTTTGTGCAAGTGCTGTATTTGATTCCAGTAAGAAGTACCGTCAGGCTCAGGCAGCAGGGAGAGGAGAAAGAGCTCCCGAGCCCCCGCTGGCCCCTTAAGTGAGGCGGATCCCAAGCACTTGTTCCAGTTCCTGCCGACGCTGCTGGACCTGGAGGAGGCGAGGGCGGGCGGTCAGGGAATGGGGCTTGGGACAGCCCCTTCCCCCCCTCCCCCATTTCAGCCCACGGGAGCACCCCAACCCGGCACAGAGCCCACCTTGGCGAAGATGTGTCTGCCCACAGCCTCCTGAGCCCAGGGCTGCTGGTAAAACTCAGCTCGCCGCTCCTCCTCGGGGTTCCCGATCACGTCCGTTATGATCTGCGCAAAGCAAAGCGCGGGGGAGAGCGGGTGAGCACCGCACGTGGCTCCCTCCTGCGCTCTCGCCCGGCCCAGCCCTGAAATTTTACTTTGAGGTCCCTCCTCTGGGATTTGATCCATTCCTGGATGAAGTCCTGCGGGTTGTTGCTGAAGCTCAGCATGAAATCGCGCTGTGTCTTCAGCTGGTTGATGGATTCGATGGTCTCGTGGATCTAGAAACGGCAGGAGATGAGAGAGAGCTGCGGGTGAGCGGGCGGGAGTCGGGGTCATGCAAAGTCCCCCTGAACAGGATGCAGCTCAGGGGGCGGCCCCAGGAGACCCGAGCTGCTCCCTGCCTGCACCCCTGGGGGCTCTGGGGGTGGGGGGGACCCCGCACCTTGGCATCCAGGGAGGCGATCTCCTGCTGGTTGGTGGTGGAAGCCAGGAAGTTGCTCATCTGAGCTTTCAGGGGGTCATCCACCTCCACGTCGATGTCGTAGCAGGCCGTCTTCTTCTGGTCGTTGGGGTCCACGCTGGGAGGAGGCAGGGTGTTTGGGGGGGCGGGGAGGGGGGGCTTCCTCAACCTCCATCCTGCCACGGGGAGGGGGGATCCACCCCTCCAAAAGGAACGCAAGCACCCCACGGACTGCCCCTAGGAGCCCCCAGTGTTTGGCTGATCCTTCCCAAGCGCTCACTGCTGCTTGGAGCCGGAGGCTGCTCAGCGCCACGGGGTGCTGGGCCCCCTCAGGGAGGCACCCCCCCCTTCCTCCCGGCAGCCCGCCCCCCTCAGGAGCAGTGCTCAGCACCTCCCCACGCCCCTACCTGATGGTGTGGTTGATGATGATGGGATCTGGGTGCTGCAGGAGCCCTGCCAGCTTCATGGGGATCTCAGAGAAGCGCATGCGGACGCAGTTAAAGATCTGGAGGGGCAGAGCAGAGCGTCAGCTTCTGCTGCTGGGGGCTTCTTCTACCCAGCATGAAGAGGGCCAGGCAGGAGCAGGGACTCCCCCAGCCCTGGTTTGTGCACGGCAAGCTGACGGACGCGCACCAGAGCATGCTTTTTCCGACCTTAACGGGTGGGAAGGGCGCTCTCCTCCCTGCAATGCCCCAGGTGAATGACACTGGCGCAGGGGCGCCCACGAGGCATGCCGAGGAGGGGTGCGGACCGACCTGACGGAAGTAGCGGTTGCAGTTGATGTACTCCTTCTCGTGACTGTCCTGCAGCTTGTTGTGCTTGATGTAGAGCCAGAGTGCCTGCATGATGCTGGCACGGGTCTGGGTGTGCACCCCGAGCAGGCGAGCCAGGCGAGGGTCCAGTTTGTACTGCGGTGGCTGCAGGGACAGGACACACGGCATTAAAGAGAGGAAGGGCTGGCCCTCCTTCAGGCACGGTGCCCCACGCAGCCCTTGTGTCGCTGCAGGCTGTGGGGGCCATGCCTGGAGCTCCTCTCTGCTCCTTTTTATCTCCACTGTGCCCCACACCAAATAACCCCAGAGCATCGCAACAGCCTCATGAGGCTCTTGCCCCAGCCCAGGCTCCTTTGCCCGCTCCAGATGAGCCGTGCTGGCAGGGGGGGCAGCAGGGCACGGGCAGTACCCACGCGGCCCCCAGCACCTACCTGGTGATCCAGCATGAGCAGCAGGGTGCACTTCACATTGACATCGCCAGGACGCTTCACTTGGAAGCCGTCAGTCTCCTGGGTCGTGGGCAGTCGGTGCCACTACGAGAGAGCAAGGGGTGACTCTTGAAGCAAGCCAAGCACTAACAGGGCCCAGGAGATGACAGAGCCAGTGCCTGGGCTCTGGGCAGGCAGGCAGACAGCCTGGACCCTCCTTGCCCCCCCAGGCAGTCCCTGGGAGCCCAATCCATCCACCCAGGGAGCCCACTCCGTCCTGTGGACACTGGTGTGCTTCAGCCCAGAGATGGCTGTAGGCAGTTTGGGTGGACTGCTTGAGTTACAGCCCGAGCACTTGACACCGAAGGCTCAAACAGCTCCTGGGGTCCTGCTACAGCCACCGCAGGGGCTGGATGTCACAGCTGCTCTCACAAGCCATCCCACATGTGATGGGGATTCACCTCCACCAAGGGGGTACCACCACAAAACGGGTGCTTCCCACGGGAACAGAATGAGCTGGGTGCAGGGAAAGCCTGCATCAGGCAGAAGCACCCAAAAAAGATCTGATCCCACTGACAGGGCATCATCACCTGTGTCTGGCCCCAGATTCGCAGATCTCTTGGGGGCCTGGGACTGCCTGCAAGTCATACATCAGAGCCACATCCTTGCTGCAGCCTGACATCTCTCGGCTCCAGCTGTGGACTTGCAGGTGTGAGGGGGTTAAGAGCCAACCCTGGGGCAGCCAGGAGCTGCAGCCTGCTGCTGGGAGCCATCCAGGTGAGCCAGGCTGCTAGCCGGCCCCACAGAACTGAAAGCTGCAGCCTGGAAAGCACGGCAGTGTGGTCCCCGGGGAGGGCTCGGCACCGCTCCCCTGTGTACACAGCACCACCAGAGCTGCCTCTCCGCCCCAAGGAACCCAGTGAGCCTTGCTGATGCTGGGCTGGGGAGCTGAGCACCTGCAAGGTAAGCGGCAGGACCATCTCCCTTCTCCCATTGCATCAACCAGTTCTCCCCATCCTGCCTAGGGCACAGAGGCAGCCCTGCAACACAGCCCGGCACGCCTCACCTCCACCAGATGGTTGTCTGGCCCGTACAGCTCTTTGTCCAGCTCGATGACGAGGCTCTTGAAAAAGGAGGAGAACTTCCTCTTCTGCTTGCTTGGCTGCAAAACAGAGCATGTGAGGCTTGGCCTGATGCTGCCAACCACGGAGGGCCCCAGCCCAAATCACCGCCTCCAGCACCCAGGGAGCCAAGCGCATCGCAGCTTGGCTCTCAGCACAGAGCACTGCGAAACCAGCACAGCCTTCCTACCACTCCTGCTTCATCCCTGCCCATCTCCTTACGTCCTCCAGCAGTTTGCCCTCCACACGTAGCTCCCAGGAGGCCACACGCTCACCACCCTCCCCTTCTTCTTTGGCTGGGGTGAAAGTGTTGGAGATGTAAATCCTCAGCTTCCGCTTTTGCTGTGGAACAGGAAAACAAAGAGGGGAGCGCTTGGAGCGGGAGGGGGGCTGGCAGCACCCATCTCGCAGTCTCCTACCTCCACCCCCCCAGCTGCTTGCCCCTGTGCTCCGTCACGCACCGTCAGCGGTTTCTTAATGGCCTCCTGAATCTCCATCCTCTTCCGAGCGATGGTTTGGTCCAGCTTGCGCTCAAAGGCAAGGAGGTCCATGTAGGCCTGGGATTCTGGGACCAGTTCCCGGATCTGTCAAGTGGAAACAGTCAGTCAGGACGGTGCTGCAGCCCCCACATCCAACCCCAGCAACTCTTGTCAGCACCAGACTGACGCACCAAGGAGTAACCAAGCGGTGAGCCTGGCACAACAGCACCATTTCTCACTTCAGACAAAGACAAAGAGCCTTGCAAAGCTCTCCCCAGATCACAGAGCTGTACTGTTTGGAGCTTGTCACCATGCCAGACAGCCTGCCCTGGGTCACAGGCAGGTAACTAAACTCTGTGCTGTCAAAAGAGACCCCCAGGAGAGAAGCTCAGGAGCGACCTGGAGTCTCCACCCTAAGCCACTTCTGCTCCTTGCTCGCCAAAGTCCTGCTTGTCCAACCTGTGCACACCCTGCTACACTCTCCTGCTACCCCCCAGGATGAGACAGAAATCTTCCAGGCCAGTTTGGGACTGAGCAGAAGCAGCGAGCAAGCAGAACGCGGCCCAGTGAGATCACGATCCTCCTCCCACGGGGACCTCCTCACTCCAACATCACCTCGCACCGCGGTGACACTCACCCTCTGTGGCAGGACCTTGTCGGCCATCTTCCTCCTTTTCACCCTGCAAGAAGCATGGATAGGAAAAAACAAAACTTAACCCTGCAGCAATTGCAGGACATTGTGGGTCTTGCTGCCTGCCTCATCTTGGGGGCCACTGCCCAGAGCCCGGTGGTTCTTTTGGCCACTTCCAGGCATGATGCATGGGGCCAGGCTCCGGGGAGGTGTCACGGTGGCAATGCCAGCTGCGTGCCATGAGCACTGCTCAGTCTGAGGCCGGTTCCAGGCTCCTGCTGCAGCAAACGGCGCGATCCGAGGGGGCAAGTCCCCTGCCAGGGCTGCTCTAGGGGACTGGCACTTGGAGTTGCAGGAAGGGGATGAAGAAAGTCTGTGAGAGCATCTAGAGTACATGCCCTTGGAGCGAGTGGATAAGAGATTACATCCCTGTGGGCAAGCCAAGGCAACTGCAGAGGGGGAGGTGTGGGAGCTCTACACCAGCAGGGAAAGAAACCTAGTCCCTGGGCCCATTTTGCTGTGCAGCTCCCAGAAACAAGGAGAAACACACAGGAAAATGCTGTCATCTTCTGCCCCGTTTCTTACTCAGATGTGTAGAGTCCAGCACGGGGGGAGTTTCACTTCCCTTGGCAGCACCTAAACCAGCAGGGCAGGAAATGTGGCATCAATGCTGCCATCCGGAGGTGTCCCAGGATTTGGCCACTAAGGGCTGGCAGGTCCTGGCCCACCACCCCGCAGCCAGCTGGGAGCAAGGAAGCTCGGCCGGGCCCCGCACACAGCCCTGAGCTCCCCGGCCAAGCATGGCTGATCCCACACGGCCGTGGCCTTATCCGGCTGCTGATGTCCTCGTTCAGCAGGCGAGGATGTCTCTGCCCCTCATCCTTAACCCCCAAATTGCTCTGGAGCACTAAATGGATGTGCAGCCCTGGCACAGAGACTGTGACTCCCTGTGAAGGAATCAAAAAGCCCTGCTGTGCAGCAAGGGCAGGGAGCAGGACCTGCACGTCCATTAGGACCGAGGGACCCTGAGAAACAGCCTCCAGTAATCAAGAAACCCTTGTGGAAACAGGAACAGGGAAAGCAGCCTTGTAAACAAGCAAGGAGCTGCTGGCAGAGCCCCATGGCTCAGAGACCAGCCCAAGCTGCCACACTGAGATCGCAGCCCCGCGGAGCATCCCTGCAACTTGCTGCCCCCATCAATGCTGCTTGGGAGCAGTCTGCCTCGTGCCAGGGCTAGGAATGAGCACCCAGCTACATCTGTGCCTGCCAGGAACAGCACGGCCTCCCTTGAGAAGGGGGCGAAAGACCCTGAGGAGCCGGTGCTGAAGCCAACATGCGCAGCGAGGCTTTTTGGTTACCGGTGCTCCTAGCGAGGGGAAGCCGCAGACCAAGGGATCTGTCCCCCAAACTCACCCGCCGCTACCGCTCCGCACCCCAGCGGCGAGCTCTGGCAGCTCTCCCCCTGCTGGGGGTTGAGCCGTGCTGTGGGTTTTGGCGGAGCAAAGCAACCGGGAGGCAGCGGCCGGACCCGGCAGGTCAACCCCCTGCCTCCAGCCTGGCTGCGGGTGCTCCTGCGCCACCCCTTACCCTCTCCGCTGGCTGGCCATCGGCGGCTGCGACTGAGGGGCCAGCAGACGCTTCCTGAACGGGTCCATCATCGACTGCGGCAGGCCAGGTCTCAGCGGGGAGGCTGCTCCGTACGGGGGTGCTCCGGGCGGGCCCACCTGCAGCCCCGCCATGGGCATCCGGCTGCCTGGCGGCATCCCGGGGCGCTGGTGGGGGAGAGAGGAGAGCGGGCATTAAACTTGGGCCCTTAACCAGGGAAAGGGGTCAGGAGCAGCAGCCTTAATTCCTCCAGGAAGAGCAAGAGGGAAGCAGGAGGAGGAGAAGGCACTGACCGCAGGGGCCTCACCCCAAGGACGGATGCAGGGCCGGGGACACCCAGTGTGCTGGCAGGCGCGGAGCCGAGCCACTGCCGTGCTCCTCCCCACGCGGAGAGGGACATCGGACCTGCGGCGGCACAGACCTGTCACCCCGGGGACCGCTGATGGCAGCATGGGTTGAGCGGTGGGTTTGTCTCCGGGGCTGGTGGCTGTTCCTCCTGGTAGCGCCCCTTCCTAACAGCCCGGTCACTAGGCCGACGTGCGGGGAGGAAGCTGAGCCCTGGGGATGGGGACGTCCCCTGCGGGCAGGGGATGGAGGCGAGGGCTCATCCCCACCAGCACTCCGGCTCCTGCCGCATCCTTTCCCCTCCGGGCACCCAGAAGGGGCATTTACAAGCCCCTTAACCACTTCTGCCAGGAGTCCTGACCTGGGGCAGCACCCGCAGCCCCTTGGCCAGCACCAGCCCCGCCAGCTCGCGGGTGCCACTGGCTCTGCCCCGCGCACAGCCCCCGGGCCCTTGACAAACGGTCGCAGCATCCTGCAGCCTGTCTCTACCTGCTCCAGCACGCCTTGCTGGCGCTCTGAGCCAAAACCCTCGTGGGATCCTTTGATCCTCCAGCTCCCCACCGGTGAGGAGCTGGCGAGGCCGGGAAAGCCACCGAGCCAGCAGAGCAGCATTTCTCCCCTGCCACAGGCTCCTCGACATGCCAAGACAATCCCCGTGGCTCCTCTCCCGCCTTCGCTCCTGACCCGCATCCCGGGGACGGAATTGAGGCTTCGGTGGAGAAGAACTAACGAAGCCGCCTCGTTATCCCGAAGGGGCCAGGAGCCTGGCAAGGAGAGCTCAGCAGCAGGCAATGCTGCAGGCTGACGAGTTGATCTACGTGCAGGTATTAATTGCAGTGCAAACCTGGTGCGAGACCACCACTGGCAGCCTGCCTGGCCTCAGCAGCCTTTTTCAGGCAGGCTCAGAGCCACGGCGGGTGGTCGGAGCCCAAACCCACTCACCTCCTTGCTGCTGTGGCTGAAAAAACAGTACATGGAAGAGCTCCAGGAGCAAGAACGGCTCTTCCTCCAGAACCACCAGCATCTCCGCAAATGCCAAACCCAGCTGGAAATCCCCAAAATACCAGCCTCGGCATCAAGAAGTGTCTCACAGCTGGAAATCCAAGCAGCAGCAGGCCAGGAAGGGGCAGGATCAGGACTGCACGCTGCGTTTCAAAAATACACACACGAAGCCTGTTGCACAACCATACGCTGCTCTCACCTTTGCTCAGCTTGCCTTTGAAGCTGCACCTACAGCGCCACAGCTCACCAACCTGCCTGCGCTGCAAGGCAAAAGCTTTTTCCTAACAGCCCCCAGATGTTTTTCTCCCTTTGATCAGCCACATTTGGGCAATGGCTCGCGACGAGCAGGACCGCACAGGCGTTTTCTGCGCGGTCCTGCTCACTGCAGCTCCTTGCCCGGGGCTGTTCAGCAGCACAGCGTGGCTACAGGAGGACCGTGCTCCGGGAACTGCGCTGAATTGCCTGCAAGGGCTTCTGAAGAACAAGCGAACCAGGAAAAGGAGCTGCGAAACTTGTAATTAGCAAATAAGAAATAGGGAAACCCCCAGCAAAGCTGCTCAGGGCCAAGGCTACATGCAGTCACCCGTGACTGTGTCTAAGAGCCCCAGAGCCACCAGCAGCATGGAGAAGACAAATGGCCACCAAGGAAACACCTGGGTGTTTCTCTAGCACATGCAGAAGACCGTCCGCGGTGCCACAGTGAAACCAGGGCTTCACAAGTTCCCTGCATGCAGCTTGACACGGCTGCAGGACGAGGACCCGCTGCGCGAGCCCACGGCTGGGGGAGACGCTGCGGGCAGCTTTCTCGAGCAGCTCTGAGACGACACGGCCACGACCAGCTCCTGTTCCCCCGGCACTGACACCAGGCCCTGAGGTCCCTGTGCCACTCCCTGGGTCACCTTGCTGAATCCATCCCCGAAATGAGCGATAAGGGGGCTGTCTGAAACGATCCGAGGTCTTCAACAGCTCCACACAGGGGTGATGTCTACCGCAAGGTCTCCCACGCATCGGTCTGCTCGCTGGGAGGCCAGAGACTGCTCAGACCCAGGGAGAGGAGAAGCTTCAGTCGGCCGGGAGAGAGGCAGCGCGAGGACGCACGGACCTGTCGTACTGAAGACTCGAACATCCCTTCCACAGACGGCCGAGAACCGTCAGCCTCAGTGAAGCTGCCCGGGGAGCGAGCCCTTCGCGGATCCGCATTTGATCATTTTGACAAGGCAGAACCCTCCGCGTATGTTTCCTTCTCTGCTTCCCCTTAAGGTTTGCAAAGAGCAGACGGAGAAGTCTCTCAGCAAAGCAGGGCAGCCTCTGCTGTGTCCAGCCGGCAGCATCTGGGGCCGCCAGCCCCCTCGCCTAAAGGCTGCGGGCTCCCGGCATGCAAACACAGCGCAGCCTTAAAAAGCTCTGGTTAAGCCGTTAAGCAGCATTACAGCCCCAGCGGGGTGAAGCCTCCAGCACCCTTCAGAAGCCCTGGAAATGAGCAGGATGCAAGAGGCTTTAAATTCAGGAAATTTTATTAGAGCAGCTCAAACTGAGACCTTCCTCCCATCCTTCCTGGCTAACGGAGCTCTGTGGAGCAGGCTCGGGGGCTCCATCCACTCCTCTTCACCCGGGGCAGCGCTCTGCTCCTGCCCCTTCCAGACACCTCCTCGTCCTCCCCTCTCTGTCCCACCACCGCCGCCTCCTCCTCCTCCTCCTCCTCCTGCCAGCGGGGCGGACAAAGGGCAAAATCTCGCAAGCTCCGCTCCAAGGAACGAGCTGGATGGCATCCAGCCCTCCCCGTGGAGAATGAGGAGAGCCATTTGGAAATGGGACAGAAAACAGCTTGTTTCTGCTCCCTGCCAAAGCTGAAAGAACGAACGGGGCTGGCTGCAGTGCGGCGGTTCATCCCAGGTCAGCGTGCAGGCCTCTTGCATTCGGGGAGCTCTGTTTAGAGTCAGCTTCGATTGGATCTAGCGGGGGCTGGAATGCCTCTCGATGGACATTCGGGCGCGTGGTAGGAGCCTCCCAGCTTGCCAAAGGCCTCTTCTCGAGGAAGGGCAGGCCAGAAATCAGATGCTGGTAGCAGAAAGGGAAAAGCGAGGGGAACAATAAACTGGAGGATGGATCTGCGAGAAGGCAGGCTCGGGAGCGAGTTGGAAGAAAAGCAGCGGTTCAGAGAACAGCTCCAGAGTCTCTCCCTGCCCTTCCTCCGAGAGCACGGATCTTCCCTGCAGCCCCCCAAGGAGGGGGAAGCTCTTCCCAGGCACGGCACAAACAAAGGGACCATCTGCGTCGAAAACAAGAGCTCGCCCGTCCCACCACGCCCCTCACCAGGAACGTGAGCGCAGCGCGCGCGCTCCCGAGGGCCACCACGTGAAGGACACGTGCGTGCGAGAGGGCTGAAATGCCCCGAGCCCCCGCAGGCTTCCTGCGGATTCCCCAAAACACAGCCTTGAGAAGCGCTCATTAAAAACGCCAGCCGGCCGGCCCTTCCTGACGCACATCCCGTTTTGGCTCTGTGCAGAAAGGAGCGAGCGCTCCTTGCACACACTGAGGCTCGGGGAGAGAGAGCCCACGTGCATCGTCGCCTGGGGCTTTGGAAGCTGAGCCTGGAGCGGTGCCAGGGGACGGCTCTTCCTGCGAGCTCCTCCAGCTTCCCGTTGTGCCACAGGCAAAAAGCAAAATCCCGCTCGGACAGGATCCCAGCTCTGCATCGGGCTGGGCTCACAGACAGCTCGATCGCCCCAAACCACGGCTTGGGATGGCCCCGCAGCACGCCTCCGAAGGCTGCTGTGCCTCCGTTCATTCTTATCCACGAGCAAATCCCTCCTGGGAGGGCGCCAGGAAGAGCCCGGGTTAGCATCGGCAGCGACCTTCAGCAGGAAGGCGTTACTGCCGCCGGGGCGCCGCTGCGCACCGTGAGCTCTCGCACAGCGCCTCGCTCCCAGCCAGCCCCGAGCCACGGGCAGGCCGCTGCACGGGGGCAGCTCGCGATCCTCTGAAGACCGGCCGCGTTTCAGGAGTCGGAGTCTCCGCTAAAAACTTGCGGGCGAGGAAGCAGTAAATTAAAGGAAGAACGGCAAAGCGACAGGCGACAACGCTGAGCAGACTGAGGACGCGTGCTGGCAACGCTTCAAGCACCAGCCGAGATATTCGGGTCCTGACAAACCTGCCTGCCTGGGGCCTCATATCCGCAGCCACAGATGTTCCAGGTCAGAGGCTCCGGCTGCCCCACCGCGAGCCGTGCGGGCTGCGCCGCTCGTGTCAGGACCCAGGCAGCAGCTCCGCTGCCCTCGGCACGAGCATGCCGGGCTTGTGCACTGCGCCACGCGGGCTCGGGGGGAAAGGCCACGTTAGTGAAGTTTCCTCCGCAGCTTCCACGCTACAGGGACCTGGCGGGCATACAGAAGCGATGCGCGAGTTACGGCCCGGGACCTTCACCTCGTGCCGACGTGCTGCGTTCGCCCTCCCTGCAGAGCAGTACGATGAGGGTGGGACGGGGGGAGGAGGCGGCAAGAAGAGCGACCCGAAGAAAAGAGACCGCAGCAGGCGGAGAAAGGAGAAGGCAAGGGATTTAAATGATAACACAGGTGTTAACGCAAGCAGGAACAAGGAAGAAAGGTGTTTGGTTCCCACTTGAAAGAGAAACTGCGGTAGCCTCGGTAAGGCAGCACAGAGGCACCCATGGGAAGAGCAGTGCCTGGCACAAAACGCTGCCCAGATGTCCAGGGAACGGCGCCGAGAGCCCCCGAGCGGAGGAAGACGGAGCAAGGGCCTTCGGCACCAAGTTCTGGAGATGCTTCCCACCGAGCAGAACCTCACTGCCATGTTTCCACCAGAGAAACAAAGGGTGCTCCGGCCTCTGTGGTTGCCCGCCTCCCTCTTGCCCCGAGAGGAGAGCATTTCTCTGCTTTGTATCATCGCTTCAATTAACTGGATGCTCAGCCTCTGATGAAACCTGCCTTGGAAACCGTCTCCCCCGGGAAGGGTGGGTCACGCAGCCGGGCACGAGGCCGGTCCCTGCTTTGTGTCGCAGCTCCAGCCCCAGCCATCGTGCCCGAGCTGCCTCCGAGCCAGCCCCGCTCACCCAACGAGCTGGAAGCCCGCTTTCCTCCTCCCCAGCGTGGATCCAGTGGATCTGCACCAGGGCAGAAGGATGTGCAGACGGCGAGCCCCAAGCCCTGCCCTGGCCATCCAGAGCCCCACTCCACGAGGAGTCAGAGCAGCTGAGCCTCCTGGTTCCTCCGAAATCACTTCGTTAGCAGTTGTTTGGATTGCAACAGCCTTTCCGTCCCATGGAAATGGGATTCCTTCCTGTCAACAAGTGCCAGTGAAACCCTTTTAACGTGGCACTTCACTAACTCTGCTTTTTGCCGCTGATCCGAGCCAGCAAAGCAAAAGCACAGGCAAACTTCAAGGCCAGAGCCCCATTTTGCACAACCCTTTCCCCACTGCACGACCCGTGTTAAAGAACTGTGTCACGGAGCCAAGCCTGCTCCCTGCCGCAGCGTCAATCTCATGTCTCGGGAGAAACCTCCCGAGCCTGAAACTTGCACCACAATAAACAGAAGAAACTCCCGTTGAATTTACACAGACCTGCGCGCCGTGATGCGGGCATCTGCCACCGAGCAGCTGATCGCCCGTTCCCTGAGCACGCTCCTGAAAATCCCTCTCCTTTCTGCTCTGGAAGCATCAGCTCCCACTGGTGCCAGAGGGAGTTGTCCTCTTGAATTCCCTCCTTGAGCTGCTGGTGAATAACCAGACGCGCAAGGATGTCAGAGGATTAGCATATGTTTAATAATCCACTGATTAAGGAGCCCCTAAGCGCTCACTGGCATAGATGAGGGCTGTTGTGTTTTCTAGTGGCCAAACAATGGACAAAGTTCTTCGTTACACCAGGGCATAACGGAGCAGAAGGGGCCTGAGTCACTCGCTACCCCCCGAGAGGTCCCGCGGGCACGGCAGGGCTGACCGCTCAGCGGGGAGGAGCTGCTTTCCACCGCCTGGAAATTGCAAAACAAAGGCCAGACCGTATTGATTAGACCCGCTCTCCCCTCCCGCTGCAAGACGACCGCCAGCGAGCAGCCGGCCAGACACAGCCCACGGCCAGACACAGCCCACGCTGCTCGCTGCCGCCCCGCGCCGTGTGGACTGAGCGAAGGCTGCAGCACGGTGCCATATGCTCGGTCCCACCCTACCCCATCCACATGCTCCCGGCACCTGCTCCAAGCACGGCGTTTTGGCCGGCGCGGGGGGAAAACAAGCATATGTTCTCCTGTTTACCCGCAGCGGAGCAGCGAGCGATGCCCGGCCGGATTTTGCACCCTGCTGCAGGGCAAACCCTCAGGATCCCGCCCGGCCCTCGAGCCTTTGAGTCGAGTTACAGCCGATGCACGCCCGGATCGGTCTTGGCTGCGCCGTCTCAGTTTTCACTTCTGGGCTTTTCGGCTTCCCGGGTCGTTTCCTCGTTTTCTATTAGCCAGGTTTACAAGTTGGAAATTCCCTCGGCTTCATCGATCTCTTAAGTTTTAATTCGCGCAAACAACGCGGCAGCACTGGGGGAGGCGATCGGCGGTGGTTGAGAACACGTTGCACAACCGGGCGCCTCCATTTCCAGCCCGTCTGCAAGACGGTGCTTTGCACCAGAACCAAAATAATCGCCCCGCGTGCACGAGCGACCCAACAGGCGAGCTGCACGCACAGGGGGAGGCCGCAAGCGAGCGTCAGACAAAATCCCTCTCTTACAAAACACTTGCAGGCAGAAGAAAGAGCAGTTTTTGTGGCTTCTCCGGGACTGCTGATCGGATTTCCTTTCCCGGCCCTTGCCTGTCCCCATTCTTCCCCCTAATATCTGCAAGCACCTGCATCGCCGTCTCTCCAGCTTCTTCCTGAAGACACGCGGCTGAAGTTTTAAACGGTTGCCTCTAAGTTTGCAAAGGATGCGGGCGAATGGGTTTCGGGGCATGAGACGTGCAACGGCGGCCGGGCTGCGAAGGCAGAGCCGCGCGCAGAGCGTCCTGCAGCGGCTCGCGCCTCCCCGCTGGGTTTTCTCCCATCGCCAGCGGCCCCCCGAGGGTGCCCGACGAGGACCCCCCCCGGCCCCAAACACTGCTGTAGGGCTGATCGCTTCGCCTCCTGCAACTTTTACGGGAATTTCCAAGCGCTCACGGCGGAGGCACAAGCAGGCGCTTCGGAGGACGCGGGCCTGGCAAACCTGCAGCCCCCCCGAGGCGCCTCGGGCTTTTTTGGGGGCCCGGGGGTGCCACCTGCCCTGAGCCGAGCCCGCGGGGGCTCCGCTGGGGGGGCTCGGGCTGCGTCCGCCCCACGGGAAGGGCCCCAACGGCCGGGCTGGGTGCCGGGGGGGGGCCTACGGGGTTCGAAGCTCCAGGGCTGCCCCCCCCGGCCCAGCGACGGCTCATGAGGCCTCCAAGACCCCATAACACCCCCCCGGCCCCAACGCCCTCAGGGCCCCCCCGGAGACCCCTCACTTAGGGCCCCCCGAGACCCCTCCGGGCCCCCCCGAGCCCTCCCGTCCCGACCCCAGCCCCCCTCAGGACCCCCCCGCCCCGGCCTTAGCCCCCCTCAGGACCCCTCCCGGCCCGAGCACCCCTCAGCCCCCTCCCCCCCCGGTCCCCCGGCCCCCCCACCTGGTACTGCGCGGCCGCGGGCCCCATGGGCCGGTAGCCCGGAGCCGCAGCGGTTGCCGGAGCCGGGCTGGGGCCTCTCATGATGCCGGGCCCGGGCCCGGGGGGCGGCGGGGCGGCGGGGGCGGCGGGCGGCAGGGGGCTGAGCGGGAAGGCGCCGCGGGCGGCCATGGCGGGGCCGGGCGGGCGGGGGGGGGGGGCGGGGGGGGGCGGCCCCGCCCGCGCTGCGATCGGAAGCGGCGGCGGCGGCGGCCGGGGCTGGAGGCAGCGCGCGGCACCCGCAGGCCCCGCCCCCCGCGCAGGCCGCGCCCCCTCGCCCGCAGCCCCGCCCCCGAGGGCAGCCCCGCCCCGCTCGTGACCACGCCCCCGAGGGCAGAGCTGCGGCCCGGCAGGGCGGGCAGGCGTGGGGGGGTGCGGGGGTGTGTGTGTGTGTGTGTGTGGGTGTGTACATGTGTGTGTGTGTGGGTGTGTGTGTGTGTGTGTGTACGTGTGTGTGTGTGTGTGTGTACGTGTGTGCGTGTGTACGTGTGTGCGTGTGTACGTGTGTGTGTGTGTGTGTGTGTGTACATGTGTGTGTGTGTACATGTGTGTGTGTGTACATGTGTGTGTGTACGTGTGTGTGTGTGTACGTGTGTGTGTGTACATGTGTGTGTGTGTGTACGTGTGTGTGTGTACGTGTGTGTGTACGTGTGTGTGTGTGTGTGTGTACGTGTGTGTGTGTGTGTGTGTACGTGTGTGTGTGTGTGTGTACATGTGTGTGTGTGTGTGTGTGTGGGTGTGTACGTGTGTGTGTGTGTACGTGTGTGTGTGTGTGTGCGTGTGTGTGTGTACGTGTGTGTGTACATGTGTGTGTGTGTGTACGTGTGTGTGTGTACGTGTGTGTGTACATGTGTGTGTGTACATGTGTGTGCATGCATGTGTGTGTCCATACATGTGTGTGCATGGGTGTGCATGTGCGTGTGTGTCAGTGTGTGCGTCGTGTATATGTGCGTGTGTACATGTGTGTGTGCAAGTGTACATGTTTGTGTGCATGTGCGTACATGCGTGTACGATGTACGTGTGTGTACGATGTACGTGTGTGTACATGTGTGTGTATGTGTGTACATGTGTGTAAATGTGTGTGAGTGTGTTTGCATGTGTGTACATGTGTGTACGTGTGTGTGTGTGCATGCATGTGTGTGTGGGGTGTGCACGTGTGAGTGTACGTGTGTATGCAAGTGTACATGTATGTGTGCATGTGTGCATATGTGTGTGCGTGTACATGTGTATTTGTGTACATGTGTGTGTACATGTGCGTGTGCATGCATGTGCATGGGTGTGTGTGTGTTTGAGTGTGTGTGTGCAGGTGTACATGTATGTGTGCATGTGTGCATATGTGCATACGATATACGTGTGTACAATGCACGTGTGTACATGTGTGTGTACATGTGTGAGCGTGTTTGTATGTGTGTACATGTGTGTGTGAGTACATGTGTGTACGTGTGTGTGAGTGTGTTCATTGCTGTCCACCAGTGCATGCATGTGCATGTATGTGTGCACATGTGTGCATGCCTACGCATGTGTTTGTGTGTGTGGGGGTGCGTACAGACGTGGGGGCGAGGGCACGCACGTGTGTGTCAGTGTGCGGGTGCGTGCACGGGTGTGCGCGTGCGCAGCCCGGGCGTGACAAAGGCTTTGTGCGGCGCTGGGCACTGAGCGACCCTGGGCACAGCCACGCGGGCGAGGGCCGCGCAGCGCAAGGCCTGCGGCACCGGGGCCTGCGGTGCCCTCCTGGCCCTCCGGCCGCATCCCTTTTGGCCCACACGGGGTGTGGCGGGGAGGGCAGCGGCCGGGCCATCCCCCAGATGGGATGCGAAAGGCTTTTTATCTTCTAGCACCGGATTGGGAGTAATAAAGTGGATGTTTAACAGACCTTCAGCTGGAACTGCAAGTGAAAATGGGCACCCTGAGGGGGACGGGGCCCTCTGGCAGCTCCGGCGTGCTGTGACGGGCCTCATAACAGGGTGGCCGAAAAATCCCAGTGTTCACGTAGGGGTGTTCGTTGTTTCCTGTTTCTCTTTTCCATCCCATGCTGCGAGGCTGCTGCTCGTCGCTGCCCTGCAGCTTGTGGGGTCAGGGCTGGCCCTGAGCTGCTTTGTGGCCGTGCCGTGAGGAGTCCCTGGAGGGGCTCAGATGGGGAGATGTGGCAACGCTGCCAAGTGCCCTGCTGTCGGTCTGCTTACCCAGAAATCAGGCCCCACAAGCAGGGTGTCCCCTTTGAGCTTTGCTTCATGAGCACTAGATGGAGCAAAGCACCAAAAAAGTGAATTTTCCTGTTAAATTACATCTCCCACATCACTGCTATTTGAGTCAGTCCTGGTGGTAGACCCCCACGTCTGGAAGAAATGGGGATGAAAGGAGGTTTGGGGGCACTTTGTGCTCCCTGCCTGGGGCTATCCTTGCCTGGGTCTCGCTCTGCCTCCCTGCCTGCATGCTTCCACCGCATGCACCATTATTAAAATCCGTGTCTTCCCTTTGGAAGGGCTGACACTTCATTAAGCAGAACATGAAGCCCTGCTCCAGTGGCAATTATAGAGCCGCTAATAACCCTTAATGAAATCCCATGAAAGGCTGAAATACCAATCGACACAAACCACATTAGTTCTCTGAAACGAACCCCGCGTTTATCAGCAGTGACGCGTGGAGCCAAGCCATGCTCAGGGACTGTGCCCCCTGCCTGGGAGCTCTCCCCCCGTGACACCCCCTCTGGGCCGGCTTCGTAACCTCGGTGCGGATTGGGTCACTGTCTGCCATCCCACTAAGTCTGCCACCAGCCTTTGGGGAGGTTTTCCAGGATTTCACGGCAATTCAGGTGCCACATAGTCCCTGTCATAGAATCATAGAATATCCCGAGTTGGAAGGGACCCGTAAGGATCATCGAGCCCAACTCCTGGCACCGCACAGGTCTGCCCCAAAATTCAGACCGTGTGACTAAGAGCACAGTCCAAACGCTTCTTAAACTCCGACAGGCTTGGTGCAGTGATTCCTATCCTGGGGAGCCTGTTCCAGTGGGCGACCACCCTCTCAGTGAAGAACCTCTCCCTGATATCCAGCCTGAACCTCCCCTGCCTCAGCTTGACACCATTCCCGCGGGTCCTATCACTGGTGACTAAAGAGAACAGATCGGCGCCTGCCCCTCCACTCCTCCACCCTCGTGAGGAAGCTGTAGGCCGCAATGAGCTCTCCCTTCAGCCTCCTCTTTTCCAGGCTGAACAGGCCCAGTGACCTCAGCCGCTCCTCATGTGTCTTCCCCTCTAGGCCCTTCACCATCTTTGTCACCCTCCTCTGGACACTCTCCAACAGTTTTACATCCTTTTTGTACTGCGGTGCCCAGAACTGCACAGCGTCCATTTGGTGAAGGCACTGGGAGCAGTAAGAATGATGCTGAGTTTCCTCTCCAGCACCTTCAGCAGTGTCCAGGCACTGGGACACATCAAAATGGCAAAACTGAAGGTGACAGTGAAGCCTCTTTTTATCTCCGTTATCAGTGAAGAGCTTCCTGCCAGCACACTCCTTCACAGAAATAGGTCAGCAGAGGATCCTTTCAGCCCTTTCCCTCTCCTACAGGGCTTGACCTCAGCGGGACTTTGTCATGGTCTCGTTTCTGGTGGCTTCTTAGCTCAATGGGATGGCAGCAATGCTGGGTTTTAATTTTCCTCCCTTGTTTCGCAATGGGCAACACTGGGCACCAGTTTCCTTTCTCATAGGAATGCCATGCTCCAGGGCTCAGGGCTGCTTTTCCTGCTCATTGGTAGGAAGGAAACCAGAGACAGAAACATCACCTCTTTTTTTTTTTTTTTGTCCTTTTTTTTTTTTTTTTCCTTTGCTGAAATGTAAGAGATGCCACTAAAACCAAATAAACTTGGGGAAATAAGGTAGATAAACAAAAGGCTTACAATGAAGAAATGCCAGCACAACAGCAATTTAATTTGCCTGCATGTGTGCTCTGCAGTCAGTAGGTACAAGGCGTCCTGCCGTGATGCTGCAGGGCCCTTGCACAAACTATGGGCTTGCGGGGAGAGAAGGCGAGGATTGGGAGGATTACAGCTTTATTGCTTTTCCAGCGCATTTTTTGTTCCTGTTGTTTTACCGTGAGCACACAGAAATCCCCAGGGCTTGGAGCTGAGCACGGCCAGCTGAATGACCTTCTGCAAGTTGCTCCTTCTCCCTTTTTCTCCCACCTTTTCCACACGGTTGCGGTGGTAAATGCTCCATCCCAGCCGGCCTGGTGCCCCCTCTATGGGGCAGAGGCTGCTGATGCATCACGGCCTTGCTAAGCAGAGCCAGGCTGCACGGGAACATCTCCTGGGGGTTTCCAGACCCACGATGGGTGCACTTTGCAATCATTTTATTGCTTGAGAGATCCTGCAGCTTGATCGCTGCTTCCCTGCTTCAATTCATCTCCAGGGGGAAAATCCTGCTTTCCTTTTCCCCTTAGTGCTGAGAGCCTGGAGGTGCCAGGGGAGCTGATGGGACACGGGGTGCTCGCAGCAAGCTCTGCTCAGGGAGCTGATAAGGAGCCCACTGGGCTTTGGGCAAACTCCGGTACCCTCCCAGCACCACGCCACCTCCTCTCATTACTCTGACACTAGTTTGATTTCCCCCTGTGACATTTTCCGAGGTGTGGAAGCCCCAACACTTACTTTGCTGGAGTTCCTCTTCAAATTTTGAACTTTTCCACTAACCCACCAGGTGCCAGATCATTAGCACAGGGTCAAAGCGCAGAGGATGCTGATTAAAAGACCTTCTCCTTGCCGACTAGGAGCAAATGTAATTATCCCAGCTTCTTTTCCTATCATGTGGCACAAACTGATGCCTAATTAGTGAGGCCCTGTTCATCAGCACAGACGAGGTTTGGTGCTGCTCTGGACGGGCTGCCTGTTAGCGCAGACTGCAGGGAACTTCCTCTCTGGATGAAAAGTCAGGAGCATCTTTTGCATATCTTTCAATTAAACCTCCCTGTCTGGAGGTCAGCACAGTCCCTTGAGGCAGATACGATTAACATATAAATTGCAAATCCATGCCAGTGGCCAATTTGTGCTTTTGGGGATGGAAGTGAGATATTTAGCTTATCACAGTCACACTCTCGGGAGATGGAAAGACAGGCAGGGGTGGCGGAGGAAGGCAGCAGGGAAAAATATCATTCGGTGAGCAGCCTTGGTTGTGTCAAAGAAAGGCCAAGATGACTGCACAAGTCTGTAAAAATATCCAGATTTTGCAAATTCTACCAGTTACGTTTTATTTCTTGGGGGACTGAAGCAGTTTTTCGGGTACAAGCCATAGACCCGGTCTGGACTGATGACCAAGGGCCCTTTGTGTGGGTATCCCGCAAGTGGGACACGAACACAAGCTCTGGTGAAGCAGCAAGGCTGTGCAGGCTGACATCCCCAGGCTGACATCTCCTGCAAATGGAGAACCTGCCTTTGCTTGACCAGGAGGAAAAGGAGTCTTCCAAGCCCAGCAGTTGTTTTTTTTTTTTTTTTAAAAAAAAGTTCAGCCCACTGATATTTGAGCTCCAACACAAGGAACGGCCCCTGCCCAGCTTACAAGGAGGTCCTACCTTTGGGACACCTTGTGAAGACCACTTTGGACCTTCTCCTTGGCCACCTCCCTCAGGTGTAGGTCTCCCAGCTGGGAGCCTGAGGCTCTCATCTCTCCCTGGTGTGGTGGTTTCTGAAGTCCTAAGCTGGGCGTCACCACTCAACCTCCCTTCTCTTGCCACGGAGAGGAGCTGGAACAGCTCAGCCAGATAAAGGGCTGACTTTGCTGAGAAGGGTCCCCTTGCTAGGATGGAGTGGCAAACCCTGCTCTCAGGGCTGCAGACCTTGTTTTCACACCTTGTGCTTTCTTCCAGCATTAGCAATCCTCTGCTTCATCTGATCCGGACCTGAGCTGATGACTTCCAACCTGAGCTGAGGAGCAGGGAGCTCACTGCTTCCTCACTGAGAGCTCCTGGGACTGAAGCAGAAGAGGGAGATGTGGATGGAGGATGAATGACAACAACTAAATCATTCTTCCAAGCTGATTAGTGCAGAGCATGTTGGAGTCAGGCTTGAGAGAGCTGGAAAAAATGAAGGAAAAGGTTCCAGCTAAGGGATGGTTTTCTTATCTTTCAGCATTGCTTTTCACAACCTCCAGAGGTTCCCCAGCTCCCGTCATGTGGCAGGGTTGGAGACGGTGGCCGCAGCATTTCCCAGCCTGTGGGGATATTTGTAGAGGGAGGAGAAAGTTTTGCATGAACCTCTGGGCAGATCTCTGCTGTTTGGGTGGCGTACAGGTCGTGTCTGTCAAAAAAATGACAGAAACCACAACTGGGCTGGATCCCACATCTTCTACCACATCACCGTATGTGCAAGAAGAAGCCAAAGAGAGGGGCCACAGCCCTCTCCCACCATGCGTGGGATCACGCCGTCACCAGGTAAAGACCCTGCGGGGCTACATCGCACCCGCAGCCTCCAGCCATGTGCATCTTGCAGGCGGCTGGGTATGAGCCTGCTCTGTCCCGCTCTGAGCCCTGCCATTTGTTCGTTAGGGATGATTTCCCCTCCTGGCTGTAGGACCACGGGCTTCGTGGTGCCCCTCTACATCTCAGGGCTCCACAGCCTGAGCTGGCTGCTGCTGGAAGTCTCCCAGCCATGCAGGTGCTGTGGCAAGCAGGCTCAGAGGTCACCAACCCCCCCACCCAAGCAGGTGTGCTTCTCATTTTGGAAAGAAACCTTTCTTTTTAGGTGATTCTCGAGCTGGCTGCTGCAAAATCTCCATCTAGCCATGAGTGCCTGTAAGCACATGCCTGCCCCAATCCATCCCAGCTCCGTCTGGGTCCAGCCCTGACACAGCCCTGCCCACAACACACACGATCAGGATTTGAGTTATCAGCCAGGGAACCAGGTTTTAAATTATTTACCTGTGCAGGGAAGGCTTCCTTGTCAGGAGGGATTTAAACCGATGCTGGGAAGATGACTCCAGTTTAACCTTCTCCGGGCTGTAATGAGATTTAATTTGTCATCTCACCGCGGCGTCGTTGTTCAGTGAATGTAAGCTTTCAGGCTGACTCTGGAGCCTGTCAAACTCCATCCCTGCTAAAGGGTTTTGTGATGGGCTTGGGATGGGTCGCGCTGCCTGGAGGCTGGGGACAGTTGCTCTTGGTCCCCTCTGTCCGCGTGCGTTGGGTGGCAAAGGCTGGGCTCGGCAGGCAGCTCAGCCACGTGGCACTTGGTACTGTGGGATGGAGCTGGCACAAATCCCTTGTTTTGCGGCACGTCTCAGCCAAGAAGCTTTGAGAGTATCGGCTTAAAACCACTTGTTAATGCTGAAAATTTCAGATACCAAGAGCTGGGAAGCTGCACCCCTGCTGGCAGGTGAGCCAGGTCCCCCAGCAGAGCTCCAGCATCATTTCCAGCCCCATCGCTTCCCCCCATGCCGCTCCAGCAGCGACGGGCTGCCCCACTGTACTCCGTCTGCACAGGCAGTGACCCCAAGCCACCCTCACCTTCCTAGGCACCTGGTATTTAAACAGATTAAATCTCTCTCTCTCTCTCCTTTTTTTTCCCCCTCTTTCTTTTCATTTTTATCCCTTCACGGGATAGCATTAGGTCAGGAGCATGCCAGAGGTGCTGATCCCAGTGGAAAACCTCCCCTCTTCCCCAAACCACCCGTTGCCACTGGAGGGACTTCGCATCAGCATCAGCCCCTCCACAAACGCTTCGTGCTTGGGCACAAGAGGGCACTGAAACACCACCACGATGGGATGGTTTATGAATGCAAATGGTGCTGCCACAGCCATGAAAACCCTTCTGCACCTTCCCTGGCTGCGGACGGGGGTGGGGGGTGAGGAGGATGGTCCTGTCCTGCACCCTGACGTGCATGCCCATGTTGCATCCTTACCATTAAACTGCATCATTTTAGGAGCCAACACTTCCTCCTGTGTGAGCAGAGCTGTATTTCTGGGCCTCGGACACCATCGCTTCCTGGGACACCCAGCAAAGCAAGAGCAACAAAATCCCTTCTGCTTCGTTCTTGCTCAACTCAAACACCTGCTCTGTGCTTGCAAAACCAAAGAGCACCTTCGTCTGCTGGGGCTGGAGCAGGTGGAAATCACCCATCTGTGCTCTGCAAACCAAAGAGCGCTTAATTGATATTAATCTAATCAATGCAAATCATATTAGCTCTCCTGGAAACACTGGGTCTTTACCAATAGCAACACTGACTATTCTATATAAATCAAATTTACCAGCCTATAAACATTAGCACATCCCACAGACATATTCACCCTCATAAAAACATCAATTGCTGCCTGACTATATTAGTGGAAATAAATTACAGAACTTTATCTCTCTGCCACGATTATGGGCAAAACCACATAAAAGAGACACTTGGAAGACGCTTTTGTGTCGATTGTTACAGAAGCTGCTGATGCTGTTCTGCTTCTTCAAACCACTATGAATTGCATATAATTAAGGGATTTGAAAACCTTTGATGACTAAACGATAAAAATGCCCCCTCTGCAAACCCTGAAGCACCTGTGTGAGCAATTTTGTGCAGGTGAGGAGAATAAAACCAACTTACTAAGCATCTCACGTTGGAAGGGGAGCATAGGATAGGTTCTTTTATGCTGCTCCTCCAGTGAAGGATGAACAGGAGAAAATGTCTGACTGGGGGGGGGGAGAGAGTTTGTGCCATTCAGCTCCTCAGAAAGATGGCTGTGAGGTGACTTTATTTCAGTGTGAGCATCTCTAGAGCAGCAAAGTGTCCAGTGGAGAGAGACACAGGAGGGAACTGGATGAGAAACAAGGCTTGTGCTTCAAGCAGGCAGGGTGATTAACCATGTGAGCAAACCTCTTAGGGAAGGGGTGGGTTTTCCTGCGGAGACTCGATGGTTTTCAGAGAGATGTTTCATTCCCATGTGAGTTATTGGGGAACTTGGGAAGATGGAGTGGCCTGAGCTGCCAAGAAGGTTGGTCCCAATGACTGAACATCGGATGCTCCTGTGAACCTGTGGCCGGAGGAACAAAGGGTTACGTGGGGAATTGAAGCCTTCAAAGCCACGGGACGTGTCTGCAGGTGTCCCCATGCAAGGGACAAGCTGTACCTTTCCCAGACCCTCCAGGGTACCCATGGGTCTCAAACCACATTTCTCTCACCACCTGATGATCCTTTTGCCTGATCCTTCTTCCCTCCTTGGTGCTGGTACCCAGGCTGGTTTAATGTGCTCTGCAGCAGATGAGCCTGGGGACACCTTCTCCTTAAGTGAAGACCAGCTTGTTGGCTTCTCTGCTAGTTTCCCACCCCGTAGGGTGTTGCCGGCTGTCCCGTGTCTGTCTTTCCTTCCTGAGCAGGGTTTTGTCGTCCGTTTTATCCCATATTCAGGCTGGGTGACAGCGCGGTGCTTGCTTCCATCAGGCGGGAGTTAGAACAGGTCTCCCATTTTTCTGCACCTCTCTGCTCTTTTTATGGAGGCCCTATCCTCCCAGGCTGTCTCAGGTACGCGGCAGTCCCGTTACCATAGTAATGTCTCGCCGTCTTGCAGCCTTCAGCGCTCGCATCCCGATAACGGCCCTGCACAGGAGAGCAGTGCTGCTGTCCCCCTGATGCTCGCAGTGGAGGTGGGCACTGGGACAAAAAAAACGTGAGTGAGAGGTGGGGACCGAGCAGCCCCTGGAAGTCTCACAGACCTGGTGTGGTTGCCCAGGTCGTGGCGAAGTGGCCGGGTCCACTGGGGACCTTCCCTGGCTGCTCATCTTCACCCTGTCTTGGGTCTCTCAGCTGTCCCTGCCGCTTACCGCCTTGTCATTTCTCCCTGTGCTCGGTGACAAGAAGTGATTAAGGGGTTTAATAATTTGGATTTCTCCCTTGCTTCTGTCCAAGGCTGTTCAAAGAACAACAAAGTGACTCCAGTACGATTACGGCAGAGTACAAGCGCCCAGGGACGTTTCCTTTGGCAGCGCATCCCTTGCTGTGCTAATAACCACGAGGGCAGTGACGCCTCCCTGGGGCACGTCTCTGAGTACCCAGGGTGGGCTCCTCCTGGGCACGTATAAAGGCTGCACAGCCGTTTGCAGTGGATTTTTGATGTGCTTTCCTTTGGGTGAATGCAAAATAGATGCATGTGCCTGACAGCTGGGCTATAGAGCCCTTGGTGCTTTGTAGGTTATTCATTGACAGGGCCGGCATTTAGTGCAGGAGCCTGGCTCCAGCCCAGCCTGCTGGGGCTTGCTGTGATGTCTTAATGCTGTACCTGCCCTCTGGCAAAGAAAGCACAGAAACCTGATGCTGTAGGGCTGCCGGAGGGGCAGGGAAGTTGGCTTGGGGCTGGAGGCAACAGTCTTTGTTTGGAGTGGCTGGGAGCTTGGCTTTCCAGTAAAAGTGAGAATTTGGTGCTCAAAACCGGGGTGTGGGGGGGAACCCTCTGTGGCAATGTGATGCCAGGACGAGTCTTCAGCAGGTCTGAGATCACAGCTCAGGGCCTCCAAGGGGGTGCAATCACCCTGTTATGGTGCCACATTACCCATTCCACCAGCCTGGATTTGCCTGGATCTGCACCCAAATGTGTGGTCAGCCTGTAAAAGCTGGTTCCCCCCTAACATGCAGCTGGGGCAAATGCTGGCATAGATGAGCTTTGGAAGGCTCCTGTCTATGTGCAGTCCAGCAGATCCCTCCAGCCGAGCCCTTCTCCATCAGTCAACGGGAATGGGATGCTGCTGGGTCTTTATCCCAAAGCCAACACCCCCTTGCAGCACCCAGAACCCCGCCACATGCTTTGGTCTAACACTGACTAATTACTGGAGCAGTTTCCAGCTTGGACAGCTAGGAACAACATAAATCCTTCTGTGGAGGCTGGACTTCATGGGCAGAATGGAAAAAGTAGGAGGCAGCCAACAGTGGGGTCTGACCTGCCTGTCCGACTGGCACTGGTTGGACGTCCCGACAACTCTAACCGACTTACTGCTGGTTCTGCAAATTGCCCTATTAATGACAGTTCCAACTCCAGGGTGTGCAAATTATCCGGCTAATGACACTTCCAGATGCACTGAGTGCCTTGGCTTGTTCAGAGCCAGGCGGGAAGTCAGGGAAAGCTGAAAGGTGAGGAGCAAGAGCAGGATGGGATGCCACCATCTCGCTGGCAACTGCTTGGCTGGACCTTGTCTGGGAGGTTGTCCCCCGTGTCCTGCTGTCACCGTGCCTGGCGCTGCTGCTGCTGGTTCACCCTGCTGCTCCTCCTCCTGGGTGTAGGTGCAGGATGGGCTCTCCCCATGGAGCAGGAGCGAACATGGACCTTCCTCCCCAAGTGTCCATGCACAGGGATGCTTGGGGACAAGGAGCAATGTGCAGAGGGGATGAGCCCATTCTCTGCAGTGTGACAGTGTGAAAGCTGATGTAGAAACCAAAGAGAGGGCATCTGGTCTCCACTGATTTAATTAATTAGTTAATTAATTTTATTTTTTTTTTGCAAGGAGGGGGCTGTGGGACAGGGGGGTGCTTTCTGAGCCACCTGGGTTTGCTGGAGCTGAGTCCTGTCCACCAGCACTGCAGCAGCTGCTTGCGCAGCTCCTGGGCTGAGGGATGCAAATAGCTTTGGTATGTCAGAAAAGGCTAACGACTGCTTAATTGGACTCCTCTGCATGCTACCTGCATGTTAGCAGCTGGTTTGGCTCATGACCAAGGCAATCCGGGCTCATGGAAGCTGTTGTTCCCATGCTAGCTCTGAGTGAAAGCATTTCCCTGGCTGACTCCGGTGCTTCGGTGGCTTGGGTTTATCTGAAACCAAAATGAATCACCCTTTAGAGCAGCGGGTGATGTGATAAGCAATTAATAACTCAGCCACAGCATCTTAAAAAACACTTTCCTTGCTGGCGTGCCAGCATTTTGGCAAGCCTCAGGACATGGGGTCATGAGGACAGCAGTGTCTCATCTCTGCTGGTTGATGTTCAGTGGGGGCGAGGGGATGCCTGAGCTGCCCACTACACGTGGGATAGCTAGGTTGAGGATTCAAGCATGTTTCTTGCTTTCTGGCTCCAGGATTTATTATTTTCTCTGAAGCTGAACAATTTTATCAGGAGCTGCACAGCAGTATCCCCTGGTTTTGTGTCCGGTGTCTTCGTGAGTGGTGGACTGAGAGCATCCAGTCAGAGGGAGCGATGAAAACCTCTCCCCGCGCACACCAACAAAGTGTCCCCACCACGGCGGGACCTGGGACCTCTCGTCACTGAACTCCATCAAACTGCAGAGCAGTGTGAGGGCTGGTGGAGGTCCTACAGCTTTTGTGGTGATTCTTCGTCGAACAGAGAAGAGCAGCCCAAATTAAGGCCTTGCCCAAGAGGAAAATGGGCAGAACCTGGCCGTTAGATTGGGAGTTTGGAAGCAGCCAGTCGGCCAAGGAGCAAGGTGTTGGCCTCTTCTACAGGACATAGGAAGGAGCTGGTGTTACTGTGGGATGCAGATTTAAGGCACTGAGCACAACAATTCATGAGAAATCAGACTCTCTCTTAATTCCACAGTTCACAGTTTTTTTTGTTGTTTGTTTTTTTCCCTTTGGTATAACTCTGGATTTTCTTATTATCTGCCTAAAATGGTGATCCCTTTCTAAATGCTGCCAGATGATAGATGATGGCAATGAGTTCCAGAGGCCAAGTGTGTCATGCCATTATGGGTTTCTCTAGTGAATTTTGCTTAGCTGTTTCAATCCCTTGCTCATGGTATGGAGCTTCAGAAGAGCATGATCCTTCCTTTGGTGCAGAAAGAAACCCGATGATGGAGCTGCCCACCAGGAAGTCATGCTCAAGGTGGTCCTGAGCACTTCTTCACCCACTGATATGTCTTCAGCTATGTCCAACCATAGCTTTAAAGCATCCATAATTAATACCTCTGCTAAAGACAAACAGTGTTCAGGAAGATTTATCACTTCTTCTCTTGTAATTACCTGTCAAAATTAAAATAATGGCCTTTTAGAAGGAATGGAGAGTTTTTTTCTTTAATTAATTAAGTATGCAGCTTGTCATGCAAAATCAAGGTCATCAAGAGAGAGATGCAGATGACTGCCCCACCGGCGTGGCTCTTCTCACAGCCCAGCACATCCCCTTGGGGGAAGAGTGGGGAAAGCCATCTGAGGAAAGCAGAGTGCATTTACTCGAGCATCTAGGTCCTGGTGGACCTTAAGGAGCTGAAATGATGTTTTATATGTGTATATTCTCTGCGCTAGAGGCCCATCAGCCTGTGCACTCTGGACAAGGATGCTTAGAGGAATCTGTCCTGGGCCAGTCTGTGCAGGCACAGACCGAGACACGGTTACTACCCCCAGGCGTGGCTTTGTCAGCAGAAGCATTGCGAGAGCTGGTGTCGCATCCAGCAGACAAATCCCCCCGTACAGGTGGGCAGCACTGCTCTCAGGGAGGTGTGAAACAATCTCCAGTTGCAGCTACTCCCAGCTGAACCCTGTGGGGCACAAGGGACTAGGACAGAGGCTGTCAGCACGGCAAGGATGCTGCTTTTCGATCGGGACCTCAGCATCCCTGTGCTTTAAGATGCTCTTCTCTGGGGAGCCGGTGAGCTGGTTGTGCAGGCTTATTTCCCTCTGATAACAGACTCTATTAGCATGAAGTATTGCTTTCAGTGCTCCGGTGAAAAATGTTAGCTTTCTTCGTGAGAGGTATCTATTGGGTTAGGATTACACTGCCCATAAATAATGGAGACAGGCTCGATTCCAGGCGCTTTCCCAGCCCATAATTGGAACACCATTATAAATTGTAAACATCTACTTTGTACTATAAATGCACCTTTAAATGCAGCAGACAGGGGATTGTCACGGACTGGCTGCCCGGAGAGCATGGAGCAGCCCCCTGGTGTTGGCTCCAGGTGATGAAGGGGAGGGGGGCTGCAGACGTCCTGTGGGGCTCTGGGGGCAGATCTTCAAAATCTGGGGGTGCCCTTGGTCTGCTTCATGGAAAAGCTCACAGAAGTAGAGCCCCCCTCCCCCCCCTTTTTTTTTCCTTTTTTTTTTTTTTGTGTGTTTTCTTTGTGGAGAAGTAATCCTGCTTCTATATCTTGTCCTTGAAGCTTGGCTCTGTGTTTTTTGGTTTGCCCACATCTCAGCATCCTTTTCCCCATCCCACATCTGAAGCCTGCAGCAAGAACCAGGCTGGATGTGGAAGGCACCTGCAGAACATGTGGACTTTTAATTGGGAAAGAAAATAACCTGAACTTCTGAGGAAGCAAGACCTTCTCCTGTAATGTGTTATTTTTGGCTTTTCATTTACCGTGTGCCTTTTCATCCTGCTGAAATGCTAATTTTCCATCAAAAAAACAGCCAAATTTATATTTTTCAGCCATCCCTGCTCTTCATTTAAACTTTCTCTGGAGGCATTTATAGGGTGCGAGAAGGGTCCTGCAGTGGCAGTGGGGGCAAATGGCTCATTTACCTCCCCTCACAATATGTGGTGACCCAATGTTGACATTTATTTTAATGTATTATGGGGCTAATGATTTTTATAAACAAGATCCTTTTAGCCATCAATGTGTTTGATTTCTCCAGAAATCAATCTCTAAAGGAGCCAGTGACCTTCTGCTGGCTGCTGCAGTTCCACAGATGCTCAAGGAGGCTTTCTGGCACAGCAGCAGCCGGAGGGACCTTCATTTCCAGCATGCAGAGGTGCAGGAGAAGACCTGGGAGTCCAGGGTATGGGATCACATTGCCATGTGGGATATAGGACAGAAAACAGATGTACATCTCCAGGAAACTGGCTTCCATGGTGCACTTCCTAAAAGTGCTTGGGGCAAAGAGCACAGGATGCTTGGCGCCACAGTAAAGGGGATTGGAAATGATTTGGTTCTGGTGTTGAATTACCTTCAGAGTGAAAAAAAAGAAGGCATCAAAGTGGGCTTTAATCTAGCAGAGAGAAGAGCAGGCAGTGCTCATAGTCGTGACAAGAGGTCCTATCTCAGAGTGGGAGATCTGGAGGACGGGGCTATCGGATCTGATGGTGTGGAGGCACCTGGCAGCTTGGGAAGTCCCTGAACCACTGATCGCCACAGGGAGACCAATGGAGCCAGGAGGAGGCTTGCTGGGGACATCTTCTCCTTGCCCCCAGGCAACATTTGCTTCTGAGGATCAAAAGGACCTGGGCTTTGGTCTGAGGCACAAAAGCATCTGTGCCATCCTGTGCCTCCTCGTCCCTTCTGGATCATCATGCTGGAGCACCCCTGCAGCAACCGCCTGCATCAGAAGCTGGCACCCAGTCCTGCAGAGCAGCAGAATTAATTAGATAGCAAAGCCTGAGCGCCGGGCAATGCTCATTTTCTTCTACTTGTACTTTGGTATTGTTTATTAATTAGATAATATATACAAGTTTATGTGAATCTCATTTCATATCCCAGCAAATTTGCTGGGCAAATATTAATGGCTATAAACACCAAGAGACTAGCAGAGCCATGAGCGGCTTAGGTTTATTAAGAACAAATCATGCTAGACAAACTTAATTACATTTTTGATGGAACTGCTAAATTAGGGGATGAAGCAAAGGAAGTAGACATCCATATATCTTGATATAGCTAAAACTGCAAAGCCTGAACATGAGTCCTGTCCACAAAAGGGAGAATGCCAGGGCTGTATTGCAGCATGGTGGAGGTTTGCATTGCCAGCTGCAGCTCTCTGGAGTTTCTCTTCCTCAGGTATCCTTGGCTGTGAGCTGGGAAAGATCCTGGAGGATATTAATGAGGATGCTGCACCATTTTGGCAGCAGGCTTGTTTTTCTCCTCACCCCGTGCATGGGCAGCTTGCTGCAGTCAGGGTTCAACACGTAGTCAAGCCCTGCCATCAGCAAGAGAGATTTGTGCTTAATGCAGCCCCTGGGACTGCCAACGCTGCTATGGGGGATAATGCTGTAATGCTAATATCAGCCTAACTCCGTAACAGCTCTGCCAGCACGACTGTTACAAAGAGAATAAGAGAAATGGCACTAAACGCTCGCCCTTATTAAGCCCCTAATCCCAGCTCTTTTTTTTTTTTTTTTTTTTTTTAAATTTTCTTCCCACTAATCAGTTCAGACATTGATGGAATAAATTGTTGGGTTTATAAGTTGATTTTCCCTTGCTTCATCTCAGATCAGGTACGTTGGTGTGAAGCAGGGAACAGGACTCTGGGAGGGCTCATGGCACCAGGGTTGCAAAGGGAAGTTGGGATGGTATCAAGAGGGTCATTCCCATTTAGATGGGGTAGTTTGGGCTCCTGCATCTCCTGTCCCCCTTCTACCTGCATTGAAGCACCCCTGATCCTGCTTGGGTATCGTGCAGACAGGCAGGGCTGCCAGTGGAGCAGCATAAGGGGACAAGCCACCAAACCTGCCCCAGGCACTAGGGGCAAGAGCAGCATCTTTCAGCAGCATGTTGCTTTTGGGGTACTTCCATACCAGCAAAAGCCTTGCACAAAACCATCACTTCGCATGGCCTGGATGAGCTAGAAATGGGGAAAAACAAAGCAAAACAAACAAACAAAAATTTCCCTGCAGTCTGACCATGCTTTGTGAAGATGAATGCTGCTACCAGCCTCCCCGGCAGCACCACCGAGCTCTGCTGCCATGCCTGGGTGGGTTTTCAGAGCCTGCTGACAGCAACACCCCCTCCTCAGCTCAGCAGCTGCCCCAGGATGCTGTGAGCCTGGGAACCCATCCCTGGGGCATGCTGAATGTTTCAGACCTTGCTGTTTTATCACAGCACCTTCATCAGAAGGATGCCATCTGCGTTGCCTTGTTTAGCCTGATTTGCTTTGTTCCTGGCCAGGAAAAGCATTTGATCACCTGGAGCAGCCGTTCCCTTTGTTCAGCAGACCTGCGTGCTTTTACGGCGCTTACCTTCAAAGACAGAGGGGTTTGAGAAGGAGGGAGAGCTTTGCGTGCCGCATGGGGAGGCTTTTGCTGGGATTTGTGTGCTTTTGCTGTATTACTGCAGCCATGAGCCTGGGTGCCTTTGAAAAAATTTCCATTTCCATTACAGGAATGAAAATGCAGTCATTTAATGTTTTCATTTTATTTATTTATTTATTTTTATTTGCTCCTATCCCCTTCTCTTTTTTCTCTCTCTTCTGTTCCTTTCCCTAAGAGGGAAATAATGCTGATGCGCTGCAATGAATGCTGTTGCTTCATTTTGGGGTGCTCCATTCCCACGGTCCCTGAGTTGATGGCCATAGAGAAATCAGGAGCTTGGAGCTACATACTCAAGATGTATAAAAAGCATGAGGTTGTTCACACAGAATCACTGGTCCCTTTTATTCCTTCTTTGCCCTTTGAGCACTGTTTCAAGGTGTTTTATTTTATTTATTTATATTTATATAAATATATTTATATATTTATATTTATATATACACATATATTTATATATTTATAAATATTTATATTTATATTTATATTTTATATATTTTTATTCTTCTCGGATTCCACAGAATCTGGGAACCTGCTTGAAACAACAGGGAGCGCTGATGTTCCTATGGAATGATGAGATGCTGGGGCTTCAAGGAACAGCCTCGCTCCATGAAGCTGGTGCCAAAGCTGAGATGCAGGAGCCCCATGGTTGGGATGGGTTTGGCTCCAGATTGGGGCCAGGAATTCAAGGGTTTCCTCTCCTTTGTGGCACAATTAAATAGAATTACTACCATGGGACTTTCCAAAGCAGGTCACTGCTCTCTTCCCCTCATCACCAGGATCCCAAGGAAGTAGTGGGTTCCCTGGAAGTGGGGCAAAATCACAAACTTTTGATGCAACCTCTTAAAGGTCTCACCCTTCCTTCTCCAGAATACCTTGGTTTTATCCACCAATATGAACCACGCGGTCGTGCTTAAACATCTTCAGCTTATCTCTGCACTTCCTCTTTATACCTCAGGTATGAGTCATTTCTGGTGTATGTTGGGTTGTTAATAGCCCTGGGTGTTCATAGGGTCCAGCTCAGAGAAAAGGGACAGGTCAACCCAACGTCAACACCCTCTTATCAGAAGGCAAACAGCAAATCCGAGGATGTGCAGCAGCTCCGTGCACTCTCAGCCTTTCCCAACAGCAGGTGCAAAAGGCACAGACTCTTCCCAGGGAAAAACTCATTGGAAAACAGAGATTTTAGCATCTAGGAGCTGGGAGCAGCTGCTTGCAAAATAAATGGGTGTGAAGGGGCTTGATAACGTGATGAGCCAGGCAGGTCTGCACCACCTGCCGCTGCAGCAGTCCAGTTTTGCACCACTGTTCCTTTTTTTTTTTTTTTTTTTTTTTTTCAGCTGAACATAACCCAGGTAAAATTGATTCACTGCCTGGAACTTTGTAACGAAAATTAATGTCTTCAGTACAGAGCTGTTGTTTTCTGGGTGCTTGCAAACCAACAACCAAAATGTAGTGTGGTGTAAAATCAAGGTTACCTATGTTTTGAATGTTAACGTTTTGTTGTTGTTATTATTTTAATTGTTTTGATTTATGAAGTGTTTCTCTACCAAATTTCCCTGATATCCATCATGATTACTGCAACTTTACTGAGCATCTGGATGAAGTTCATTAGGAAAATGAAACACGTAGCTGGTTTTGGAGAGCTGGGCATTGCTTTTACGGACACTGGGACATTGTGGGTTGGTCAGAGCAGGGCTTTGCAGAGGTGGGATTGCAGAGGTGGGATCACAGCTCTGTCTTCTGCTGGTTTCATGCATGTTCGTTAAGGCTTGGCATTTCTGTCCCCAGGGACATAAGGAGGAAATTTTCTTACATTGTCTAACAGGTTATGGAGCTACCATCTGATAAGGTGGCAGGTGAGGACCATAAACTCAGTATCTTAAGTGGCATCAGCCAGAGCATTATGTCTGGCCACAATTGGAATCAAAACATCACAATTCAGATATTCTTACCGAGGAAACATCATCGGCACATGCATGCAGAGTGGTGACGGGACAAAAATTTGAAGGCACCACCAGAGATTCCTCTACACCTGGAGGAGCATCCCCTGGCTGTTGGGAGCCCTCAGAGGAGCTCCAACAGTGAAGGGATTGCTTTGGGCAACCAGCTAAGGAAGGAGTTCAGAAAGTGCTTTAGCACCATTACGGCTTGAAATGTGTTATACAAATGAAAATCAGATGTTACTCCCCTGAAGGCCTGCAAAGGGCTTTCCTAAATGGTGGCCTATTTGTATACATCCAGCTGAGAGGTCTAACCTCAGGAGTCAGTTTGTGCAGCAAAACTGATTAAATTCTCAACAAAACCAGTTAATTGCATGAAAACTCCCCATTAGCTGAGTTCCCATCCACAATGAACCCTATTTGATAAAGATGCATAATAACGAAACTAACCTGGGACCAGAGTCAGCTCTTCTGAGGAGTTTGTGCTGCCGATCAAGGGTGTGAAGATACTCACTGGGATGGAAGAATAATAAAGCTTGAACCAGCCTTTAGCACTGAGGGCTGGTGGTGCAGGCCAAAACAATGAAGTGACGATATCTTTTAGAAGATGACATAAAACAATTAATCTTTGGATTTACTGAAACGTGATAAAGCCAACCATGAATTGTTACAGGAGCAGAGTTTGTCCTCAAACAGCACATCTGCAGCACCATTGCTGCTTTCTGAAGGCTTCCCTGGAGAACCTACTGCAGCCAGTTAGGAGCCTGGTGCTGAGGTGCAATCCATGGCTAAAAAACCCAGCCATGAACTAGGACAGTCACTTGTGGTGACCATTCCCTGGAGGTGACCTTTAGCTGCCTCTTCAAGAGGGAACACAGAAAGCAACAGCAACCAAGACTTTGCTATTGCTCTGGATGTCCTGATAGTCTTGCTGAGCCCCCAGGGCATCAAACCTGCCCCTACAAAGTGGAGAGTTGCCCATATCCCTTGGGATACCAGCCAGCATGCTGGGGGTGATGCATCAGCCCCCCGGTTTCCTCGCAAGAGAAGGGCTCGGAGAATCCCATGGACTCGGTAGGTTTCACTCTAAAGGTAATCATTGTAAGCTCCAGCAACTATTTGTTTACCAATGGGGGATAAAGGGAGAAACCCTCTGAAACTGCCCTTCACACAGTCTTGCTGAACCGAGCAGGGACCAGCTCAGCCTTCAAAGCCAGTCTGCAAACTGGGGAGTCTGGTGGGGGTGGTGTTGAGCATTTGTTTCTCTACATTTATTGGGAAAGAGTTTTGCAGGGTCTCTCCTGCCCTTCACACTTCTGCAGCTGATGCCTTTTAAAGCTCTCAGGCCCCCTGCCAAGGTGCCAAGATGAAAGCAGCAGGGAGAGGGGGAGGCTGAGTGCATCAATATCATTACTCCGTCCCCACCATGAAGGTCAGGATGGGAACAACGGGGATATGGGGACACCAGTACACAGGAGCCAGCTGCTCTCCTCCTTACGAGTGTCCAAATGTCTCTGGTGGGGACCAGCACCCTGTAGGTGAGGACAGCAAAAACATCAACCACAGCCTGATGGGAGCAGGGCAGGAGTGTGAAAAAGAGAGAGCAGAGAGCTGCTGTGAGTGTCCTTACAGCTGGGGAGGGAAGGATGTGGTAACTGTGCAAGAGAATCAGGCTGAGAGGCTGCATGGCCACGGGCATCTGTGCTGCAGTTCAAGGGTGTTTGTATAAGTAAAGTAAAAACTTTCTTCTCCGAAGAAGCCACTCTCCCTGGTCACATGCATGCACACACGTATGCACATACACTTAACAGCTGCACACCTGCATGCACACACACGCACATGTTTCTTTCTACTTTCCTGCACTGGCCAGCCCTGCATGCTGTAGATGAGGTTCGTCTCACCTCCTTTTTGATCCCTGCGATGCTGACGCGGGGGCTGAGCTCATGCCTCTGCTCCCTCTCACAGCTAAGGCATCCAACCCACTTTAGCTTTCTGCCTCCTGGGGAAGCTGAGCTGGATGGAGCAAGGAACAGGTATAATCTGTCCTCTCTTTTCTTCCTCCTGCCTTTCTGAACCCCATTGCACAGAGCTACCAAGGCATCTCTGGCTCTCACCCAAGTCCTCGTTGCTTGGAAAGCCTTGGCTTCTGGCTGCACTCCCTTTACCACTGACATTATGGATTTTACAATGATTTTTTCCTTGTTCCTGGCCACAAAAGTGCTGTTGTTCCTGCTGCTGAAGCATCACTGTAATTGCATTGGGACTACTCCTAGATATTCCCCTTGGCTAGGTGAGTCTTGCAGCTGATCCATATTAAATGCAACATGAGTGTGTTGGACACCCTTTCCTTAATTTTTATGTATTATTTTTTTTTAGTAATTAAAACTAGTTCCAGGTGACTGGGTGGATACTCTCAGAGGTTTGGGGGAAGCAGGCTGAGTAGAGGCGATGCCTTGTGGGGGCTAAGCATGGTGCAGGAAGGACAGGGCTCTACATGGACACCGCAGGTGCAGAAGGACCCACAGAGCCCTCCAAGCTGACATTTCCCCCTGCAGAACCCAACTGCTCACCCAGCCCAATTCGCTCCTTTTTAAATAAATTTCTTAAGTACCTAACAGACTTGTCCAAATGCCCCCACGCAATTCGTCAGCACAGTCTGGCACTTTTTGCAAGCAGAATCTTCCCTGCCAAGCTCCCACTTCCCTTCTCCTTGGGGACGGTGATGGGATGGGTCCACTTCTGCCTACGCTGTGCATCCAAGCAGCTCTTTGAGGATTTAATTATTACGGGGGTTTTAGGAGTGTGGGATTTGCCCATCCATTGAACACCTCTGCACCACCAAGTCCCAACTTTCCAGTTTGGTTGTGCGCAGCTCCTTCAGGTGAACTTCAGCAAGGTTCAGCTCCCAGTGAAGGTCACTGAAGCTTTAGGCTTCCCATCCCGACAGCGAAATACAGCTGAGGAGGTCTCTAGGAAAACTTGCTCTGGGAGCACGGTCCACCTTTCTGGTTGCAGCCCACTTCTCGTGATGCCCATGCCTTTCAGCAAAGCGTGGCAGTGGTCCCCCTGGCTTGGCTGCAGGGGTTTCCACCACATCAGCACCTGTCACTGCCTTCTGGCTCTGTGTTTTGTGGATTTGAATTTTCATGGCTAAGTCAGCTGCATTGTCCACTGTGCTGCTTCAGCCCTGTAGGCAGGTGGGATGGAAGCTTCATGGGGAAACCACTTGTTTTCCTGCACTCCTTTCTTTCTATTAAAGTGACAAATCATTAGTACCATGCTAACAGAATCCTTTTGGTTTCTCTGAACTGTCTCCTAGCTGTCTGATAAATTGCTTCATAAAGGAGTAAATGAACCTGGCTGGTGATCAATTGCTATCCAGCATCAGTGCAGACGGTAGCAGCACTTCTCTTCCCTGGGGTTATCAGCAGGGATGGACACTCCCAAAGGTCCTGGAAAAGCAGGGAGCAAGGGAAACAGAGAGGCTGAGCATCACTGCATGGCACGAGGCTCTCATGCTCAGTCTTGGGATGCAGGTGAGTGGTGTCTGCAGGCCTGCATGTGCTGCTTTCCAGCTGAGAGCATGCTCCAAGCTGGTAGCTGGCAATGTGCTGAGAGTGTCTGGGAGGGCAAGAGAACGCTGCTGGGATGGTCCGATGTGTGCTATGTGCACAGCAGACTGGGCAGGATACTCCCCATCTCATGGGAAGGAGGTACAAGCTGTCACTGCCTCTCAAAAATGGGTCCGGTAGTTTTGCTCTCTGTTGTAACAGAACAACAAAGTCCTCAACAGACATGAAAATTGCCTGAATCAAGCTTAAATATTACAGTGTGAGTCAGAGGCAGCCCCTGGTATCTCTGCTGGAGCATGCATTAGGTGACTTCTGCCTATTTAGCTGTGAAAGACTTTGCCTACTGCCTGCTGGCTTCCTGGGGATGGAGATTGCCATCAAGGTCGACGCTTTTTTAAGAACTGAAAATAGCTGAAAATAAGGCGGCATGTTTTATACTCTTCCTCTAGCAGTGGTGGCTCGCTCTGCACCATGCTCCTTTATCCTGCATCCCGTGCTGCTGCACCCATGGGACACCCAACAAATGCAATGACCTGGGTCCCTTCTGCACTTCCCAAAGGACTTCAGAGATGAGTAAAACACTGATAATTAGAAAGAAAACTGTAACAGAACCAATCATCACCTTATTCTTGAGATTGCTTTAATAGATCATGATATATCTACATTGCTTCTCCAGTTCCTGGGGACAGACAATACCTGCATTACTCCATTGATGCCATTGACTCTTCATATCAACAGTGGGTATAAATCTGCAAATTGCTTTCTTCCTGCATGTCTGTTCGCCTTCTGCTCATTTCTCCAGGCTCCCAGATACCTTGAAGAGAGTCTTATGCTCTGCTCATCTGTTTTTTCTCCCATCTACGTCTTGAAATCTCACCAGGTGATCGGTTCCAAGGCAGTCACGTGCTGCTTGTGTGCAGAGCAGGGGGTCGAGGCGGGCAGGGGTTTTCCAGCATTGAGGCAACTCGAGGCAGCTGAGGAAGCTGCCAGGGCCCGGCAGCCCTCGCAAGGGTGGCTGATGAGGTGCGGGAGGAGCTGGCAGTGCCCTGGCCATACAAAGGCGGCCCCTGGGGAGCGCGAGAGACTGAGGAGGTGGAGAGATTAAGGGCCATCAGGGAGTGTGAGCAGGAGTTAGACTGGTGGAGCAGCTCCCTGCCATGCCTTCGAGAAAGGCATGGGGGTGATACACCCCAAATACCTGTTGACCCTCTGCCCTGTTGCTGTTGGGCAGAGGGAGGGGAGCTAAGAGAAGGAGAGGACTGGAAAAAGGTCCTGGAGCTCAAGGGATGGGTACGTGAGGATGTGGGGGAAGGTCCACACAGGAGGTTGTCAAGGACAAGGAAGTCGACTCCACACCTCAAGACTGCCTCCACCAAGAGGGAAAGAAGGGTAATGGTCATAGGCAACTCCCTTCTGAGGGGAACAGAGGGCCCCATATTCGGCCAGAGCCTACCCATAGGGAAGTCTGCTGCCTCCCTGGGGCCCTGGTCAGGGACATTACCAAGAAACTCTCTGGCCTGGTTTACCCCTCCGCTTATTACCTCTTACTGATAATTCAGGTTGGCAGCGATGAAATTGCTGAGAGAAGCCTGAAGGGCTTAGATAAGGGCTTAGCCTGAAAGCTATCTAAAGGGACTTAAGGGAACTGGGGTGGTTAGTAGATGGAGTAGGAGTACAGGTGGTGTTTTCCTCTGTCCCTTCAGTGGCAGGGAGGGATACTGAGCAGACATGGAAAGCTCAGCTGATAAATACATGTCTGAGAGGTTGGTGCCATTGTAGGAATTTTGTTTTTTTTTTGACCATGGGGCGATTTACTTGGCACCTGGCCTGATGACTGCAGATGAGTCCCACCTGTCCCAAAGGGGGAAACGGATCCTAGCTCAGAAGCTGGCCAGGCTCATTGAGAGGACATTAAACCAGGTATAAATTGCTACAGGGGGGGAATGAGGCTTGATAGAGAAGAGCCTGGGAGAGCAATGCCAGGGCTGGGGGTGAGGGCAATGGCATGACTCAAGTGCATCTACACCAGTGCATGCAGCATAGGCAACAAACAGGAGGAGCTGGAAGCCATTGTGCAGCAGGCAAACTATGACCTAGTTGCCATCACTGAAACGCGGTGGGATCACTCCCACGACTGGAGTGCTGCAATGGATGGCTACAAGCTCTTCAGAAGGGCTAAGGAGGGGCGGTGATGTGGCTCTCTATATTAGAGAGTGTTTTGATGTTGTTGAGCTCAGGGCTGGGAATGATAAGGTTCAGTTCCTATGGATAAGGATCAAGGGGACGGCCCACAAGGCAGACATCCTGGTGGGGGTCTGTTATAGACCGCCAAACCAGGATGAAGAGATGGATGAGGTGTTCTATAAGCAGCTGGCGGAAGTCGCTCAATCACCAGCACTTGTCCTCATGGGGTACTTTAACTTTCCGGACATATCCTGGAAATACAATTGGACTAGAAGCAGTCTAGGAGGTTCCTGGAGTGTGTGGAAGACAGCTTTCTGACGCAGCTGGTTAGTGAGCCTAGCAGAGGGGGTGCCCCGCTAGACCTGCCGTTCACAAACAGAGAAGGACTGGTGGGAGATGTGGTGGTTGGGAGCCGTCTTGGGCAGAGTGACCACGAAATGGTAGAGATATCTATTCTTGGTGAAGTCAGGAAGGGGGTCAGTAAAACTGTTACCTTGGACTTCCAGAGGGCAGACTTTGATTTGTTCAGGATGCCAGTAGGAAGGGTCCCTTGGGAGTCAATCCTGAAGGGCAGAGGGGTCCAGGAAGGCTGGACGCTCCTCAAGAAGTCTTCAAGGTGCAGAAGCAGGCTGTCCTCATGTGCTGTAAGATGAGCTGGAGGGGAAGAAGAACAGCATGGCTGAACAGGGAACTTTTGCTGAGTGTCTGGGAGAAAAGGAGTTTATGTCCAGAGGAAGAAGGGGCAGTCAGCTCGGGGAGAGTACAAGGCAGTTGCCAGCATATGCAGAGAAAAAATCAGGAAGGCCAAAGCCCAGCATGAGCTCAACTTGGCCATGATCTTAAAGGTCTTCTCCAACCTTAATGATTCTAGGATTCTATGAAATGTGCTTTTTGTATCCCAGTCCTTGGTGGAGCTGACGTGTCATTGACGATGAGATCAACATCTTGGACTTTCCAGCCCCTGAATGAAAAAAGCTGCTCTCCCTTTTTAGGCTGCTGAGGAGCAGTGTCAGGTTTCCCCAGCAGGTGCCCACATCTCCTGTGAATTCAGAGAGGGTTTGAGCTTCTCCGGGACACTCAGACATACAGCATCCAGCCATGGCTGCGTGGTTGACTCAGTAGACTGGTTCCGAGAGGAAACCCGTGAGTGTAGGGTGAAAATTGACTTTTTACTTCTTTGTGTGGCCACAGACTCTTGTGTTGCTGCTCCCCGTGGTCCTTGGTGCCCACGCCTGTCCTCCTACCACTTTTTCACAAGGCTTCTTCCCACTCCCATCAGTTCATGTCTCTACAGCTGCTTGAGGCTCTGTGGCACCAGCCAGACCACGTCTAAGCCATCACGGCACACTTTGGTTACACAAGCCCTGTAGTTTCCACCAAGTCATTCCTGAACTGAGAAATAGCTCTTACACACCACTCAAAGAAACCTTTCCTGCTCTTCATACAAGCACTGCCGGCTTTTCCACACAAAACTTGGCATTACAAGAGATTCTGAATATCCGTATGAATTCCAGGCACCAGATGACTCCATGCAGCCTGCTGCTGTCCTGCAACACTTCTATTTCCATCCCCTGCCTTGCTCTGTTAGCTCTTCTGTTCCCCCTCGCCAGGGCTGGAATCCATAAACAAGTACATTGTTCTGCAAGAACAATGGTTTTTCTGGCTGAAATATCTGGGAAAAAATATCTCTGCTTGAATCTAAATGAGAATGCATTTTTTTATTTTTCCCTTGCTGAAAAGAATTAATTATTTGGGGCAGAAGAAAAACTTTTTGGTTTCCATATGGGAGTTGGGAGGTGCAAGGCCTTTGGTGGGAGTTCAACCATGGCCATGGTGCAAGATTTGCATGAAACTTTCCCACCACCTGTGGACTGTGTGGTCTCAAGCAAGAGATGTTCTCAGGCTGTGTAAAGACCTACACCAATCAATCCCATCTGTTTCCAGTTAGCTCCATTCCTGCCCAGACCCTTTTGGGCACACCCCAAAGGGTATATAAGCCTTGGCTGGCCCCTCTATGAGTGGTGGATTTGGTTTTTGAGGGTCTTTGTTGTGTAGAGCTTTGTTTTAAGTGGCTTGACTTGTGCTCAGCTCCATCATGGGGGAGGAAGATGCTTGGATGGTGAAGTGGGTTTTGGTGTGGGGGTGTCCTAACTCTGCCCTGGGTTTCCTCTTTTGTGACTGCCAAGCTTCTGAATTCACAGCTAAGCATGGGTGAGCCAAAGCTCAGCTTCTTTTCAGTCTGTAAGCTGTCCCTGGGTCTTTCTCTGAGGCTTTTATTTGTCTTTCTGGGATTTCTAGCCCTTGGTATGTGCATGTTACTTTTCCTTGCACCATAATCAGCTCCCCAAGAAACTCTGTAGATTATGTGGTCTTCTTCAAAGAGTCTTGTAAAAATGTATTCACAGGGCTGGCTTAACTTAAATCTCTTACAAACTCCCTTTCTGCTTCTCCCTCGTTCTGTTCTTTGCAAGTAAAACCTTCTTAGGCAAAAAGCATCCTCAAATACTTCTGTTATTTCTCCAAATCTTCCTTCCCCACCAGAAGCTTTGTGTGCATCCATTGCACTTGTGCCCAGCTCTGTGAGGTGTAGAGCGATCTCTGCACCACCCTCTGGTTCCTGCCTCGCTGGGGTTCACCTATAGTGGCCTGCTGGGTGAATCCCTCCTGGGGCTGGTGAGTGATTTAGCTTCAGCTGCACTAACTCTCCCCTAGTCACTTAATGTTACAGCTCTCTAAGTTCTCCAGTGCTTAGTACCTCCTGAATCTGGCATCTCTGTTAGGCAAGACTGATTGCAGAAGAAACCCGTTATTTAGAGCTGTTGCAGTGGATGGAAGTAAAGTAAAACATGTGTTAGCATCAAACCGAGTGCCTGCAAAGGAGTGTGTAGGGGACTGATGAATCTCTTGGAGGAATTTTTGTGGCATGTGTTGGAGGCATCCCTTTGGGTCCTGAAGCACTCTGACAGCTTGGCCTTGGCATTAACAGTGGAAGGAGCTGGGATGCATTGTCTTGCAGGATCTATGACTGAAGCAGCCACTTTCTTCTTCTTCACCATAAAGACAAACCAGGGCACCTTGTTAAAAGCAGCCCTGTCCTGTTTGAGTTTCTCTGGGGAAAACATTGCTCCAAGTCTCTGCACTTCTTGTTCACCCTAAGACTTTCAAGAATGACACCTACTTTTGTTGTATTAATCTTCCTTTAGTCCTGGACTAACTTTTACTGGCTGAACCCAAGGCAGGCTGCTGGCAGGCTTTCCAGCTCTTGGGGCGAGCCTGATTAAAAACTGCACAGATGATGTCTTGGTAATAGCAAAAATAATACAGCTCAACTGTGTTTTTTTTTCTCCCCAGGAAATAAAAAGAGGGCAAAGGGATGAAGACATGCTCAAAGCCTTTTCTGAGTTCCTGGAGGTATGTAAAAATTCATCAGGTGTTTAGTGTTTTCACCTAATGGTTGAAATAGCCTCCTTCATGGAGGAGGCTGTAATGAAATGTGTGTTGTTATGATATTACAGATAAGTCTCAGTGAATCCTTTTCAAAAGGAAGAATTTGCCTGGGTATGGGCTTTCAGTTATAACTCATGTTAACAGATTGCCTGGTTTGACAGGCACTGAACATTTCTTAATGAAAAGCCCTGGTTTTTCCATTTTTTTTTCCTCTAGAAAATTTTTGTTTTGCTGGAAAACTGAAAAGTCTCAGACTACTAAAACCTTGAACTGGTTCCAGTCATAACTGGAGGAATAAACCCAGCTATATTTATATGACAGAGATTGATGGGCAGTAAACTTGCCCTGTAATGTGGTTTCAGCTGTTGCACCTCAAACATTCTGAGGCTTTCTGCAGGTGCAGGTATTTCCAGCAAGGTCGGCTCAATGATGTTTTGTTTCTAGGCCTTTGGGAACAAGGCTGGCAGTTCAGGACATTCTTTTGTTGCGGGATGCTGACTTTATGAAAACATACTATTTGCATGGCAGATGATGAAAGATGGCCCAGAAAAATCAACTTTCTGGAGCAAGGGATATTTCTTTCTGAAAAGGGCCAGTATGATAGGCAGAAACTGATTATTGGTCATGGTAATAAAAGGTTAGGCAAGAAGTTATCCAGCATCTTGTTTGGCTCGGCAAGTTAACTGGACACTTCTTGTAGAGAAAACAAGCTGTGTGGAGCTCCTGAAATTTTTCCTGGAAACTGGTTTTCTGCAGGAAAGATCTTGACTTTTTGGATGGGGGGAGGGGGGGGGGGGGGAAACCATGTTGGGGAAAAAACCCACCTGATCTTTTCTGGTTCTCTTAAAACATAAAGGTGCAAAAAAATGACAACATCCCAGGAATGGCCATCACCCTGCACCCATACAGGGCTGGTGGACTTCCACTGGGAGAAGCATTGTCCCAGGGGGATTTAAGTGCAACTCCAAGTCCTTGACATGGCCCCAAGGAAGTATTTAATGTTTGCTTGTAGTTTGGGCATGGTGCCCTATCAGGGCAGGGGGCAGCAGTTGCGATGCCCTACAGAGCAAATCCTCAAGGGCTGGAGGGGCTCTGAGCACGGCTGAGAAGTGTGCAGCCCCTTGTGCACCCAGCTGTGCACAGAGCATCCAGCTGTTTCACACAGAGCTCTGTGCTTGCAGACAGATGCACCTCTGTGTTTAACCCATGGGTTCCACCAAACAACAGATGGGAGAGTGATACAGAGCACAGGAAATACATCTATTTGTCAGTAAAGAGATGAAGATTAATCCAAGGCAGGGTGTGTGTGCTCCAGGCAGGGCTGGCTCTGCATGAGGGTACAAATGTAGCTGCGAATGAGATAAGAGGCTTTGCGTTGCAATAAAGCAAAGAAACACTGCTGACAATGTGCACAGCGCTGCTTCCTGAGGGTGGGCTTAAAGCTGAAGCTTGCGAGAAGGAGGTGAAAAAACCAATTTATCTGTAAAGATATGGTAGGGAAAGGGTGGGATTTCTGAATTTCGGTGATGGGAGTAGGTCAGAAGCATGTGGGCAGAAGAAAGTGGTGCAAGTACTGAGCCTCCAAACCCCCAGGGAACCCTTCTTCTGCAGCAGTGAGTCCCTGCAGACCCCAGGAAACCTTCTGCCTTCAGGAAAGCTGGGCACTTGGCTCCGTCTGCAGTGTCTGTGCAGAGATGTTCCTCCCCGGGACTTGGGCATCCTCCCCTTTTCTGGATGACTCCATGCTTGGCCAAGGGTGCTCAGTTAGCAGCCCTGTGGCGTGTCCTTATGGGATCCAGTGGCTGCATCAAGCGGAGCTTTTGAGGTTTGGTTTGTGAGCAGGAAAACCTACCTTGAAGCTGAAGTGTACCCATTGAGAAGCCAGCCTGTGCAACCTGGCTGTTGCTGGGACTTCTTTCTTTTCCTTTGTTGTGGCAAAGAGCAGTCTTTTTTTTTTCTTTTTTTCTTTTTTTTTCCTTCCCCCAGAGTGCTGCAGCATGCAGCTGGCCCAGTTTCTGGGAACCAATACAATCCTGGTTGTAGCCTCCTCCTCTCCAGCTTAATCCTGCATACCTTGGCTTTGTTTTCTGTGTTTTTTTTTTTTTGTCACCAGCCCCAGGTGGCATGTGGCATCTGTGCAGTAATTAGGGCTGTTTGCTAATGGCTCTCTGCAGATAGCAGTACACCTGTAAGGTCATTAGCGGAGGTGTGCTGTGAAAAAGATGGTCCTACCAAAAGGACAAGGCTGAGCCAGCCTGTAGAGAATGCCCCTGGCCATATGGGAACAGAGGGGAAGCCCAAGTGAAGGGGTTTGGGCAGTGATGGGTCAGAACTGGGGGTGCACTGCACTTTGTGACCTGAGAACCAGGTCATGGCAACAGGGAATGAAATCGTATTTCACCTGGATGTTTCCAGCAAGGGAACATTTGAGCTCTGGCTCCTGGGACATAGGGTTTATTTCCTACCCGTCCTTTTTCTGGCTCTGCTCATGGGCCTGGGTATTTGGGACCTTCTCAGGCTGTGGCCGTCAGGAACTGCTCACAGCAGCAGTGTTTTGAGAGCCTGATTCCCAGTTTCCCCCTTCCCCTGATGGAGCTCCAAAGAGATGGGTGCAGGTGAGCTCCTGCAGAAATGCCAGTGGCTTCTTGATTCAGATTGACCTCTCTTAGTGAGGAAAAGTTTCCCCAAAGGTGTTTCTCTAACGTTTTTATAAGCAAATATAGCAAAATGCAATAAGCAAAGGTGAGAGGAGCGTTTAGGGCAGTAAAAAATAAGTGGAAAAAGGGTTGTTGGGCAGATCAGAGCTGAAGATGAGGCTTCATCTAAGCAAGAAAACAGGTGAAGTGACATTTAAGCTGTATTTTATGGCAAAAGCAGTAGCAAATAAACTCTGCAGAGCATCTTACTTCATTTATTGCTTCCCTGTAAACCATGGTGACTGTTGGAGTGTTGGGCAGAAGAGGGAAACCTGCAGGGCTTAATAACTTCAGGAAAAGTGGTGTGGCTTTTTTTTTTTTTTTTCCACTGGGAAGAGCAGCTCTTCTCCCCTTTGTGACACAGGGAGACCTCTTGCTGCTTATTATCTCTTTGCAGCATCAGTCCTTCTGGCTAGCAGTTCACAGCAAAGGATTCCCAGGCCAGCAGAGAGAATGTCATTAACATATGGAGCTAATTGCACTCTCAAACAAGAGCCATTGGTTTCTATCCCCACAGGAACGCTGGTTTTTGAAGTCAGCGCTACACTTGGCATTGGTGTGACAAGCAGACAGTGCAGAGGGAGGTGATGGGGACAAAGGGCAAATGCTGCTCCTCTGTGCTTCCAGTGCAATGGAGGCAAATCACACTTTGAGTGTGATGTGGGTGAGTTGTTAACGCTAATGCCATGGCTCCCCAGCCATTTTGAGCAGCACACTATCCTCCATCATATGTGGGTCCTGGCGAGCAGATGCTGTGGCATGCTAATACAACCTGCTATCGCTGCTGGGTAATGAAGTTCACCCATTATCGGCTTGTTCTGCATTAGCCTCTTCAAAGATGCAGTTATTTTGCCGCTTGTAGTGCTGGACTATTTGGGGACAGGAGATTCATAGCTGTTTGCACAGGAAATGAAGCGTTCTGTCCTTAATCAGATTCAAATAGAAGCAAGTAGCAGCTTTTCCCGTCAGTTAGGAAGCGTGAGTATGGCTTTTCCCCTGCTTATTTGTTTCTTGGCTGTTTCAGTGCTGGGTGGAAGAGTTGTACATGGGGTGAATCACAGATCTGCAAAGTGCTGCTGGACCCACTTGAGCGTGACATAGTACATAAATATGGGAGATTATAAGAACTGATTCCCTGGAGATAGAGGAGAATAAACAAACATCAACACTTCCCAAAGAGAAATGGAGTTCACTAAAAATCCCGGGTAATAAGTTAGCTATGGAAAAGGGGTAGGAAATCTAAACCTATGCAATGTTTCGAGCATCGCATTCCGACACTTGGGGAGAAGTGATAGCTCTATTTTGTTTTTTCCTTTGTGCTTGACCATTAGTCTTCGGGGAGGAAGAGATCTGCAGCTCTGCTGTAGCTGCAGAAGTGCAGAAGCATCTGTGCTGCCTGGAATAAGTGGTTTTCTTAGTGATTTATTGGGAGCATGTCTCTCTTGTCTCTTGGGGTTCCCCAAAATACTAATTTGCCAAAAATCTGATTTCCTGCATGCACATGCTGTTTCACCCCTTGCAATCCTAATGCAGTGGTCCACCAGAGTGGCTGCCCTACACTGTACTCTCAGCTTGGTCTGGATGTCCCCAGGGTTTTGGGGGCTGGAGCTTGTGAGTCCACATAGCATAGCCCAGGTGGGTGGTTTCAGCACCCTGTCACTATGCTTGGGCCTTTTTTAGGTCTGAATGGATTGAGTTCAGGGGTTTTAGGAGCTTTTGCATCACTCTGCCTGTGAACCCTGCTCTGGGTTAGGAGGACCAAGCAATGCTGTGGGCTCCCAAATGCCGTGTTGTTGCTAGTGATGCTCCATCACTTGCTTTTGCTGTTTTCAGCCTTATCTCTTTAATGATGAGAAATGTAGACCTCTTCCCAAAGCTGAATTTCTCACATTTACAGAAATCCAGGGGCTGAATCTTGAAGGGAAGCCTCACCCTTATTGCAAAAATCCTCTTGAAAGTGAAAAAGAAATCCTTCTAAAAGCAAACTGGGATGGCTTTGATTTTGTTCTCTGCCTGTAATTTCTCACCGTCCCCAAACCTGGCTGCTCACCCAACTGCTTTTGAGGTACCCTTTAACAGAGCAGCCTCCTTCATGCTCTTCATGACAGCACCGCTCCCCTCTGTTAGATCTGTTTAAATGACACTCCCAAATGCTGCTGTTCTTCTGCTTTTAGCAAATCACCATATAGCCACTAATATGATATGAAGAAGCATAAACACTTTTTACGGCCAGCAATAGTCATGGATAACTTCTTCATATTTAAACTTCCCAGCCCATTAGACCTCCTTAAATAATTCATGTTAAATCATCGTTTAAGTATGTGTGGTATTGCTTTGAGTTGATTGTGGACTGTAATATACTTCCACTGGGAGTAGTAATGTTAACACAAGTTACTGATTTAATATAGGTGACTGCAAATGTTGTGATGCTGCCTTGGGGCTAGGGGTGACATTTATTATCCATCACTGGGTTAGGTAGCGGAGGGGTCTGACCAAGCCATGATGCTCCAAAACGGGCACAGACTGCTGGAGAGAGGGCATTTGCAGTGTGCTCCGACTGTGCATCTGCTATGGGGCTCCTAAACAAAATTCAAGAGGGTTTCTTGGTCCCAGATGTCCCACAAACCAGTTCTAGCAGGTGATGGAGGTTGACTGTCCACATGATGTTTATCTCTAATCTCTTCTCTTGGTTGGCATCCATGTTTGTTTTCCTTTACAGTCTTTGCCTGATTTGCCTTCATGTTTAATGGATAAAAGCTTTTCCCTCCTCCCCTGCTGCAGATGGCAAGTGGAGAGCTCTGCTGTGGCAGCAAATTCCTCCCAAGACAGATGGAAATCTTGTTGGAGCCGTAAACTTGTCTTGGCGGTGTCAAGTTGGCCATAGAAAACTAAAATATTGACCTGCTCTTTTCCCACAAAACATGACTAATTAGCTGAGCTGAGTGCAGCAACAGAGGGTGGCTGGTGTTTCTGTAAGGTCTGATCTGACTGTTGGAAAGGTATTTGCTTCCAATTGTGAGAATTTTTTACATCATTCAGGTGGAGGGTGGCTTTTGGAGACTGGACCTAGCAAAGCTGTTTGAGGTGGGTTGTCCCCATGCTGGTTCCTGAAGTCACTCGGGAAACTTCTCAGAACTGAGCCCTAGGAAACAACGTTCTTGTCCTCTTTGGAAATCTGGTACTTGAAGTGTCCTGTTTTAATGATTCTGCCCCAGTTCTTGAAATCACTTGTCTGTGTAGAGAGCTCCAGGATGGCTTTGGTCATGGTAAACAGGGCGCACAAAGCTGTGAGTCAAGCCAAATTGAAATCTGCTTAATCCTTCTTAATCTGAGCAATAATAAAATTAATGCCTCCTGTTCAAGTGGGACCTTGGCTCTGTATATCCTAATGCTCACCCATGGGAACAGTCCCCAGCTGCTCTCCTCCCTGGAGGGGTGAGATGTGGCTGGATTCAATGCCCCATTTTAAGTCAAATCCTGCTCCATCAGCTGCAGCATCCCAGGCAAGAAACCAAGGGAGGTTTGCCTCTCAGCCAGCATGCATTGCAGTGGGGTGTGCACAGCAAATGCCCCCAAACCACCACCAGCAGCTCGAGTGTGACTTACAGCTCCAATCTCTCTCATTCGGGGTAGAGATCCTGGCGGTCCCCATTTGCACTCTGATTGCTGTGGACCTAGCAATTTTGCTTCTTCTATAGTTTCCTGAGTTAGTTTGGTTAGTAAACAATAATGGAGGAAAAGAGATTTCTGACTTTGGTTTTGTTTTTTCTAAGCTTCAGCTAAGACCAGCAATTGGAGCTCTGTGCCTGGGGTCAGGGAGTGGGTTCAGCTGCTGTTGCTGAGCCATTTCTCTGCCCATGCTGTGCCTCCCATTGTTTCATTGGCATCCATGATCACATGGCTGCTACAGCCTCATTTAACCCCCCAAAAATGACTTCAGCTTCCACAAGACCCACTGTCAACACTTCCTATATGAAGGTTTTCTGGGGGCTCCCGTGTGGTTATATCTCTTACAGCAGAAATCAATACCTCCAACAGGGAGCAAAAGCCTCTTTGTGAAACATGTCTTGAACAAAACACTTCTTTATTTTGCCAGTGAAAGTATTCAGCATGTGACTGGTTCAGCAGTGTTGCAGAACTCTGTGATGTGTTTCACCAGGGATTTCCCCAAGGCATCAGCTCTCATCCCTGTGAGCAGCTTTTGCTCCAGCTGAGCAAGCCCTCAGGTGTTTTAATCCCAGTCACCAGCTCCAGAGATTACAGACATGTTCTGGCTGATGGCAATTCTCCCCATCTCTTAAAGATCTGGGCAAAATCCCTCTTTAAAGATCTGGGAAAATTTCTCTCAGCCCCTGCAGCGTTGTGCCTGAGCAGCATTGCCTGCTGTCCATGGGAAGGAGGGAGCAAAGTTCTTGGACAGCAGCATCTGCCCCAGCAGCTTGTATCTCAGTCTTGTTTTCCTGCAGGGCTTGGAGCCCCTCCTCCATGGAGGGATGGAGGAGAGCTAAGCTGATTAAAAGCTTTAAAGAGATGTTTTCCAGTGCTGCCTCTGAGACCAAAGCTCTGCTAGAGCAAATGACGAGGACGTACAGTCTGTCCTCACCATTCCTGTGCTGTACTTCTCTCCTCTCCCTGACTCAGCAGTGACCTGGACTGCTAGGTCAGAGATCAAGCCAAGAAATGAGATTTAATTCTAGTTTCCCTTCTGTTCCATGCATAAATCTCCCCCATGCAGGGCTGTTTTCATTTGTACCATCCCTGGTGTATTCCTGAGATCTGATAAGGAACAGCATGGCTGGGGGGGGGGGGGGGGGAGGTGGGGGAGAATGTCTCCATGTGCTATTTTGCAGCCCTCCACCAAACCCTTATTATGGAGCAAGCCTTGAATTTGTGTTAATTTGGCACTTGCACTGAGTTTGATAGCGGTGCTTAAGCAGCTCTGTGCTGCGGTGGGGATCTCTGAGATGGATCCCTGCTGAGATGGTGTGATGTTCTTATTCTTCTTGCACAGAAGTGTTGTCCAGAGAAGCCTTGTTCTGCAGCTAGACTTGTCCGATTAATAGCAAAGGCAGAGTTTTGCCAAGACCAGGCTGGCAGTTCTCAAAGGTCAGCATGTGATGGCATTTTCCTCCCCAGCCCCTACCCTGGGGCTCAGATGGAACAGCCTTGCTGTGCATGCTCAGGGCTGTTTGCAGTGGGGAGCACCAGAATTTAGTTATCCACCAGTTCTTCAGCCCTGCTCAGGCTCCAGGAGGGGCATGGAGATGTTGAGGAGATGAGCATTAGGCAAAGGCTGCCGTTTCTTGTCCTGAATGTCTTTGCTGTTGGACAGAAGCTGTTCAAATGGAGGATCTGTGGTGAAGGTATGCACCTGGGGTTCCAGGTGATGATGGGGACCAGAACCCCGTGCTCCAGGCTTGGAGGTCCAGCCTGAGCAATGAGAACTCAAAGCCCCTCTTCTCCAGGTGCCCATCCACCGTGTCCCTTCAGCTGGTCCCCATCACCCAGGACATGCTTTTATCCCATCACAGTTCCGGCTGGCCATGGCAGAGTCCCCCTCTTTAATAATCTGGGGGTAAAAGCAGGGTGGTACGTGACCAGTATTAGCACAGGGGAGTGGAGGAACCCTCATGGTGCGTCTCCGCAGCATCCCCACCTCTTTCCAGAGTGGGGACCTGCCACAGCACCGGTGCTGTGGCCCCTCGGATGCAGTGGAGGTGCCCGATTTGCTGCTCAGCTCTGGCAGGACGAAGTCTCCAGCCCGGAGGGGTTGTAGATGCTGGGTTCAGTCACTAGAGGGAGGGATGCACGCACCGGTGGATTTCCAGGCAGAACTGGCAGCGTTTTGCTGGCATGACAAAATCGTACCCCATTATACTTCACGCATTTTGGTAACACAGCTTAAATCTTTTCTCTCTTTCCCTCCCCACAGGTGGTTGGTTGTGTGTGTGGCAGCTGGTCTCTGGGAGAATAACAGCAAGGCTGAAAGCACACAAACAGTGCTTGATTGGGGCTGGGCAAGGTATTGAAGCGGGACAAAGCAAAGGTTGCTGGCACTTCTTGTCTCCTTGAAAAAATAAAGGGATGGTGGCTCTGTGCCAAAACCCCCAAGAAGCCTTCTCCATCCCCAGACCAGGTGCAAATGCAGGGTCATGGGGGAGCAGACCTCGGTAATGTCTGGGGGTTAAACTTCTGAGTGCATTTTGCTAGGTACCTAAATCATAGTAATGGTACCTTGGGTCTCTGAAGGGTTTGAGTCCAGGCCAGTTAGAGGTTTCATGACCCACTTCTGCCCAGTCTAACCAGTAAGACAGGATGGAAAGTTATGCCTGGTGTCCTGTGGGATTACTTCTGACCTGCAAGAACAGGATTGCACAGAAACAGCCAATTTCTGTTTACAGCAAGTTTTAGTGAAGTAGAAACTTTTTGCAGAATGTTCTTCAGCCTTTGCTGCTGCTGTTGTTATCAACCGACACCCACATCCTGGCATCTCTGAATGCAGACAGTCCAGTGAGGAAAAGGATAGGACTGAAATCCCAAGGTGAAAAGTAACTACAAGCTCCTGGGCACCAGGAAGCTGTGAATCACTCAAACATGTGATCTTGCAGCTTTAATAAAAGCCTGACTTCCTCCAAAATCATTCTGCTTTTTATTTCCATGCAGTGGGAAAACAGCAAGATAAAGGGGAAAGTGGCCTATAGCTTTGCTTCTTGGAGAGCTTAGATTTTCCCAGGCTTGGCTGTATTGGCAAGAAAAAGATGTGGAGTTGAGGCAATTTAAGAAGTAAAGGGGAGGATGCTTCAAGGAGTGCTCCAAGGTAACTCCCAGGGCCTGCACAGGAGCTGTGAAATAACTGGTGACACACAATCCACATTACAGATAAATGGGGAGAAATTTCCCATTTTTCTCTAGAAATAGAGCACAATTTCTGCAATTTGGCCAACTCTTCTCCAATTTTCTGTTGACCTGGGATGCTGCATGTGATACTCCACCAGCCTGATGGCAGTGTGTACATCTGCACTTAATGATCTCAAATTGCATGGTGCGAGGCAGCTGCCATCCACTACTCAGCTAAGAATGCCTCCAGAAAGCAAACAGCCCCTTCTGCCCTGAGATGCTGACTGCTGAGACCAAACACATCCCAGCAAGCCCCATTTTGGGCTGTGCTGCTCTTGACAGGTGAATTCCTTGAGGTTATTCGAGATGTCACTGCTAACTGCTACTGGGCCCAGGGGTGTTTATTTAGTAATCATTGTAAGAGAAGAAGATGCACTGTGATTGATTTTAAAAGCAAGACAAACATTCCATGAAGCTTTAATGCTGTAATTGCTGATTGGGTGCAGATGAGCATGGAGGGGTGGAAAAGCCAAATTCTGGCTGCTCATAAAATGTGCTGCTCCATGTAGGAGAAAATAGGGACCTCCCCCCCCCCCCCCCGGGTTTTATTTATGAAAGGAGATCCAGAGTCTGGGGATGCTGGCATCCCTGGGATAAAGTCTCAGCCCAGTAGCCCCAGGAACTGGTGACTGCTCTGTGCTTACCAAGTTGGCAGAATTTCTTTGTGCATGTCCTTACAGAAATGAAAAATTACTGGAAGAGGCTTTTGTACCTTTCCTCCCTGCTTTGGGTTGTAACCATGGGGCTGGCACCTACTGCGGAGCTTCCTCTCTAGGTCTGACTTGCACCTTCAGCAGCCTTCAAAGTCTCTTTCCTGAACTGAGTTTTCTGTGCCCCTGCAAAAAGCTTGTTTTCAATAAATATTTCCTATAAAATCTTCAAGTGGAAGTCTTGTCCTTGGGAAACCCCTGGGCTTCAGTAGATGTTGCTGGGGGAACAGGGAGGACTCTGCAGCCCCATTGCTACCTAGTCCCAGAGCTGGCTTTTCTGGGCACCCTCTGTGGTTGAGAGGCAGAGGCATGGCCCTGTTGGGGCTCTCATCCTATGAATGGGGCTCTGAAGGACCCAGCTGCAGGGCTGGGAGGGCAGGTTCTCTACCACAGCCCCTTCTTGTGACTGGATTGAAGCACTTGAACGGGTTTTTGTGCCAGGGATCCAATCTCTTGATCCTGAACTCCAAGATGGGCATCTTCACCATAGACTCACACCTATGCAAGGGCTCTGGTTGCCTCTGCCCTATGCAGGGACATCGGTGCAGCCTCAGATGGATGGAGAGATGCAGGCACGTCCCAAGGGTGAGATGGGTGCTTGGAGAGGCTGTGCTGGGCAGTGCAGGAGCAGGTGGTTTGTCTGCTTGATGGCTGAGAGCATTTTCAGGCTTTGGGAGAGCTGCGGATAGGGCAATGCAGTGCTGGAAGCAGAAATGTCTTGTTCCTACCCAGTGCAAAGCTGGGTCCAAGCAGCTTCATCCTTCAGCACAATGTTCCCTTCATTGATGCATGGCAAAGGCTGACCCCTGGGCTTGCTCTGGCACTGTCAATCACATGGGACTGGAGCTGCAAAATACAATGGTGAAGGAGAAAAAATCCTCTTTGTGCTACTGCAGAGAGCTGGGCAGAGGGTCAGCCTGCTTGGAAGTCACTGCTGCCAGGAGAGGGTGCTGGGAGGAGCAGCAAAGGGCAGAGCTGGGCTCACCACACGCTCTCTTTGCAAGGTTTCTCTAGCTGGTGCTGTTGGGTGTCCAGGAAGCGTTCCAAGAAGTTAATTAATTTTCTCTCATCAGCAGCCACAGCGCCAGCAAACACAGTCTGGAGGAGAGCATTGCTGTTTTGCAGCAGCAGCTCCCCCCCTTCAGTTACAGTAATAGTTACTTTGTCTTGACAAAAATGAAATGTCAAGTGGTGACAGAGAAAAATATTCTTGTAATGCTAAGCAGTAACTGGGTTTCCAAAGTGCTGGGCTCTGGAGGTAATGGGGGAAGCTGAAACCGAAGCAGCTGAGACCACACAAGATTAATTCAGACTCCAAATGAGGCTTCATACATGATGTGTTGCACCATACATCACTGTCGTGCAGACACTGGTGCGTGTGGCTCGGAGCTCACTTGTTTGCTTCAGGACCTGCTTCCTCCAAGCAGGCTCTGCCAGACATGCTGATGGGGTGGGCTCATGCACATCGTGGATATTTGCTGCTGACCCTTTTATTTCAGGTAGGGAATTCAGGAAGTGAAGGATACAGGGAACAAAGCAAGCAAATTCTGCCCCCAAAGCCCTGTGGCAGGCTGCGTTAGTAGGAGGTAACCCTGGAGTGATGGGGAGCTGTGCACGGACCTCTGCATGAAGGGGACCACAGCCACCATGCATTTTCCCATATTGTCCCCTCAGAGGCCACCACGTTGTCACATAGAGCCTGGTGCAGCCTCTTCCCAGCAGCTGGGGCCGGGCTTTAGTAATTTTTGGACAAACAAGGACTTTACTTCCTAGATGACTTATTTGCAAGGGCTAATTCAGACAACAGTGGCCTTGCTGTTGTTTTCCCTTTTGAATTGTCAGGCTGGCATTGTAAGTGCCATACTTTGATTAAAGTTTAATTTCCCTGAAGAGTGAAATATTAATGGGAATAGGCTTAATACTGTCAATAGGAAACAGACCCAAACAGATAATTTGCTAATATAATGACTTGGGATTTTATCTATTTCCAGCTGCATGATTGCTCTTCTGCTATGATTTTGCGCAGGTAATAACCATTGTCGCCTCTGTTCAATGAGAAAACTTAATGAGTTTAGAGCTAAATCACCATTTTGCGCATTCATATCCTGGCGTACCCACACTACTCCCCAGTCCTCTGCATGCTTCATCTTGCACCCTTGGGGGGTGGGGGTACCAGCCCTGCTCTCATCCATGTGGGAGAGAAGCTGAAACAAAACTGGGGCTGAGACCCAGGACTTTGGGTCGATTTAAGCATCCACCCCAATGACTTTGCTTCCAATGACCAGGGTCCCCAAATACTCTTGAGGCTCTGCATCCTAGAGTTTCCCAACACTTGTGCTCATGGGTGGGTGCTCTGCAGACCTCTGGGATCCCCAGTCCTCTCCTCTTCCCCAGCACACTGCAATGCACCAAGGAGCATCTACTCCATCATGCTCCACCACTTACTTTCAATCCAAATGGTGAGTTCAAAGAGTTGCCCTCTTAAATCTCAGCTGCTGAAGGAAACAAAAGGCAGCAAATTACCTGGAGCAGTTCCCTGGCAGGTAGGATGTGATGTTGAGAGGCGCTACAGGAAGGTACATGAGAGAGTAGATGGGGAGAAGGGCTGGGACGTGGCCTGGGGGCAGCACAACCTGCTTGGTCTAGTGTGGGCACCTTCCCAACACCTTGGAAAGCATATGAGAATTGGGGAGCAAGCTGTGATGCCTTTCTGAAATGCGTTCCCAGTCCTCACAAGCTCGCAGTGCAGGTGCTTTTGGGTACAGACATGATCTCTTTGCATTTGAATTTTTTCGATATTTTTTCCTTGATTATGCCCATCACTTTTTGAAGTTACACATCTTGCAGCAAGGGACACTGCAGGCATAGTGCGAAGACCACATTGCTGCCCATAGAAAGCATGGCTTTTGCTAGTTCCCTCATTTGCTCCCCTCCCCCCCCTCTTTTTTTCCTTGAGATAAACAATAAGCAATTATTTTCTGTTCCTTTTTTTCTGTGCCGTTCAGGGTTTGATGTACCATATCCACTGTTCAGTAATCTTCTTTTCAGTTTGGCCTGGCCTAGTCTACTCAACTGTTCCTCATCCAGAAGGCGTGCCAGGGCTTTGCTCGCCCCCATTACCCTGCGCTGAACCTTTTCCAGCCCTGCTGTGCTCTGCAATAGGAGACCCAAGCCATGCTCAACATTTGAAGCATGGGCATGGATTATACAGCTCTCTTCCTTATGGGGGTGGATTTTATTCCCATGGCGGTAAATCCCCTCATTTCTCAGTGCAATCCTGCTGTAGCCAGGAAGGGCATCAGGGATGGACTCGGTGCTCAAAAGCTACTCATCATCTCAAGCTCCATCAGAAGGTCTCATGGGGGATGTACTCCCTCCTGAACACCATGCCTCCGTCTCTCAGGATGTTGTTTCTCTTCTCAGCTAAAGGGAGAACTATCTGGAGTGCCAGCTTTCCTTCAAGTCCTGATGTGCTTGCCAGCACCTGGGGCATCCAACCACTCCAGTAATAATTCCAACAGCAGTGGTACCAGAGTTGTTTCCATGCCATGCTTCCTGTTGGCGCTCAGGGCAAGTGTTTACACCCATCTCCAACAGGTTTGTGTGTTCAAATCTCTGATTTTCCCCACAATGGAGATTTTCTGAGTAGCTTCACCCAGCTGTCCCTAGTAAATAAAATACTGTGTTTTTGGTGTTTGGAAATGAATGCAGATCGAGCTGGTTTCAGAGCTGAGCATATGGGCTGTGTTTGAGTGCTGGGAACGTGTTTGCTTGTGATTTAATAATACTGTGAGTCATGCCTGTACCTTCTCCCAATTACTACTCTTGCATCTCTTTGTTGTTGAGTGCATGTTCTGGAAACTCTGTTTTCCTTGTAAAATCAATTACATTCCACCCGTTATTAGCTGACAGGCCTCACGCCAGCCCTGCTTGCCAAGAAAACCCCCACACTGGCCAGGGTGTGATCAGTGTCAGCGATGCTGCAGGTGGCCAGGCCAGGAGGGTGGACCTGGGGCCAGGACTAGGTTGGGCACCATGGGGCCAGGATGAGACACAAATTCCATTGCTGCTGAGCACAGTGTAGTCAGGCCCTGGTGTTGTGCATGCTTCCCTGCTCCCCTGGCACGATCAAAGCCCTTCAAAGAACCACAGAATGGTTGAGAATGAAGCAGCTCCGCTCCAGCCCCTGCTCCAGCTGGGGTGCCCAGAGCGGGGTGCCCAGGGCCAGGTCCCGGCAGCTTCTGGAGGTCTCCCAGGAGGAGCCCCCACAGCCTCTCCTGTGCCAGCTCCGCCACCGCCAGGGCACAGAAGCACTTCCCGGCGGTCAGAGGGCACCTCCCGGGCCCCGCTTCGTGCCCGGTGCCCCTGGGCCCGGCTCCGTCCTCCCCGCGGGGATTTACGGGCACGGCCGGGATCCCCCGCAGCCTCCCCTCCAGGCCGAGCAGCCCCAGCTCTCGAAGCCTCTCCTCCCAGAGGAGCTGCCCTGGTCCCCCCACCTTTGTGGCCCTCCCCTGGGCTCTCTGCAGCCTGCCTGGCCTCTCTGGTGCCAGGGGCCTAGCAGCAGGCTCAGCACTGCTGGTGCGGCCCCAGCAGCGAAGAGCAGGGGGGCAGGATCCCCTCCCTCCGCCTACAGGTGATCCTGGTGCAGCTCGGGCCACCACCAGCTTTCCTTGCTGCAGGGCCCCTGCTGGCTGCTGCTTGGCTTCGGGCCCCCCAGGACCCCAGGGCCTTTCCTGCAGAACAGCTTCTCAGCCAGGTGCCCCCAGTCTGGGCTGGGCTTGGCACTTCTGCTGCCTGAGCTCCATGAGGTTCTTATCAGCCTATTTCTCCAGCCTCCAGTAGAAACTGACCCTTCCCTAAGTCATCTCCATGTGGTCTTGCAAAGCTCGTTCCCTATCCCCGCCACAAGGTGTGCCTTTACAGGTACCTTAAAGGAGGCTGTAGCGAGGTGGGGGTTGGTCTGTTCTCCCACATGTCTGGTGACAGGTCGAGGGGGAATGGGCGAAAGTTGCGCCAGGGGAGATTTAGGTTGGATATTAGGAAGAACTTCTTTACTGAAAGGGTTGTTAGGCATTGGAATGGGCTGCCCAGGGAAGTGGCTGAGTCACCATCCCTGGAGACGTCTAGATGTAGAGCTTAGTGATATGGTTTAGTGGAGGACTTGTTAGTCTTAGGTCAGAGGTTGGATTGGGTGATCTTGGAGGTCTCTTCCAACCTAGATGATTCTGTGATTTCTGCACACCTCTGACCCAGACCGCTGGCAAATCCTGCCTGCACATAACCGTATTAACCACAAACTCTTTACTACTGCAGAACATGATTCTTTCTGAAATGAAGTCGGATCCTCTGAGACTTCAATAAACCTTTAAAGGAGTTTAATTAAAAAAGCATAAAGCCTGGGAGGATCAATGCAGCGTTAATGACCTGCAATGGGGCCACGTGTACCTTGTTCTTATTGACCTGCGAGGTAGGAAGAAACAGCCGTGCAACCTGAGGTCTCTCATTCAGCCTCGCTGGGGCTCTCCTGGCCCATAGGAGGAACAGGAGCTGCCTGCTCTTGTTTGCATCCAGACAGCTCCCAATTAAAACTCACACAGTGCTGGAATACTGCTGGTTTTGCAGTCCACAAGAGGTGTGTGGCTGCCAGCAAGTCACCAGCTGGCTTCTCAGCAGCCCTGCTGGGTGGAGAACTTGGAGAACGGAAGGACACGTGAGAAAGGGCTATGGAAAATCACCCAAGAGCAGAAAAGCGTAATAAATAAAGTTTTAAAAGAGGGGAGTCTCCTTCATTTCTAAATCAAAAAGTTGTTCCCTCCCTTTCCCCCCATCTCACGCGGGAAAAACAAAGCAAAACAGTTAAAAAAACTTGCAGCTACCGTTTGGAGATGGGCTGGAGAAGGAGATAGCTGCTGTCACCAGACATCTCAGCAAATACCCATTGTTTCTCAGGAATGTGCTTAAAAAAGACAAGGAAGTGGAGAAGAAATAGCTCCTTTTATTTCCCTCCAAGCCCATCCCTTTGGTCTTGAGTTAATAGAAAACATATTTTTGTGTCCTGAAAGATGCAAGAGACATTTGTGGATGTGTGCATCGGAAAAGAAGCCCTGTCTGGCTGGGAGGAGAAGGAGCTGGTGCAAATCTGGACCTTGAAGAGGTAGAGGGAGACATGGACAAAGGCAGAGCTGTACAATGAATCTTTCCACGAGAGGGAAGGGAAGGACATATTCTGCCCACAGTAGCATAAGGGGAAATGAGAATGTTTTTCTCTGAGTGCACAATCAAACTTGTCAGAGAAAAGCAGATGTTTTGGGCAGAAATTTGCATGTAATCAAACCCTCCGTTTTTTGATTGAAAAAAATTGTCAGTGGCAAATTTCCAGCCCACACCCTGCAATCAAAGTAAATAAAAGCTTGTCAATGAGGAAAGCGGATAAAAGAGAGCCTGGGTGAGAAGTGGCCACGTCTCCCCACCCTGCCTTGCACTGGCCTCATTAACCCAGGGCTCCCCCAGTTTCCCAAGCTGGGCTTTGGGATTCATTTGCACACTTGGTGCTCTGGAAACCCCACGTTTTGTGTTTATTGCCTTGAGACTTGGACAATGATGTGTTTTCCATCCCTCCAGCAACTTTGCAAGCCCTGCTGCCTGCAACAAGGCTCGTACAATACTCAGGACAGCTCCTTAGGACATGGGGAGCAGGCATGCAACCTATAACCACCCAGAAAATGTATTTTTAAAGCTGCACATTGCATTTTTTTGTGTGCTTCTACAGGTGTTTTTATGTGCCCAACCTGTCCCTTGCACCTTGCATGCTCTTGAGGAACAACATTACACAGGGATCAATGGGGTCCACCCTGGGAGCAATGGTGATGGGGTCTGCGCTGGTGCTGGATTTTGCAGAGCTCTGCACCCCTCTTGGGGAGCTTGCTTTACAACACAGGAATCTTTTGCTCCACAACCTGGCTCAGGGATCGTGCTGCTTTCAGCTGACTTACACTGTTTTATTGGATTTGCAGCAGCCTTCAAGCCAGAGATAAAATACATCCTTCCTGTCTTAAGAGAGTAAATTATTGACATACTTAATAAGCATAACTTATCATTAGCCATAATTCATGCTGGTGACAGCAACGCAGGCGTTCCTGGAAAGCAGAGTGGCATTTCATTTCAGATTTCCACAGACTGGTCTCCTGCTGCATGGGCATCCGGTGGCATGGATGTCTCTGCACCTGTCCCTTGCCACAGCAGTGGCTGTCCCAGGGCCTCGCACAGCATTCAAGCTGTCTCAAGGACTGATAGCTCAATTAAATGGGTAGCTTTTGCAGAGCTGGCAGGGAACAGGAGGCGTCCAGCTTGCAGCCATGTTGGGCCACAAAGCCATGGTCGAGGACACGTTCTGCTTCTCCCCAGTGCCCAGCTGCAGCCCATTCTGCTCCTGCTGGTGATGCCAAAATCCTGGCAGGGTGGTTGCAACCAGCAGAAACTCTTTTCCTTTGATTTCTGTTCCATGTTCACTCTGGTCCTTAATGTGATCAGAGTAGGGAGGAGATGTTCTCACAATCTTCCTTGCTGGGAAACAGAGTAGCTAATCATTTGTAGGGATGGTGAAAGCCCTGGGCCATTTGCCAGAAGTGCTCAGGGCACTCTCAGAGGAAGAGGAGAGACTGTGAGGCTGTGAGGAGACACCCTCCCATGCTAGGGACATTGCCCAGGGCCTGGGGCTCTTACAAGCAGCAGATGGAGTTTGATCATGAGGGTAATGGGTTAGAGGTGTAGGATAAGGTCTGGTTGTCCAGAATTCACTGCTGTTTGATGGAGGGCTCCACGCTGATCTCCCCTTTCCTGGCCCAGCAGGCTGCTCCCAGCTTCCCTCCAGCCACTGGCAGAAGGAGGGGAGATTTCTGGTCCACATTTCTCAGGTGGGACCTAATGAGGCTGCTCGAGATGTATGCTTGCCATCTGGATGCCCCACACTCATTCAACCCCTTCACCAAACTGCCTGCAGAAATTTGAGGTCTGCTCCCAGGGAGCACTTTGTGGCCATGTGGGAGCTCACCCCCTGCCTGTCTGGTGCCCCAGCTCAGGGCAGTGGTGGAGGTGGGGAAGGAGGGACAGCAGGAGAGAGCACGTGTGGCCCTGTGTGCACCAGGAGGTGACAACGCGCCCTCTGAATAATCAGCAAATTCCCAAATTTTCAAGGTGTCTTGCAGTAAATGCAACCTCTGCTCTCTGCAACCATGAGCGCCAGCCTGGGAGTCTCAAAGGCATCTTGGCATGTTGGATGTCTGCAGATATGTGTTTGTGAATGCCTGAGAATCAGTGCTAGCTGATTCCAAATAAAGACTCAGTTGGGGAAATATCTTCTTTTCCTTTCCTTTCCTTTCCTTTCCTTTCCTTTCCTTTCCTTTCCTTTCCTTTCCTTTCCTTTCCTTGCCTTGCCTTGCCTTGCCTTGCCTTGCCTTGCCTTGCCTTGCCTTGCCTTGCCTTGCCTTGCCTTGCCTTGCCTTGCCTTGCCTTGCCTTGCCTTGCCTTGCCTCGCCTTGCCTCGCCTCGCCTCGCCTCGCCTCGCCTCGCCTCGCCTCGCCTCGCCTCGCCTCGCCTCGCCTCGCCTCGCCTCGCCTCGCCTCGCCTCGCCTCGCCTCGCCTCTTCTTTTTTTTCCCCACACAGTTTGCAAGAAGTGAAGGTGGCTAAATCCATCAAGTGACAGCCAGCCCATTGCACATTTGATTTGCTGGATGGCTTGAAGACAACTGTATGTTTTCTAGTGATGCTGATTTTCATGCCACCTCTCTGGCTTGGCAGCTGTGGGAGCAGGTAACACGGAAGCAGGGCTGTCTGTGCTCACCGTACACCTTGCAGCACGTGTATCTCCACAGGGAGGCACGCATATTGCACGCTCCCCTGACCCAGGGTGCTTCAAAGCCCATGGAGTTTTATTGGGGGCAGCAGTCAATGCAAGACATCTTTCCATCTCTTCCCATTTTTCTTTCTCCCTGGTGCAAGCACTCCTTGCTGTCAGCTCTCTCAGCAAGACTCCTGCTGGATGCCAGAAGATGTTGGAAGTTTTAAAACAGTTCATAAACCAGTCTTTACTGGAGGGGCAGCCCTGCAGCAGCTGAAGGAGTTCCAGTTTTACAAGGAGACACGAGAAAGGCTTTGGGGCATGTTCATGCTCTGCCCATAGCATCCATAATGCCCATGGCCATGCAGGGACCCATGTGCCTGCAGAGCTTGTACAAAGAGCTCAGCAAGTGAGCTCAGGTTGAGCTGGTCATTTGTGAGTGAAGGGCAGGCTGGTAGCATCAACTAGCCCTGTTCTTCACAATCCCACAGTCCTGGCGTACCCAAACCTACCTCAAAGACGCTATGACATGCCCTGAGGTGGCTGCACCCAGATGGGCTGCACCAGTCCCAGGGGCTCCTTCCAGTGGCTCTGCAGATGATGTCCCGCACTTGCTCTGCAGCAACCAGCCCTCAAACCATCTCGTGTTTCCAGGGGAGAAGGTGATGGAACACAATCTGGAAAGCTGCGGAGATGCTGAGCTGCTTGCATGGGGGTGGGGGAGCCAGAAGGTGGGATTTGCCTTGGTCCATGGCCCAGACTGCGAGTCCTCCCTATCAACAATGCGAGGCTGGGAGCATCTCTTCTCCGAGGGCATGAAATATCACCTTCTTTGGGGGAGAAACAAAGTAAAGAGCCACTTACAGCATCTCCAGTCTGCATGGCTGGTGAAGTGCCGATGCTGGAGCTCAGCGAGGGGATATTAGTCACGCCTTATTGCCTTTAAATCCTACAGTAACAGAAGAGTCTTCCATTTACTGTTTTAAATAAGAATCAGCCTGATGGAGTGTTCCCGGCACAGTGTATCAGCTTCCCCGCTGCCCAGCCTGCCTTTAAAGGATTAAGCTTTCACCTTGCCTCTTTCCCTGCAGTTTGTAAAGAGCAGCTCTGCCTCCTGTGTCCCCTGTGTATAAAGTGCTGTTTGCATGAAGGACTCCCTGCAGACAGGTGAATGGCGAGAGCAGGGCTTCCTCCCTCCCCGCATCCCCTCTTCCTCCTCCGTGCATGAGAAAGGCCCTGAGGATGGTGCAGGCTTGGTGCTGTGCCCGGAGATCTTGCATCAGGGTTTGTTCTTCATCCCTTCCTCTGTCATCTTGGTCGTGTGTGGGCTGGGTGATGCGCAGGCAAGGGATGGGGTTGGCAGAGTGAAAAATCTCTGCTACCTGGCCCTGGAAGGAAGGGAGAGAAAGAAAATAGAAAAGCATGACCAGGCAGGATGAGCATATGCAGGTGAAATCTCCTGTGCAGAAAAAGCTGTCAGCCTCTGGACCTGCGCCATCCTATTTGGGACTGGGTGCTGTGGCATCCTGTGTGCATCCTCCAGGCTCCCCAGCAACCAGGAAACTTTCATTTGGGCCTTCCCACCTTTTCCAGCCTTGTCTCTGCATTCCCAGATCTTAGAAACTTTTGCATGCTTAAAAGCAGTGCTCTCATTCCTTTTTCCCTACTTAAATTATTGATGGAGATCTACAACCTCCATTCCAGCTTAACAACTTCTTTTTTGCTGCGGTTTATTACCAGGATCAATCAAATCAAGCCCTGATGGCTTAAAAATGTGCTTCCTTCTCTCTCTCGTTGTTATTTGCTTGTTTATTATTAGGAAAGACAAGTTTTGGCTCCAGGAGGTTTTGCTAGCAGTAAACAATGCCATTAAAAGCAAATCAGAAGTCCCTGCTTTGCACAGAGCCGACCTCTATGGAGCGGCAGGGAGCACCCTGTGCTTGGGTCCCTGCCTGCCACCGACGCGGTGGTCAGGGCATGGGGACAGGTTCCTGGCTGAGCACACCCAGGTGCTGTCCTACAACTGCTCCTCTCTGGTTTCATGGGGTTTTGCCCAGATTTGTGTCCCCCCGTTCCCATCCTCACTGGCACAACGGGACACCTCCACCCTGGCCATAGGGTGCTGCAGGGTCAGGAGGCGGCTCATGGTCTGGGGAGGTGGCTGGTGCCCAGGTCTTCGGAGGCTTTAGGGTAACCCTTTCTCCTGCTTGCACAGGGAGTGAGGCTCCCCATGTTTTGGGGATCTGGGCTCTCACCTTAGGGCTCGGTCCCCATTTTCCACAAGGAGCAAGTAGGAGGCTGAGCTTAGGAGGTGGTGGGACATCACTCTTTTGTGTTTACAGGGGGATTCATGGTGATTTCAGGACTAAAGGGGATGAAGACGAGGATGATTTTTCATGGTCCCTTCCAACCCGGGCTGCTCTAGGATTCTATGATCCTATGAGAAGCTTGGAAAGCACCACCTCTTCACCCCCAAGCTCCTTCCCCAACAGCCAGTCTGCCCTGCATGCTCTCATCCTGCTCCCAGCCCCTGCTCCAAGTCCCCCCCACCCAGGGCAGCAGAGCTGGCCATTCCTCAGCTCCTGCCGAGCGTCATCCAGGGGAGCTTCACCTGTCAATGAGGCTCAGTTCTTGCAGCCATTGGGTTGCACAAACACCCCCCTTCCAAAATCCCATAGCCGAAGAGAGGGGCTTCGGCATGCAGGAGAGCTGCATCCAAGGCACCAGAGAGATGCAGTGCTCTTCATAACTGCCCGCTTGGCTCACAAGAAATGAATTGAAGAGTGATGGGTAAGATAAACTGCTTGTTGTTTTTTTAATGCATGCAGTGAAGGAGTTTATTTTTAAACCCGTCTGTGAGTGATGCCTGGTTTGATCTTCTAAATGAATCTGATTTATTCTATTTGCACTGGGGCTCAGGAGAAGAGGGACTGAGATGGATTTAATTTATGCACTTAACTTCGCCTTGGCAGGACTGTGACAACAGCAGACAAATCGAAGCTGAGAAGCTCCCTCCAGTGATCCCAATGATGCAAATGATTTCCCTGGTTTTATCAAATGATCTCTAGTCAGTAGTCCCAGGTTGACATCTGGGGCAGGTCCTGGCATGGCCCTTGGTGGAGCCAGCAGAACCAGAACTGGGCAACTTCACCAAGGGCTTGGGACACCCACAGAAGCTTTCCATACTTGACCTAGTGATGTGTTATCCTCTTCTTATGGGACATAATTTCCCAGCCAATTGGTGTCACTTTACCCAGCTCCACCTTGTAGTGTGTCCTTCTAGATAGGTCAGGGTAGGGCACAAGGGCTGAGTCTACTATTTCATTGGGAAGTCAATGCATGGAGGGATTTGCTGCCTTGTGAGCCATTTGCCGTGTTCCTCTCCCCTCATCGGGGAGGGCTTTAGAGCTTGTCCCTAGGGCAAACAAAGGGAGACAAATTACTTCTGCAGCAGATTGATGACCTCGACAGCTCTGTGAGTGCCTCAGCTCTTTGTGGGACCGTTAGAGAAATCCTGCCGACCAGATCTCATCTCACGCAGTGGACACTGCTGTAATCCATGCTGAATGGAAACCATAAAAGTCTGAATTACTCTCCCAAAAGCCTCCCTTAAAAAGAATGTGACCATAAAAACGAGTCTTCAACCAGGCGAAATGATGAAGTCACTGGTGCGGAGGGGAACAATCATTCACCACCACTAAGCTGTGCATCACCCAGGATAATTATCAATTATTGTAAACAGAGCAACTCCCCTCCAGAAGCTAATGAAATTTCACATGGAGCACACTCTGGGAGATGGATAGTATTGGCCTGGACAAGATTCATCTTCTCTAATGTGCTGCTTATTCCTGTTTATGCATCTTAAAGCTTCCAGTGCAAAGCACCTTCCTGCTGGGAGGAAGAAGGAGGCCTGACATGCTCTTGTCTATAGGCGGCTGCTCCGACTGCCTTGCTTGCCATCCAGCACGTCAGCCCCCAGTGGATGTTGGTAGCACTGGGAAAAGGTTCCCTTCCTCCTTCCCTCTTCCTAATCCCTGCCTCTGGGAGCTCTCTGCCTTGCCAGCCTTTGGGGATGTGTTTGGCAGAGCTGGTGGTGGGCTCAAGTCCAGCATCCGAGGTGCCTTGTCCTCCTCCCCATCCCCTCTGGGTCCCACTTCCCTCCTCCTGAGCATCACCTGCCCTAAAGCCATTCTGCAATCCTGCATGGGCATGCTCTGCTATAAGCCATCAAACACAGATGGAAAATAATATTTCATGTGCAGTTTAGCTCCAAGCTCGGTGCACATTTTGGGGTTTTAATGTTTTTCCTGGGTCCTGGCACAGCATTTGTAAACCTGAGTGTGAGGAAGAAGGCCAGCAATCCTGTCCAGGCAAAAAGACACTTACTTTGCTTCTAAATATTTAATCTGTGACCCATATGACAAACTACTGCTTGTAAATACAGCTATTATGCCTTATTTTGATATGCGTAATTGAAACACTGGGTCCTGCACTCAGCAAACAACCACAGAGTTCACAGGGATGGTTTCCTCTGGATCCACCCAGTGCCTGCAGCACCTCCTCTCCCCACACGTGGGTGGTGGTGGGGTCTGCGTTGGGGAGGACGCTTCCATCTCCCCAGCTGGAGAAGTTCCTGTTGGAGACATCGTTTGGTGTCCTCCAGGCTCTGCCCTTCTCCCAAGGTCCTGCTACCACTCCTCCTGGCTTCTGCCTCCAGCACCTACTCACCAAGGCCTGGAACTGCTCCTGTACTTTTATTTTTGCAAATGAGCATGACTGCACCAAGAATAGACCCTGCTCATAGCTCTGCAGCTGAGTTTGCAACCAAGGCAACCCCACCGCCCGTGGCACCTCGCATCTCAGAGCTTCGGGTTGCTGCCCCATCCCCTCCCTGTTATTTCACCACAGAAATGAGCTCCAGCACTCCTCCCCTTGAGTCTCCAGGAGACCTCAACACCCTTAGTGCTTGCTGAGGTCAGTGGTTGCTTTTGAGGTCGCTTCGCCCACCAGCAGCCCGGCACCTTGTTTCTTAATGAGCTGGAGGGGGTGATGAGGAACGTGGCAAACTTCATAGCTGCTGTCACTGATTTAGATGAATCACAACCAAAACAGGCTCTGGGGAGCTTGGGAAGTGCCTTCTTGAGACAGGTGGATGCAAAAGGTGACGGAAAATGAAATTCATGCTTGCCAAGTGACAATGATGTTTGTTGGAAGGAATACTTTTACGTACATTTATGGGTTATCAGGGTCTGAATTTGAAGTAGCTGGCTGGGCACCATGCTCAGGTGGGGACATCACACTCTGAATGAAGTCCCAGTGCCCTGGGGGGCTCAGAGGCACATCCCAGAGGGATGCAGGGCTTTGGAAGAGGGTGATGACCAGAGGTATGCAGTCTGGAGGACAGCTTGAGAAAGGGGATGAGAGCAGGAGAATAAATGAATAAAGTGGTCCCTGGGGGCAAAATGGGCACCTCTCCCTACTTTCTTCTTGCCCAGAGACCCACTGGGCAAGAAGATCTTTAGAGACCTACTACATCCCTGTTTCAAGCTGTGAACCAACAGAAGATGCAGTTGTGGGGGACACAGATCAGCTGTAACCGAGTCTGCACTAAAATGCAGATCACTTTAATATTGCACCATTTGGGGAAGTAGCTGGTGCTGCACATTGCAGGAAGCAGAGCAATAAACATAATGTGCTTTCTGTTAGTCTCTGGCTGGAAGGTGGTGGAAACCCATGGGGCACCCCATGGCTCAGTTCACTGGGAGAACCAAAAGCCCTTTCCATGGACCACACCATCCTGTCTCCTGTTGCACCTTGATTTTGAGGCCATCACTTTTCTCTGTGGCTGCTCCCTCTCTTCTGGACATGCCCTTGCCCTCCCCCAAGCCATGCTTACATAGCACCAGGCGTGGGTGTGATGGGGATATTTTTGTAGGACAGCAGACCCTACTGATGAACACATGAGGAAGGCACAGCCCAGGACCCTCCTGGGCCTGAGTGCAATGAGCTAGAATTAGATAGGATGGCCCCACTGTCTCTCCTGGGCTGGTATCAAATGCCTGAAGAAGCCAAGACCTCTGCCAGCTGGGATTGCAATGAAATTCATCCAGGGACCAACAAGAGAGGCTCATGAAAGCACAGAGGAGCTTTTGGGTGACCAGTGTCCTCTATGGCATCCTCAGGGCAAACAATCTGCATCTGACAAGTTCCAGTCCTGTGAATGGTTGTCAGATGAACCAAGGGAGAGTACTGCCCGTCTCAGTGCTTATACAAACCCCTCATGAGAGCTCTTTTGCTTTTGCAGCTAGGAAGAGAAGAGGAGCCACGGAGCAGCTGGCATCCATGGCTGAGTGGGGCAGCTCTGACTACAGGTGGTCCCTTCCCAAAACTACCTCCCCCCCTCGCCCCCCCCCAGCCCCGAGCATAGATCTGCACCCACTTGCATGCACAGAGCAGCCCAGACCCTGCTTCCACCAGCCTGATCCATCTCTCGGCCTTGGCTTGTTCATTTGGCCGGTTCAGGGCTTGCAGCCCGACCCTCCCTGCTGCAATATGCTCCGTGTCCCCTGCTTTAGCTGGCACGGGCTGGTGCCTGGCACTGGGATCTCTGCCTGCCACGCTGCGTGAGCCCATCACGTCTGGGCACATCAGATGTTACGCTTGACAGACAGACTGACAGATTCCAGCCAGGGAGGCTGCCGCATAGGACCGACCTGCTCTGCCAAAGGCTGGTGCAGTGATGGGTGGATGGATTTGGGAACCGTGACTGCAATCTCTGGCTGGAGCTGGTGGGCAACCACGTGCATTTGCACACTGGCTGTGTTCCAGTTTGCTCTTCTTCTGATTTTTTTATTTTTTTTTGGGGGGGGGAGAATTTAGTAAGCAAAGAGGCTTTCTGCTCCCGGAGAGTCCCTGGAGTGACCATAGCCACCAGCACTAGAGACCCTCCAAGGAAGGAAATGGAACCTGGACCCAGCTGGGCTTGCAACTGAACTGAGAAGAAGAGGAGAAACAGCACAGAGTGGAAAAACAGTTGGGCTGCTGTACATCTGTGTCAGACCTGTTCCAAAATCCCTGCCCTTCCCCGGGGGATGCCACCACAATTGTGCATGGGAACTGAAGACAAGCAGCCTCTGTGGGTTTTTGCAGTGGGAAATGCTGTCCCCCTGCAGGGCTGTGGTTTGTGATGGCCATGGCTGGCTGTCCCTTTGCTGGCACATGTGGCACCATCAGGGCCTGGAGAAGCCAAACCACAGCTGTTGGGGGCTCTGGAAAAGCAGAGGGAGAGAAAAACTGTGTCCCAAGAGAGATCACCCTCCTGTCCTGCACCCTCAACTCCAGGACCCACCACCACCTCTTACCCCAGAGCAAAACTAGAGATTGAGGGCTCTTCCCAAGCCCCACCACTCTGATGCTATGGTCTTTTAGAGACCATCAAATTACTGAGCTGCAGCAATCCCCAAACCCTTTTGCAACATTTTCCAGATGAAATAGGCCAGTTTTGGGCCATGGCAATGCAGCGTGTATGCACTGAGAATCCTGGTAGCAACTCACTGCTTCTTGGCTCAGGGAAGAGCAGGAACCCTGCAGGGTGTCAATATTTTTTTTTTTAAGGAGAGTGAGACATATTTCTGTATCGGGAATAACAATGCAGAGGCAGGAAAACACACAGAGGAGGAGAAGGAAAATAGCAGCTTCTGATAGTGTAAACCTCAAGTCAAACATGAAACACATTAATATTCATGCCCTTAGATTCAGCCAAAAAACAACAATGCCTGCAGTTCTCCAGAAATGCTCTGAGCTCCTGGGCTGCCATCAGCCTCTGTGTGGAGGAGAAGGCAATGAAACCTTACGAAGCCACTGAACTGTGGGGGAAGCATCGTAACAAGCAGTTCCCATAGGGCTGGAATTAGGCTTTGGCTCTTTCTGTCCAACTTAACGCAAAACAAGGACAATCATTCTGCCAAAAACATCACTCTAATTGCTCCTAATTGATCTCCTTGCTGGCAGTCTCTGGAGGGAGGCTCATGCTGAATGGACCATGGAAGTGTACTTTACAGTTTGTGATTATCAGGAGTGATAAAGCGTTGGTCCTCAGCGCGTCCGATGGGAGAGAGGAGCATTGTGCATGCTGGAAATCAAGGTGGTGTAGGGCAGAGGTGGGTTTCCCTCCAGCTGTGCTCTATGTGCTTAGGTGACCTTGGGCGAGTGGCTGTGAAATGGAGGTGACAGTGATCTCCTCCCCGTGGGGACACTGCACATGCACTGCTGGCAGGCAATACTGCTGGAAGACAGCAAGGGTCTCCAAGAATATTTGCTGGATTTTTTTTTTTCTGCTGCTTGTGGAAATTGTTCAAGAGGCAAAACAGCTGCAATGGCTGGTCAGGGCTGTTTGCTGTGCGATAAACACAGGAGCTGTGCTCTGGCCTGGAGACCAAGCAGCTCAGTGCAAAGCTGAGATCTCTTCTTATCCAAAAATGCAGCTGCAGTTTAGAAACCACTTGTTGGGGCTGCTTCTTGTCCTGCTTTTTCTCCTTGGGCATTTCTGGGCTTCCCATGGACCTTTGCTCTTTGTTCCAGCAATATCCCATCAGATATTGTTCACTGACCCTGCTGCACAGCATAGGTGTACGTAGGACAGTGCCCTGTGCATTTGCCCAGTATAGCTACAAGGAGGACTGTCCCCTTGGATGCTAATTCTGGCTTTGCTGTATGAGTCTTTTGAGGATGACTTTACTGAGCTCATGCAGGGCCAACTCCCCTGTCAGCCTCGCTAAATTTCAGATTTGCCCAGCTCTTGCATGGAGTTCCATCTCCCATGATGGCTGTTGAGGAGAGGAGCCTGGCATGTCTGACAACGTGACCTCGGGTGTCTCAGAAGCCACTGGTTTGCAGAGCTGCTTGGCAGGGTGCCTCCACTTTGCTCTCCCTGGGGTGTCTTAGAGGTAGCCTTGCAAACTAGGAGAAAAAAAACACAGATAAAGCTTAATGTTGAGTTTATGAGCAAAGCCTGTCACCTTCTGAAAGCTTCTTTTTGAGTGGAAACTGGACAAGCAGCTCCTCATTTGGAATGCAGAGCATAGAGCCTGCATAATTTATCAAGGACAGTGATAGACCTGGGACAGCCCAAAGTGCTTGTTGCTGTTCCTCTCTCCCTCCCACAACTTCTCCTGCCCCCTCAGCCATGCAATTTGGAGGAAGAAAACACACCCCTGATGCTGACTCACCTGATCTGTTAAAGACAACCTACACACTGGCAGGGCTCTGCAAGCCTGTGCTGGAGGGGCTGCAGGAAGCTGTGATTAATGCAGTGTTGAAAGATGAGAGTCCATGCTCCATCCTTCAATTTGATGGATGGACTCTCATTTTGGATAGAGCGGCTTCCTGCAGTTCACTGTGTTTTGCCTTCACCACCCAGCAGTGCCCTCATGGTCAGAGTCCTGGCCTTGGGGAGATTCACTGGGATGAAACCAGGCCCAGGACATAGAGTGGGAGGCAGCAACACCAGCTGCCCTGCCAGCAGATGTGGGGCTCACAGCAAGGTGCTCGCAACCCCTTCACACCCTGTCCCTAGCCCTGATGGAGCTATCAGCCATTGGGCTACCCCTCAGCCTCCTTGGTCCCCAGGGATGGAGTTATGACAGCTGGGGTCCCACCAGAGCTGGGGTCCCACCATAACTTCAGCAGCAAACTTGCTGCACTGAAAAGAACAACCCACTTTACCAAAATTTCACTTAAACAAAAAATGTCTGAGCAGATCTCCTGGCTGTCCCTCTGCACGTTTCCCACTGTTTTCTCCTGCTGGAGCTGTGAAAGCGCTGGCCTGGGTTCTGTGCTGGGGCCTCCTAGGGACCTGGATCAGCCTCCAGTAGATCGAAGCCAGGCATTGCAATGTTATGAGGAGCTTAGCTGGGGCAAGGACGAAGTGGCCCACGGAAGGGGCTCTTGCTGCTGTTTGGATGAAATGCTCACACTCAGCTCTCCTGCTTATTGACCATTGGGACCGCTGCTTTTTGGCTCGGCTGGGCACTCCTGCTGGGGTGAACTGCCAGGGCCTCTGTTCTGGCGAAATGGTTGCCCCTCAGCAGCATTGCTGCAGAAGGTGGAATTACTTCTGTGTTTTGCAAGCTTTGGCAGGAATTCTTGCATCAGCCACAGCTGAGCAGGCCTGTGGCAAAATGCCACATAGCCAGCTCCACGCTGGGTGTGAGGTGGTGGGCCATCCATTTGGTTCTGGCTGCTGGCTCAGAAGTACAGAGGATTTAAAATGTTTGGCTCCAGGGCAAGCCAAGAAATTTCCATCAGTAATTACATCTGGTACAAGCCAATAATTTCATTTTCACTCAGGTCTTTCAGAGGTGCCATCCCACCTGGCTTGTGAAGGGCAGTGGTGGGGAATGCAGCACTTCAGGTTGTTGGTCCAATAGCTCATTAACCACCTTGTTAGAAAAATGCATCGTATTACCACTTAACCTTCACAGAGACATTGCCAGATCTCGGAACAAGATGCTTCTCAAACTAGAGGCCGGACTTCCAAACAAAAAGAATTAGGTGCAACGAGCCCTTCTCTTTCTGCTTTTTGGGAGGTCTGACCTCCACTCAGAGTGCTAAGACTGTGGGTGAAAAGCAGCAGCTTCAGCCCGCTGCAGCCACCACCACCGTTATCAGCAGGCTCCTCAAGGCAAAAACAGCCCAAGTCCTTGGCTGGGATACCAAGAGACATGAACGCAGTTAAAACTCTCTGAGCAAACACGAGGATGCACTTTTCACCTCTGTAATTAATTGCCTCCATGGGCCTACAAGGCAGAGCTGTGAAGAGAACACTGGGATCGTTTGGGAAGCAATCAGAGACTGTCCTGGGGGAAGAAGGATATGGAAATTGGTAAGTGTTGATGGGACAAATGGCCATTTCCAACTCCTGATAGCCATCTATTTATTTAATGTGTGAGTAAACACTGTTCTTAAGGGGGATAACATGTGTCGTCGGAGCTGCTGCCTTCTGCATTAAGGTGCCAGTAACGACGTTTATGGTTATTTTTTTATTTTATTAGCAAATTAAGAAGGAGGGAGCTGGGTGGTGCAAACTGCTCGCGCTGCTCTGCGGCAACATGTTGGGACCTGGCAGGGCTTTGTGTGAGCGTGGGTGGGATGATCTGGATGGACCTGGACACGTGCCACCCCCTGCCTGCTACCTGCCATCTGTGCGAGCGCTGACCAGGCGTTGCTCCAAGCCCCTGTGCCACCCGTCCCCACTCCTCTGGTGTGATTATAGCACAAATGTCACATGCATGGAGCCCTCCCCACCGGACATGCAAATGGATTCTGCCCATGTGAACATCTACACCAAGAAACTTAATTATTTGCTGAGCGGGATGCTCAGGCACCGACCAGACCTGTGTGTGTTGGCTCTGCACACAGCTGGTGCATGCGTTGTGCCCCTGCTTCTGTGCCTTTATGTGCCAGCCCATCCATCATCATGGTGGAAAACCATCTCCGTCCATGTGAGCCTTGGGGTTTGGCTGCTGCAAGTGCTCAGATCAGCTCTTCTAACACACAGACAGCAACCGTTCTGAGTCACTCATGCCTTGGGAAGCAAACACTGCATAAAAACCCTCACCAGGGAAAACGTCAGATGTGCATTTAGCATCACGGGCTCCTGAGAAGATGGCAGTCGCCTGTCAGCCCCCACGCCAAGCGGCGTTTGAAGTTAATGCCTCCCGACGCAGAGACGAGAAGACCTCTGAAAGCACGAATTAATAAAAGCGTTGTGCAGGGAGGAAATGCGAGCATGGCGGTGACAAGGAAGAGTCTTTTTGATGATATCGAAGCAGAAAGAGAGACAGCAACAGCAAAGGATATTAAAAAGATGAGAGAAGAGCTGAATTTGACTGGATGGGTATGATCAGGATCAAAACGAATTAAGACCTTTTACAACAAAAAAGTGTGTGAGAAATAAGTTTCATCAACTAAAATTAACAGGACGAAACCTTCAGCTTCCTGTAGACAAGCTGGCTTTATGAGATAGGGAGAGAATTCATCACTCCTGGAAAATCGCTAACGGTTTTGGCGGGTATTTAAAAAGCTCCCTGACAGAAGGAAGGAACTGGAGCATCCAAAAAGCTGGCGGTTGGCAGGGGCTAGATAAAGCTATCTCCAAAGGTTTGTGCTGCAAAAGGCTCCTCTGCTGAAAAGAAAATGCTCAGTGGGTTCTTCTTGAGGCAGGCTGGCTTAACCACTGCAAAAAAAAGGGGGCAGTTGGGCTGGCTGCTCTTACTGAACGGCAAGGGAAGGGCTTCAATGCAAACAGGCATATTATCTGGAGGTTTTTATTACTGAGTACATAAAATGGGCTGAAATCAAACAGAATGGTTTAGTCTTACCAAACTTAACTCTTTCAAACAGCCCCAGGGGCATAGAAAAAGAGCGAAAAGCTGTGGTTTATTTGGCTTCCCCTCCATCTCAGAAGAACAAACAAATTTTTCTTTTGAGACTCCATAAAACTGAGCCCATGCTTAGTTTCTCTGATGCACCCAGAACATGCTGCAGAGCCTGCCAGTGCTGCCATGAGTCAGAAATGGGAAAACCAACAGGGAATGATGAGCCTGAGCATGCCACAAGAGGTGCCCCTTCATGCTCATACGTGGTTGGAATCAGACATGGTGTGATCACAGCTCCGGCACTGAGAGCTGTCACTCGGGCATCCTGCAAAACAGTCCAGACCAGGGTGGCATCACTTTGCTATTTTAAGCTCTCACTTGCACACAAATGCTGAAGGGAAAGATGTGACAGTCACACGTGCGCATGTGCTTTTTAATTTTTAAGGACTTGTCAGCTTTAAAGGCAAGGTTGGGAGATGTAACAGCTTTGTCGTGTTCCCTTATCAAACCCACAACAGTGACCTTCTTGGCGCTTATATCAATCACATCAGCCAGACAGCACATCTCCGTCACGTGCTGTGTCCCAAGAGGGGCTATTTTGCCTTCATGCAGGGAGGTCTCTGAGAAGGCCAACGGCATCCTGGCTCGTATCAGGAGTAGTGCAGCCAGCAGGGCCAGGGAGGTGCTCGTCCCCCTGTACTCTGCTCTGGGGAGGCCGTACCTCGAGTGCTGTGTTCAGCTTTGGGCCCCTCACTACCAGAAGGACATCAAGGCCCTGGAGCGTGTCCAGAGAAGGGCTACGAAGCTGGGGAAGGGCCTGGGACACAAGTGCTGTGAGGAGCAGCTGAGGGAACTGGGGGTGTTTAGTCTGGAGAAGAGGAGGCTCAGGGGAGACCTCATTGCTCTCTGCAACTACCTGAAAGGAAGGTGTGGGGAGCCGGGGCTCATCCTCTTCCTGCAGATAACTAGTGATAGGACTAGAGGGAATGGCCTCAAGTTGTGTCAGGGGAGGTTCAGGTTGGAAATGAGGAGACATTTCTTCTCAGAAAGAGCAGTCAGGCATTGGAACGGGTTGCCCAGGGAGGTGGTGGCATCACTGTCCCTGGGGGTGCTCAAGGAAAGGTCGGACATGGTGTTCGGAGACATGGGTTAGTGGGTGACATTGGTGGTAGGGGGTGGTTGGACCAGATGGTCTCGGAGGTGTTTTCGAACCTTAATGATTCTGTGATTCTGTGATTCTAAGGTTGTGTGTTAGCAGATGATCTGGCTGCAGGAGGAGGGACGGTTCCCCTGGGAGGTGCCCTGGTGCCAAGATGTGCCTGTGTGTGAGAGCCAGTGCTGGGGGGCAGGAATTTGGCCAGACTGGGACTTGAAGCAGAGCCCCATCAGACCCACTGGCATGCCAACATCTTCCCTCAGGACCATGCTAGTGAAGCAGCCAGAGCTGCACTTCACAGGTTTTTTAGTGGCAATGCTGCATATTTGGAGGAGGATTTCAGCATGCTAACGAAGTCCAGAACCCATGTGCACTCATGAGGCCAGCTGACTGCCCTCTGAGACCACCTTTGCCCCAGGCAGCCTCTTTGTGTTTTTGAGTGAGCGGCAGAGGGAAGCTGGCAGCTGGAGCATCCCATCAATATTTTATTCATGCTGCCTTGCAGCTGCAAGACGTCCAGCTCCAGCAGTCTCATCTCTTTATATTCTGATACCCGAATTTGACGGAAGATGCTCACCTGGCTGCTGGGCAGAAGGCAGCACCCAGCCAGCACCTTCGCTAGCCCAGCAAAATGAACCAAATGCCAAGGCAAGACAGCGCTGAGGGTCACTGTGCTGCAAGATCACGATGGATCCTGGACACGTTATCTCTGATGGGTGTCTGTTCCTGCCTTTCTGGTGACAAATGGGTGCTACACCTCCTAAAATGTCAGTGTGTGGAAGAGATCAGCAGTGCTATGCACTTTTATCCATCTCTTCCTCTTGATGGAGGGGAAACCATGCAGGGAGGGGTTTTGGGCAGCAGCAGGATTGAATCAGCTTCTCCCACACTTATAAACAGGAATGGGAAGCCCCAGCACATCCCATTGTTTTCTGCGTGTTTGCAGATCTCAGCTGGGTGTCACTTCACTGCGCCATTCCGCAGCTTATTTTCTGTCCTACTCTCTTTGTTTTTCAGTATTTCTTCATCTCCTGTTCACTCTTCTCCTGCAGCCATCAGGAGCTGCAGCGGCATCCCTGCTGACAGCAAACAGCTGGATCAGAGACAGACCACAGCATCGTGGGGTGCGAGTCCCAGGCACGAGAATGGAGCATGAGGAGACCTGCACTCATTTCTACTGACCCTGATGGGAAAGGACAGATGTTGGGTGAGAGGCAGAGGTGGCCACATATGCAGAGGATGCTGGAGACAAAGTGGATACAGGGCTGGGTGCTTCCAGGTATCTCAAAGCACTCGCCCTGGCATTGACTGGAGGCAACTTGGTCTGAAATAAGAAATAGATATATCTGGCTGAAAAGCAAAGGTGAGAGGAGGAAGCTTTCCAAATGCAGGATGAACTGAAAGAACAGACTTGGCAAAGAAAAAGGAAGTATTTAGAAAAGCACAAATAAAAGACTATTACTTATTTGACCTTTTCAGATCAGTACTGTTTTCCCAACAGTTTGCTGCTGGCTTTTTTTTTTTTATTAAAAAAAAAAAAAAGGGAGGGAGAGAGTTAAAAAATCCATCATGAAGAAATGTGTTTTGGGCCACATTAAATTAGTATTTTTATTTTTATTTTTTAATTTTTGTTTGCATTCTTGCAGGAACTGTGCATAAAGCAATAAATCTTCTGCTATGGGGCAAAGCACCCAGCCAGTCCCCTGGGCCCCTGCCTTGCTCTAAACCCCAAGAAATGCTGTCGGAACAATAGTGCAGGATTCTTCCTTCCTTCCTTCCTTCCTTCCTTCCTTCCTTCCTTCCTTCCTTCCTTCCTTCCTTCCTTCCTTCCTTCCTTCCTTCCTTCCTTCCTTCCTTCCTTCCTTCCTTCCTTCCTTCCTTCCTTCCTTCCTTCCTTCCTTCCTTCCTTCCTTCCTTCCTTCCTTCCTTCCTTCCTTCCTTCCTTCCTTTCTGTTGTTTTCCTTAGGAGCTGTTGCTGCAGCACCAGAATTCTGTGCCAATCAACCCCACTGGCTCCAGCCTTGTTTCTCACTGCCTGTGCACTTCCAGCCCCCTTCTCTCTCCCCCCCATCCCTGCTCCTCCCTCCGGCTATGCTTTGCCCCCTGTGCTGCCTCCAACACCAGCGCTCCTAAAACACTCATAACCTGGGCACTCTGGCCACGGGTTGAGCTGAATAGAAAGCTATTTTTGAGGTTGAATTTCTACCCCAAGAGTACTTCTTCCAGCAGTTCCAGTCCCTGGGCATCTTGCAATACCGAACTCGTCCTGGCAAGCACTGAGGCTGCCTGCAGCCTCCACACCACTTCTTTGTTTCTGCTTTTGTAAGCCAAGAAGAAAGGTCTTTGTTTGCTTTGTGGAAACCAGCCCTTGTACGAGTGGTTGGATGAACAAAGTTTGTCTCTTCTGTGCTGCAGCCTCTGGTGTCTGCCCAGGGTGCGAGCTCTGATTGCCCCAGCTGGGCCATTCGGGGCATCTCTGTCTTATTCCGTCTCAGGTTTGGTAGGAAACATGCCACCTCCAAGCATGGGATGCTCTGAAAACCAAGCCTTGAGTATCCAAAAGACAGAGACAGAGCTTGTCCGCACTGCAGAGATAGCTGGAACCAGGCTTTTGGCAGAGATTTCTCTCTGCATGAAGCATGAAACCTGCCAGAATATTTTCTTGTAAGTTTTATGCCTCCTGGGCCTTGCCTGCTCACTGAAATGGCTGGGATATTGGTTGGAAAAAAACTCCTATCGAAGTTTTTTTTTTTTTTTTTTAACTCAATGTGGAAATGTATTTATTCTCCTTTGAAAAATGATCTTCTCACATCCAAAATTCTGGGCTGGAAAACCATCTCGCAGTAGAGCATCCATTGTCAGCTGAGAACGGCCAACCGTTTCCTCTTTTCCTTTCATTTGCTTTGTCCCCCAGACACTTTCATTCCCCATCAAAAGCCCCTGGCAGAGGCTGAATCTCGAGTTGCAACAGTCGTCTGCCCAAAGCAGCAGTGATGGGACCACAGCCCATGGCCAGGTCGCTGCTCCCATGCCCTGGGTTTTTCTGGCACCCTGGGCTCCAGCTGGAACCAAGCAACCTCCAGCTACTTCTGCCTCATAAATGCAGCAACCTTTGACTTCCTGGGCATACAGAATGATTTATTGGTGCAATGGCTCCTACCACTGGCCTGGAGTGGTCATCCATCTTCCACAAATTTGCTGATGGAGCCTTGCAAGCTTTTAATGCTTCCCTAGGCAAAGTGGCCTCTTCTCCCTCAGCTTCTGCTCCTGACTTCCAGCATGGCCATCCCCAGCCCTCCCACGGGTTTTGGCTGGGGTCTGTTTTTAGGCACTCTCTTATGCTCATCTCCTCTGATTTCTGTGACATGTCTTCCTTTGTATGTTTTAGCTTCAGCTTGTTAGATCTCATTTTGGTGGCCTTGGATGTATGTTATTTATTTGTGTTGCCTGACTTGTGCACTGAAAATCCTGCTCTTTTCCATTCTTATATATGATCCTACCTCTGACTTTAGGCCTCTGTGGGATCTTGAAGATCCCAGGCATTTATTCAGACTTCTATCAGATTATTATTTATTTATTATTTATTATTCCTTTATTTAATTTATTTTAATTATTTAATTAATTATTTTTTATTTTTTTATTATATTATTTTATTATTTTTATTATTTTTTTAAAATAAATAATATATATATTTTTAATTTATGCACGTGGTACCCAGTTGTCCCCAGGCTAAGGGACTTTGCCTCTAGCCAAGAAGAATTGCAGAGGAAAGAGCAGAGACGGCCAGACTCAGTCCAGAAGTTGCAACCCACACAAAGCTCTGGGGAGCAGCAGCTACAACAAGTGGCGTCTCCGCCGGTGGCAATGGTGGGAGCTCTGTGAGCTATTGCAAATCCCCCAGATGCCTTCAGGGTGGTTTTCAGAGCCTGCTGCAGGGGCTTGTGGAGCATCTTGCAAAGCCTACACCCAACATTTTAGGCCATTGTATTGTAGGGAGGAGTCCAAGGAGATTGGATCTGGTTTAAATTTCCTTATCCCTGTGTCCTCCAGAGATGTGTGGCCCAGCCTTCTGCTGGCTGCAGTCTCTGCTTTTCTATGAAAAACCCAACAGATGAGATGATTCAATAAAAATCATACTGATGGAATGAGCTCAGGAAGAAGCAGAGCCAGAAAATATTTCTAAATCCCCATGCTCTTAAAACTGAAAACTTACCCAGGAAAAGTTTTACTGGGTCCAGGCAGCAGGAGGCTCGTGCCCACAGACTTTCCCAGCGGAGGCTTTTCTATGCTGTAGCAACTATTAATAAATAATCAGGAAAGTTGTTTTTCAAGGAAAGGATAAGATTGCCAAAAAAGGCACAGCCACCTGAAATTGAAGTCTGCAGGCTGATCGCGTGCTGGTGCCGGGGGTGTGGACCAGACCTGGTGGACCTTCTCCAGGCACGGAGCAGGAGCTGTGGGGGTGCGGCCGCCGCACCTGGCCCTGCTCTGCAGGGTGCACAGCGTCTTGGGCTGGCCAGATATGTCACAGACACAGACTGGCAGCAATAGGGGGGGCACACTGTGCCATGGCTTTTACATCCCCTTCTCCTGCTGTTGAAATGTGCTCAGAGCCAGTGCAGGGATAATTTGGAGCAAATAATTTATCAGCTGCTTAAAGCTGCCTTTTCTGCTTGGCTGGTCCTCTCGCATTTCAGCATAGCTGCTTTCTGAGCTTGCTCAGCAGGTTGGGTTTTGATGTTCCTTTCCTTTCCTTTCCTTTCCTTTCCTTTCCTTTCCTTTCCTTTCCTTTCCTTTCCTTTCCTTTCCTTTCCTTTCCTTTCCTTTCCTTTCCTTTCCTTTCCTTTCCTTTCCTTTCCTTTCCTTTCCTTTCCTTCCCTTCCCTTCCCTTCCCTTCCCTTCCCTTCCCTTCCCTTCCCTTCCCTTCCCTTCCCTTCCCTTCCCTTCCCTTCCCTTCCCTTCCCTTCCCTTCCCTTCCCTTCCCTTCCCTTCCCTTCCCTTCCCTTCCCTTCCCTTCCCTTCCCTTCCCTTCCCTTCCCTTCCCTTCCCTTCCCTTCCCTTCCCTTCCCTTCCCTTCCCTTCCCTTCCCTTCCCTTCCCTTCCCTTCCCTTCCCTTCCCTTCCCTTCCCTTCCCTTCCCTTCCCTTCCCTTCCCTTCCCTTCCCTTCCCTTCCCTTCCCTTCCCTTCCCTTCCCTTCCCTTCCCTTCCCTTCCCTTCCCTTCCCTTCCCTTCCCTTCCCTTCCCTTCCCTTCCCTTCCCTTCCCTTCCCTTCCCTTCCCTTCCCTTCCCTTCCCTTCCCTTCCCTTCCCTTCCCTTCCCTTCCCTTCCCTTCCCTTCCCTTCCCTTCCCTTCCCTTCCCTTCCCTTCCCTTCCCTTCCCTTCCCTTCCCTTCCCTTCCCTTCCCTTCCCTTCCCTTCCCTTCCCTTCCCTTCCCTTCCCTTCCCTTCCCTTCCCTTCCCTTCCCTTCCCTTCCCTTCCCTTCCCTTCCCTTCCCTTCCCTTCCCTTCCCTTCCCTTCCCTTCCCTTCCCTTCCCTTCCTTCCCTTCCCTTCCCTTCCCTTCCCTTCCCTTCCCTTCCCTTCCCTTCCCTTCCCTTCCCTTCCCTTCCCTTCCCTTCCCTTCCCTTCCCTTCCCTTCCCTTCCCTTTTCTCTTTTTCTGAAACTCCAAATAATCCTCACTGCTTTTCTTGAATTTTAATCACCTGTTAGTCCTGTACGGCCAATGGAGCTCTGCATTGGCAGTGCAGCCTCTCCACTGGGCTGCGGGTCCTTTTTCCAGGGACAGCCTCCAACCCCCATCTGGCTCACTGAGTCGGTTTTGTGAAGGTTTGCAGCTCTCCCCTGCTGCTGGGGAAGTGGCAGAGCTGCCACTTGGTGTCTGGACCCAGAAATGAAGACACTGGCAAATGTTTGTTAACAGAAGGTTTGGCTTGGCCGTCACTTTATTTTTTTCATTACTCTTTTAAGGCAGTTAAAGACGATCAGGAAAGGAAAAGGTGGCTGGTGTAGCAATGCTCCAAAACGCCTGGCCCCAGCTGCATGGAGTTTCACAAAGCCACACACCCTGGCTGCTAAAACCTGTTGCTGGGTGGAAAATTATCACTCCTTGAGCAGCAGCATGCAAGAAACCTGATAGCTTGTGGCTTCATACCCTCTATCCTCCCAAGTCTCCTTTGCCTCCAGCAATGCTTGAGCATCTGCCGCATCCTAGGACAATGCTGCCAGAAGGCAGCAGAGCTGGGGGCTGCTTGGAGCCATGTGCGTGGGCACCCAGCCCTGCTGATGAGGCTGTGCCCGTCTGCATCCCAACACAGCCATAGGCTTGGCCTCCCCTCCTCTACTCAACCAGCAGTACTCGAAATGCATGGGGTCAAAGTCATGATTTTCTATTGCATCTTAAAGAAAAAAGTAGCACAGCTATGATTCCTGGCTTTATCACTCCACCTAGGCACAGCACATCTGTGCCTGCCATATCTCCTTGCATATCTTACTGGGGATGAGGACTAGAGCCACAGGAGAGAGCAAGAGGTTGGTTACCAGGCTTAGGAGCATCCTCCAGCATGCTGTGCCCTGGGGATGTCCCTCTGGGCTTTCAAAGCAGTGGGACCGTGGTGCCAGCTCCAGTGAGCAGACCCCAGTCTTGCCAGCTCCTTGCCGTGCAGGTGGGTGGAAGCAGAGGATTGCATGAGAATTGCAGTTTTCTTTGCACATTTCCAGGCTTCCTCCTGAGCGTTCAAAACTGTGAAGCGAATGTCACCTTCCTCAAGGTGGGAGGTGGGAGGAACAGGAAAGGAAACCAACACCCAGTATGGAGGGGAGTTTTTTTAAAGAAAAGTCTTGTGACTGTTGAAGGCAATCTTGTGATTTTCAGGAGGTTTGCTGCTGGGTCACGGCAATAGTGAGCATGGAAATATGCCCAGCTGTTGAGTAGCTGGGCAAAAAATCTTGGCTTGGTATGGCTGGGAGCAGTCAGGCAACATGTCCACTGCTGAGTTGTGGGAGGACAAGGGGACAGGCAGGCCAGATCCTGCCAGACATAGCAGCACACAAAGCAAACCATGGGGAGTGCTCTTGGCTCCTCTCTCCTTCTGAGAGCTGCTCCCAGAAGGTGAAGAGCTCCTGTGTGGTGACCACAGCTCTGAAGTGTCTAAGCCCTCATGGGTCGATACACCTTGTGCATGGAGTGTCTCTCATTTCACTTGTTTCAGGACTCCAAGGTCTGTGTACTCCAGCCAGGAAGCCATGAAGGGGGATACGAGTGAGAGCATTAGGATATCGGGGAGAGCAGTAGGATAAGGATGAGAGCACCAGGGTGAGAGGAGCAGGAGGTGGGGAAGAGCAGCAGGGTGAGGGTGAGAGCATCAGGAGGAAGGTGAGAGCACCAGGAGGTCATTGGTAGTATCAAGAGGAGGGTGAGAGCATCAGGAGGTGGGTGAGTGCATCAGGAGGTGGGTGAGAGCACCCGGAGGTGGTTGATAGCATCAGGAGGTGGGTGACAACATCAGGAGATTGGTGAGAGCATCAGGGTGAAGGTGTGAGGGTCAGGAGGCGGGTGAGAGCATCATTCTCTGTCCCAGCCTTCTGCAGCGGATGGACCTTCTGCAGTGCTCCGATGCAAGGGGCTGTGTGCAACCCCTCATAGGGCTGCGAGAGCACAACGCATCTGGGAAAACTTCTGCTTGCCCTCTGCAAGGGCTTGGACATGGTGCACGTGGGGCTCCCCCCGTCCTGCAGGAGCACATGCATGTGATCTGCCCTCCAACCTGAGCTGCAATCCCTATAAAGCACTGCATGTCCTGGAGGTGCTCCAAAAAGCTGGGGTGGCTCCGCTAAGCCAGGCTGCCTGCACGGTTGGGACCTGGCAGCATCTTCCTGCCTCTGCAGAGTGGACGCCCAGGACAAGCAGGGGTCTCCCCAGCCACGCCACCCTGCTTGCTGCCCAGGGCTGAGTGCTTCTGGTGCTAAACAGCGATGGCTGGAGCTGAGCAACCTTTGTTGCATGTAGTCCATCTTTTACCCCTTCGCTCCAGCATCCCCAGCAATTGTCGTCCTCAAGGACTGCAACTTGTGATCCTTGGATTCAGCCCAAAGCCAATGTCTTTAGAAGTAATATTTTTTCCTTTTTGTTTTTTTCTTTTTCCTTTTTTTTTTTTTCCAGCAACTGTGAAACAAAACACATTTCCCCGCCTGTGCAACGTGACCCTCGCTTGTTTTTGACATCTTAAAAGGGAGAAATGCCATGAGGTTTCTGTGCAAGGGGTTCTGTAACTTCAGGCAGCTGAGATATGGAGCAGCGCTGGATGATTCGAGAGGAGGTGTCAAGAGCTTTCTAAGCCAGAGGCAGGGACTTTTCTCCCAGACCTTGGCTCTGCATCTCCCCCGAGCCTGGTGGCACTGGAAGAGGTGCTGGAAGGTTTGTCACCTGGAGCACATGCAGGGAAGTGGCAGGACGTGGATCTCTGCCGCCCACTGAGAGTAGCCCGGAGGAATGAAACAGCTCCTGAATTTCCCAACCCCCATGGGGGTATGGCAGTCTGGGCATTGTCCCAGGAGAAAAGCAGGTAAAAATGGGAAAAAGTGATATGGACAGATAGGATGAGAATGGAGAGAGCACAGCGAGGGCAAAGAGTACTTCCAGCATGACACCACTGTCCAGGCTGAGGTCTCAAGGCAGGCTAATTTTAACTTGGGCCATACGCAAGCCCTGTGGGTCCCGAGCCCCACCTGAGCGCAGCTTTTCTTTTGGAGGCTTCACAGGGGGGCGTTGGGTTCCTGTTCTGCAGCTTGGATGAGAGCTGCGGGTTCACGTCCATCACCCACCACCTTCCACAGGCTCTTGCAGCAATGCCAGCCTCACCCTGCGGTGCCCTCCCGCCTGCTGCCATTGAGATGCCGCTGAGCACAGCAGCCCCCAAAAGCCAAGCTCTTTATTAGTGCTTATAATAGCAGAGAGAGCGGGCAAGCATGTCCTCAGCCACCCCCAGGACGTGGCATAATGTTCCCTTTCTTCCAGTATGAATTTGGCTTTGCAGCTGATAGATAAGACTGCCGGAGTCAACACAATGTGCATTGCCTCTAATCAATTGACATGCTAGATCCTTGACAGAAAAACACTTTGTACCCAGTGGTAATTATTTGTTCCCTGCCAGTCTTGGAGATCATACCACTTTCAGAGTGATAAGCAGTTGAAATATGGACTTTTTTATAAACTACCCCTCGGCAGCTGAAAGTCAAAGACATAAAAGAGAGAAATAGCCAGGGCTGGAGGAGCAACTGTGGTGCAAAGACTTGGCCCAGCTCTGGCTGTGAATTCCCCAGGGAAGACAAAGGCTCGTGGCTGGCTAACAGTAGGAGGGTTACGTACAAGTCCGGCTTGTCAGGGTGAACACGGACACCCTGGGGCTTCACTTCTAAGACTGTTATTGCCATCTGCAAGGTCTTCTCCATCAGCTGACCCAGAGAATGTTGCAGTGATGGGGCCGTGCTCTGGGAGAGCATCTATTGGGAAGGGATTTAAAGGCTTGAGGGGCTGTGGGACCATCCGTGCTCCCTGGCAGGCTCTTATTTGAATGCATTTATCTCTCCCCCCCCCGCCATGACACCCTGCTGTGGCTTTGTCAGATTAAAGAGCCCTTTATTAGAAATCTCTCCACGGAGGAATTTATAGGCAGATGAGCCACCTCTTCACCTTCCCTTTGTTAAACAGAACAACTTGAACTTTTGTCTTGCTGGCAGGCAGCTTGTCGAACCTCCTGTCCGCCCTTGCAGCTTTCGGGTGAACCCTTTGTGATTCACCAGCGTCCTCCCCATGAGCTGCTGCCTGACTGAGCCTTGGCATCGCGTGGGGTCGCTGCACCCTGCAGGCATCTGCCCTGCCCTGGCACAGCACGAGGCTCTTCAGATGCGGATATATTGGCCACCAGCAAGAGATGCTGCGTTTGGGCTCCTCCAGCCCTCCTCCTCCTCCACCACCAGCCCCTCGGCTCCCCATTTACAGGCTCTCCAGGTAGGAGAGGGCAGGCAGCTGGTGGCAAGAGGGCTCCTGAATCAGTACATGTGCTGAGTGTGCATGTGCAACATCGGGAGCCTTCAGGACTTGCAGGGAGCCGGGCAGCATGGCCCGTCGGCACCGCTGATGGAAGAACCTCGGCTTGTGTCCTCGTGATCGGAGGTGGGAATGGGGAGAACGTCTGGGAAAGCATAAATTCATCACTGGCAAAGCTGCTGAGCCCACTGCAGTGTGCCCGAACTTAGAGGCTTCCCCCCCCGCCCCAGGATGGAAGATGGCATGGCTTGAAGTTTGGCTTTTTCCACCTACCGCTGTCCTCCTGCTCAAGCAGCCTGTGCTCCAAGGCATTCAGGTCCAGCATGGAGCCAGAGCAGTGTGTTTGCAGACACAGCAGTCTACCAAAAGCATAATAACACCTTTGTGCTGGATGGATCTGCATCAGAGGGGTTCCTGCACAATGAATTCACATGGTAAAAGGCCACAAGGCAGCCAGGAGCTCCACAAGCCTCCAGCACAGCTTGTTTCTTGGGCAGCTTGCTCTCAGCATGGGGCAATGGCTGGCCTTCAACCTGTTCTGTTGTCCCAGCCATCTCAATGCAATGCAAAGTTTCATGGTGATCCCTAAGCTGCCTGTGGGGATATTTTGGGGTTGAGATACAGACTCTACCAAATCAAATACCTCTTTTAGCAAATGGCTGCCCCAGGAATTTAACACAATAGCCCAGGAGCTGAGATTTCTCAGTTTGCCTGGTCTGGAGATATCTCTTCTGGACTTAGCTGGAAAACTGTGCCAGCTTATCTGCTGGAGTCTGCCAGCAGCATCTCACTGCTCTCCCCATCCCCTCTGGGTACCCACATGCTGGCTGGGATTTGCCTTTGCATTTAGGGGCTGGATCCTGTAAATTCCCCAGTTCACCCTTGGATTCCAAGCCAGTCAAAGGTGGAGGTGCCCCTGTTCCTTCAAGCACAAAGAGGTACAGTGCAAAGGGCCACCGTGGGTACAATGCCAACCCTCTTCGCAGCCGTTAGTGAATACAAGAGATAGAAAGACCAGTTTGCACAAAGAGCCCAGACCAGGTTGGTCTTTGACGGCTGGTTCAACCCAACGGGCATGGCTAAGAACCTGGAGATGTTGGGATGAGTCACCTCGAGCCAGGTTGGCACAAATTCCCTCCACTGGTCTGGAAGGGACCACAGGGAAGGGGCTGGCACAGGGGTTTGGCATCAGCAGACAGAGCTTGGCATCGCCGCAGCTTTGCTGGCACGCTGTCAATGAGCTCTTGTTACCAGCTGCTGTCTGCTGGGCATCCTGTGGATAATGAACATGTGGCCCAAGGCCAGGTCCCAGGAGATAATGAAAACTGATAAGACAAAATGAGCTCTCCAGCAAATCCCTCGGAGGGTGTGCTCTTCAGGAGCAATCAGTGGTGCTGTCCCTGTGCCAGTCTGCCCACTCAAGTGTCTTTTCTCTACAGGAGGTATTAACAAAACCCTTCACAGCACCTCTGGGAACCCCCGTGGTGTCCCACCTCATCAAGCTTCACTAAAGACTTCCAATGACTCTTTACCAAAAACTCTTGAAAGAGATTTAATAACTTGCCAAGTGGGGAAATTTGTATGCATCAGAACGACTCTTGGAGCCACTGTCGCCCTTAACCCTGTGTAGGGAACATCCTCTAAGCGCTTGTCTGGCAGCCTGGAGAAGATCAGATTGAAACCTGTCAGCTGCTGCTCGATGTCTGGAAGGACTCTGCCTGCCTCTTTATTTAGTGAAGTTCTTTTGTGGGTGTTCAAGCCCACAAGCTGGGTAATTTGTTGGGAGCCTTATTTTTGTGTATGGGAGCAAAATACCCAGGGGCTGTAGCCTACCTTCAGCTGTAAGGCAAGGCAAGATGAGGAGATGGCAGCTAAACAGCATGCGGGGTGTAAAAATCTACAGGGAGTAAAATCTACACTTGTAGATTTTAGGGACAAGATGGAGTGTTTTATGTCTCCTGGGACCCTGCAAAGGAGGTCACCACCAGGTAAATCAGGAGAGCTGACCAGCTGTAATCCTGGCCTCTGTGCTAGAAGCTTTTTGCCTGCATATTGGACCCACAAAACCAGGACAAATGATGGGCTTGGAAGAAAGAGACCAAAAAAATGTCCCTAATATCAGACAGTTCTCCCCCCTTAGGTCCATTACTGCAAAGGGAGACCCTGCCCTACCACAGCAGGGACTTCTGTGCAAGCACAGAGAAGCTCTTGCAGATGTAGGTGGCCTAGGACAGACAGAGCAGGATTTGTCCCGAAGGAAAGTGTTTCCATGCATGAACACAAGCACCTCAGACAGACTTGGAGGACAGCTTTGCACCTCCTCCATGGCAAAGGGATGGCCTCAGTCCCGCAGCCAGCTGGAGACACCAACCACCACAGCTCCCGTCTGCATTACTCCAGGCCCCCAAACCAGCAGGGTTTGGAGCTTCACAGAACTTGCTTTCTTTCTTTCAGGGTAGCACTGCATCATTTTGACCTGGTTCCCTTTAAACGCCTGGTCACTAATAAATGAGACTTCAAGAGACAACCACGATGCACAAAATCAGAGCTGGCCCCACCAGCATGGAGCAGATGGGGATGTAGAGGAGGATGAGAGGCTGAGCATGGCTAGGACTCACTGGAGGCGTATGAGGACAGTGGTGGAAGGGGCAAGGGGGGACGAGGGGTGAGGGACCGGGGTGGGCTCGTCCTGGCGCCTGCCCCTCGCTCAGGCTGCGCTGGGGGCTCCAGCCTGGGGCAGAGTGGGGGCAAGGCAGAAATGACACAGCTCGGCCATTTCCACAAGACCAGCTTTAATATCAGTCATGAGAACGAGGAGAAAGCACAGAATCCATTAACGGGAAAAAAAAATAAATAAAAAAAATTAAAAATAATAATTAAAAAAAATGAAGAAACCCACCGCCCCGTGCCCACCCGCTGCAGACGGACTTTCCAGGCACTGTAGACGGAGGAGCACGACACAGCAGCTGGGGTGGGGACGATCCACCAAGAGCCACCCGGTCCGGCCCCTCTCCAGGGATGCTCACCTTGGGGTGACTGGTAGCGCTGAGGTGGCCCGGCCTCGGGGACCTGGCTTAGCTTAAGATTCATCACAGACTGACACGAAGGACAAGAACGTAAGAAGAATCCAAGAGCTGCGACTTTTTGTTTCTTTATTCTAATTCAGCCTACGACGTTAGTAATGGTGATTTCAGGGGATGGCTGGGCCCGCGAGTTCCTTCTTGTTGTGAAAATCAGAGACTGTAAAGAGGAACAGAGCTTATAAAGACAGCTAGGAATATATTGCCATAAAAAGAACTGGCATGCAAGTGCTTTATACATTTGGCAGTATATGAAATGGCGGGGCTTCGTTTGTTTTTGTGGTGGTGTCTCTGTGTTTTGTACGGTTCAAAAATGAGCTGCTGCCTTCACATCTTGAAGACAACCCCCCCACAGGAAAGGACAACACAAGTCAAGTCCAAGGCGCCTCTCGCTTGGTTTTGGCAGAGTATATATATAATATATATATATATTTAATGCATAGCGATTTTCTTCCTTATTTTTTTTTAATCATTTTTTTTTTGCCCCCGTTGCAAACCTGAGCTCGGTCCCTGCTTTCCCGTGCAGTTTCCCTTCCTTAGGTGTTGGCACTGTGGAGCGGTCGGACGGTGTCAGCAGGCGATCTCCTCCAGTGTTCCCAGGGTGGCCTGCAGCGGCACATTCACAGTGTGGCTGATGGTTTCCGAATGATTTGGCATGGGGTCACAAGTGCTCTGTGGATGGAGAGATGGGACAGGGTCACTCTGGGGCTGCTCACCACCCCCTGCCTCTCCCAATGGCATCAACAAGTCCTTCCTTTGGAAGTGCGACAGCATCAGTCCTTGGGAAATGACTCTGACGGGGCTGAGCTCGGGGAAGTGTGCTCCTCTCTCCCAGTGGGGCTCCTTACCACGTTTTCATCATGGCTCCCTTCCTCTTCCTCCTTTCCGAGTAGGTCTAATAATTTCTCCTTGATCAGCTGCAAAAGAGGGATGTTTGGTTAAGGTGGGCAGGAAGAGGCATGGATCAAGCTATGTACAGTCACCTCCAGAGCTGGAGGTGCACTGCATTCGGAGGACCCAAACTCACGGGGAAGGAGACAGTCTTTCAAAGAAAACCACCCCATGTGTCAAAACTGAATTTTTCACATGACAAAAAAATCCAAAACCTCAATTTAAAAAGATGTATTTGGGGGGTTATTGAAAATGTCAGCTATGTGAGTGCAGTTTCCTTTCAAAGCCACATTTCCTTGGCAGCTGCTGCTGCTGAAAAGCAGATTGGATTTTCAAGGGAAATCCCCAAAAAGGTTGAGAAGTGAGTGTTTTTCTGAAAATCTTCCACTGGGAGGAAAAAAAGACACAAAAGAAGTGACCTAAAAACATGAACAACTGGGTCAGTTCTGAAGGAAGCACGGTTGATGCTGGCAGGCAGGAGGAGATGCTCATTGGGGATATGGGACCAGCTGCACACTCTGCCCTGGTCCAGGACTGTGTGGAGTGAATGATAAAAAAAATCCTACCTAGGTTCAACATTTCCTTCTATTTTGGCTAAGCCACCAGGTAAGAATAGGTGCATCCATTTTCTGGCAATCTCGTTTAGTTTACAAATGCTTTGGTTGAAAATACAGAGTTTAAGGTGCATGGAACCCTGCCTTGATGAAACCCTGAGCAGATCAAGATTTAGATTAGAGTGATTTGAGGTATTTTATTCCTGCTCTCCCTGCCCAGTGTGGGCCAAGGATCTGCCACAAGCGACCGTGGAGGTAAACGTGCTGGTGTATCCCCAGGCATGCATCAGGAGATGAGGTGCTCTTAAGCCGTGTTTGCCCAAAAAGAAGAATAAGAAAAAAAAAACAGCAAAAGGAAACTATTTCCCAAGTTCTATAAGTAGATGTCAAATAAAGGAGAAAAAAAAAAAAAGAGAAGAAAAAATTCCAAACTTTGCAAGGGTTCTTATTACCTTCTTATGACAGCACCCCAAGATAGCTGGGAGGAGGCGTTTTTAATGAAATATTGTGTGCATTCAGACTGAGATATAAACTGAGGCACTGGAATTATTTGCACTCTGAAGCCATTATTAGCTTTATGGTTGTAATTTTCAATATATTTTATTGCAGGATAATGCCACCAAGTGTTAACAGCAGCCCAGAAGGGACTGTGATGGGGAGTGACTGCAAAGCCAGCATCCTTACTTTAATAACATTTAAGAGGTTTTTCAGGATGCTCCAGTGAGCTCAGAAGACAGAGCATGGATGCCTGACATCCCTGTGCACCACCTGGCTGGGCAAACACTAATGCAACCGCCACAGACAACCTCTAACTATGATATCCCCTGGGATTAAAAATCCCTGGTGCCATCATGATAAGGGGCTCAGCCAGGGCTGGACGATGGAGGTCCAAGACATCACATATTTGGGTGCAGGGAGCCTAAAACCACTGCATTAAAATCCCCAGCTGAGCTGAATTAGCAGGAGGCACCGTCCCACCTTGGGCTGGGAAGTGCCTCTCCACATAGGTGTTCACATTCTCCTCGAAACTGTCCCATGAACTCATTCTTTTCTGCTATAAAACTGCGAACATGCTTGTGTGTTCCGGTCCCTGGGGTCATCTCATTGCAAACAGGGAGCTAAATGCAGTCTTGGCAGTTGAGATGCTGTTCCTTGGTGGCTCACATCCAGCTGCAGCCTTACTCCCTGCCTCAGTTTCCCACTTCAGCACCAAAAATCATGAGCCTGAAACCTCACATGAAGCTTTCTGCAATACAGAGAAGACTGGGAAATGAAATCCATGGCTGGCGGAGAGGATGCTCCATGGAGGGTTTGTTTGGACCACGACCCATTTGAAGAGAAAAATGGGGGGAAAAAGTCCAAATGGCAGAGGTGGCTTTTGGACCAGGAGGATGTGGAAAGCATCTTGAATCTGCCTGTGTGCTCATGTTGGCAGTGGGATGCTCCAGGGATGAGGCTCACAGTGGGGTTTTAACAGCAGGAGAGCCTGTTTAGGACTGCCAAGGCAAATTTTGGCATCACAGCACGTAAAAGCCAAAATCACCTGGGAGATGCTGGGCTGAGACATTAGCTTTCACAGGGGAAACTGCTTAGGGAAAAAGAGATTACAAATATGCAAAGGTCATAATTGCTGATGGAGGGCAGGAGGAAGAAGGGCTGCTGGAAAGCAGCATCCCCCCAGACTGCTTATTGCAATAATTGCCATTAAAGGGCTTGCACTTTTCCCTGGAGCAGCTGCTCTTGGCCACCAAGGAGCCCCAGAATCATGACCAAGCTCATCTCAGCTGTTCCTAGAAAGCTCCTTGCTCCAGGGCTGCTGGCAGAGCTGCAGCCAGTGGAGAACAGGGACTGGGGTTTTCCACCATGGGCAGCAGCACAAAGTCCAGCCTCACTGCTTCTCCAGCCTGATGGGTGGGTAGAGCAGTCATTAATTAAAGGCATTTGCATGAAAAGATGGTAACAGAGTGGCTGCATGCCAGCCCCTTGCATGAGGAGCCCTTATTTGGCACTGATGCAGGAAACCCACACCATGCTACATAGCTGAGACTGGTGCTACAGCAGTATCATAGAGCATTAATTGTATAGTATAACTAATTTATAATTAATTATAGTATTAGTTGAGCACATTGGGCATGGAGCTTTGTGGTCTCCGATTGCCCCAGCCTGGCATAAACGCTTGCAAGCCCACACCATGCCAGACAAAGGAAGCAAAGGTGTCTTACCTCATATATATAATCGAAGAGCTCTAGTATAGTGAGGATACTAGCACCGATAAATAGCCCCATCTGGCCTCCAATGTCACCTAGGAGAGAGAACAACACACCGATGGTTTTATCCTTGGGGTGGGAGCAGAGAGGGGTGACCCGCTCAGCCCTGGAGCCCAAAATCCCAGCACTGAAATCAGGGATGGAGGGGACCAGGTTGTGCCAAGTCTTGGTTCAACCCATCGTGAGCAAAATTGTGCCTGTGCTGAAGGCTAATGGCTCACAAATGCTCTTAGAGCATTCATGCCACCGTGGTGCAGCCGGGCAGGGCAGATCAATGGGCATTTCTCCTTCAGCTGCAAGCCTAATGAGGACGCAATACTGCTGCATCACATGCACTGGCATCAGAGGAAGCCATCTGTCACAGTCAAACAGCAGGTTTCATCCCAGCAATCCCAAAGGCCTTCCCAAACCGGGCAGTGGAAGAAGAAGGATGCCAGAAAAGAACTAGGTAATGTCCCATGGAGCCCCAAAAACTCAAACAAATCTGCCACAGAGATTTGTGAGCAGGGAGAGGCTAGCTTTTATTCTATCGCATCTCGAGATTGTTTCTGCTAGGGTCCTGTGGTGCTACAGGGCTGGAGAAGGGCTGCGGGGGAGGCACTGTGGGGAGAGGACACTTCCAGGATCTGCTGGGGAAATAGCTCCCGATGTGCGATGTTGCACTATACCAAACGGTGTACATCAGGGAAGACAAACTGCCTGGACTTTGCTGCAAAACGCCCATATTTCAACTGTTAAAAGGCACCCTTGGGTGGAGGGGTCACCAGGACTTTTGCTGTAGGTGTCCATGACACAGAGACAGAAGAAAGAGAGGGAAAAAAGAGTGCTTTTGGGCAAAGTGCTGGTTCAAAAGGGGTTGGGTGCTGGGAGGTAAGTGCCCAGAGCCCTGGGGATGAGGGTTGTGCAAGGTGTTGCAAATGAGGAGGATGGTGTCAAAGTGGCTTCAACACCAGCCTTTTCCTCTTCCTTAACAAAGCAACTTCACCCCCCTGACCCAGTGGGTCCCAGACACCTAAACCTGTAGCCGTCATCCACAAAGCTTGACCCAATTCGAGGCTAAGCAACCCAACAGCCCCTCTACCTTCTCCATTGCTCCATAGGGGAGCACCCAAAAGCAAAGCACTCAGGGTCCTGGCTGGCCCTGCTGGAACGGAGGATGGATTTGGAGTATGTAAGAGGTGATGGGCAGAAGGTTTTAAGAGGTGTCCTCCTCCATACACTGCCCTTCCAGCATAGGGGGCACCACAAAGAACATCCATCTCCTGCTCAACTGGAACGTTCGTGCTCTGGTAGCAAGCAAAGATGGAGCAGCTCACGTTAACCTTTCTTGGTTGACAAAAAAACTAGCAGTGGTCCCTGGGACATTCCCCAGCTTGGTGTCAGAAGGAAAATAAGAGAGGGGATTGAAAGCATGACGGGCAGTAAGGTGGCTGGACCTTGCTGTGATTTCATGGCAATGCCAGTAACCTGTGCACCCACTTGTGGCATCTGTCCATCCCATAAACACACATGGCTCACACAGACTCCAAAATGCACCCCTGACACCTCCTTACCAAGTAAGGCTGCCACTTCATAGGCTTTCTTCTGCTCAATTGTCTCATAGTTGAGTGCTTCAAAAAATATGTCCAACACAAGAATATTCTCTCTGTAGAAAGAGGACAACAGCACCAGCCCATCAGCCACCAGCAGCCTTGTGCACTTTGGAGTAAGAAAAAAAAAGGGGACTTTGGGGCTTTATTCTCTCTGTTCTCATGACTCTCCTTCTGGGGTTCTCAGAAACCCATAGACACTTGGCCCTTGGACCTCTTGGAGACCAAGCCACAGGGCATCCTATGGCTCCCCTGGGAGCCATAGACCAAGCTGGAGGACTTCTCTCCCAAGATCTCTGCTCAGGATATGATAGCTGGATCTCACTTTAATGGTAACAGAAGAGTCATAATGATGATTAATATAGAATAACTCTTGCTGCCTCCATAAAGTAATAACGTGCCCAGGGCTGGTAAGAACTTGAAGTCGGTGGCTGCCTGAGGTCTACCGCCTGGACTTAGGCAGAGAGCAGCCATATCTCAGAAAGAGTCAGCAAGACTGGGCTTCCCTGACAAAATAAAAGGATTTTTTTTTTTCTTTTTTTTTTGGGGGGGGGGGTATGGGGTATGCTCATGGAGACAAGGCCAGGGAAGAAATATACAGTTGTCCTGAAATACCTCTACTGAGCTGAAAGCAACTTACATCTCATCTCTTCAAGGGTTTCACCTGAACCCTCCCTGGAGGACATCTGCCTATTTGGTGATGGAGGTATTGGCAAGGTCTAGTCTGGGCAGGGGCTGGTTTAAATGGCCATCAGGGCTTTACAGACGCTTTCTCCCATGTTTACTAAAGCAACTAAAAGATCTGTTTTCTGCAACACTCACGAGATATATTTTTCTGACTTGTTAAACTTCTTCTCCAGGTACTTGGCCGAAGTCTTGCTGGGGATCTTGACCATGGAGAGCTCTTTGTTGTACCTGGTCAGGTTACAGGGTGTCCTGCAGATGCAGTAATTGCTGTCCTTTTCAGCAAGCAAACCTGGAGAAGGTCACAGAGTTAGATCTCACCAAGTCAGGGACACACAGCAGATGTGGACCAGAGGCCATGCAGCCCAGAGAGGGGCCAAGCAGTCAGATCTCGAAAGAGAAAAGCTGCAAGAAATCCCAGTCTTGGCCATTTATCTCCCACTTTATTGCCTGGCCATTTGTGGCAGCTCGAAGAGAGGCCCTTTGTGTGAGGCCACGCTCGGTTACCAGAATCTGCTTGGGGACAAGCAGTGGTTGTAGCTCTGCCTTTGCTGGTAAGATGCCAACCCTTTCTCCCATGCATCTGATCCTGCAAACAGCCCTGGGAGTCTCCTAAATCCCAATCTAGAATGGGTCCCTTCCTCCGTCCCAAATCCAGACCCGGCCCTGGACCTGGACCCAGAGGTGCTCCCCTCCTATACCTCTCGGGGTGCCCATTATCCTGGAGGCTGCTGCCCTGATGGAGCCCCGCACCCATCACAGGACTAGAGGAAACTTTATCCCAAGGAGCACCCAGCCCTCCCCAGCACTTTGGTTCTCATCAGAACCCATCACTGGGCCGCAGCTGCTCTAAACCACCCCACCCCAGGAGGAGGCAGGCTGATGAAGTCCCTCCAGCTTGGCACAGCCGTGGCACCCAGGGACACCCGCTGGTACTCACCGAGTGCAGGCTCTGCGCATTCCTTGTACTGCTCCGGGGTACAGAAGGGAGCATCCCCTGCAGGGAAAGGACGTGCATTGTCAGCGGGCATCAGCTACCGTTGCTGCAAGGGAGCTGGGGACTGTGTGGGGACAGCAAGGAAACATCACCCACTGCCTACCATTTGCAAAGGGAGCCAAGGCTGGCATGGGCAATGGAGGGATTGCAGCACCTGCCCCACCTCTGCCTGCCGTGGAGGCCTCTTCTTGAAAATCAAGGAAGGGGGCACTGGAAACTTCACCCAAGGGTGCTAACCCAGGGCTAAATAAGGGGAAATCAGGCCCATGCCCCTCTGCAACTTTCTGCCCCTATTTCAGAGTGTTTTAGAAACAGTATTAACATCCTTCTCCCTTTAGGGCAAGGTATTCCCGGCTCCTTTAGTCCCAGGTCCCTTGTCACCTTCTCCAGCCCATTAACCCCTAGCAGCCCAGGCTGCGTGGTGGGAATGGTCCCTGCTCTCCCAGTGCACTCACCTGGCATATGAACCATTTTGCAGTTGCAGTTTTCCACAATATACCGTGTCTCGCAGTCGATCCTGCAAGCCGTGATGCTGTAAACGGGAAAGAAGTCTAAGCCCATCTCTGACGAGCGACATTCACCCCACGGCGGAGGCAGGTACGTCAGCTGCAAGAGAGGGAGGAGCAGGGTGTCAGGGGGCGGAGGACCGGCAGCGAGGACCAGGTGCAGCATCTCCTCCTCTTGCCGGAGAGGAACCCCCAGAGCACAATTTTAATGATGTTTTTAAGGAGAGGACCAAGGGGTGCTGCTGCAGGGAAAGGCCACGGCATGACTTTTCCCAAGTGAGTGACAGGTTTTGGTGCGTGGCATTTCTTAGCCCCACCGACAGGAAATAAGGGGACCGTGGTGTTTAGGAAGGCAGCTCAGCTCTCCCAGGCATGCATACAGCCTCCAGCCCTCCAGTCCAAGCCCCAGCACTCAAACAAGTCAATTCCAATGCCGACCTCCAAAAATGGCCAGGGAGAGAATAATGCCTCATGGTCGATCTTGCATCCCAATCTTGGAAATGACATTAAGCAATTGCCTGAAGCAGCTTCCCAAACCCATCCTTTCTCTCAGGGTCTCCTTTTTGCCTTATGCACGCCCTTCTGCTGCAGAGCTTGCCTCCAGCCTAGCATCTCCTGTGGCAGAGCCACAGCAGGATGGTGCACAGGGGATGTGCAGCACCAAGGGTTCTGCAAGAGCAGTTTTAAGGAGCACTTTGCCGTTTCTCTTGCACCAGGAGAAATCCTGCCCATGCTGGGACTGATGGTGAGGTTCTGCTGAGCAAATTGGCTCCGATTTTGGTAATAGCAAATGTGGGTCATTGGCACTGGTGTGTGACAGCTCCTGGTTCAGGCTTATTCTAATCTTGTGGGGACAACACCGACTGTGCTGGTGATGTTAAGGAACAGATAAAGGTAACAGCAAGAGCCTGACAGAAGCAATGCTCTGGCATAAACAAACCTGTGTTTCTACTGTTCTTCTTCAGGCACATTTCTCATTGATATGAAATGCACCAGATGACAACCCTCAGACACAGTGGACCAGGCGCTTGCGAGGCACACAGAAAGGATCAAAACCAGTTTAGTAACTCGCTAGTGCTGCAGAAGGTGAGAAATGCCAAGAAAAAGGCAACTCCTAGGTACTGATGCCATAAGGCACCGCCAAACCTCCATGCTCCCCATTGAGAGAAGGCTCTGCTCAGAGCCATGCTGGGCTGCAGAGCTCTACGTCGCTGCAGCCTTGAGAAGGGGGACAAGTCATTCGTGCCCTTTTCCAAGTACCTGTGGAGCTAGATACAGCTGATCCAAGTAATCTGTTCTCCTGGTACCCCATGATAACGAGGACCTGTCTTCCTCTCCCCTGTTTGCACACCATCTAGCATGAAGTCCTGGCTTGTAACCCGGTCTGCTCAGTGTCAATGCAATGCGAACCCTTCTGCTGTAACCACATTATTTAACACAAATGCAAAGACAAGAAAAGCAGAACTCCACAATCCACCACAGAAACCTTAATTGTGAGCCCAGAACATGCTGGAGTAAAAACAGTCACTCTGTGGCCTCTATGGACAAATCTACCTTGTTTGCCTTCTGTCTGCAGCTTGGCAGCCTTTCCCATTTCTCTTTATCTTTGCTAAATGCTCTGCAATACTTTTTTTTTTTTTCTTCTAGAGAGCAGAAAATAGCATTCCCCTAACCCCTCCTTCTTTGTGTTTTAAAGCAGCATCCAATTTGCTGTACTTTGCTCCAAACACAGAATGCTTTGTGCTGGCAGCGCACGTTGGCTCAACAGAAACATACGTTTAAAAATGTAGTAACATTAATCACATTCTAAAAAAAAATATGTAAACATATGGTGATGGACTATGAGCCCAGGACCTAGAGGCTAGGCTCTATGGTGCTTCTTGGGATCTGTCTGGGTCTCTTCTGGAGATCTGGGGGAAAGAGAGGAGAAAAGAGATAACCCACAAACTGGAGGCACATTTTAGATGTGGTTGGATGAAGAATGACCCTCAGAATCCTTCAGGCACGGACCTGGGGTGACTACAACAAAATTACCATGACATGAACCATTTGGCACTCATGCTGTTCTCCAGGTTTCCCCCTTGAGACCTCCTGTGAGAGCAGAGCTTCAGCTCTCCAAAGCGCCTTCTGAAAAGATGTTAACTCTGTGCGCCAGCTTGCAATGCTGGGGCATTGGTAAAAACTCCCTGTGGCTTCAATGTACAAACCACTGAGTAGCTAAAAACCTATAATGGACTCTAAATTGCAGCCAGGAAGAGAAAGATGAAATGTTGTGAAGAACTCGTCTAGTGGCGAGTACAGCTTGGGACATGAAACCTGGAAACTGGGGAAAAGGCCAGGCTTTGGAGAGGGAAATCCTGCCCTGTGGCCCTGGACAAGCTCTCAACTCAGTCAAGCCAAAGTAATTCCTTCTCTATGAACGAATTTGCCATGAACAGTTCCCATTCAGGAACCCAGAGGTGCTTTGCTCATCTGAGCTCTCTGCTGGCTACTGCTTCCCATCCTGTCTGTCTCTAACAGGCTGATGCAGGTTTTACAGGACAGGCTGGAACTGCGGTCAAGGCAGCCCTGCAGCACATCCATCCTCTAGTTGAGCCACGGGTCCTAGGCATGATGAGATGGTAGTTCAAGGTCTGTCCTTGCATGAGACCAGGGGTAAACCCTGGAAAAGCTCAGCCCCTGCCTGCACAAGGGTGAAGGGGTCTCAGCGTGATGGTGAATTACAAGCAGGGAATTGTCAGATCCCTTCCCCCTACTCCTGCAAGCATTAATGCTGCTTCTCTAGTGCTGATGAAAAAAAAAAAAAATTGCAGCATCACCAATGGGCCTTGGAGTTCTCCAGATCCACCTAAATACACATTACCATTCAGGCTGCTTTAAAGAGCAATAGCGGTGAGAGCTGCTTCGTGCAACACAAAGCGATCTCTGCACCCAGCGAGTCCCATCTAAGACGAAGACAATTTGCACATCAGGTGCCAAGATGCAGCCGGCGAAGGCAAGTTCCCATCTGTGGGGACCAGCTGAGGATCTGAGAAAAAGCAGCAGCTCCCAGCCATCTCAGCATCCTCCAAGAAACAGGGCTGCCTCTGAATTGGATGCTTTTGAAAGTCAGCAAAGCAACACCTTCGAATGAAAATATCAGGAGCGTCTCTGCGACAATAGCAAAGTGCTGTTTGAAGGGAATCTTTTCTCATTTGCTTTACACTTGCAATATAATGGAGTAGCAGATGCCATCATTTAGTCATCTGCAGTGGAGAAAGGGGCCCATATGTTGCACATTGCATGATAAAGGAGAATAAATAATCACAGTCTCAGATGGAATCAGCTCTCTTCCAAGCACCACTACACACAAATCTTTTAAGCCCTTTAAATTTTATTCTGAATGTAGGTGATGGGATCAGAAAATGATGGAGTCACCATCAGATACTTAGCTCACACACTTTTTGCTCAGCCAGCACCGGATTTGAGCTGTGGTGCTTGTGAACCAGCACTGCCTCTGCAGGGGGCGAATGGGCCAAATGCTTAATTAAAACCTCTCCAACGCAGCAGCATTAACAGCGTTAGGTCTTGTTTCATAGCTGGGACCGCAAGCACTGACCACTCATAACCAGCTCTAGGACAGACCCCAAACAGCAAAGCGAAGTTGGTTTGCTTTTCCCTAAGGCATAGCTTTCCACGGGGATTTGTTGCCTTGCCTCCCCCCCCCCCCCCCCAGCCCCAGCTCCCCGCACACACTTGCACACCCATGCAATTCTCTCCTCTCCAGCTCCCAAATACGCTGGAATCAGTGCAGCATATCTCCCCCACCGTGTGCCGTCATACATTTAATGCCCACCGAGATTTTTGCTCTGCAATGCAAGTTAGACACTCCCTCCCTCGAGCAAGTCAGTGAACTCTTCTCTCTCCAAGGGGCTCATCAAGGGCTATTACCTGGAGCTTCCATTCCAATCGCAGCTTCAGAGACTCACTGCTTCCCTTCTGCCCTGTAATTTATAATCAGAAGCAAACTCTCAACTTAGCAGCAGCCAGACACTGATGCGGAACCTCCCCAGAGGCAGAAGGCACATCATTAGGGTCTGGGCTCTGCACTGAATGGGGGAGCTGCTGTGAAGGGGCTGTGCCTGGCAGGATGCCCCCTCTAAGACGCTCCCGGTATCCTTCAGAGAGGAGAATGCACAGCCCCAGAGCCGTGCTTTGTCTTTGCAATAGCGCATCTTGCAGTGAAAGGCTTGAACCAAGGGGTCAAATATTTCACAGCCCACAGTGGGTTCCCTGCACCAGAGGGCAATGGAGTAAAATCCTGAGTTTCTCCCCACACTGTGGCTTCTCCCTCTCCAGGCTGGTTCCATGTATATTCCCATGAGCCCTGCAAGCCCTGGGGTTAATGCAAGCCCTTGAGTCAATGCAATGGTGAACCTGCCTGCAAGAGCATCCCTCCTTGCGAGCCACCTTAACCTGCTCATTGATGCAATGGGTGTTTTCTTGGGGCTGCAACCTCATGCAAAGCCTTTGTATTCAAAGCACTTGGCCCTGGAGAACTGCCTGAGCAATGCATTTTGGCCATTTGACATCTGAATCTCGTGCCCATGAAGCTAAAGAGGCTGTCACATTGCACCGGGGAGCCCAGCCTGCCTCGTGAGCCAGTGAGTGGGAGCGCGCGACAGCGCAATCCCAGACTGTAGTCGCACAGAAACAACTTAAGCAGGAGAGACGCTAACTGGATTTGATTTCTGCCCCCTGCACAGCGTGTGACCATGAGGACATCTCCTCATCCTGAAGGAATTGCTTTCCCCTCTTCCAGACAATGCTAATTTTTGCCCCATGTGCAGTGCCCAGCAGGACCTGGTGCTGGACTGGCAGAGGCTGCCTGAGCATGCTGAGCTGCTCCCTACCACCAAAGATGCGTGACTTTCCTTGAAAGCTGGAGGGAAATGACAGGGAAAAAAAAAGTAGGGGCAAAAGCAGCAGGGACAGTTTCTGCCCTTGGTTCATACTGGAGAGTAGTGCTGTTCTGTAATTCTGCTCCAGTTATTCAAGGGCTGCCTGCACGTTGCCCGCCCTGGCACCGCACAGTCTAAATGCTGAAAGACATTCAGCTTCAGCATCTAATTGAGGTCGACAAACTCGCATCCTCACACCATTCACTGTTGTTAATACTTAATTAATTAATTAAATGCTTTTTAAATTCTCTTGATTCCTGCTATTAGGGATTACAATAAGCAGTAATGAACTGGCAGGCACCAAAAGAAAAACGAACAAATTGACCTGTCTCCTTAAATGCATGATGGATCTGCTTGTCCAAAATACAAAAAATAAAGCTTTAAAGATAAAGCTTCTCTTTGTGACAGAGTGGCTCTTGTGTGATCGCCCGTGACAGTGGCCGTCCTTCCCATTTGGGCACAACCTCTCCCCAGTGCTGCCCTTCATGTGCTGCTCTTCGCTCTGGGCCTCCTGATGACTGCAAACACCTGTCTGCAGCTGGAGAGGTCTTTTTTTTTCTTTTTTTTCTTTTTTTTCTTTACCAGTATCTCTATTTTTTCTACACATTTAATTCTGTGCAACAGGAAAGATGTGGAAATGTGGCAGAGCTGCTTCCAGCCCAGTTGGCAGCTGGGCTCGGTGAGAAATTCGGCTTTGAGGGTGCTCCGCATCGACTCGGCTCAGCACCCACCTGATGCCACTGAGCTCCGGGCTGTGAGCGGCAAGGAAGGATGTCAAAAGCTCCTGCTGCCAACCTCTAGTTGAAGCTCATGGAGTCTAGACAGGGTGTGTTTGCATTTGCTGCAAATGAAATAATAACCAGAAACCTACGTTCTTTAATGAGACATCAAATAGCATCAGCTTAACAGAATTTCAATCCCAGACAGCTTTAGCACTTGTAAAATGCTTAAAAAGCTCACTGTACACACAGCTTGCAGTTCTTGTCACTATCTCCCAGTTAATGATGCTGGAATTTCTCTATTTATTGTCTCCCTTTCTCCCTTCCCAGGAGGGGTGTGCTCTGTGCCATGCAGCTGTTCCTACCCATTTGCACCCAAAAAATGACTTGAATAACAAGAGCTTAACCCTTCCAGCGGCTGGCAGGTCCCCCTGGGCAGTGCTCAGGGATGTGATACAGCCCATGGCTCCCAAAGTGCTGGATTTGAGCTGTCACCGGGGAAAAAAAAAGTGCATTTAGGCATGCAGTGATTCTGGAGGCCCTCCAGGTCCTTGCTTCCTTGGGAATAATTTTGCAAATCAAACAGTAAGATCGAAACCTCCTGTGGCCCTGCAGGAAGACCCAGCCAGGGAGGGCAGCCCATTCAGAGGCTCATCCCAGGTCTGGTCCCATATCCACTGCCGGGCTGCTCCCAGCATTCGCTGTGCTGCTGGCCTGCAGCTTGCTGTAGCCCCCGGCTGAATGAGCTGTGCCCTCTGCTCATGTCTTAAGCTGTGATTAACTTGGCCTCCTCCCTCCTGGCTACCTCTGCAGCCAGCAAAGTATTCCCCTGCATTATGCTGGGCAACATTGGCTCTATTTATTGGACTACATTGGCCAAACTCCTATATAGGCACTACTCTGAAGGGGAGCCATGGTAGTTGGCCTTCTGAAGCTCTCCAGTCTTCAGAAGGTGGCTTTCCATCTTTTAAAAGTATCTTTTTATCTGTGTAGTAAGGCAAAGGCTTAACAGGAACACCCAGACCATCGCTTCGTATACATCCATGATGTTATTTTTTTCTCTTACTTGCCTCCTTCCTAAGTGAGTCCTTTCCAATCTCTCCACATTCAGATGTATTGCTCCTTAACCCGATTCTCTTCCACGGCTTGCCTCCAACCCCTTTTCCTTTGTATTTTTTCACAAACAGGCTAATTCACTCCAAATGTGGTTTTCCAAGCACAACCACACCACTGTCCTATGAAAAAATCCTTTCTGTCACTTCCTCACATCTCCTTCTGCTTTGAATCTCCCCTGTGTGCTGAAATTTTTGCCACAGCTGGCCACTGCTGCCTGCTAGTTGGCTCCTTGTTTAATTAACGTAGAGTCCAATGATAGACTGGAGGAAATCAACTGGGAGAGTGTGTGGGATCGAGGGAAACGGAAAGCAACCAGAGAGTGAATGTTTCCAGGAGGAGGTGTAAGACCGTAGGTAGAAGATGCTCTGAGTGAGTGTGAACAAACTTGGGAAACACTACTTAATTGCTCCTGATTTTCAAACCCAACTGCCTACACCCTGTTTGAAAATACGAGCGATCACTGCCAGACCCCGAGTCCCATTTTCCTGACTCTGTAATTACATTTCTTGATACTGCAGTTGTTGGTAGCTGATGCTCTCTGTCCCGTGCAATTTTACGAGGGGATGAGTCTCCAAGGCACACTAGAGCCCTATAAAACAATATTGCTCTGTCTTCGAACCTGTCGCTTAATTGAAGCCTCTTAAATTTTTATTGCCAAGTTGGCAGAAATTGCCATTTTAGTGCGCTTTTCATCTTCTCTAACGTGCCGTGCTGGTGGTGTAACAGGGAGCAGCTGAGCCGGGTAAGTAACGTTATCTGATCCCAGCACCTGTGGGTGATGTTGTGGTGCTCCTGAGCTGTGGTGAGGCCATAAAACACAGGTGGGAAAACAGGATTAAAAGAAGCCAAATCCAGGAGGAATCAGTCTTTTGGAGGGGATCAGCCCTCCACAAGTATGGATGCCAGCGTGGGTTGCAGTCTCCCCAAGGCCATGAGCAATGCAACGTTCAGAGAAGCTTATGGCAGCAGCTGGCTCACCCAAAAGAAGTTGTGAAAGGGTAAAAATTGAGGAGCATCCCTGCAAAGCCAGGAGCAGGGGATCTAGAGGGCAGAGCCCTGTGCAGGGTGCTCCTGCCCTCTTTGGGACCAGCATGCGTGTGCCCGCAGCCAGCTCCCACACAGCACTCGGGGTTTTGCCCATTCATGAGCAAAAAACCTTATTCATGAGACTCACCGATTGCCATGGAAACTGCTCCCCTGCGCAGCCGAAGCATCTCTTGTGGCAAGACATGCGGCTGACTCTGCCCTGGCTCCTTCCCGCTCCCCTCCTCATGTAAAATGGTGTGAAAAACCCCAGAAAACAGCAGCCATGCTCTCACGTGTCTGTGTAAACTGCTCCAGCTCCCTTCACACCGTCACCCAGAGAGGAGGTTTGATGTCCTCCAGCAAGACACTTGTTTTAATTGCAGCCGTGCTGCGCCACCTCCAGCAGATCCTCAGATCACTTCGATCTGAGATTTTGGGCCACGTGTCCACAGCAGAAAGCCAGCCTGGCCTATATAACTGCACAAACACGTTTTATGGAGAAACCCCTCACTCACATTGCTTTTGCTTTCCCTGACACAGTGCTGTTCCCTTGCCACAGCAAACACAGTGGGTACACTTGCAAAGTCCTTGCCTGTGGTGCTACGTTAGTGCTTTCTCCTGACACAGACACATCGTACACAAGCACGACATTGCTGCTGCATTAATGTTACCAAACTGGCAAACATTTCTTAAAAGTCACTTTTGCTGGAGGGACCAGGAGTCAGAGGGCTCAGCCACTGCTGAAGAAAAGCTGATTTTTATTTTATTTTATGCTTTTTCAGATTGACAGCTCGTTTTCCAGTGACATTTAATGAGATCACGCACCTTCACGGGCACAGGGTTTGCTTTCGACAAGGGGCTTTTGGAGAGCTCTCAGAATAAAGGTTCAGAAATTATAACCACGAGCCATTAACTCAGCCACAAATAAGTTCTCTCCACCCCAAAGCCTTTCTCAAAGACGCTGCACAGCTCCCACCACCATGCCAAGACAAGTTTGCCCAATTCCATGCCTACTTTTTTGGCGCTGAGCGTGGAAAAATGCTTATAACTAACAGAGCCTCCTCAGAGCTGGGAGAGGCAAAACAACCTGCTCTTTCGCTGCCCATTTCTATCCCTCTTCAGCTGGAGAATCGTTTCATTTGTGCTTCATGGTAGTATAAAACACATGGTTTAGGACCGCAATAACTGGCAGGGCTCAGTCCTCTGGGTGATGTTTACGGGGTTTTCCTCCTTTTGCCCTGACTTATTGAAGGACAGCATGTGTGTGCCCCAGTCAAAGAGATGTAGTGTTAAAAAAAGACTAAATCAGGACCTGAATCAAAGATGTGTGTTTGGGGTGGGAGAAACTGGGTGATGCCTGGCTAGTCCCTGCAGGGTAATTAAATGAGACAGTAGCATGCATATGCTGTAATAGTTGTAATTAGGTTAAAAAAAGACCTTATCGTGTCCCATGGGTGATGGCTTTGCAGCCCGTGGTATAATTTTAAACCTGTTACAGAACTGCTGGCACCAAACAGAAATGCGCCCTGCCCTCTCCCAGCACTGAAACTCAGGCGAAACCTGTGGAAGAGGGGACAGGCTCAAGCATAGTCCCCTAAAATCAGTTTTTCTTGTCATCTTCTGTATCTTCACTCCTAGAAGGATGGATGTGGGGAAGGAGGTGTGTTGTTTTTGGTTTTTTTTTCCCTTTCTCTCAGCTGCTTATCTTCTTAATAGGTTCCTTTGCATTAGCTTTTAAAAATGGAAATAATGAAATAATAAATGTTGGCAATATGAAGCGAAGCACAAATAATGCAGCTCCACACTGAATCTGCCAACAGCGGCTTGGGGCTTGAGGCTGACCCCACACCACTGCCCTGGTGCTGGAGTCCCCAGACTGCTCCGTGAGATGCCCAGGCACAGGAGGGGATGGATACGGCACACGAAGCCCAGCGGTTCTGGTGCTAATTAATCAGCTTTCCATCCTTCCAGATTCCTTATCTTTCTGCATGTCCCGTACTAGTAATGCCAAATGCTGCCGGGTCCTCTAGGGCTTGCACGAAGCAGCTGCTAATAGAGATGAGTTTGCTGGGGACACATGGAAGGCTTAATGTCAAGGGAATGGGATGAAAGATGCCCACGATAGGTTTCCAAGGCTCTTTCCTCCAGCAGCTGCTGCACCCAGCTCCATCGCATCCTCCAGCAAGGTCTGCCCAGGCAATAGAGCACCTCGAGAGGATGGGTCCGGGAAGGCTGAGCATGCACAAGGACAGGGATGAGCCAGCCGATGGGATGCTGATGGGACAGGAGCTGATTTGGGCTTCAGCAGCTGCTGCCTCACCCCCTGAAGATCCCTTTGACTTCACTGTTATCGAGGTGTTAGGCTCCAATTCAGTGCTCCACTCCAAATGAGTGCTAATAAAGCTGATCATTTTCTCCAGCCCACCAGACTTCCCACAAGACACAAACCGACAACAACAAAACATTTCTCTGCTTTAATTGAGAAGTCTCCACCTGGTGCTCGCCCACCGGGAACCCACACCCTTCATTATCTCCAGGATGAGCGTGCACAAGCGTGCTGTAATGAAGGGGAGAGGCTCTGCATCCAGCCTCACTGAAATGCAGCACCTTCAGATGTATTTTGGTACCCGTGGCCATGGAGAGACGCCTTGGCCTAAAGATATATTTGGTGGTGACTTCGTCGAGTTGCTCTGAGCTGAAGTTCTGCAGTTTTGATCCCCGTGGAGGTTTAATCTGAGGAAACCCTCCACCAGCTTTTGTTCACTTTCCTCAATTTGATTCATTTTCCATGTGAAGGTGGATGCAAGAACAGGGAGGGAAATGAGAGAGGCAATGAAGCAGGAAGGCTAAGAGTGAAAGCACTGGGGACAAGCTGGGGAAAAATTATTCTGCTGGTCCACTTTCTAAATGCCTAAACAGATTTGGGGCTAATGATGCTACATCACACTGCATCCATCTGCACCACGATGATGTGCCACTGTTGGGACTCAGGGAGGGTGAAGCACCCCAGGCCCTGAGCTTCCCGCCACCAGTTATAATAAATGACAGGAACATTTCTGTGTTACCTGAATGGATTCACACTGCTCTGCCTCATGAAATCCTCTCCTCTTGTGAGTGTGAGAACCTTTTGGCAGAAGGGCGTCTTTTCTCAGCAGGTTGGATAGTACACAACACATTTAGCGACTGCCACAGGTGAACCATAACCATGAAAAAAATGAGCCAGGGAAATGACCAGAGCTGAAATCCTTTCTGCGGCCAAAACTATGGGGGTTGTGGGTAATGCATGGAAAGTAATGCTGAAAAAGCTGTCCTCTCCCCAACCAATTTGAAGCAAGGGGTAAAAATAGCTCTTAACCATGAAAACACCTCTCCATGGGCATCAGTACATAGATGCAAACCCTCCTTTGGACCCATTGGAGGGACCTTGGCGTGTAAATGAAATCTGGGACTTACCCTTTGCTCCTGGGTGGCCACAAAGGTCTGGAAGCCAGGGGCCACCCCGAACCCGAGCTCCTGGACGAACGGTGGCTCAGACTGGCTGTGGATCTGAACCTTGACTCCAGCCTCAAACGTCGTCTCCTCTGAAAGAAGAAGGCAGGAGGTTAAGCGGGATGGGGTGGGTGGGATGGTGTCCACTGGGAAGTTATATCCGGGAAATCTGCTCAAAAGCAGGAGGTGAGCAGCTGGGAGTGCTCCACCTGGCTGATCAGATTTCTGAGCATGGAGGAAGGAAACCCAGCGCCAAGGGATGCAGCACAACTCGCTGCTGCTGCCACCGTGGCTTTTCCCCATGGGGACCAAGAACATCTGCTGGCTCTTGGTCCTCACACTGCTGTCCCTCCCAGGGGCTTGTCTGCCCCAGATCTCAGTGATCTGTGATTTCCCCAGCCTGATCCATACTCTCCAGACAGAGAAAACAGGAGGCGACATCTATTTTCTTGATGATATTTAGTTAAAAAAATTTAAGTGCATTCCCATGCACTTAACTTGAAATAAACTTCTCCTTCCCTCAGAGTTCTTTCTAATGTCTGTAAGGTCTCCGGAACCAAAAGCAGGGGTGCACCCACCTCTGCTGCCCTGCAGCCTCATCTCTGGCACTGACACAGCCTGAGGCCACCTGGGACATAACATGGGCAATCAAGTAATTAAGAAAGTTTAAAATCCAAAGCTGCCCATAGCTTCAGCTACCGAAATTGCTTCAAGATGGACAAAGACACTTTGCAGCTCATGGGCTCAAACACATCACCCAGTTAGGGGCTTCCTCATTTTGGCTTTTGTGATGTTCCGCATCTTGACCCCTCTTCCACTAAAACCAACTCAAAAGAGACTTTCTGAAGCTGAATTAATGGGATGAAAACCAGACCTGAGTGTGATATATGAGGACTTCGGGCTTCTCTATCACCCAGGCATCTTCATGCAAAAGGGGTGCATAACATTTCGTTCTTCAGCTTTGCTGCCAGTCTCCAAATAAATCCAAGTAAACTAGAGGGAGCATATGGGATTAAGGGGTAGGGGGCTCATTTGCAAAGGAAGTTGTTAACTATGCATAGTATGGCCTAAAAACATAGCTACCCACTAATATCTATCTATGCTTAGGGGCAGCAAATGCTACCTAAAGAACTTCTGTTTAAAGATGATTCACTCTTTTTTTTTTTTTTTTGCTTGCTATTCCTTGGTATTTTTCTACAATTTTATTATGCATTTCAAATTTTAGCAGCACTGTATTCAATCCAAAACACTGGCAGAAACCCAGCACCAAGGAACGACAGCCATAGAGCTCTTACCCCAGGGCTGTACAAAGATGTGCAGCAGAAAACACCAGGCCATAGGATGACATGGACACAGGGGAAGCACAGGGGAAGAAAAAAGTGGTAGCAGATAGCATGAAGCTCCCAAATCTCAGGACCCCACTGCTTAAGAGGAGGCAACTCTGCTGACTCATCAGGCAGTGAAGGAATCAGCCTTCCTCTCCAATGAGGATTTTCTTGGATCCTGCTCACTCGGTACCTCCCAAGGCAAACAAAGCCAGAGACTGCACGGGTGGGAATGGGCTTTGGCATGGATTTCTCAGGATTGAGAGAGCACCCACAGTGCACAGATCCACCTCTTTGATAGCTAACCATCCTTCCAGGTGTAACACTCAGCAGCATAAAGCCACAGCCAAACTGATCAAGTGTTGGTCCAAGAAGGTTGGGGCAGAGACCTCTGGAGACCCCCAAGCAGATGCACAGCCCTCCCCTTCATCCCCTCCCATGCTATCAAACCCTCCCCTCCAAACACAAACCAAACCACACGTTTCATTCAGCTTTTGGGAGCAAACAATATTAAAAATGCTCCACTGTGCCACTGAGGCTGCTTTACACGGTGGCTACTTGAAGCTTCATGCACTGTGCCCGCAGTGACGTGCCCAGCAGCCGCTGGCACTTTGTCCTTTACAGACTGAGCAGCTGGAGCAGGCTATTTAATATTTAACCTTTTAAAGCTCCGCTTTCCTACCTCCAAAAGAATTTGGAGATAAATAGGATTTATGAAAACTGTTACCTCCCCAAGCGTCACGTACATCTAAATCCCTGGGGTCCAGAGCTCAGCTCCAAGCACTTGGGGTCGGACATTTAACCGGGCAGAGAGGTTTTGATTTGCAGCCCACACTCCTGAGTACATGCTCCCATTGATTGATGCCTCCGGCACTCACTAATCCACGTGCCCAGAGCATTGGTTCTGCAACATTCTGTACAAAGTAATCACGTATTTTTTCCTTATTGAGGCAAAAGTGGTTTTGGTAGCCAAATAGTGTTATGATTAGGGCATGGTAGTGTTGCTATTGAATGCTGTGGCACGTGGTGGATGTGCAGGCTGCACATATTTCCTCTGAATCCCAAGTTAGTGGGACAGCGGCGGAAAAAGGGTGAAGTTTTTTAGGCTTTTCCCTGCACAGAAGCCTCCTGGAACAAGGTTAGTATTGATCACCCTTGCTCTTGGCTTCCACTTTTGCTCAAAACCCAGTGACCATGACCTGAACTGATCCCTGCCATACTCCTATGATGGGGGTCATTGCAAACAACACAGCCCCATTACTGGGACCCACCACAACAAAAACCTGGCGTATCTTGCCACTGCTGTTCTTGGCCATAATTTGGCTCCTCTCCCTCCACGAGCCATAGGATGGATGCTGGCATGACTGAACTCTTTCTCTATCTGCTCAAGGGGTCCCTCAACCCCCCCGTTGAGGGTCTCATCCCCACCAACACCTCCCCAGCGCTGGCTCCCCAAACGCTCTAGTGCTGGGGGTGAAGCCAGCATTCTCACGAAGCCTTTGGAAAGGCTGAGCGTCCCCATCCAACCTCACTGCTGCCGAGGTGAACATGTGCCAGAACCGTGCATTTTGAACCCTTTCCTAGCGCCCACCTCCTGCTCCTCCAACTTAACGCCCGATCCCGTTATTTCCACGGGACACCCACTCGCTCCGACCCCACCCAGCTCCATCGCTTTGCTGGGTGTTGATCCCCTTCCAACACTTCTGAGGTAATACCATATGCTTCCTTCACTAATTTTCACTAACTTGTTGGGCAACGGGAACTGTTTTGTTAAAACGCTTTTCGTCTGAAATTAATCTGCCCATTTCTGCACCTGCCTCACATTTCCCTGGGTCTGCCTTGACTTAATTTCATGGATTTCCCCAAGTGCTGTGCACTGCTCTGTCTTTCTCTGTGGGTAAACCACTCTGCATCCAGAAACATAAGCAAGCAAAGAAGATATAGTCTGCAAATATCTGTAAGAGACTAAAAAGTGACAGGCTTTGCAATTTTACATAGAAAACCCTGGCTTGCAACCATTGTAATCATGCACAAGGAGGGGAATGGATTTTCTACATCGTAGAAGGAACTCTGGTATTAAAACACAGTTAATTTTCATAAATGATAATAACAAGAAGAGCAAAATAAACAGCATTTTTTAGAAAGGCTGCCAAAAGCAAGGGAGCATTCTTTGTTTCTTTCTGCAAGAAACATGTGAGGATCAAACTATAAACATGAAACCAGCTTTGAAAAACTGCCACTTCTAATAAAAATTCATTTTCTACAAAATTGCTGTTTTCCACTAAGAGGGAAAAATTAAAAGCCCAACTGTACAAAACCCTTTGACGGAAAATAGCATCCTATTGCATGTCTTCCTCCAGTGGTACCTCCTGGAAGCACGGGGCTGAGCACCAGGCCAGGCTACCGCTGTTGTTTCTTTAAGCCTGTTTCTTGCAGACATCCATCAAGGGAGACAAAGTAACCCTGAAAACCTCTTGACTGGCTCAGATGCCAGAAAAACTTCAAAAATAAATTCAAGGGAATTGGGGTTTGGTTTGTACCAGATGGTTTTTAGACTAATTTTGTAATTTTGGGAAGCACAACCCCAGACCTTCATACAATCTCCAGTCCCTCTTTTCAGAGACCAGCAGTTATAAATTAGTTTCTCAGAGCAGCCCACATTAGGAATGGAGTAAAACATCCTTAATGATTGCGTTTCTGAAGACGTTAATATATATTACTGTATACAGCACAGTGTTTCCAAACAAATCCTAAGCTGCTCTTTTTGCTGAAGGATTACAGTAGTGTTAATTAAATTGGGGATTAATTCAGCATGTGCTTCAAGCTGGCTGCAGAGTATTGTATGTTGCAGATTGCACAGCTTTCTATTTCTGGCACAGGCTTCCCAGGACTTCAGCAGGACTTTCTGCTCAGAGCACCGCTTGAGAACTTTAATAAAGCTCCAGCTGACTGCAGGCTCGGGTGCAGGCTGCAAAGTTCTTCCCCTCGAATATTCAAGGAGCTGCAATTAAAATAAGAAATGCTGCCAAAGGCACGGAGCTCCCCTTCTTCCCCTGCCTTATTATGTCCAAACCAATCCATTTTTCCCTGGCAATTAACATCTGAAACTGGGCTTGGCACTAATTTCTGGGAACTGAAGATGCTCACAGCCCAAGTCCTGAGTCGTTTATAGCTGGAGCAGTCACTGGCAGCCCTGCGGAAGCCACTCCTGCTCAGGAAAACAAAGCAGATCCCACCTGCCTCAATCTGGTACATGGTTTCTCAGCTGGTTCATACCATGGCTCTACTAGAAGGTGGCCTGGAGGTTTAATTTGGATAATAAGCCTTCTTCTGTGCTGAGCAGAAGTAACTGCAGAGCTAGGAGGCTTGGGTTCTCCCCAGACACTCCTCGTTCTTTGCTTCACTTTTTCCCCATCTGTAAAATGGGTTCAATGTTGCTACTGAAGTTGGTGGGCTGGAAGATTCCCCAGTGCCTCTTCTACACTCTGTAATCTCAGGCAAATGCATAATATTCTCCTGTTTTTCCTAGACAAATATTTATGGATAAAAACAAAAAAAAAACAAAATCCATGGAAAGATACCTATAGGGAAGCTGTATTCATGAACCTAACAGGAAAAAAAATATGCAATTATATAGAAACCCATTTAACTACAGTGAAACCAGTTCCAATCCCCTGTGAAGGCTCTCCTTTCTGTGGAAGTGTTGTGTTTTGCTGCAGTTAAAGTTGCTTGGTAACAGGATTAAGTGAAGCTGAAATAAGAATATTTGCATCAGGTTCAGGGGGGATGATAACATCCGCTTGACAGGCAATTGAGTCGACACAACTTTCCCACTAAAAACAATCTCTAAAAATTTGTCCTGTGTATTTTACTATTCTGGGCTCTGCTTTGGCTGCTGTCTTGGGAGAAATCAGGGACAAGGAGTTTCCACAAGGATGAAAATGAGATGTCTGACACCAGCTCTGGCAGCTGCTGAGAACAAACCCCGCATCCCGCTCAGATGCAGGGTCCCAGCGGGGCTGGGGCTGCGCAGGGCGTGCGCAATCCCATCCCTCCCTTAAATGCTCACCTGCATTTAAGAGGGACAGAGGAAATTTGCAGGAGCTGCAGAAGACACTATGTGAGGGTGGCAGGCAGCTTCTCTCTACAAACCATTCCCCCAGCTGGGAAATCAGACCTTGCTGCTCCAAGGCTCTCCTGGGAACCTGCAGCAGGGACCTCGCCTTCTCCCCCGTGCTGGGGGCTGCACACTGAGATAGCCTTCTGAAATTATGTGTGCTGGGACGAGCTGTGGGGAGAAGAAGCATTTCCCAATGGAAATTTCCCTGCTTTCCTCTCATGGAGGTGGGAAGTGATCTCAGATCCCTCAAACCTTGCACAGGAGGTGGAGCAGAGCCAGACGACCCAGGTAGACGTGGCTCAGCACATCAGTGATGATCTGAACGGTACTGGAAGCTTTGATGGAGATGGAGAGCGTGAAAAGAGCGGCACAGAAGCACTGTGCAACACGCTCCACTACGGCAAGTCAGCGGCGCTTTGTGCGGGAGGTTAAAAACCTATTCTGGGAAAAGGAAACCAAAAGCTCTACACCTGAAAGAGCTACCAGCATGAAAGGCTGACAGCTTGCACTGAAGCACTGAAGGCAAGCGAGACAGCAGTATTAGCTGCAGAGCTGAATCAGTCCTTTATCTCTTGGGATACAGATGGGATATTTCAGATATCAGATATAAAGGATTTCTCCTTCTTTCTTTTTTTTTTTTTTTGTGAAAGAATACGTTCAAAAAATTCATCTCCTTGCATCTGAAAATCTCATGGTGCTGCGACAGGGGCACGGAGGGCTCACAGTTCTCGATGGCTTTGCAAAGGGGCCAGGAGAGTCACTGCAATCCAGACAATCAGCACCACGAGATGACACCTCTTGTTTGTTGTTTCTCTTTGGTTCAAAGAGAACCAGGGAAGGGATTTGCACAAAGAGAAGCAAAAATAATAGGGAGGAAAGAAAAGAAGAAAGGAAAGAGCCTTCTGCCCATGGAGCCTGCAAGAGGGCTGGCTCTGCACCCTGCACCCAGGCACGGCGCTGGCGGCTAGCAGACTCCTTCAGCGGGCACTGCCGTGGGGCTTGATCACTGCCTGATTCCTACAATGCAAACCAGGATAGGAATGTGTGCAGGATATACATCCCAAAACACAAACTAACGCTCCAGGATACAAGGCAATATTATACCTAGCTGGCATCCAAAGCTTTCCCACCAGCAATTTGTCACTTAACCCCCTGCCAAACATTTCCTTGGGTGTCTTCTACTTCATTTTCTGGCCGTGGTGCTGGCAGAGGCAGGACACGGCACCTCTGGGACTCCGGTCTCACCGACCTCCCCCACTGCTCGGAGGCGAGCCCGCAGCCGAGGCTGTTCCCTGCTCAATCCAATACGAGCTCTGCAGAGCGCAGCCGCGATTCATTACTCACCAAGTAACAGAAGGTGTTATAACAAACTACATTAAGCATATCAGCTATTTTTAGTTAAGCATATTGCATTTGCATACTAAATCTGAGGGGCCATATGTCTCAACGTATATTATTAAAAAGCCTCTTACATAATAAACAGGGCAAACCGAGACCAGAGGTGTTAAAGCAGTCTTGGTGGACGGTGAGGAGCCAGCAATGAATATTTCAGTTCCTTGCTTCTCTCCCTGTTAGGCTTAAGCTTTTATTGTTAGTGTAGAAACAAGCATCTCACAACCTGCTTTACTGGTGGGGTCATGGCAGGGCAGGGAGGGTTGGTGCTGCCAGGTTATCCTGCTTTTATAATCATTTTTTTTGTGGGGAAGGAAAAAATATTCCCCTCCCACCTCTGCATCCTATAGAAATTGCCCGTTGCAGGGAAGGGAGATCATGGGAGGAGGCCAGCTGAAAAATGGGATGGGGTTCCCCAGGAGCAGGAGCTGAGATGCTGCCAGGAACACGAAGCAAGGAGAGGAGAAATAATTCCCTCTGGCACCCGCGCTGCCGCCTGCATCCCGAGCTGGGGGTGCCTGCCCCCCCGGGCTGCCCATCTGCTGACTGTGCTTTGGCAAGCTGCTCCCACTGCAGGAACAGAAACGATTAAAACAAATAAAAAAATAAAAATAATAAAGGACACATTACAAAGGCACAGAAGCAGTTCTTGCACATCCCTCCATCCCCCTCCAGGAGCCTCGCCGCATCCCCCAGAACATCTTGAAATATTAAACGGTCAAAAAGCTGCTGCTAATTTCAGCTTGTATGGGAGTCAGATGGAAGCAGATATCCATGTGCCCTAGGCTGGGTCCTGGCTCTGCTGCTGCCCCTTCCTGGGCACATGGGTGGCCTGCCACCGGGGACACCGGCACCCTTTGGAGCCCGGGAAGGGGATGCTATCTTTAGTGAGAGCCATTGTAGGACATGGTTTATTGAGCTGGAAGTTCTAAGAGGTGCCAGGGAGATCTTCCAGCCCTGAGCATCACTGGTCCATGGGAAGTGCCGCTGCATCCCAACCCAGGTGGGTGACACCTCTCTGGGAGTGTGGGTTGCACAGGAGCGCATGATAGTCCCAGAGCAGGACAGAAGAAGAAGAAATAGGGAAATTGGGGTGGGTGTGAGCAAGGCACACCCTCAGCTGCGGTGAGGGCCTACAGGGTCCATGCAGGCAGGGATAGGAAGGTTGTCAGACTGAGCTGTGCCGGTCCAGCTCCTCTGCAGCATCAGTGCTGAATTTTCCATCCCAGGGGATGCTGCACAGCTTACACCGCTCTGGCACCGCAAATTGCTCCCACTGGTCCTTTACCATGCAAGGATGAGATTTTCCTCTTAAGCAGAGCATGCACCACCCCAGCACCTGATTTTCTTATTTTGCAGTCACTCTGAAGAGTAATAACCTCTTACAACTGTTTATTTCCTGCTGGCCCCTCTCCGGGAAGCCTGCAGTAAGAAAGTCCCCGCAGGCACCAGGACTCTGCTGCCACATCTGTGCTCTGGGGCCAGTTTTATTCACTTTTGCATCCTTTTGGAGAGAAGCAATTTCTCCGTGCAGAGCCAGGAAGGGTGGGAAAGCTCTGAAGTTACAGCGCAATTAAATAAAATCACTGCTGGTGCAAGGACATTTGAAGAAAGGCGCGGGCAGAGAGGTTTTCACTGCTTGGAGAAACCTTGACTCTGCGCCCTGCCTGCACACACTTACATCTCTGGTTATGCCTATTTAATTTGCATTGCCTATAAATGTCAGTGTTTTGAGCGATGTAATTTCAAAGCACTTCGGTGAACTCGGCAACTAAGTAAACACTTATTTTAATGGAAAAGGATGTGTATCAGATGTGTTTTTTGATTACAAAATGCCAGGAAAGAGCTACTCCATCAGCCAGAGTGGGGAAAAAATAACCAGAGCAAAGAAGTATTTCAGTTATATCAGCGAGGGAAATGCTTCTCCTGCTCATGCATTTTTTTGTGGTTTCGAAGTGTTGGCCAGATAGACACAAAATCAATAGCTGACTTTTTTTGGGGGTGGTGGTGGGGAAGGAAACATAAAGAAAAAGAACCCCCAAATCCCTACTCTAACACAGGGAGAGAAGCATGTAAGCCTTGGTCTCATATCTAAAGCAATGCCTCAACCACTGGGATATTTTAGAGAGATTTAGGATTTTGCTTTTCAACCTAAAACTTGAATCCCAGTGGCACTCATCCATACGTTTCCACAAGAAGTTTTGGTTGTTCCACGTTTCCTTAGAAAATTCCCCACTGTGTAATTTTTACCCCTAGCAGCCAAATGGATGTTAAATCTCAACAGAAGAAAAACTCTGTGAGCCCGGACTCTGGGAGCCAGAATACATTCATATTGCCTATTTGTTAGTTAATTTATCCCGTCCTATTTTATAGATAGGGGTTTGTCAGTACTGGGGTTCCCCACTTGCAAGATTTCTAACACATACTCACCCCTTGCGTCATTCAGACACCAAAACCGAACACCTTGCTGACCAGAAAAGATTTTTTCCTTATTTCTGTACAGTCCAGGTTTGCCCCATCTGCAGCCCAAAGCATCGCCGCTTCCTTGCGACACCTGCACCTCTGTCACCCCAAATCCTCCGTGCCTCCCGCCAGTCCCCAGCCCTCTCCCTCTTGCGCTGCCGCGTACGGAGGCTGCTATATATAAAAATATTTGCATTGTCTTGTAGCGTGCTGCCCACGGCAAGGCCGGCGGGGCACAGACAGATCTCATATGGCAGCAGGCAGGCTAATATTTTCCTCTGATAAAAATAACCTGTGAAAATTACATCTCGCACAGCTTAGGGGGACAGCCCACAGAGCTGCAAGGAATTTTGCAGGAAGGGGTGGAAAAAGATAAAATCAGTCAGTGCTGACCTGGAGATTTAAGAAGACTAATGGTGTGTTGATGTCAGAGTGTTTTTTCTGAGCTTTTGCAAGGCAAGGTGAGAAAGAGGCAGCACGAGAGAGGGCAGGAGGTGAAACAGAGCAGCTGGATGGAGCACGAGACATAGCTGGACTGGCTGAGATTTTGGGGAGGGAGGTGAGTTTTGCAAGGCAGACAGAGCAAGGGAAGTGCTCAGCTCCCTGCTTTTTGGCCACTTCAGAGCAGACCGTGGTCACTAGGGTCCCTCCGCAGCCCCTGCGTAATTTTCCACCCCAGCTTTTGGCAGCTGCTTGGCTTCTTTAGGTGAGAAATCTCTTTTTGATGGGTAACAGAGGATTACTCCAGCTGCCAGAGCTTGGTCATGCTGTTCTTCACCCAAACGCACCTTCTCAGATGCCAACACACACAAAGAAATGACACCTAAAAGCAAGGGTCTCGGCTGGTCAGGGTGACGGTTGGACTTGGGCGATGGTCTCAAAGCTCTTTTCCAGCCTAAATGATTCCGTGATTCTAAGAGAAGCTCGGTAGTGAAACCCCATCAGAAATACCACCATTGGTTCTGGTTGCAGAAGCCTGACCGATGGAGACGGGGAGAGGAGACACCAAAGCTGCTGGGCTGGGCTGAGGAGCGGGGAGCCCAGGATCTGGGAGGAGGCCAACACAGCTTGGACTGTGCATCGTCTGGCGAGACGGAGCCTAAACACGGATGTGAATCCTCTCTATAAATACAACACAGGCAAACACCAGAAGGGAGCAGAGTGTTTCCATCGAGAGGAAAATATTTGAAAAAAAAAAAAAAATCCAAGCTGGATCAACTGACGGTGAATGAGTTTGATCTGGAAATCAGAAGGTCCAGAGCCAACAGGGCTCTGCAGCTCTGCAGAGGCAGCTCCTGCCTGCCTCAGGTTTTCAGGTGGTTTGCACCAATCCTGCTGGAGGTTTCACAACAAGTGGGTGCCAAACTCTGGCTGCTTGCAGATCAGCTTGGCAAAGCACCCTAAAAGCAGACAAAGAGCACCGTGCCCCACAAAGGGCTTTCAGACCGTGGATCCATGGGCAGCTTCTCATGGTGCACGTGTCCCTGTCCCTGCTTTGCTTGCAGGCTGATGGGCATCTCCCAGCTCTTTCCTCTCCACCGCCCCCAACCAGCATCTGCCTTGCACCAGTTTTTGGAAACCTCAGGCTGCTCCAAGAAGCTTTGGTCTGCCTTCAGTCGCCTGCAAACCTCTCTGCACTACAGCCAAGGAGAAGCACCAGTGCCTCCAAACACTGCAGCTCCAAACAAGGCTGACTCTGTTACAGGGTCTGGATGTCACGTGCCGCCTTTGGAAGGTAATGACACAAGTAAATGACTCCTGCTTGCTGAAAACACCTCTGGACTGGAAGCAGACAGCTCCCTGATGATGTTTAATGGTTAAAGGCTGGAGTTCTCCATCACCCTGGGATGCACCGTGCACAACTACTTGCCTTCTGTACCCACTTTCTCACCCAGAAAGCAAAACCACAGGCAGCCAGGCGGTAGGAAAGACCATTGGGGTTATGAAGATACAAAGAGGCTGCCTCCCACACCCTCCTGTCATACCCGACCCCCAAATCTGCATCATAATGTCTTAGAGACCCTCATCTCCAACCTCAAGGGAAGATTTTGCCTCTGGAAACTTCAATTCTTGACCCATACTGGGGTGCAGAAAGAGGGTCCTTGCACTCGTGGGACCTGCTCGCCATCCTTACAGCACCAGCCCTGGGCTTGCATGGGCTACCGTGTGTCGGCATCCCACCCTGGGGCAGCAAAATGGCCAAATCCAGCCCCCAGTGCCTTGCTCTGCTCCGGTACGACACCAAACCCATCTCCCTCAGCCACAGCAGCACGGGTTGGAGCCAAGAGCTGGAGATATGAGAGATCCTGCTCTGACAACTTTGTGGCTTTCCTGAGTTCAGTACTAACTTGTATTGCGGTAGTAATACTTAATTATTGTTTTTACTATTGCAATATTCATGGCAGCCCACAGAACATCCATACAGACAACCCTGTGAGGCCATTACTATCGTTACAGAAATAAATATCTGTACTGAAGGCATTACGATTAAACACTGAAGATAAATTGTTCCTGGCTCCTGGGACAGGGTATAACAAACTGCTGTGTATCGTCAAAATGGGTCAAATTTTCCCTTGGGAACATGCTCAGATAAGAACTTGCAGCATGATAAATGCACCTCCACTGGGGCATCGCTGAAATAAACAGGATTTTTGCCATTTTTTTCCCAGAATTGCCTCCAATATTCCTTGTGCCAGGGTTACAGTGCGGAGCTGGTTTAGCCCTATATGTGAATTAGATCGGAGGAAGACCTGTGTGACCTGACTGCCTTGGAGGACGAGGCTGCTGAAGCGATGGAGAGAGGTCTCCAGCTCCAGTGAAGCTAGAGATTGCAGGGAGCTGCAATCCCCCCAGGCTGTGGGGATCAGCAGCCTGGGCTGAACTGCGACTTCATGCAGGTGCTGAAGCATCCCCAAACAAATCAGCCTGGGGGGGATGCATAGGCAAAAGGCCAGCACGCTGCACACAGCCCTGTGGGGCTCAGGACTAGCGGAAAACGTGTTTCTTACCTGAAAGTGAATTTTTAAAACAATGTGAGCAGTGCTGGTCCTTTCTCCTGGAACAAAAGGGACCAGATCACATGGCATATGAAGCTGGTTCAGAACCCTTTTTCTCCAGGCTCCTGTGTGAATACGTTGCCTTTCCTTTGCATTCCTGAGTGAATGCTTTGCCTATTTTCTTTTGCCTTTCCCCATGAAGAAACACACTTCTGCCTTCAGCTAACCCAGGTACCTTTCAGGATCTATGCAGGGCTGTTTCACAGCAGAAACAGCTTTCTCATACATGCTTCCAAAGATGCCTGGTTTTGGCATTGGAAAATCAATAAGAATTGCAGCCTTTGGGGCTCTTGCTAAAAGGACTTAGATCTCGCATAAGCCACAGCAGCGCGATGCTCAGGGACAAGCGACACCATGAAATGCTCTGCATGTTTACCCAGCAAGCGCACGGCACATGGCCGGTCCTGGGGGAATTGCTGCCTGGCTTTTCTCATGCTGACCTTGCACTGGAAGGAAAGAGACTTTTCCTTTCCTACATGTGCATTTGACAGAAGGCAATGGCAATCGCTTCCCTTCTCCGCTGTTCACACTCTCCAAAATATTTGAGTAACGACATCATGTAGTACAATTTGTCACTTGGCCAAACTCCGCAGATGGCATTTCCCTTTCTAATCTTTATAAGCTTCTCCTTAAATAGTAGTAGTAGTGGAAGTAATAACTACAACAAAAATATTAAACCTGATAAAACACAGTTGCAGCCCTCTTTCATAGAGCTTCCCAGTTTCTCAGCATGTTTGGTAGCAAAGTATACATTAGCAGTGGCGGCATGCCAAACCCAACCCTAGATAGACCCAAAATACTTTTTTTGTTGTTGTTGTTCAACCCCTCCCTCCCTCCCACCCCCCTACCCCCCCCCCCCGGTAATGATGCCTCTGCATATCACACAGCTCTATAACAGCTCATTTTTACCGCTGCATGGCTTTGCAATCTCATTCTGGTGTCCACTTAGCAGAGAAGCCATCCAGCCCCATCAACAGCCCTGACCTGGCACGTCATCTTGCCAAAAGAGGAGAGCAGCCTTCAGAGCATTAGAAACACGTCCTGATGAGACAGCAGGAAGATGCCAACATGCCAGCAGCCCAGGTCTCCACTACCATACCCCATGCATCGCCCTGCAGGGCAGCTGGGGCCAGCTCCTGCCTGGGGAGGCCACCAAACCCAACCTCCTGCCCCAGGGCTGCACCACGCCAGTTCCAAACTCCTCTGCCAGGTTATCATCTAACCTAACCCTAAGCCACCAGTGAAGACAGGGTTCCCTCGCTCCTTCACTGGCACAAGGGGCAGCAGGAGAAGGCACCTTCTAAGGCTGCACCCAGCATCTTCCCCCCCAGTCAAGACCATGTCCTTCACTTCTGAACCACAGCCTGTCCCTCCCTCCTCACCTTAGTCCTTCCCATACCTGAGTACAGGGCTTCCCTTCTGTCCTCTCTAAACCAGACAGTGCCAGATCCTTCCCTGTTTCAACCTTCGCTAGTGAAGCCCAGCACCACTGTGGGTAAGTCTGGGCAGCAGCAGACCTTGTGGGGCAGCAAATGCCAAGACCCAACAGCAAGGTCCCCCCAGAGACCCAGCAGAGCTAACCAAGCCCTTGCAACACTCGAGCTTCTTTCTTCCTCTTCGTCTTCCCTCTGCACATTCAACCATTACGGATCTATGAACACAGAGGCAGAAATGACTCCTTGCCAGCTGATGAGTGATGAGCTTTGACTTTCTGCCCTCCTTTTGACCTCTATAAAAGCTGAATAATTAATCACACTTACTTTTTTCTCCTCTGCTCTTCTGTTCTGCTCGGTCTGTCTTTGCCCACACTCCAGCTATCCAGTAGCACACTCTGGATGCTTTTTGCCATCTGTGATTCCTTCAAGCACTTTGCATTCTTGCAACGAGACACAGCGTGACCAGAGACAGCTGTGCTCTTAGACACAGAGCCAAGGGTCTGCCTTGAGCATATTTCATCTAATAAATGTGCAAGGAGAGAGCTGTAACTGAAAGGACAGTGAAAACTTGGTGATGCTGCCAGATGACAAAAGGAGGAGATGAGGAAAGGAGCAGCCACCAAAACGAGCAGGAAAACCTCTGGGCAAGTGAAATGCTTCCAGAGCAGCTAAAGGAGGGGAAAAACCCTCCCACTGCCATCTCAGCACAGCTTACAGCATGTGGAGACTACAACAGTTTGCCTTAGGAAGCGCCTGAGGTCTCCAATGTCAACCAGAGCCCCTGTCGCTACAGGCTGGACAAAGTCAGAGCAAGAGGATGATCCCAGCACCAAAGAGATTAGTGAAATTAAATGTAATTAGCACTTGCAAGAGACTTTTATCTTCAAAGAGCTTTATAGCTACAAAATCTCCCGGTACCTACCTGGGATGGACTAATATGCTCTAAGCTCTTCATTTTCCAGGAGGGAAACAGAGTTGAATGGTCTTGACTTGAACGGTCAAGACCGGAGAGGATGGTAATGATGTGGATTACCCTCCTCTAAAACTGGTGCATGCCACAAAGCATCCCCAAACCTCACCAGCATCACCGATATCTCACTGCCACTGCACAGAAAAACTAATAATAATAATAATGAATGGATGTTTGTAGGTACCTCTGCAGCTCCTGGGACAGCAAAGGCTTAGCCTGCAGACAGCAGTCCCTGAACCTCGCTGCGTTGGTGTGAGCCACCCAGGCACCATCCCACAGCCACAACATCACACATGCCCAGCCTCTTCTGTCTCCTCGACCCCGATGAATTCTCGCTATTTTGAGTGCTCATCTCAGCTAAGGACACTTAACTTCACATGCCAGCCACAAAGACTCAAATGAAAGCTGCAGCCTGAAATGCATACTTAATTGTGATGCTGCATGGCATTGCTTTGTAACACAGATCCGTCTGTTTTAGGTGTCTTATCTCCGCTTTACCAGATCTTCCAAAGCTAGCTTCTAATTTGCCTTCCTTTAGTTTTGCCTTAAATGAACACTTCCAGACTTTGGGTGGTTGATTTTTTATTTTTATTCTTTTCCATTTAGGAGAAGCTTTTTAAGTGTCTAAATCCCTTAAAGGTTTTGCTAAGTCGCTAATACATATTTACAAACTTCAGTTCAATAACATTATGTGACTGGGGACATCTGACTGTGCTTGCTAATGCCAACCCTATGGAGGATAAACTCTTCTCTTTTTAAGCAGGAGCATAGGAATACCAGCAGCTTTCCCAGCCACATCTCAACTTCCAAGCACATATGTGTCTGTGGAGGGGACTTGGTGCTGGGAAAGGAAGGTATGCAATACCTGCAGCAGATAGGCACTTTATCTTGCTCTGTGATTTTATTTTTGTAAGTCTGGGTCTCTCAGGGTAACCCTAACTGCCAAACCAGCACAGGTTGGACCTAGAGGACACTGCTTGTTGCACTGGGATGGGTCAAAATTCACTCCTTAGATGAGACCATGAGCCAGGACTTCAGCATCAAGCTCACGTCAGGGACCAGAGGGACAGATGGACAAAGTATGGGGATGCTACAGACTCGTCTGTGTACCCGGTAGGGAAATCCCTTGCAAACAGCCCACACATTTCAGGCTCATGCTTGCTCACTGGCAGCCAAAGCTGCTGAGATCGTGATGGCTGCAAAGCACTGTTTCTGGCTCCAAAACCCTAAAGACTGGCTAACAATGAACAATTCCCACAATTATTACAGCAAACAACCATTGGATTTTAATACCAAGATGAAATCCCTCTTCCCCAAAATTGTTGCCTCTCATCCTACCAGGCATGTTGGACAGCCAACATCAATCCTTGGGGCAAACTGAGCCTACATCAGCCCCTGGACAATCTGCCGGGCACATGGAAATAGTGCCTGCTGCACTGCAGAAGAGAAAAATAGCTTTTCCAACAGCTGTGACCACTCTCTCCAACACCACGATAACATCGAGAGGCCCCAAAGAGCAATTCACCACAAACTGGAGCATATTGGTTATATGACAACCTTAATGACACCGTCCGGACGCAAGAACCCGAGTAACCTTTGAGCTGCCTCTCTCTGCTTCAGCGCTATTGATGAGTGTGCTCAGGCAAACATAATTAATTTTTAGCGGCAGCCTAATTTTGTGGATGCTCTGGTTGTCAGGGGGCTGGCAAAGCTGGAAATAATGCTGACCTTTTCTCCATGGGAAACCTAGCTAATTGAACAAATTCTTGCTCTCATTAGGAAAAGTTCCCAAGATGAAGCAAAGCACCGCACATTTTACACCTCCCTTTAGGTGACACCAACCTGCCTCCTAAAGGTCAAGCTGCCTCTTCATGAGTTGATGAGCGATTGGATCTGAGCTTGTTTCCTATTGCAAAAAAGTAGCAAGTTCTGTCCCAAACCCCTCAGAGTTATTTATGCTCAAGGACACTGCTACTTTATAGGTACTGTTTATCTCCTTGGACATCTGAGACTTCAGCAGGATGAATCAACCCTCTTTCACTGGGGCTTCTTCTACTGCCTTGGCTACATATTGCTACCTGGTAATGCCAAATCTTCAGCATCACTTCAAATAAAGCAGCGTCCTCCCTTTGCAGCACCACCTGCGGGTCAGCAGAAGTAGCTTTATGGTAGCATTTAATAGATCATGTTTAGCAACATGGGATTTGTGCACAGGAAGCTCTACTTCATTTAGCAGAAAGGATCGTAAGCAGCGAGGAGAATTTGACTCTGTAAGGATGGGTTTGGTGTCACGCAACAAATTACTCTCCTAGCACTGTTATGAGAAGTGCCCTTGCTCAATCTTCTCGGTTGCTTTTACAGGCTTTCACTGCAGGTCGTAATCTAAAGTACTTCTGGCACAGAGACATGTCTGTGCAGGCTCTGAACACACCTATTAGGACCGGTCAATCTTGCAGCTTAATAAGGAACCGATACACAAGCTTCTCCCTTGGTGATGGGCAGGTATCGAGTTTACAGCATGCGAGTCCATTCGTGGCTGTCTTGACTTACTTGGATTTCGATTTTGTGCCGTTCTTGGGCTCTATGCTGTTGCGAAAGCTGCAATCCAATGCTAGCCATAAAGCACAGGAACAAACAGGCAGCAAGCTCAAGGCACAGCCCTCTCTGCTGCCCTTTGCCAGTACACAGAAGGAAAGACAGAGCAACACTGAGCTCAGAGAGCATTTCTGGGTTGCCCCAGGCTCTTGGTGGCAGAGGGACCCCCCCTGAGCACACACTAGTGCGACAGAGCCAAGCACGGCCGCACAGGACAACACACCATGAAAAAATCCCCATGGGTTCAGACTTTGGGTTAGGAGAGGCAGCTTTGAAGCCGTGTGCCCAGCTCAGAGCAAGGCAGCATGCTGCCTTGTATTCCTATTGTGAATTTTAAATGTCTTTTTAGTCCTTCCTCCTTTCAGAGGGAGCAGCATTTCATCTGCCTGTGCAGAACAGTTACAGGCACACACAGTTTGTTAAGCAGCTAGAGAAATTGCCCTGGGCTGAAAAGAGCTGGAGGAAGGCAAGTTACTCCTGTACACGCCTTGTCTTCCTTCCTTTTCTTTTCCTTTTTTTTTTCCCTTCCTTTTCTTTTTTTCTGCCCCCCCCCCCCCTTTTTCTCTAATTGATAATCAAATTCTATTGAGAACCCACCCTTACAAGGCAAAGTTTCACCTGCGAAAAAGCTGCCCTAAGGCAGCCACGGCTGCGTGCGGGAGGCAACTGCTGGCAGCAGCCCTGTAATGAAAAGGAGAGGGCAAAAGCTCTGAGAAATCCTGCTGTCAGCACTAGCCACAGACCTTTAGCGAGTGTATTCCCATACGAAAACGCGCTTGGGGTTTTGCGTGCATGTGTCTACTCAATATCCCAGTGCAGCCTAAGGGTTGCCCACGTATTACTGATACAGTGCCGTAGCACACCTTCCTCCCATGGTGCAAGCCTGCTGCTACCCAACACTTCTTCCATTCCCAGGTCATTTTCTACCTATTTTGCATGTACAGATCACCTCCTTATTGGTAATAATTACTCCACTTCAAACTACGCAAGCTGTGAATCAAGCTGACGCACAAACCCTTGCCGTTTTCCTTCTCCCCAAGCCCCACGGTGAGAGCTGGTGGCTCAAAGCCTGCAGACGATTCCCCACGGTGTAAATCCAAAATAGCCCCGTGGGTCTGCAGTCGTGACCAGGGGAGGACGGGCTGCCTCCTCCTGCAGCCGCCTCATGCTTGACTTCAGATGCTGGCTAAGCAAGGAGGCCTGAATTTATGATGAACCGCCACTAATCATGTTAATATACACAAGTAAATTACAGCGACTGCTTTGTGCCTCTCCACAGCTGGCAAATCCAGTGCTGCAGGGCTCGGGCTTATTAATGCGCCACGCACAGCAGGAGACAAGTGCTGGGGGTTAGGAGGCTTTGGGGAAAGGGGAGAGACATCTGACCCCTGAGGTTCATCGTCAACTTTCCCTCCCTGCTGTAAAAAACTTTGCAGTGCAGCAGAAGCAAGGTTCCACAAGGCCCCTCTCTGCAGCACGGAGCTGCTGCTTAAATCCGTTGTGCCTGGCACGAAATCCTAGAGGGCAGGGAAATCAAAGAAACCATGGAAACGCTCTCTGATTGCACCAGCCTCAGTAAACTTTGCAAAATGAATTTTTGGGGTTGGCAGCAGTGGCCTCCAGCCACCTGGGGCTGCCCTCACCCCCCCCAAGTCCTCTCTGCGGCAGGAGGATCCAGAAGGGATCTGGGCTTTTGTGAGCAAGGAGGAGAACAGCCCCGACTAGAGCCCAAAGCATCGCCGTGGTGCTGCTTGCAAGGAGTGAATGCGGATGATTTGTGATGCACATCCCTTTGAACAGATGCCTGGAGCAACCCAATCCACTGGAGACGCTCCCTGGGAGGCACCCATCCCAGTACAGACCTCAAAACCCAGAGCAGGCAGCAGATCCCCCAACACATCCCTGCTAACCTATTCTAAAACAGAAAAAAATCCACCAGAGAGACACCTTATCTAAAATGTGAGCTGCACATGGAGTGGGGGAGCAAGGCTTGTGCTCGTGTTGGCACAATGTCCCAGATCATGTCTGCTCTGCATACATCCCACCCCGAGCTGATCCCCAGGGAGATGCAGCCGGAGGAAGGTGGGATGGCTCCACCGCCGTATTTTCCCCCCTTTAGCGACTCCATGAGGACCAAAAGAACTCTTCCCAGAACAGCCAGCGGCAGAAAGTGCGGCTGAGCTACCTTCTGAAGCATTAGGGCTTGTGTGAAGACCCCGATTCAAAATGAAAGCCATGCTAATTCAATTTGTTGAAATTCAATTTGGGAGAGGAAAGAGATCTGCTGAATTAAGGTGGCTTTAATTAGGAAGAAAAGCAGTGGCATGGAAATTTGATGCCACCGAAACCACCTGCACCTCTGGGTAATTTGGATGAATGCTGGAGACGTGCAGCTCCCCCCAGCATAAAGGGGTGAGCATCCGATGCCTCGGGCATGGCGCGGGCTGGTACCTGAGCCTCCATTCATCATTTAGTGTCAGGGCTTGGAAGCCAGGCATCCACTGGGCCATAACAATGTTACAAGACCCCAATGGGAAACAAAAAATGCATTGCAACACTGCCAGATGTGCAAGGAAACAGGCTCGAGATCTTTCCTCTGCATGACCTAGATGAAAAGTCTTGCTTGTAGCCTGTGTTTTTCTACTGAGTTAAATAACAGCAGCCTATAACACTACATGATCATCTCCTAAGTGGATTGAAGCCTCAAGCTTTATAGATTTCATGCTTCTTTTTAGTGCCATTTTATACTGCATTTCTCATCCTTTCTTTTTTTTATTCAGCGTGTTACTTGATTAATAAGTATGAAATGTTCATCGTTATCCGACAATTCCTGAAACACAAATGCAGAACTCTTTGATTGTATTTCTTATTTACAGCCCTGTAGCCTGAGTGATTTCCAATTTACTGTGCTGCTGTATTAGGTCAATATATAATACCTTGGGCCACTCCAGAAAGATTAACCACAAGTGGATTCCCTTTCCAATCAAATAGTCACTGTTATAAATTAGAATTTCTGTTACTGTGTTTGATTGCATTTCTGCCACTTTCCCTACAAAACGCAATAAAACAAACACCCTCTGCATCCCCACCAGTCCCTGGCACCTAGTCCAGCGAGACCAAGATGTGCAGCCGCGGTATTTGGGAGACTCAGTGCCATATGAATGACAGGCTGCAACTTCCACCTACACCGCCCTGAGCCTGTGGCTTGCTGTATCCCCATCGGTTATTGGAAAGAGTTTTCTCTGATATACTTTTTTCCATCTTACATTTCACATTCATGCACGGTTTTTCTTGTTTGCATCGTAACTCCCATGGGATAGCATGACACCTGGAATACTTAAGGTTTTCTGCAAAACACATGGGTGCTGTGAAGACTTCAGACACAAATTATTTTCCCACTCTTTTCCTTTCCGGTAACTTCACAATTACAGAAAAACGCTAGAAAATATAATTCCTAGAAGTGCAAAATTCAGAAGACAATGATTTCCAGCTCTTTTTCTTTTTATCTTCATTTTTTTTCCACGTACCTCTTGATTTTGACATTCCTGACACAATATTTTTGCACACCCAAAGATGGCAATGCTGCCTGATGCCATGACATCCAGACAGTCAAAATACCCTTTCTTTGCTCTGGAAAATCAAGACTGAAGCAGTCTGTGTGCACTCGCTATTCCAAAATTAGACTGCACATAAATTTAACATGTTCAAATAATGGGCTTGCATATGCACACAGTCAAGCAAAAGGTATATTTTTCTAATAAGAGCAACTTGTTAGACAAGTTATTTCAGCTTCCCAAGATATTAATGGATACTCAGTAAAGGTCTTTTTAGAATGATAATACACTTCATTTTGTTTGCCAAGCTGGTAACAATTAAATCGCTTTTTGGATTACAAAGCATATGCCAATGTGACATGGTGACGGCAGCTCCTGGAGCAGCCCTATCCCAAGCTATGAACTAATATTTTCTGTCTTAGTTTCTTATTTGAATTGCAAAGAACAGTCTAAAGAAGAAAGCAGAGATCCTGAGGCATGCAGCCAGAAGCAAAATGAGGATTTTTGAGTCCACACATGGGCTATTTTCCTAAGGGGCTGTGACGAAGAAGGCTTTTTTATGGTATCTCCACACCCAGAGCAAAAAGCAAAGCAGCTACGGGACCAAATCCAGACACCATTGATTGAACTTTGCATTAAGAAAAATCAGCCCAGCACCCAAAAGAACCACAACTGCCCTGTGACAATGAGGTAAGAGGGACCCGAGGTACAGAGGAAAGGTCCTGTGGGGTGCTCTTGCCATGGTTTGGATGCAGAGGCAGTGAACTGGGGCCTGGAGAGCCCTTTGAGTGTGGCTGTTTTCTATGGGGCAGACCCTCGGGGGATGCACAAGCCAAGGCCACCACGACGGGTCAGGGAAGCACATCTTTTTCCACGTGAAGGTCTCCCTGAGGTGACAGAAGCTGGCCAATCTTCCGCATCCCTGAAGCCCTTCATGAAGAGCCAACGCCATGAACGGGACTTGGAGCAGGTCGGTTCGCTGCAGGTACTGACGGCTCTGGGAAAACTCAGATCGACAGGTACGGCCAGCTGGGGGAGGAAATGGTCTCAGCAGCCCCATTTGAGGGATGCTGCAGAAGTTGCAATCTGGAGATAAAAGGTTGAGTAACTCAACCTCACAAAATCCACTGTCAAAGAGGCAACTAAAGAGCACCTGATGGGCACGGGATAGCTACAGGGGAGACAGCAACAAAACCAGTCGGTAGAAATATCTGAAGAGCTAAACATAAGGAGAGTGCAGATGGTTTAGGTTATAATGGAGATATTAACTCACTGGGAAGAAGAAACTCAGCGCCTTCCATCCTGGTGATATCCCCATGCCTACCCACAGCCCTGGCACTGCAACGCACAGGTCTCACCCTGTGTCTGCCCCCATACCTCTCCATAGCACGGGCTGACACTCCCCACTAAGTGCTGTGTTCTAGATGGAGCTTTTCACTGAAGAGCCAAGTTTGTACAGTCCCAGTGGTGGCAGCTGTGGAGATTTAATTCCAAATACATTTACATTATTATGCAAATATTTGGAAATCATCAACTCCTTCACTTACCTGCTAAGAGCTGAGTTAAGAGTTTCCATGGGAACAGCAACTATTAACCACTATAGTTAATATTTTTATTCTGGTAGAGTCCAGAGAGCCCAACAAAGACTGAAGACAGCTTGTACAAGATGCTGTATGAATGTGGAGGATGAGAAAGTCTCTTGTTGGAAGGCAAAGATTAATGTTTTATGAGCTTCAATGACAAGTATCAGTTCTACCTGGACTTGTAAAAACAGCCAAATGGGCTCACAACATGTCCAGGAGCTTCACCTACACCACTTAACTAAATCAAGAGCCCTATTCATATTGTTTTGACTTGAATCCTATTGCACTTCATGGTCAAGTATTGACCTTAATAGATAACCCAGCTCAATCCAGAGCTTGTAACATCAGCCCAGTTCCAAGGACATGACAATCTTCTGCATGCTTCTGGTCTTCAGCTGAGTACAACTTTAAGTTAAATACACGTGAAATCAGCAGTCGTGAGGTCATGGGGGGAAAGACATCATCAGGGGTGTCTTGAAAATCAATAGGGTATATTGCTCTGGCCTGCATGTGATCAAAATTCAAGTATGTACTCAAGAAACCCTAAAACCTGCAAGATTTTTTGGGAAATATATATATATATATATACATAATTGTGAGGTGGTTTTTTTTTCCCCTTCAGGTTTCAAGTCTGCAACCACAGCCAGATTTCAAGCACCTCTGCGTGAAATTTGCCTGAAAAGAGCAACCAGAAGCTGCCGTCCCACCTAGCCTCTGGATGATGGATATGCTCATGGATATGGAGGTACCAGGCTGGAAACCTCCTCCCCACCACTGTGGGCAATCATGCCTGGCTTCCCTGCCAGGTGGGAAGAACAAGACCGTCCCTCATCTTTTGTCCTCCCAGTTTATTTCTCCACTTACTTTTCTCTTTTTTTTTTGTAATGAGAGTCTGGTTTACCCAGCTGCGACTAATCCACCTTTCCCAGCACTGCAGTGATAGGAAAGCACAACTCTAAAAGCGGCATGTTTCTGCATGCATGGGCTCCTCATGAGGAGTCCAAAATGCAGCTACAAAAAACGACCCTAAAGCAAGGATGGGGTAACGCAAGGTCTGTGTCACCATGGGAACTTCAGAGGGACCCTAAACCCAATAAGGCTGAACATACAGAGCTCACGGTGTGGTTGTCCGAGCCTGCTAGATCCCCAAGCCATTGATGTGGTTGTCTCCTCTCCCCAAGGACTGCCCAAGGCAGTCAGTAGGCAATAAAACATCGGAGGTGAAGATGTACTTCATCTTCTCACTATAGCTGTGAACCCATTTTGCCTTTAAAAGGACAAGACTTCAAACACGTGCAACAAGTCAGAAATGATTATCTCAAATCACCATCTCCACCCCCTCACCCGGGCCAGATCAGGCTGACTTCGAGTATGAGCTACAAAGCAGAAGGCAAAGCTCTTGTTATACGATGCTGTGCATTTGTAAGTGATTGACAGGACTGTGGGAACCTGCTTCAATCCTAAGAATCAAATACCACACGAATACATTTTAAGTTTTGAATGAATGCAGCCAACTCTCCTCTTCACTACTTAACAGAAGATTGAAAGGTGCTTGAAGGGGCTCGCAGTAGACCTGTGATTGAGCACAGCCCCCTGGTCCACTCACACAGCTGCAACCCAGGCAGACAGAAATTAGGGCAATGGCCGTCCCTAAATTTCAAGGAGAAAAACACAAAACCTAGAGGTCCACCTTGAACGTGGCCTCCCAAAACGCCTTTCTAGGGAAGAGGGATGTGCTGGAGTATCTGAAGCAGACACTACACCTCTCATCACCCACAGGCACCCAACCCTGCCCCAGGACAGTGATGGGGCTTCCCAAAAGACAAGACCCCTCTTTGGTGCTGAGACACCCGAGTTCAATGCTTATGACCTGAGCTATGGAAATGCTGGTCCTTACGACCAGACACAGACACTGAGAAGAAAAGCAACTCAGTTCTGTACAGCCTGGGGCCCTCTTGCTTTGAAGAGCTATTTGGTTTAGACATTGGCTGTGAAGGCTGGGATGGGAAAATCTTTCCCCACAAAAAAAAAGCAAACAAAAAAATGAAAAAACATTACATTCGTATTTGCAGAAAAAGAAACTCATACCTGTTTCTCCCCATATTGGCAAATATTCATCCTGCTGTATATCTAGCATGATTTCCAGTCCATTGCCTGTCCCACCCTTGACCGTGGTAAGAAGAGGCCGTCCTTCTTCTCCTGAGTTAAACATGTAGCATTTCCCATATTTTGTAAACACCTGCAAGGAGGAAAAAAGACAAAGAGCCATATAATAAATGCCTCTTCCCACCCAAAGGTGAGCAGGACAATGAGGAACATCCATGTGCTGTGGCTCAAAGGGAAGTATCTTCTGACAAATCTACCCCGGTTTAATAATGTAGCATATTGTGCTCTCCTTACAGAAAATAAAGGATGGAGAAAAGAAAGAGAAAGACGTTTTAGAGCAGTGAACAAATGACTTCATCAGGCCCAATCCACATTGTGTTCCCTCTCCAAGAAACATAGGCACAAGCTGTATTTGAGCTTGTACTAAAATACAGCACGATTCCCCCATTTTGTGCTCCACCCACCCCCACCGTATGCTCATCGCTGCAGGGATAGACCCTTCCTCCCCAGTCCCCAGGGGATGCACGGGCTGGCTCCGAAGCCCACCCTGACTCCAAGCAGATCCAGTGGGTCCCTGTGCTGATGTCCCCACTGACCCCTGGCAAGTTAGGGACAAGCCCCTGAAGCAGCACAGAAGCTCTGTGAGATGAGTGGATATGGAGAGGTACGAGCTTGCAGGACTGTCCCGGTAGACACTTGCTATGGAGTCATCTCACTTACACCAAATATCAAACACGGTAGGCATGGGTCATGCCCGCTGCTTGGCACCCAGGGGAAAATGGGAATGATGCCTGCGCTCTCCAGACACCAGAAAAATGCAATATCCTCTTTATCCTCACTCCAACACTCCCCAGGCAACCCCTTGATGGGGATTCAGCTGGCCCCACGCTTGGGCTCAGCAACATTCAGAAATTCCCCCCCATCGCACATCACGACTCCCAGCGCTGGCCTGAGACAGGGAGCACGAGACGCCTTTGAGTCGCCCCTCGCAGTATTGGAAAGTCCGGCTTGGCAATCAGTAAGCAACTGGCAAACGCCGCTAATGAATACTCAGTCTGAAGGGAGCACAAGAGCAAGCGGCACACTGGCAGTGGTCCCATCTGCCTCGGCAGAAATCATCAGTTGCTAACGCATTTGCTGAGATCACACGACCCCAGGATGATTCATAAAGCTACACAGAAGCTGGAGTCATCATCAATTTATTCCTATCAAATATTGACATATGCCTTATAAAGCGCAGCATCAGGGAAGCAGGTGAAAAGAAAACGAGGCTATGCTGGGGCATGAAATCATACTCAAGTTAAAAAACTCCAATTGGAGCAAAAGGGACACAGAGAATATAAAGCACTTGCAGGAAAAAATATGCCCTTTTAAAAAGATTTTACCCAAGTGAAAATCTCTTTTTAATACTTGACTGACCTATTAAACCATTCAAGCTGGAAGCATAATCTGAACAATAGTAAGCCTGTGTTAGCAGCCAGTGCCTGTAGATGGGTTTTCCCAGATAGGCTGTGAAGGCAGAAGTCACAAATTTCTAATTAGGATAGCTTAAAATACAGGAAGAAGAAAACCTACATTAGTGAAAATCATGGGAAAACAAGCAAGCTTATATATAAAGCAAAGCGCACTGTAAATGCTGAATAAGGATTTAGATTCTGATGCACCCAGAGCAGCCTTTAGCCAAATAAATCCAGGCAATTTTATAGGGCTTTTTATATTGCCCTTTGCAGCTGTAAAATTCTAAGTATAAAACTTCCATTTAGGGCATTTTCATCCAACAACAAGCGACAGGGGTCCACGGCTCACTTTGGCTGCACTTCTGCAAGCCCCACCATGGAAAAATAAATCAAACTCAGCTGAAAAGGAAGGGACCTTCCCCATCCTCTCCACCTTCAGCAAGCAACCATCAAAGGCAACAGCGAGCCCTGGGGACAACCTGAGACACAGCTTAAATCTAGCATTGACATCACTCCCAGGACTACAAGGAAATGTTTCCAAGGAAGCCCGGTCATTTTCTGCTGCTCATTAGGGCCATCATTAAGCACCAATCCTCACAAAGGCTCCTGACGCGTATCCGCCCTTTCAGCTCTGCAGTACCTGTGGTTTTGTACAGCCAAATAGTGCACCAGAGTCATGACTGTGATACAGAGAACATGAACTCCTGTCCTAACAAGGCATCAGGCATCTTTGCTGAAGTACCTACAGCATGAAAACTTTGGGGTCACCACCAGGCTTAGCAGCTAAGCAAAGAAGTGGTGCTTCAGAGGAGACCAACAAGGGACACATCAGCAAACAGCCATGGACCAGGAAGGATGTATAGAGCAAAACAGCCAGGGAGGAGGACCTGCTGTCCTTGATGCTAAGACATGATGCTAAGGTTTGATTCAGGGCTTTTTACTCCTTTGGACCAACTTGAGCTTGGTCCCAAGTCTAGGTGCCACATCTTCCCACTAAGTTTCCTCCACAGGGAGTTGAGCCCAAGGTGGCTCCTCAATGCAAAGCAAAGCACAGTAAGTGGAAATGGTTGGGAGATTTGCTCCCAAAGCTCACTCCTGATCTGACTAAATCCCACGTGGATGCCTCCAGTGGGGATGTGAGTTGGCTGCGTGCTGCTCCCACCACTTGCAAACAGTAGCTCTCAAAGGGAGAGCACCACAAGGCCTGAACAGCACTGAGAAGTGAAAATGAAAGAATAAACTGAGGTTGAAGGAATGAGAGCCTTTCCCTGCAGGATAAGGTTCTCAGGGAACCTAGGGGAAAGGCAGCCCTACAGCACGGATAGCGATGCTGGTGCTGAAACAGCAACCAGGGGATGCCTTCAGGCAGTCTTCTGCTAGACTTAGCCCTGCTCCCAGGCACAAAGGAGCCATAAATTCATCAATCAACCAAGGAAACAAGCAAAGACCAGAAAATGGGACAGGAAGAAGAAAAAGACAGGGAAGAAAGCCACTCTGCGGCATTACAGCAGGATACCCTGCCCTGCCTACCTAGGAGCACCTCTTGCTAACTCCTGCACCCAAAATACAGCTGCAGCAGCCACCACCACTGCACACAGCAGGACACCCCCACACCAGGAGCTTCACCCCCACGTGCCACCTCTCCGTGTCCCAGGAAGCACACTCCACCCACCCTGCTCTCCAACGATGCTGCATGGAGCACGGATGTGGCGTTTCAACCCAGCTTGAAAACACCTGCAGAGGCATCAGAGCGATAAAGGCTTTGGGGCCAACTCCCACTGCTTGGGAGGGAATTGTGGAGAGTAGCAGGCATTAAATAGAGCCTCAGCGGGTTTATTTTTCCTCTGTGGTACATATCTCATGTGGCACCCGTATCCCACTTCTGGCTGCCTTCTGCCTCAAGCCCCATGTGAGTTCTTTCCACCACCCATACCTCTCTCGAGAACCTCAACCACAAGGCTTTCCATCTCTCCCTAAGCAGCTATAAAAGTCTATTTATATCAGCATTTAAAAAAAAGCATTGCCAAGTTCAAAAATCTATACACATTCATTTCAATTTACATTCAACAGGGCTGTGCTGTTCCTGACCTTCTCACCCTCGCTATGAAAGATTGCTTAGGAAGATAAAGCTTTTTCAGTAGATTCTCTCGATTTCAGGATCTTTTTGGCTCCCTGATAACAGGGCATGGATTTGGAAGGATTCAGACCATTATCGAATCACCCAGATAAAAGGATAGAGCCGTTTGGAAAGGGTAACATCACAATTAGTAGCTGTTGTGGTACACCCGAGACAGTAAACATGAGGCAAACAAGAATGATTTAACCTCAGTGCATTTGTCTTAGGGGAAAACAGCGCTTCTTGCTGTTATTAATGTTTTAACTCAAAATGAAAAAGAGACCCAGCACAGGCCAGAAAAAAAATACAGACATGTGCCTTGAGAATTGTCTACAAAAATATCAAGTTTTTCCTTTGATGAATCTCTGGCTATTTTTGACAGCTCCTCTGCACCCATTTAAGCGCGAAGGTAAACACGGTCAAAACGTATGAAACAGTATTTGAGTGATACAGCGATCCCTTCCTTGTGCTGACACACTAAGGAATAAAGCGTGTATCCTGGGGAATTAAAAAGCTGAGCATGGGTATCCCGTACACACTCCATGTACAAAAAAGAAGACAATAACTTCAAGAGCTCAGAGGCACAGGTATAGCTCCTGCTGCGTGTCAAACAAATAGGCCAACAAGGACTGATATTCAAAACACAAGCAAGCCTGACTGGAGTAATAGAGAAAAAGGTATTTCACAGTTTACAACCAGCATACACAGGACAAGCGTATCTGATTATAAATTATCCTTTCAATATGGAGCAAAATAATGGTAAAAGCAAGCAATTTGAAGTCTGTAAATTACTTCTCTAAATCCAGACAAAGATGCAGGCTAGAGCTCGCTGAGAAGGTAAGACATTATTTGTTAGATTAAGGTACTAACCATTCAAAAGAGGGTAAATTAGCATCCTTCACAACCTTTTTCTCTGCAACTGTGGGATACAAAGATTCAGAGATGCATCTTATCAAGTCATGCCCAACAGCATCATGGACAACAGAATGGAAAGAAAAATGAGCAGACTTTCCAGAGCAAGACAGGCCCAGGAGAACAGGAACATGGAGCTAAGGAGCATGGAGATGTGTTTGGGCAGGAACCTACAAGAGATGATGGGAAAAGATCCTGTTCAGAAGGAAAGAAGACCTTATTTCTGAGTTTTTGACACCTGCACACAGCACTGCTCTCCTGTGGCCCTCACTGAGACAACGGTGGCATCGAGCCATGACGTTATTTCACTTGAGGTGTGAGGAACAGCACCGTCCAGTCGGCTCTCTGCAAGCGTATCACAATGGTTCATTTGTTCACACTCCGGCAGGAGGTAGCAGTAAATTATTTAAAACAAAATGATGGCTGCGAAGAGCAAATTGCAACGGATGCCTACAATAAACAGATTTCTGAAGCATCAAATCCCAAGGGGATCTCTTTCCAAAGGAGAACTAGACAGCAGTGACAGCTCGGTATGGAGGTGACTCACACCTAGTGGGCAGAAAAGACTTCACCTCCCTTCCAAACCTAAGTGCAGATGGACCGAAAGAATCAAAGTCCTATCCCAGGCAGAGACAAGATTTTTGTGAGGAAAAAAAAAATAAAAAAATTGATCAGGTCTTTAAAATTGCACTAAATTTCTCTTGGGAGGTTTCCAATAAAAGATAACCAAACTTGATAGACAGATGTGAAGCAGACAGGTAAAATGGAACATTGGAAGGGATCTCTGGAAGTCACTTGTCCAACACTCCTGCTCAAGCAGGGTCACCTATAGCAGATTGCCCACAACCACATCCAGGTGGTTTTTGAATCTCTCCAGGGATGGCGATTCAAAGAGGGGATCCCAGCATTGAGGAGCAGAAGAAACATAGCACTATGCTTACCTGGCCAAGAGGGCAGAGTCCATCCCAGAATGGTGGGGTTGGCAATAACATTCCCACCCAAACCTCCTGATCTCAAGTGCTGGTATGGATGTGCTTTTGGGCACCTTGTGCTCCTCCACATTCCCGCTGCCCTGGTGGCATCTTCAGGGAGGTGCCTTGGGGCACCTCAACCCACAGAAGCAAAAAGCACGGTCTCCAGAGCTGGGCACAGCAGTGAGGACACAAGCTAACAGCATCTCAGCCCCCCACTGCACTGTGCTGTAAAATCAGGTTTTACAGCAACATCTCGGGCTAGGTCTCAAAGCCCTGCAGAGGAGGGCAGGGGACACATGAACCTCACCAGCCTTTGGGGCATCCTCTTTGCTGGGGAGGACGATATAGCTCAGACTTACAAAACCACCAAGGGAATATGAAAAACCCATAGGCCCATGTATTCAAAAGGCAATTTGCTTGGTCAACCGCAAGGTGCAGCTCTTTCAAACGTTAATGTAAACCAGGAGGGAAAACACATATAGATGAAACGTTTGGGCATCTTCTCCCCTTCAAAGAGCAGCCGTGGATTTGTCTTTAAATCTGTGCTTGTTTTGTATTATCGGAAACCTGGCACAGAAGTATGTCAGACAAGGAAAATATCACCCATCCTTTGTGGTGTCAGGTTTAATCTCGCAATGGAGAAGAGTGATGGAGACGGAGCTCTGGAAAGCAGAGCCAAAGAAGTTGTCAGAGATGTGTTTACAAGGACAGGATTTTCCTTTTGGCCTCCAAGACTGAGACATCCCAGTGGGGCTGTCAAGCAGCCCTGCAAGGCAAGACAGGGAGATGTTTTGCTGAAATCGGTTCGATGTCTGCCCACACCCCTCTGGGCGCTGTTCCCGTACAACTGCACGGGAGCAGCAGGATGTCAGCTCCTCTGTTATACAAGTCTGCTGTTTTTAAATAAGAAGTTATTGAAGTCCTAGGTACTGCCTGAGGCTAAGGTGGTCTTGTGCTAGCATTAATTTTTTTTTTTTTTTTTTACAAACTAGGAGCCAGCATCCCAACCATAAGTCTACCGTTGCTGACAAGCTGCTATATAATGTATAACTCTACTTATACATTGACCTCTGCCTTCAAAACCAGTTTTTGCCACTGGTTTGGTTTCTAATTTGTTTATTTTATAGGACGGCATTAAATGTTGCCCAGTAGATGACAGCTCATACCCTTGCATTCTACCTTTCAAGTGCAGTTAAACTCTAGCAGCACAAACACAGAAGCCCGACAGGCTGGCACGTTTAATTCACTACGAGATATTGTCCTTTCCTTCATATTTGTGCAATCAGCCACTCCCTGTAATGGCATATTGGTGCAAGCATTTGTTTGAATGGTGAGTACTTATGGAGGGTCCTTATAGCTGGCATAAATCACCTCCACAGCGATCATTGCAATTTAGCACTAGTTGAGTGGATATTTAAAAAGAAATATAGCACTAAGATTCTGGCAGCAAATGAATAAACTATAATGGTGAAGCTCCAAATATTTGAGAATTATGCTGAGCCATAAACTGAGGGAACTGCTCCCCTCCCTCTGATCCCCATCAGGCCCTAATTACTTCCACCCATGACAAACTGATGCACAGCAATGTGACAGCAGTGGTGTCCCACCTGACCATAATTCGTTAGTAGCAGGGACAACATCTGCCTGCTCCCACAAAGGCTCATGTTCCACAAGAACACCAATTAACCCGTGAATCAATCGTAAACTCGATATCTCAAGACTTGGTCTGCAGAACAGCATCCACTGTACCTCCAGGAACCTGCTGCACACCATAACACCAACACCACCCTCCCTTGGTCTTCAGCTCTCTTTAAAAGACCATATTAATGTTTTCTTTCTACTATTTATTTATTTTTTATTTTTTTTACAAAAGCTTTCACATCTTATGAAAATCAATATCCCGGCACAACTGTAAGGCCACTCGGCATGTAGGAACATGTGGTGTATGTGGGTGAAAAGAGGTCAGCAGCCTGAGACATGCCGGGCTGGGGATGCGATATTGCCAGACTCCGGTTGAACAAGGTCAGAGAAGCCGAAAAACCTGGACGATGCCCTCAGGAAGCAGCAGATGGCGTGGAAAGAGGAGCAAAGCGGGTGACTCAGTGTGCTCAGTCCTCCTTTGTGACCACTATGGCTCAGCTAGGCTGTCCGTCCCTCCACCAGGAGCTCCGCGCATCCCAGCGGTGGGAGCCCTGGAGCCTTTTAACAGGTGCCAGCTTATGGTGTGAAGGCCAGGATTCATTTGGATAATAATTACAATCTGTCTTCCTAACCTCTCCCCACTGATTCATTTAATGAACTGTTCTTCATTACCCTTGTTGAACTCCTTACCGAGTGGCAGCACGACTCAGAAGTAGCTGCAGCTCCGGGACTGAAGCGTACCACATCACCAGTGGCAACATTGCTCCTTGGCCCTGCCAAAAATACCTCGAGAGCACGTACCGGGTGCCCATGGATCCCCTCAGCACCCATCCACATCAAGATACTTATGTAAGCACTGTGGAGCTTCAGCAAAGAGGGTGGACAAAACATTTGGACTTGAGATGTCAGCATCTACCCCAAAACCCTCCAGGTAAGGAAGGAGGTTATGTACCAAAATGAGGTCTGAAAATGCTGATCACCCACCTCCAGACCTCCATGCACCTTAAAACCAGCAATCAGCACCCCAAAGCCAAAGCAGAGATGGGGAAATTCTCATGGGCTTGTCCATCGTGGACATCCATAGTGAGATCGACTTGAGATTCCCTAGCAGTGGCCTTCAGCCCCTCTGCAACCATTCTGAGACGCTGAGAAGCCACGTGGTGGTTCCCCCCCAGCCAGCACTGGGAATGTCTGCTCCTCACTATCAAGCCATCCTCATGCCTGGAGCTTTTCAGGCCGATCGCTGTATGAAAGCCCAGCCTTTCTGCAGAGCCCGCGCGAAGGGAAGCGTCAGCCTCATGAGAAGAACAAAAAGCTCCAAATACTCCCAGCAGGACAAATTCATCTCATGCCTTTTCTGAAGAAAAAACAGCAACCGCTCCTTCATCCTTACTCAGAGGAGATGAGTACTAAATGTCGAACAGAAAACAGCATTTCTCTGTACCCAGCGAAGCCTAAAACCCCAGGAGGCTTTTACCACTTCCAGCCCTGAGTGTTTACAGCTTCTGTCTGAAGTGAAATATTTGGGTCATGAGAAAAAGCAAAGCCTGGCCCCACCAGGAGTGTGGGGTGGCGTTAAGGACCAGCCTGGCCACTACGGCCGGTGTGAACAGCCACGGCCACACGGTCGGGTGATGGTTTTATGACCTGTGTCTCTTGATGCACGTGCACTGAGGGCTTCGCACTGCAGGTTCTTGCTGGCACATAATCAAGCCATAATTCAGTGCAGCACCGTTTAGGCTATCAAGTTTTCTCTACAGTCAATTGAGGAAAGATGTTTCCGTAATGCAATTCCAAGCACTTTAGTTAGAGATGCTCAAAAGTTAGCACAAGTGCTCTTTTTGGCTCCCTTGTGATGGCTCCGTTATTTGGAAGAGCAAACTTCAAAGTAACCACATACGTGGTGTGTTGTTATTGCACCCACTGGCTGCGTGTAGATCTCCTGGCAATGCCCCAGTGCTGTCCAGTGCAGAAAATCACAGCAAGCAAAGCCATTCCCCATCACTCGTGCATATAAAACAGAACAACTCCACATCACTTGTGCATGCAAAGAACTCCCCATCGCTCATGCATAGAAAGCAAAGCAAAAGCAACTCCCCATCACACATGCCAAGTCATTCCCCATCACTTGTGCATGCAAAGCCGTTCCCCATCACTCATGCACATGCCACCTGCAGGATGGTGAGCAAGACAGGCAGTCCTCACGTCTCACCTCCCATGGAAAATGCAGTATGTAGACAGGTAAAATAGGGTTATTGGCAGTGTCTTGTTCCACAGGAGCACGTGAGGACACCTGCGTTCCTGCCTGCGAGGTGCTCAGAAATTATGGTAACATGAGGAGCACAGCTTTGATAGCCATGTTTATATCATCCTGCTCCGAAGGCAGACAGTGGGAGTTTTGTTGAGTTGAATCAGGCTTGCAATTAGGTGAAATACTATAGCTTTCAACATACAACCAATGGAACCGCTACCTCGTAGGGTGAGATTCTGTCCAAGCATTGGCTACTGCGCTCATGGAGCACGCAGTGTTCCAGAGCCACCTCCGTGTGCTGGCTCCTGGGATGGAGCATGGCGATCCCATCACGCTTCGCCTCTCTGCTCCCTGCTGCATGCCAAAATGCGAAGGCCCCTTGAAGCTCTCCAGAACCCTGCCCTGTCTTTTCCCACCTGGTGCTAAATCGTTCCTCGTGACAGTTGCAAACAAATGATCCCCTCATGGCAGGGAAAATACGAAAATAATAGCTAAAGTGGATTTTATTCCACCTAGCTTTAGGTCCCTATAGTAAAACCTGGAGTCAGACTCTGCTACCAAGCCTCCTGCAATCAGTAGGGAAAGGCAAGAACATAGCAGGAAGGGAGATACGTATATTGGTACAGACAGATCTAGGGATGGATCCATGTGTCTAAACCACACGAGTCAGTGCAGAGAGGCACAGCACTGCATGGCCACTTGCTTACAGAAAGGTATACAAAATGTCATGCCCAAAATTCAGAGTGAATGTTATTACAAAAAGAGAATTTGTAACCATAGCCCCAACTTGCTGTCCATAAGAAGTCAAATGTTTCTGCTCTGAACTTCTATAAGTTTTGCAGAGCAAGCACAGCCAGGGATGCGACTGCATTTTTGGGTTACTTTCATTGCTGAGGACACAACAGACTTAACTGTGTGATTCCAGGGTAAACTGGTATAGGCAGGCAGGGGGAAAAAATGTCATGCTTGTAAAGGGGATGGATTGGATCTCAGAATCACTGAGTGGCAGTAAAGCAGGCACAAGACCCTGGTATTTTTACAGTCACTTTTGAGAGCAGAACCATGCTGGAGAACAGGGGATGCGATATCGCAGCCCAGTGTGGGCTGCACCCGAGCATCGTGGTCCTGCATTTCCACCAGGGGCTGTTCACAGCAAGATCTGCGGCCACGACAGCAGCCAGGCAATGATGAGGCTCTCAGCAACTGCACTCGACTCCTGCTGGGTTAATATAGATCATTCCCAATGACTTTTTATGGCGGATTGAATTAGATTTGGGCTGTTTGGACTACTTACTAGCACAAGGCAAGCAGCTGCAGCCACGCTCTGCTTCTCAAAGCAAACACACATAGGGCGCTTTCAACACAGGGCAGCTTTTTGGAAGCAGCCGTACAAAGACTGCATGGAAAGGGATGGAATATTTTCTGGGGGAAATTAGGAAAAAAAATCACAAAATTTTCTATTCTGTACTCTCCAACCTCCCACAACATCCACAGCCTTTGCAGCCAGGCCAGCACAGACACGATGTGAGCTTCCTTTGGCTGAAGGATTAACCTCATTTACCTTTTTAATGTAAATTACTGCTGAAATAGCCAATTCAGCAAGAGGTTTTATAGCTGCTATTTATTATTTGTACAGCCACAGCACCAAGCAGCACGTTGCCCTTTCAGAAACACAGCGGGGCCACACGACTGCTAGTAACCATATCCAAATGACTCGATCGAAGCTCCAGGATCATGCACACAGCAAAACCCCAGCTCTTACAGTGTGCTGAAGGAAAAGCAATGCTATTGAAGGGAACAGTGGCAAAAAGAAAATGTAAGTGCAAAACGCAAATAAATGCAAAGGAAAAAGAAAAAAGAAAAAGAAAATCAAACAACACAGTGCATCAAACCATGTGAAATCAAACCTGCACCCCTCCTCCAGGGCCAACCCGCTTCATCACTGGTGATGAGTGAAAGCCAGCCTGACCACAATTAGTCGAAAGGCAAGATTTTTCTCCTTTTAACTCTTTATTCCACTCAAAACCTTTCTGAGAGATGCTGATAAACATGGTTTTTTGGCTTAAATATACCAACGGTCACCATCCTGCCTGCAGCAGCACTGCCCGAGGATCTCCCCAAGCCCTGGGACATTTTGCTTCATAAATTCATGAAACGCAGCAAAAAGAGAGAGACAGGGAGATGGCTCCGTTACAGCGAATGTGGTGTGGAACAGGACACAAAGGAGACAGGAGCTCACTCTGCATCTGTCCTTAAACATAACACAGATATTTACAGCAGAGCCCTCTGAAAAGTCTATTTATGGTCACTTGCTACCAAAAGGTGCCCAGCACCTACTTCTTTATGTTTTTACAGCAAATTTGACACTCGAGGGGGACTCAAAGCTCTTTACGGCAAACAGTTTCCCTGCCTAAGAGACGTGAGCAGCAGCACCAAAATATGCATATGCTTTGTCTGCCCTAAGGAGCCTGCACTGGTTATCATGCACAAAAACTCCCCTCAATTCAGTGTGCTTGGACTTTTTAATTACAGCTTGCTGATTTGATGCTGTTTCTGCACTGGGCAGCCTTTTCCCTTCCTCGGGGCGCCCAGCCTTTGCATCCTTGCAGCCAGGGGAAGTTGGAATTAGCTGCTTGCCTCTTGGGAAAGGCTACAAAAGGAGTGGAAAACGCAAGACAAAACATGCTGGCTCCCAACAGCTCTCCTTGGATGGGAGGAGCCAGACTGGGCTGGGGTCTCACCTCCCTGGGCATCACCAGCCCTACATGGGGTCGAACAGACAGATATTTGCACCAGGCTGTATATATTTTTGTCCTCATGTCTTTGCTTCTGGCTCTTTTTCAATTATTTCCAAGATGATGGATGGGATGACCTTTACATTTAGAAGATGGGCTTTTAGTTATTTATTTATTAAAACACCCTTTCCAATTATGCACTGCCAGCTCCCTGGGGCATTTCAGACACAGAGCTGACAGCCTGGCCTGGAGACAGCCCCCACACATGGGGGGAAGAGCACAAGCAGACAGACACTCACTTGCTGTCACCACCTCTCGGGCTCTGGAGCATCTTCAAGCTGGAGTCCTGGAAACTGGAGCTGAGCGCAAGTAACAACAAAGCCAATGTGGCTCGTTTCAGTGCTTTTAGTTGCTTTGAGTTTGTAATAACCTCAAGATATTCAGAATTATTACCCCTGGGCAAGCCTGCACTGGGCAGGAGCAGCATTTCCTCGCACCCACAGCCTCATCGTGTGCAAACGGCAGCGCCTCACAGAACCGCACCCACTGCTGACTGTAAAATTAATCCAGATCCTTTAAAAACACGCGGTCAAACAGCTGTGGCAGTCAATTTTGGAGGCTGACTACGGATTGTATATGGAGTATGGCTTTTTATTTGTGCTAAATTCACCAGTCATTAATTTCATCAAGTGATGCAGTGCCACCCATGGGGCAGGCACTAGTTGGACAGAAGCCACCGCCCTGCTGTAAAGCCCAATGACTGCTGCTACAGGGGCAGCAGATTGCAATAATGCACAGTTTTGAGCACCTGCACCCAAAACATTGGTATATTTATTCTCAAGCACTCCCCGGGGTACCCCCCTACAGCACTGCTTTGGCCTCGCTCTGATTTACTGCAGCGCCAGTCCCCAGGGCAGCAACCAAAGGGGCTCTGAAGGAGGCCAGCTGCCACTGCCAGTGACTGGAGCATCCTCTGATCCAAACATAAATGACCCCAAAAGCACAGAACAAAGGCTTCCAAAGGCAACTCCGTGAAATACTGTCTTCACATATATACTCTCTTTGCCTTTTATTTTAACCTTTATGCAAGCAACATGCATTGGCTCCTACCCTACTAAAGCATGAGAGAAAAGTTTCACAAGGAGAAAATACCTACTATGGAGAAAAAAAGAGAAAAAAAATAAAAAAGGAACAATCCCTTGAACGTGCAGAACAGTCAATGCCTGAAATTACAGATATTATGACTCCCTTACCAACTTTCCCCTGGTCTTATTTTATGGTTCACTTCACAAGAGTAAGCCTACAGTAATCAGGAACAAAATTCAACTCTAAAAATGTAAAATCCAGCTGTTCAGAAATGTAAAGGCTTTATTTTGTAATTAATTTGACACTAACTACTGAAAGGCTTGGATCTTTAGCAATCACGGAATAAAGATTTTCATTCTCTCCATTTCGAGGAATTTATTTGAAGCATTTTATACTCCCGACGATATCCTGCACGTCCAGCACATAAATGCACACAGGTCTATTTCCTTAGTGGCATCAATAAGAAAGGCTATTTCACTAGCTTTGGTGGACTTTCGAGGTAGTTTTACAACAAACCTGCCTAAAAAGGGGATAGGAGATCGAGCTGCGTGATGCCCACAGAGGAAACCTGAGAGCCAACACAAGCAGCAGCAGCATCCTGCAAGTGGCCAGGGAAGGAGGCAGTGCTCAGGAGCAGGAAGGGGGTGGGGGCTGCAAGGAGCTGCCTTTTCGGATGCTGCACAGGGGTGGCAACGCTGCTGTGGGTGAGCACAGGGCCTGCAGAGCTGCTGCAGCAAAGGACTTCCTGCAGAAGGATGTAAAGCAGGGAGCGATGTTTGGCCGCAGCAGAAAAGCTCTTTGCAGCAGAAACGGGCTGAAACGAGGGCTCCAAAGGACGTTTCACTTGGAAGGAAAAAGCTACCATGCAACCCACGTGCCAGACAGATTAACGAAGCTACGTTGTTAGAGAATTATCTCTGGGTAAGCAAAGGGAAACTTAAAAAGCAACTTCAAGATAAAACTTTTTATGCACATTGCGCCATTGGTGAAGTAAATCCCAGCAAGCCTTTGGGGGCATGCGGTCTGTCCCAAAAGACCAGGAAAAACGAGAGAAATGACAAGCATTGCTGAAGTGGCTAAAGCCACACAGACCCTCTTTCGGGTGCTTGGCAGAGGGGGGATGTGGCATTTCTCACTGGACCAGGTGAAGCCACAAATGACATTTTGGTTTTGCATCCAGAACCACTCATTGCTATAGCTCCATCTATGTGCAGCTATCTGCAGAGCCTCCCTATATCCCATCAAAGTCGTAGCAGAAGAGCTAAGAAGCAGCAGAACAACAGTGAGGAATGTGACAGCTTCATCAGGGCGATGCAGTTTGAATCTGGGCAGTTTTCCTGTATTTCCCCCCCCCCAGATTTGCTGCCCTGCAGCTGCACCAGGCAGTCCTTCGGCCTTGGGTGAGCAGCCGTGGCCTCGCCGCAGCAAAATCAGAAACACAGAAAACGAGGCCGAGCGCCGCTGGAAGCTTTCTGCGCTTTCATGTCTCCCCGGTGGCTTCTTAAAAGCATTGCTGGATCCTGGAAAGCTGCACACATTCTGTCGAAGGCTTTTACAGATGTTTGTTCCCAACCAAGTCAGCTCTTGAGAGTCAGCCTTGCAGATCGTTGTCGTCTGAACTAATACAGCCCGAGCTGGCCTGGTCACAGCAGCTTTCACAGCTGACCTGTCCCTGACCATACAGAAAGAGGGGAGGGAGCTGGTGGAGGAAAAGTCGGGTAACGTAGGAGAAGGAAAGAGAGAGGAGGGCAGGGAGGGTTTCACTGCATGGAGATGGTCCCGCTCTCTTTACTTTCTTAGCTTTGGCTGCCAGAAAACCAAAAGGCAGCTCACCCTGGAAGACAATTGTGTGATATTCTCCCCATGGTCACTTATCCTACTTCTGCTTTCACCCCTACTGAGGGTAATTCCTTTCTCCATGCTTACATCTGCAGCAGCAAGAAATAAAGGCTCGAAATGACCCTGCTGTGGGCCTGATGCTCCCATGAGAGCTGGCTGCAACCTGCTGGGGCAGGGACAGTCCCCTTGTGCCACTGCTCCAGCACCGTGGTCCAAGGCTGGGCTTGGAGCCATAGTTTCACAAAGCAAAATGATCACAACCTGCAGCCTCAGGCATGACCACCGCAATGTCTTCCATCACGGCTAAACCTCACTTCCCAGCCTTTAAGGTTTCAACAAGAGGGGATGTATCAAACATCGTATGTGCTGCGCAATGCAGTGTGCAATAACAAACAGCCGAGCATCTCGGGGCAAGACATGCTCCTTGCTCCCCTTGGTCTTCCTGGAGCTTAGTGACTCAGTGGGTCTTGGCCAGCGTGTCCTGCTCCTTCCCAGAAGGGCTTAGCTCCTCCACCGGAGATGTGCCATGAGGAGACAAGCTGCCCTGTACGCAGCAAAGGCAGACACACATCTCAAGCACAACACGCAGTTACAGGAACCATTTACCAAGGAAGTCTGGAAGAACAACAAGAAGGGAAAGGACCAGTGCCAGGGGACACAAGCATTTTGCTCATCGACAGCACCATGAACCCAGCGCAAATCAGGAAAGAGGGATTATCAGAGATGAAACCAAGAGGGGATCTCCCCTGACTATTCAACCAGTGAGGAGATGTCCCATGTCCCTACCCACAGCCATCTTCAGGGATTAGTAATTATTAGTCAATTAAAAGCAAAGCAGCTTTAGGTTAGAGCAACCACAGCTGTCTAAAATGCTAAAAGCTTCTGCAAAGCAATGTGATAACTGGGGTCATTACTCCCTCCACACCTTATAATTTAGTTAGTCATTGCATCAGGTTACTTCCCTTTGCTCCTGGACTGCGTGGCTGCTCTGCAAGGCTGCCTTATTTGCAGCATATTTTATTATCACCAAAGCAGGGGCTGACAGCTTGAAAGCTTATTGTTGTTAACGTAATAACAGAGCTGGCACAGAAGCAAATTACAAATTGCAGAGGCAACCGGCCGACCCCACACAAGCAAACCTGAACTGGAAAACGAGCACAAGTGAAAAACTCCCTACAACCTTTCCCTTCTGACACACATTGGGACAAAGGGTTGCAATTGCAATTAAAGCAGGAAGGTGAAGCATGGATTTCTCTCCTTAAGTCTAAGTCTCCTAAGGAGATAAGTGCATTAAGGCAAGCATCCATGGGAAAGAAAAAAAAAATCAAAACAGCAGAGACATATCAGGTTTTGCTAGAAGCCATGGAGAAATAAAGGCTCAAGAAGCAAATGCAAACTTTCTTCCCCCTCAGTTTCTACACCATCAAAAGCAGCAGAGTGTGCAGAACCACTGTGGGCAACTCCATACCTCAGGGACACGATGCACATCTGCTTCAAACCCATCTCAATTAAGCAGCCGAACTGACCTATGCTTAGAAATTAAGCATGCAATTTACATTTACACAGGACATTAACGTAGACCTTGCTCAAATGATGTTTGCTTCTCCACATGTTTTTTAATGAAACACCTCTCTCTAAATAAAGAAAGGGAAATATGAAGGACAATATAGGGACCTCAGCTCAGGAGTACTCAGGCTCTCAGTTCCTGCCACGATGCCATGAGGTATAAGCTAAACAAGCAGGGAACAATGCCTGGAGCTTAACTTGGAGACAATAAATCGGACAACAACCATCAGTGTTTGCAAAGCAGGTGAGGATGTCAGAGGGGGCCATGGGATGCTGGCCTCTCTGGTGCAGGATACAGAGAGGGTGGCAGTCAGCCATGCAGAAAATTGCAGGATGCCATAAAAGCAACTTGCTTTCTGAAGCCATACAAGCAACGTGCTTTCTGAAGCCCTGCTTTTCAGCAGCCTGTAGGGCTGTGCAATTTGGTTTTGAGCTGCATTTTATACCTCTGCCTTGACAGCTAGGGCTGCAACATAGTGGTTTGGCTCGTCTATAAAATGCTCCCGTCTCAATTGCTGGGAGTTACAGCTGGGTTCAACAGTTGTCCACGGCCAACTGCTTTGCAGGAGGCTGCAGGATGCACGGCCCAGGCTGCAATGTCCCCCCTCAGGGAAGCTTGCGAGAAAGCAGATGAGCTGCTTGGAGTCACCTGGAGCAGCCTCTGCAGCTGAGATCTGGTTTACAAGGATTCCAGCTGAAGAAATCTCTGCTTTTGCATGGGCTTTTGGTGCCTTTTTTTTTTTTTTTCCCTGTGTGGAAGTCTCATGAGACTTTAAGCAAGCACAGAAGGTGTGAAATCCTGCACCTTCATCTTATGCCAAGTTCTGCAATCAGAGCCACTCTGTGCTGCATCATCTCTGAGAAAGAATGCCAAGTTGTAGGGAAAAGATATATTTCAATACACAATGAGAGAATGGAGGCTTAGCAGTGCTAATAACATTTATTTTTTAGTCTGCCCTCCCCACAGTTTGTGTTTCAGGTCAGGGATGTGCAAACCCCCCTGGGGGGCAAGCTCTTTTTCTTAAACAGAAAGCTCTTTGGCGCAAAAAATTTTTTGGGTCAGTGTCCTTAGGACACTGACCACAACACATCCTGCCTACAGCTGGCACCATGAAAGGATCCTCAAAACCATACGAAACCCCCAAACCATACAAAACCCCCAAACCATGGCTCTCCTGCAGGGCTGGGATTAGACACCGTGATGTTTATAGTACTTGTAATTATTTCAAAGGCTATTTGCTCTGCTTTATGGAAGAAATAATCCTTTACAACTTGGTGCCATGCCATTGAGAAACCACTCACAATTCATTAAAGTTATGTTTTAAATACCAATGTGTGACCCTGCCACCTTTCGAGCTCTGAATAGTGCAAGAACATTGAAAATCCTCATTTCCAATGGTGTTGCTTGTCAGTCCTCAAACATCAGAGCAAGCTCTTTGCCTCCAAGTGACCAAACATCATAAAATCAGATTTTCTTAATAAACCTCCATTAGTGTTTCACCTTGAATGAATAATTCAATTCACAACCGCTGCCTTATTGGAAAAAAATCTGCCAGAACACAGAAAGAAGCTGCCAGGCATCAGACACCATGGAGGGCAAATTAGGGGTAACCGATGCGAGCGGTTGGGGAGCGAATAAAACATTTCTGCTCCATTACTCATCAGGGAGAGCAGCATTCACACGGCTCCATGGGTCAACGCAAAACCGTGTCTCGTGCAGCACCTGGGGGTCACTTTTGTTTGATATTTTTGCCAATGGGTTGCCTCCAGATATGCAGGAACTGTGGCACATCCCTGCCCCAGTCTCTGGGGGATGCCTTAGAAAAGCCGATTTGCCCACAAACACAGCAAGTCCCATCCAACCCCCAGCATGCATCAGCTCTGTACTTGGAGATTTGGGTGTGTGTCTGTGTGTGTTTTTTGTTTGTTTTTCCTCTCAACGCAAACCAGTTGCTGCTGTGGTTATCGAACCACAAAGAAAAGGAAGATTTTTTTAACACTTTTTGGTTCCCCATTTATTTGCACTTCACAATTTTATCAATAACCTGTTGATTAAGGAAAGAAAGAATGATAAAAAATAAGGTTACTAATGTGGGGACTTTCTGTCCAGAAAGTTTTATTTAATGTTAAAATTTTAATAACTGGAGCACTTGCTGCCAAGTGGTTGCTGTAGTGGTGGCACCGCCAGCTCGACTTCCCCAAGCAGTATGCCCTCCCTGCACTGCTCCTTGGTGTTATCACATTACCCAGAGTTTCACGACTTTTATGAGCTCAGACAGACCCCATTAGCTAATCAGTGTTAATGGCTACCCGCTCCATCTTATTCAGGTCAGTACATTTTGAGGAAAGCATGTCTAAGGACCTCCGGGTCTAGTAAGTCTTTTAATAATCCTCCTGTGCATGCACTGGGTATGCATGTGCTAGATTAAACGGTGTGTTTTGTTAGGACCACAAGCAGTTGCCTTCAGAGCTCGTCTCCCCTTATCCCCATAGTGTGCAGGTCCCCCATTGCCACTGCTCTCCCCTGTAGCTGGTGGACACATGAAACAAATCTGTTAATCCAGGAACAAGCAAGAAAAAGCACAGTATGCCCCCCACGGCAATGTTTCTAGGTGCTTTTGAAGAGTGGGGGGGGTTAGACAGCAAGAATGCAATTAATCTCACTTCATGTTACCTATCAGCAATGTGCCAGGTACACAAGCAGGGATGCTGCAAGGACACAAGTCACCCATTCCCTTCCATGTGCACCTTCGGATAAGACAAATTGTGCCTGAGCGGGTCTAACTCGCTTTGCTATGGGGGAAATCTGTGGCTCAGATATTCCCACCCTGCATGCTGCTGACACCCTGGGAGCATCACTTCATTTTTATCAGATTTTATGCAAAACTCCCAAATCTGCTCTTGACGTTAAAATCTTCCCCAAGGAAGCATCAGGCAGCTGGGGCTCCCGCTGCGGTGATGCCTTTGGCACAGAGCGATGCTCTGCACCTACTCCCACCGCCCCGGGCTTGAACCAAGCCCCGACACTGAGCCACAGGTGGGTGCCACAGGGCCAGACCCTCTGCCATAGCGATGTCCATCTTTTTTCCACTGGCTTCTTTCACCAGGAGTGAGTCACCTGCTTCATAACTTGTTGTTCAGATCTCGACTCCTGCACTAACCCCAACCAGCCTCTGCCCACACACAAAGCACGATCAAAGTTAATTCAGAAAGATAACGGCTCCCAGCCTCCCAGATGGAGTGGTCGTTATTTACTTACAAAGTGATTTTGCAGATTGTGACTGTGCAAGCAGCAGTAGCCAGGCATGGTACAAATGGCCAGGCTGTTTTTGCTTCAGAGCACAGGGAACATATTCTCCACGCAAGGAAACACCATAGCTGGGGTGCAATCATGCTCCAAAATTCATTGCATCTGGGGCTTTTTGAGATGCAGAAAAGCCCAGATGCTTCAAGGCTGCTCTGTGCCCTGTCCCTCTTACCAGCACCTGTTAATCCATAATTATCCCCATTTTGGAAGAATAGCAATGGCTGTGGGACTAAAGCACCCTGCCTAAACCACCATTGCTCTTCTGGGGGACACGGGACCCCAAAAGGGCACTGAAGCCACTGTCCCCACAGGTCTCAAGAGCAATCCAAGTTAAAGAACTGCATCGCCATCCCGCAGGGAAGCATGTGGGGCCTCTCCACAACTGCTCAGCCCACTGATAGATTGGTCCTCCTGGCACAGCTGTGATTAATGCCCAAGATGAGCAGTTTTCTTGCTTTTGCCCCATTCCTCATCTAAGATTTTTCTAAGCAAGGTGACAGGCAATGCTGTCAATGTTTAATACATATACTTGCTGTGAAACACTCCCAAAATTAAGTCTTAAAGCCTCAGGAAGACAGGCACATGGCAGCCTTCCTGCTGTCCTCACAATCCACACATGAGCGGGAGCTTTTCAAAAGCTCTCTGGTCCCCAAGCAGGTCTCCTTGGGGAAGCATTGATTTCCTTGCCAAAATCTGGGACACTGGTTTCAGCCCCTCAAGCAGACTCAAGCCCGGTTTTTCTTTCCTATTAGGCAAAAAGAATCACAGCATGGTTTGGGGTGGAAGGCACCTTAAAGCTCATCCTGTTCCAACCCCTGCCAGGGGCAGGGACCCCTCCTGCCAGCCCAGGCTGCCCCCAGCCCCATCCAGCCTGGCCTTGGGCACCTCCAGGGATGGGGCACCCACAGCTCCTTGGGGCAGCCTGGGCCAGGGCCTCGCTGCCCTCAGAGGGAAGAGTTTCTCCCTGATATCTCATCTCAATCTCCCCTCTTTCCGTTTAAAGCCGTTCCCCCTTGACCTGTCACCACGCTCCTGACAAATAGTCCCTTCCCAGCTTTCCTGCAGCACCCTTGGGGCACTGGAAGGCTGCTGTAAGCTCTCCCTTCTCCAGGCCGAACACACCCAGCTCTCTCAGCCTTTCTTCACAGAAGAGCTGCTCCAGCCCCCGAGCATTCTCATTGCCTCCTCTGGCCTGGCTCCCACAGCCCCACATCCTTCTTGTGCTGGGGGCCCCAGACCTGGATGCAGTACTGGGAAAAAAAAGGCCATGAGACCGTCACCCGTCTCCATGTCTGCTACTGACTCTCCACGTGGCCTCAGCCACGTCATTCATCTTACTTGACCCCATCCACACCAGTGACCTGCTGCTCTCCCGCTGTAACTCTGTCATCCCATCTGCTATTGCCTGGACGCCTGCAGAATGAGGCTCCTAATCTCAAATCCCTTTTCAATGTATGCTAAACATGTATCAACTACAAGCACTGACCAAATTTACTTACCCATGCCAGTTACATTCCTGGCAGTGCAAGGGATGCTCTCAGTGGGGCAGTACCTATTTAGTGCTGGGGAGGTACCATCACCCCAGAACCAAGCAAACTATGTAGATAATAATCCCACGAAGGGAAGGGACTTTGCGGTTGTGGGTGCAAGAACTCGGATGGGCAGCTTGCAAGGATGCAGGGATTATTACTGTTCTCCAGCAGGTGTTTAAAAGGGTCTTGGTTCAAGACAGGTTTGCTAGATGCTACAGCAACAATAAGAAGAAGCTCCAACTCCCTGAAGCCAAAATTGAGCTGACATAAGCACAAAATAAGAAGTGACAGAGCTCAAGACATTACCTGGGGGTGGAGAGTTAGGCTTTAAAGAGACCGCAAGGAAGGAGGCAGGTACACGGTGGCTAATCTCCTCCAACCAGCAATTAATCCCATCCCTGCATCAGCAGCCATCACTCACATTGCTCCCAGGGCAGAAAGACAGTGGCAATATAGCACAGCACATCTGGAGAAAAAAACAACTTTATGCTCAACTGTTCCAAAAACTGTCCAAAACCTACCAAACTTTGCAACAAGCACCACGGCACACAGAGGCTTGCAGAAGGAGCAGGCTGGCTTCATTGTGCTCCTCAGCACAGACTTGTCTGGATGAGCATGCTTTATCAGCCAGTGAAACAGTGAAGGGAACTTAAAGTGAATTGATAAAGAGCATTAACCTCAGAATGAACTATCGCTTCCAGCCCTGCAGTGGCCAAATTTGGCTTTGAATTTTAACTAAACAAGGTTAAAGCCTCTAATTCCGGAAAACCATCTTGCAGAGAGCTTTAATGCGCTCTAATGAGCTTCTCTGAATCCTAACATAATTCTCCACTTGCAGCATAAACTAAAACACTGAAATCATAATAAAGCATGAAATTGCCCTGTGGACAGGAGAGAATATGGTACAAAAATGAAGCTTATTATTATCTTGAGCTGTCAACAATCCCTGCAAAAGACCTGCTAGAAGGGGCCAAAGTGCACACCCCGGGCTGGGCACGTGTCCGAGGTCCCTTCCTGGCATCAGGTCAGTGCAAAGTGTGAGCTGTGCGACATCTCTGCATTTAATCTGCAGTTTAAAAGCACAAGGAGGGCAAGAGGCTGAGTAAATGCATTTCTCTGCATGAGATGTGAACCCATGAAGTCTGCCTAGCACAAATATTAATACTGTCGGTGCCACAGATTGTCTTTGGGAGATCGAAAGCAGCTCAACAAGCAGGTGTGGAAAAAAAGGCGACAGATTTTTGCATGAGTAAGGCAAGATAGATGTGTTTGAGAAAAATGGAAAAAGAAAAAAAAAAAAGCACCAAAACCCACCAAGCAAGCAACAGCCTCCCACGTGAGAGGGTAAGGAGAGGAGAAGTGGGAGCGCCTGGGGATAAGCAGTTTTCCTCTCCGGCATCTCAGCACCAAGGGATGCTGACACGGTGAGCTAGAGCAGAAGCCCCCTTTGCCCCCAGCACCAGGTCCCCTGTGGCTATATGAAAGGATTAATTTTCCCACCTGAGGAGAGGTTTGGACCCTACATCTCTTACAGGCCAGGGAGGCTTCTTCGCTTCACAGCTGTCTGCAGCAAGGCAGTGAAGCGGGTGTGAACATCAGTGATTCCCCTCTGGTGGTTTGTTCTCCAAGGAGAGACCTACAGAGTGGTCTGATAGCCATCACCACAACACACCCAGCAGCTCCTCAGCTCTGTCTGTGTCGGGCTGCAAAATCCCCTGGATGCCAGCAGCTCCCTGAATCCCTTCCCGAAGCCAAGCCTGTCTCCCAGGGCAAGGACAGACCAAGAAATGTCACGCCAACCAAAAGCCCCCTACTCCTATCCACGTGCTGACACCAACTGCACAGCAGAGGATGCGGCTTTATTTCAAGACTCCACACGTTACTTCAAGACTCAGGACTTAAAAAACAACTTGAACAAGGTGAAGATAGGGCCCATGAAGCACGTCTCCATGCACGGCTGTCGTCTGATCTCTGCCCCCTGGCTCCTCCTTGCCATCACTTGGTTGCCATCATTTCAGATGCTTTCCTCAGCTGCTGCCCGGGCTGTGCTGTAAATCTCCTCTCTCCCGCTGCCTAATTACTCAAATTATTAAAAAAATATTCATAAAACTGAATATTGCAATATCTGGCCATGCTTCACCTCTTCTCCTTGCTCTTTGTCCTGCCATCAAGATAGTTGATAATCCCCTCCCTCTGCTCAGGCAGTTCTCCTGACCCTGCTTCAGTCTCTTGAGCTCTCTGCTTTCCAGATGCTTTAAATTTAGCTCCTCAAAATGTTTTAATAAAGGCAGTATTTTGTAAAAAACTACTGTTTCATTATTTCAATGTATTTTAAAGGTTTCACTTGGCTAAAGAGAAGGGGGATGGCAGGGACACGAACCCCAAGATCTGCAGGAAGGTTTTCATCCTGGCCCTTCCCAGCTTTGCATAGCCCTCCCGAAACACCTGGGATGTGCTGCAGAAATTCCTCCACTTGATCCCAGCCAAAACCATTGCAAACTACTCCAAACCACTGCATTTCAACATCCTGGACCCCAAGTCAGCTTCAATTTCCCAAACAGACTTTGCCAGCCCTGTGCAGCAGCAACAGGTTAGCAGCAGATTTGGTATGGTCTGAGATTTTGGCTGGGATTTCTCAAGAAACGTTTTAACACGTTTTGCTGAGGCATCGGGGTGCCTCCCACTAGTGAAAGCCTGGTGCCACCGTGAAAAGAAGTTAAATAAACAAATAAATAATCACCTTTTCATGACTCAAGCCTGTTTCCTCTCTGTATTCAGTATTGTAGCTGCTTATTCCCTCAATTTAAACACTGAGTTTAAATAAGAATTAAAAGGAGAACACAAGGGGTTATTGAAGTGTTGGTTTTCAACAACACCCTAAGTCTCCCAGGCTGAGGAAGGGCTCCTGCAATGCACAGGAGCATCCCAGGGGCGTGCAGGGAGCCACTGCACGACGCCTGGCACGTGCGGGTTTGTGCATCCTCCCTTCTGAAAGCCAGAAACCTTTCCCCAGCATTGCTAGAAAATTAGGGGTTTGATTTTTTTTCCCCTATCAATTCATGCACTTCCAGTATCTGCTGGATTCATACTTTCTCAATGTTCTTTTGTGTTCCCCCCCCAGGGGAAAAGCATTTTCCAGGGAAAAGCACTTTGCCTTCTGATGGCACAGAGGGACGTGGGGTGCCTCCTGCCCACACTGGGGAAGCCTGGGGCACACAAAAAAGCAGCTCACAGCATCGACGGCATTTCAGACCCTTTTGTTTTGGGGTCCACACCCCCTGCGTGCGTTAACACCTGGAAAATGGGGCTGAAGATCACGCTTTCCTGGGCAAAGTCATTACAAAGATGAGACAGTCCTTCCCTGGGCATCCCACCCCACTCGGAGAGATCCACAAACAGCCGGGGCTGGGGGGGTTATACAGAGAATGCACTGTGCTGGGCAGGGAGCTACAAAACAAGGGACAAATCCTCCTGAAGACCAAACCCTGTACGAAGGCAGTGGTGGAGGGCAGGTGGAACATCACAGCAGCTGCAAGACCTTTAAGGAGCAGTGGCTGTCCCCTTCTCAACACCGATGTGTCCAGACAGTTGTCACAGCAAGGGTGCACTGCATTTGCCGCGCAGGCCTTGGACTCCAGCTCCCTTTCCTAGCTCCTTTGTAATTTAATTTACTTTCTGGAAGCTTGGTTTTAAAGAACAGCGCAAGGAGATACCTGAAAACATTAATTTAGAGAGCAACATGTTTTCAGCTCCTCTAAACAGAAGAACTGAAGCAAGCGGAAGGCAGGAACAAGCCAGTGCCACCAAGCAAATCTCAGGATGCCTTAAAAGAAAAGCAACCTTACAGCTTGAATAAGGATTCTGCATGAGAATACAAAGATGTATGAGGTTTATTTCGCTTTGCTCCATGACTGCTATAAAGTGCCAAGATCTGTGCACGCTGCCACTGAACCAATGTTTTGTAAAGAGGTACAGAAACTCCGAATGAAGGTGAACTTGTTCAGCACCCTCCCTGGAGCTGTGCTTATTTGATTTATGTCCTGGCTCAAACCTCATGCAAGCCTTGGGAGAGCCATCCAGCCTGGCTATGCACTTCAGCAATAATGTAAAAGCAGAAGGAAAAACATTTCTTGCTTTCACAAACCACCGCAGAAGCTCAGTCCTCCCCTGCAGAACGTTTCCAGCTACAGAGCAAAGGTTATATCCAGTTCTGCTGTGGCACCCCAAAGCGATCCTCACAAATCCCTGATTTGAAACTACGAAGTGCCCAAACAGGGCTTTTCTCAAACTTCACACTTCTTTCTAATTGTGAGGTTGGAGTGCCATTGCAGCCCTGATGTTTGGACAAAATTCAAATAGGTGGTGACTCAGGAAGCAATGAATGAGTGGTTGTTTTCTTCCCAGTAAGATTCAAAGCAATTGAAAGGTAGTGGTTGAGGCCCAAAAAACTCTGCACGAGTTATCTGGATATTCAGTAAGGTGCAGACTGGATGCTGAACAGGTGTTTTGGAGCCCTGAGCAAATGAGAGCATCCTGGACTGTGGGTGCTCCAGATCCTTGCAAACCTGAATGTCTCCAGGCAGTTGCACAAATGGGGAGCAGAAGGACACATTTCCCTGCCGGAGCATCCTGGCATTATAATTTGCCATCTTATCAAGTTTATCCAACGTCTCTTTTAACAAATGTGTGTTGGTCCTTGGTGCTCTCACTGTTCATGTGACTCTGCAATGGTCTTCCTTATTTCAGAGCCCATATCTGCCTTGCACATTTTGCATTTCGTTCGGAACACATATATCCTGCTAGTGACATTTATGGGTACACCACAGCTCCCGTAACACGAGGACACACTAAAACCCTTGAGGTTGATGCATTTCTTTGTGCCTTCCGAGCTAAGCTAGAAATCCTCACACAGCGAAAGGTAAATAACACGCTTTCACAGGTTTTGTGGGCAAACAAACAAATCATCTGACGAAACACCGCTTCTATTTTTGGGCTCTGGTCCTGGAAAAGCGCTGTGCTCCTTGTGGGCTCTGAGAGGCGAGCATTTCCAGTGCTCTCATTAATCACTTTTTAATGGAAAGCAGACAAAAAAAATGCACCTAATGAGGAGGCCAGGGAGATGATTACCCCCCAGGAACAGGAAGGTTGTATTTCATTTTGAAAACAACCGGGATACTCTGTCAGCTCAGTCCGTACCGATAGCCTCTGCTGCTGCCCTTGTCACGGAGTTAAACACGGTCACCCTCGTGGTTTGCTATGCAAAGGATTCGCCCTCATAGCATTAATGCTTTGGGCTTTGGCGGCCATCCCCAAACACAACAAGACATCATGTACATCGCACAGCCACCAAACTCAGCATGGCAAGCAAGAAATGCAAATGCAAAGAGATGCAGAGCGAGAAAAAAGTTTTCCTGCAGCTCCATAAAGCCTAATACTGCCCTGGGCTAAGCACACACATGCTACGGAGACATGATGCCCTGCAGTACTTGTTTTAATGACCCTGCATACACCTGGAAAGCCACTGCATGCAGTGGATAGCTTTATGTGCACTGCCTTCAAAGACTGGCGGCATTTTGGAGGGAGCCAGGGCTTTGCTTTTGCCATACAGGACAGCATCTCCTTATTGTGGAACATTATGGTAATTTCTGCAGCAAAACCTCGTATATCTCATGCGAGCACAAGCAACACCTCTGCCCAAGCAACTCAAATTCCCACTTTTTAATTGTAATAATGTCTCCATTTCCACTGTCTCCCACAATTTGAGGCAGAGTCCCTCTTTTTTGCCACACACCTTTTTATTTCCTGAAAGAGGAGGGAAAAAGGCTGCAGGAGAGGGAGAATTCACCCTCCTCCCCAAGATCTGTCTGTCCACACACAGACATAGCACACATACACACATACTTATAGGCACAAGAGTGCACACATTAACAGTGTGTTAACGATTCTACACCCTGCAATGCAGGTGGTACCTGTGCTCCCACCTCCCCTTACAACCATGGCCATAAAACGCGACGCAGCTAACTTTCAGCATGAAACTTGTGCACTATTTGGGGGGTATTGGAGCCTGCATTGACCATGAACTTTTTTTTTTTTTAATAAAAAGGAAGAAAATGTAAATTCGCACATCACTCACCTCTAACTGTGGTGTTCTTTAATTAAAATATCATTGCAGCTGGCAATGTTGATTTTTAGCTCTCAAGGTTTTCAATGCTATTGCTAAGCCCTCTAAGATGCTGTTGGCTGTCGGCAAAATGCTTCATAGTCTCCATTTCACCCCGGCCAGTGTGAGCCCAAGTGGATGCCAGGTATTTCATGTGGTCGTTTTCCTTGGCAAGTAATAAAACGCTGGCAGGGAAGAAAAGCTCCTTCTCTTCATCTCAGCGTAAAAGCAAAGTGTTTCCACACCACGTAGGGTATTTTTTGGGAGAAATTTGGCATTTTTCTTCCTCTTCACTGTTTCTCTTTGCAAAGAGAATTTTTAAAGGATGTAACCACAATGTTAATGGTTAATCCTGACCCATACAGTGACCCCAAAATGCAACATAATTTTGCCATGCTGGTTTTCATGCTGAAGAAAGTTTTGCTTATTGTTTATTTTTTACTTAAGCGCAAAGTATAAACACGTTTGGAAGCTCTTGCAATCCAGAGAATTTTGCTACCGGCAGCTCAAAACATGAGCAGCCCTTTCCTCCACTGCATCCCTGCTGTGAGCGATACAAGGTACCAGTCACCGTATCTCCTGAGATGAGTCTGGGGAAACATCAGATCAGATGCTGCACCAGATATGTGCTGCAAATCAGCACCGCGGAATAACTTACAGCCCACCAAATGCCACAAAAACTAAGGGGTGACAATATCTTAATGCCAGCTCTTGCACCATGCCATAAAGCTGTCTTCCACAGCAAAATAACTCTCTCGAGCTCCTGAGGCGTGAAGATGCTAAATGATGCATAGGAGGCAGCGCGAAGGTTGGTACGGAGATGGTTCACAAAGCCTCGGTTTGGGGGTTCCATCCCCCAAAATGCTCAAGGGTGTTAGTTTTGTTCAGGGGTTGTGCTAATGTCTTTGGAACAGCACCTGCCAGCTTTAGTGGTGACCTGACACTGATATCATGAAGGCTAATGAGCCATATTAGCATCATTAGGACATGACATGCTCCATTCAGCCCAATCACCTTCTTCAAACAGTCTCCATCTGAAAATTGCTTCTAAATAGATGCATTTTTAAATGCAGGTGAAGAAAGCCATGTTGGTAAACCACAGCTAGGGAGGCTGGACAGGAAAGCCATGATTAATTGAATCACTTAGAACAGACAACAAAAACATGGACGTGGCTAGAGTGCTGATGATTATATGATGTACAAGCAACTGAAAATTAATAAGTATACCCTAACACACACAGACACTCTGAAAAAAAGACGGAACAGAGTTGCAACCTTAACAGGGTGACAAAGTTCCTTAAATACAAAATAGAGCTATTTTTTTAATATCATTCAACATGATTAGGTAGGAAATTACAACTTTAGTAAAGGTCAATAAAGCTCAAAGCATCATCGTTTTCTCCTTCTGCACTGAAATCCCCCAAACCATGCTGCTGGGCCAGGCTGCTCCTTATTGCCCAGCCCTAGCACCGCCGTGGGATGAACACTTTTGCAGAACATTAAACAATTACCGACGTTTCCATGAGAGCTGTGATTAATGTGCAAATGGCACCAAAGCAGCAGCTCAGCTTGCCCTGGGTAGGAAATGATGCTGTAAAAGCAAATGTAGCTAAACATGCCCATGCTGCCACCCAGCCCAGCAGCAACTTGCAAGGAAAGAATGAAAGGCAAGGAAAAGAAAAAAGAAGAATAATAAAAAAAAAGCACAGGTATTTAGGATAAAGCCCTGAAATCACTTTGCATATAGCATAATGCCCTGATGGATCTGAGCCCAGCCCAGCAGTGAACTGCTTTCCAGGGTTGGATGGAGAAGTAGACCAGGGTTTGGCCACACAGCTCTTGGGCTGTGTGAGGATGGGTCCATGATATTCCCATGCCCAGCAGCATCTTGGCTCTGCTGTCAAAATAAAACCACCCTGTATGTTCCCCTAGGCATCCTATAGCTCCAGTGTGACATGCTCAGACCCTCTCAAGAGCCCAAACTCCCCCTTCCCATGCCCCAGCGATACCTTTCACTTGGTCTACAATTACTGAAGTCTTCCCTGTGCTTAACCCACAATTTTTCTCCACTTTGCCCTCTCCCCATTATGTTCTGCCCTGCATGAATGCAAATCCCCTCCATGTTCACCCCAGGGATTTGCATCCCCTGTTCTCCTGGACCTCATGCCCAGCCCGAGAGCTGCGTGCTCCTTCCGTATTGCTCCGGCCCCAAGAGCATCTCTGCATCCCTACAACAATACCCAAAAATGGAAATGACTTTCCAGAAGAGCCAGAAGTGCCAGGAATTAATTTGCCTCTAATCTTCCAGCCCGTGGCTTCTGTACAAGAATACCAATTCACAGTCTGCTCAGGCACCCACCTGGCGGGGTTAAATTTACTCGTTGAATGGGCAGAAAAGAAACAAGGAAATATAAAACCATTTGAAAAGCCAGTGACAAACTTCTGAACCAAAGCCCTGTGGCAGGCAGAGGAGATGCAGCTGGGACTTCCTCAAAAAAAAAAAAAAAAAAAAAGCAGCAAACAAATGCTGGGAGGAATATCCCCCTTTACCACGCTTTACCACCATGGCACAGTATTAAAGCAAGTTTGACTGTGATGCAGTCACAACTTACAGGAGATTTTTGGTATCTGTGGGGAGTGATAAAGACTTGAGTTGTTATTTTTACTTTAATAACAGCCAAAATAATTTAAGGAAAGTATGTAAAGCCCTTTCGGCAGCTGGGGCCAGGGACACCCTTCTGTCCATGAACATCTCCCTTGCTGCTCCTTGAAAATCAAAGCTCGTGGCCCCCTGCAGCATCAGCAGGGCTGGGCCGGGGGCACTGCAAGGGGAAGGGGCCCCTGCTGCACCGCACAGCATCGGCCAGAGCATCACATGGAGGAAGGGACGTGATCTGCTGCGTCTGCAATCTGATCTTGTCACGGCAAGATCATTAATGACAGCGCTGGTGTGCACACAGAGCTGCGTTCAGCAAAGCAGCCTGCAGCCAGATCGTGCACACCAACGGGATGGGGCTGCCACTGATACACAGCTGGAAAAAATCAAGGTGTATCTAATGGTTTTCCCACTGTGACACTGAGGAAGACACGAGCTCAGTCCATCAGGCAGGATCTGGCCTTGATGCTACATTTCCCTACTGGCTAGCAGGCGGCACAGACAACTGGGCGCCCAGGCAGAGCTGGCATTAAAGCACAGGATAAGGCAGCCGCTCAGATCCGTAGTTCCATGACTCAGAAACGCACTTGCCGCTGTGCTTTTTAATCAGCCAAATAAATTGTTCCGAGACCTTACAGTACATGGCAGTAGGAAACGAGATCCTGCTGCGGGTGTCAGAAGGGGTCAGCAGGCGACGCTTCACTTGTCCCTTCCCCCCGTCCTCGTGCCACCTGCCTCCAGCCACTGCCACCCATCACCCCAGCGGGCTCCCAGGCGAATTGAGGGAAGCAGCCTGCAGGGCGCCTTGCTGCTGCCAGAAATTCACGCCAAAGCAGCACCTCCATCCCACCAGCAAGGGCAAGGAAAGGCTTTGGAGACTCGAAGCTGTGTTTCAGCTCGCTGGGTTGTATTAAATGCAGCCGACTCCCCAGCCTCCCTCCCGCTGCACGCAGCACAGGGTGAACTCACTGAGGCATAAAATAACTGCACAGGTGAGCTATTAGGAAACGCGTCAAAACCTTCCTTCCAAATCCATTACTCTGGTAACTCGTAAAAGTACCGTTACATCTGGGGCTTATCACAAACACACACAAAAAATAGGTCAGGAGAAAATGTGGCTGAACAGCATAAACAGGGACTGGAAGTTGAGAGGGCTGCAGCAAAGCCTGATCCCTTTTAGGGAGGTAGCTTGTATCCTCATGGTGCAAGATTGAAATAATGCCACTATTTATAAATGGCCCTTTAAAAATAGAAATGTCACTCTTCCTTGCTAGGAAATTGTCAGATTTTTTTTTCTCAAATACGGGTGAGAGGGGAGAGAAATAATAATAATAATAGTAATAACAATAAAAGACGTATTATATGCGTTATACAGGGAAAGATGCATTTTTTATTAGCCTTCTTACAGCCACATCGCCGCATCGTTGCAGGGTGATGAAGTAATGGTGTAACACCTCTGGACCGCTCAGTGCTTGTGGCTCTGCAGCACCAGCAGCCTCTGTCAAACCCCAGTGCTCGGGGCCCCTCCAGCAGCAGGGAGATGGGGAGAGGGAATAGAGACATCGTCCCCATGCGCTGTGTGCCAAGGACACACCGAAAGCCGTGCGAGAGGAGCCCACAGGAGCTGGTCTGGGGCACTGGCATTGGCGAGAGCCGATGGGTGAGATGACGCATGCAGTATTTTTTTTGGGGAACGCAGGTAGTCATGTAGCACTGTGTCAACAGGGAAATAGTGGCCGACCTCACAGTACTGCGGGAGCAGACTTAAAGAGGCGTTGATTCCTTCTAGACTAAATCCGTGATCGCTTTGGTACAAGGCAGCTGGATAAGAGGTCTGCAAGGCCAGGTTGCAACAACATCCCAGCAAAGCAGAATAACTATGTATACCAGAGGGATAGTATAAAGGACTGAAGGAAGTCAATGTGTGAAATAGATGAAAAAGCAGATAAAACGGCACATTTAAGTAGAAGAACCCAGAGCTGTTTCCCCAGAGATGGTATTTTCTGCTGCCATTAGTCATGAAGCACAAAAGGGGCAGCAGCCCATGACCGGTTTTCTGTCGAGAGCCTTGGCTTTGATTGCAGCGGCGCAGAGAAATCCCTCGCATCTCCTTTGGCGTAAACATCCCCATTCCCCCCCAGAACATCTCTGTGGCCCTTCAAAGAATCCAGCAGTAAATAGAGAAGCCAGCAACCTTGTCTTTCCTTAACAAATGGCTTTCAGCCAAAAGATCCAAAGTGCTCAGTGGCAGCAGCCTCTCTCACACTCCCGCAGCACCTCCACACGCCTGCGGCTTCGGCTCCGCGCTGCTCCTGCCTGCTTCTGCCAGCCGAGCCCAACCCTCATTAACCCTCAGCCATGGCTCACTGAGAGAGAGGAGCCTGCAGGAAAACACATCTCTGGTCCAAATGCACCACTTCTGTTACACACATTGAGCAAATCTCAATGGGTTTCTTACTGCTAAATAGAGTAAGTCCTCCTGTGCATGCGGACTTGGTTGTCGATACAAGCCTCCAGCTTCATTTAGTGCCTATTAGCCTCCAAGGAAAGAAAACAGCTATTCCCCTCTGCAAATAGTGATGATGGTGCATGTATGTGGCACTTGCAAAGCCTCAGTGGATGCTACCGGTCCCCTTGCAGACTCACGCTCTCCACCAGGAATTTGGCAATGCACCTAGGGGCAAAATGAGTGCTGCACAGTTGCACTGAGCACGCTGGGGTCACCACCAGGAGAGCCGAAGGCCAGATGCACGGTAAAACTGCTGGGTCTTGCTGCTAGAGATGCCAAATGCAAGCCTGGATGGAGGAAGGACTCAGGGAGCGAGCTCTCAACAAGGGCTGGAGTTGGGAGCTCACCACCTTCCTCCCCAGCAAGCACGAGCTTTGCAGGCAAAGGCAGGGCAGTTTGCAAAAACAAGCTGCATTTCTTCCTCGATTTGTTCTTTCCTTAGGACATTCCGAAAAGCCAATTGTCAATTTTTTTTTGTTGTTCACTTGTGGGCCCTTCCAAGGATTAATTAGTTTGGAGTATTTGAGTCATTATGGCTTGGTGATTTTTGGAAAGGAAGAAGAATGAAACACAAGCAGGGAAGTGAGCAACAGAAACTCTGTGCAAAAGCACCAGAGCCTTCTCTACTTTTTCTTCACTTTTTTTTTTTTTTAAAAAATAAAAGGGACCCTTTCTAGAAAGGCTGCCAGAGTAGAACAGCTCAGCTTTGAAGCATGCAGTTTGGTCCTGTAATAGGATTTTTAAATACAGATGTCCAGTGTTGCTTGGCAAGAAATTGGGTCTGCTTTAGCTGATTTGTGAGGGTTCAAATTCTGGGTACAAGGTGGCCCCACAGCTCTGGTTATTAATCGTGCGAGGAACAATGGAGCACGAAGCCCCAGCTCTGGGACACCAGCACAAAGCTGCAAGGAATAGCTCAGCAACCTCTCCTGCACAACACATTCAAAAAGAGCAATAAAAATGTATAGCAAATCATCTGCAAGATAGAAAGTCAGGTGCATGAACTCTAAGACCCTCGGTCAGCCCTTCAACTCATCAGCAGCTCCAGGGCTCAGACCCTACCCGTGAGAAACCAGCAGAAAGCTGCAGTCCACAGATTCATTTCCACCCATGAGGCTAGCAAGAATCCATGCTCTGAGTCAACAACTGGGAAAAGCACCGTGCTGTAACTTCCTTCCTGCTCCCCCAGAAAGCATCCACATCTTTGCCAACCCAAAAGGCCACTTGAAGCCTCTGCACATCCCATTCTCCCCAGGACGTGCTGTGCTATCCACATTTCCTTGCTGGGGAGGGTAGGGGTGGGCCAGGAAAAAAAAAGGGGGGGGCGGGGGGGAGGTGTTTAGAGAGACTTAAGTTCTCCAGTTAATTCCCTGGCTCACCTATTAGAAGAGAAGGGAAAATTTCCAGCCTAGAGGTGTTCAAAAAAAAAATCTTCCTATTTTCTATTATATATATATACTATTATATATATAAATAATATAATAATAATATTATTACATAGAATATATATCTTATTATATGTTTCTATTCAACATCTCCATCGACGACCTTGATGAGGGAATAGTGTCCACCCTCAGCAAGCATGCCGATGACACAAAGCTGGGAGGAGTGGCTGACGCCAGAAGGCTGTGCTGCCATTCAGCGAGACCTGGACAGGCTGGAGAGGTGGGCAGGAAGAAACCAAATGAGGTTTAATAAGAGCAAGCGTAGAGTCCTGCACCTGGGAAGGAATAACCACATGTATCAGTACAGGCTGGGGGGCGACCTGCTGGAGAGGAGCTCTATGGAGAAGGACCTGGGGATCCTGGTGGACGACAGGTTGGCCATGAGCCGGCAGTGTGCCCTCGTGGCCAAGAAGGGCAACGGGATCCTGGCATGCATTAAAAGGAGCATGGCCAGCAGGTCAAGGGAGGTGATCCTCCCCCTCTACTCTGCCCTGGTCAGGCCTCACCTGGAGTACTGTGTCCAGTTCTGGGCTCCCCAGTACGAAAAAGACAGGGCTCTCCTGGAAAGAGTCCAGCGGAGGGCCACAAAGATGATACGGGGCCTGGAGCATCTTCCCTATGAGGAAAGGCTGAGAGACCTGGGTCTGTTCAGCCTTGATATAAGAAGACTGAGAGGGGATCTTATTGATGTTTACAAATATCTTAAGTGGGGGAGACAGAGGGATTTGGCCAACCTCTTTTCAGTGGTTTGTGGGGACAGGACAAGGGGCAGAGGCCACAAAATGGAGCACAGGAAGTTCTGCACCAATGTGAGAAAGAATTTCTTCACAGTGAGGGTGACGGAGCACTGGAACAGGCTGCCCAGAGAGGTTGTGGGGTCTCCTTCTCTGGAGATATTCAAGGCCTGTCTGGACACCTACCTGGGCAACCTGCTCTAGGGAACCTGCTTTGGCAGGGGGGTTGGACCCGATGATCTCTCGAGGTTCCTTCCAACCCCTACAATTCTGTGATTCTGTGACTCATTCTGCGATATGCACATGTGCATATATATAATAAAAATGATCTCAAAGTCATCTATATTATTCACAAAAGGACAAGGAAAATCACACAAATCAGAGCTGCTTGCACCAATGCACTTAACCCATCAGTTGTGAAACCACTTATACTAGTCCCCTTCTCCACCCAGTCCCCATTAAAAATCCACTTTTCAGATGCTGAGCTCATTGTATTACCGCTCCGCACCACAGCAGCCTGTTCCAATAGCAACTAATTGCTAACAAGCTCATTACAAGACGAAAGCAGCAGGAGTGTAATGCTGGAATTTTTTTGCCTGTCTGCAACACGAACAGCTGGCCACCAAACCTAGAGGACTAATCTAATTAAACGCTAACAAAAATACCTATATCAATGGTGGAAAAACTACCTTTTCATGCAGGCATAAATGTTCCCTCCTCAAAGTTCATCAGAACTTTGTCAATTCCGAAGATGTTTCCGACCGCTGCGCTCAGGGGGAGATGGAGGATGCGTGATCTGAGCCCAGCTGCGTGCTGCGAACACACACGCTGGCATCTGGGAGCACAGGTAAGGAAGGGAAAGCAGATGTTGGCAAGGGCACTTTGCTGTAAGAACAAGGGGACGTGGGGGTTGGTGGAAAGCTGCTGCTTTGGATGCAGGTTGCATGAGTCAGGCTCGCTCCAGAGCTATTCCAGTTTGGCCAGAAAATAGAGGAATTGCTTGATCCTGGCTGATGTTTGACATATAGCTCCTTCTGCTTGAAGTGTTTGCATTTCTTTGCTGATTGCTTCGCTCTGAGTCATGCTGGACATCAGGCCCCCCCCGTGCACCCTCTGCTATGGCCAGCAGCAGGAGGGCCGCGAGGTAGCAGCCACCCAAGCACTGGGCTCTCCCCACTTGGGGTAAGCGTGCCCATGGGTGCTGTGTAAGGACCTTGGGGTCCCTTTCCACCCTCCCTCCTGCAGCTTGGCACTGCAGCATGGTCCCAGGGGAGCTGGGCTTCAAGCCCATGCTCAAGTGCAGGATGCAAGTAGGGCGAGACGGATCCCCGCAGCAGCTCCTCCATCTCCAGGTACTAAAGAAATCCAGGACAGAGAACACAATAGAAAACTGTGAATAAATCTACAACTCATCACCCCAAGCCAGAGCTAAAGCCCTTGTGCAAACCTTGCTGCCTTCACCACACGGGAAAGAGACTCCAAAGCTTTTTCTGATCCATTGTTAAAGTTCACGAGCAGCTAAATATTCACTTGCTTTATCACATCACAAGCAATTTGTTTTGCAAAGTTTATGAGTGTTCCCTCAAGGGCTTGGTTTTACAACACTTGTTTAACCAGGATTTTGCAAGTCTGCAATGAAACCAGCTTGCTGCTCACTTCGAGCTGGGTTTTGCTCATCTTTTGAACCTCTCCAACAAGCCCTGCACCTCTCAGCTCTCTCCAGTCCATGCAACAGGGGCAGCAAAATATACTGCTTCAAGGACTTCCACACCAGTGCTGGTGCAACACTAAATAAAGCCATTTTTAAAGCACTGTAGGTGCACTAATTCTGCATCGCTGACATCCAGAGCTTCCAAACAACTTTCTCAAGAGGCAGTGCAAAGCTAACCCACTGCACAATGCAGCCTACTGCTGATTTTCTTTCAAAATAGCAGCATGTTTTCATCATGATGAGCTTTAGCCTTATTGTGTATGAGCTTTTCTTCCACCCATTATTCAGCTGCTGCTGCTTTTTACATTTAAAAGATAAGCAATTAGCAAGTGAGCTCCGTGCATAATGCAATCAACTTGCAACAGGTGGGCTGCATCCCCCGACTCCGGCCCGGGCTGCCCAAATCTGCACACAGGAACCTATTTCCTCGATGTCTAACATCAAAAAGGGCATGACATTTACAAATCCAAAGGAGAGCAAGATGAAAACTGAGCAAGTGTCAGACTCATGCTAACAAGCCCTGATGTCTCAGAAAGCACTTCTAAAACAAACAGGTTGCCAGATATCAAGTATTTTTTCTCACTCTGCTGTTTAGTTGCTGGGAAACTACCATTTTTGAGGCATCTCACACCCATTTGCAATTGTTACTTGTTCCCTGACAGAGGTCAAACCTCTGTGCTTGAGTCCATCCAGCAGCGAGGTGAAGAGAGACTGTGATGCTTTAGATGGGAAAATTAGGAATGGAGACCTGAGCACCCCTCTAGGTGCTGGGCTTTTTAAGACCTAAAGTCAGCAGTCCCACTAATAACCTGTCTTAGCACAGCATAAGGGCTCACGCAGTTGGCACCAGTGGTTAAGTCATCCCTTCATCTCCTCTGGGTGCCCACCTTTAACAAGAGAGGCAGGCAACGGAGGACAAAGAAGCAAAACCACTTCAAAAAAGTGGAGGTAAACCAAAACAAAATGCAGGATTTCCCATGGGAAGTTGTTTGGGCTTGTGTGCCTGGCTGTACAGAAGAAAATTGCACCTGCTCTAGAAGGCTGATTCCACCAGAGTCACCCATAGGGAATTTCTGGTTTATTTATTCTTATTTTTTTTCCTCTATTTATTCATTTAACCCTTCTGGCAGTTTCATCCATGCTCCTGGAGAGCATCCCCATCCAGCCCTCACCATAAGGCATCCCTCACCGTAGTGCTGCAGCCAGGGTTGCTGCCACTAATAATGGATTGAAGAGACCAAAGATCTGTTCTAGTGCTTTTTGTTTCACCTTCTTACAATCGTCTTTGTAGAAATGACATATTAAGCACTTCTATGTTGCAAAGCTGTTATCATGTTTTCTTTCTCATTTTCTTTCTCTTTTTCTTCCCCCTAAATACCCTTTTTCCCCAAATCCACCCTCTTTTCACACTGCCCTGGGATACTCAGATCAGGGCTGAGATCTCCATCAGCTGCAGGTGGTGAGCATCTCCAAGAAGTCAATGGCACCCTCGGTCCTGCCCTTCTGCTTTCCAAGCAGGACTTTTGGTGACTCACTCATTTGCACTAACCCTGCGCACCCACCAGCTCTGCACCCAGCTCCAGAAGAACAAATATTCACATCCTTACTCTAGGCTGCAGCTGGAACTGTCTGTGTGCACCTCTGGTTTTATGCAAAGACCTGAAACATGGAAGGGAAAGATCACAGAATCATCTAGGTTGGAAGAGACCTCCAAGATCACCTAGTCCAACCTCTGACCTAACACTAATAAGTCTCCTCCACTAAACCATATCACTAAACGCTACATCTAAATGTCTTTTAAAGACCTCCAGGGATGATGACTGAACCACTTCCCTGGGCAGCCCATTCCAATGCCTAACAACCCTTTCAATAAGAAGTTTTTCCTAATACCCAACCTAAACCTCCCCTGGCGCAACTTTAGCCCATTCTCCCTTGTCCTATCACCAGGCACGTGGGAGAATAGACCAAAATAGATAGCCAAGAGGTGACAGTGGAAAAGGATGGGGTTCACGATAGCAAGTTGAACACGAGTGTGCCCTGACAGCCAGGAGGGCCAACCGTACCCTGGGGTGCATCGAGCACGGCATTGCTAGTCGGTTGACAGAAGGGACTGTCCCACTCTGCTCTGTGCTGGTGCGGCCTCACCTCGAGCACTGTGTGCAGTTCTGGGCACCGCAGTACAAAAAGGACGTAAAACTGTTGGAGAGTGTCCAGAGGAGGGCTACGAAGATGGTGAAGGGCCTAGAGGGGAAGACATATGAGGAGCGGCTGAGGTCACTTGGCCTGTTCAACCTGGAAAAGAGAAGGCTGAAGGAAGACCTCATCGCGGTCTACAGCTTCCTCATGAGGGTGAGTGGAGGGGCAGGCGCCGATCTATTCTCTTTAGTCACCAGTGATAGGACCCGCGGGAATGGTGTCAAGCTGAGGCAGGGGAGGTTCAGGCTGGATATCAGGAAGAGGTTCTTCACTGAGAGGGTTGTCGCCCACTGGAACAGGCTCCCCAGGATAGGAGTCACTGCACCAAGCCTGTCGGAGTTTAAGAAGCGTTTGGACTGCGCTCTTAGTCACATGGTCTGAATTTTGGAGTAGACCTGCGTGGTGCCAGGAGTTGGACTTGATGATCCTTGTGGGTCCCTTCCAGCTCGGGATATTCTATGATTCTGTGAGAGCTCCGCCAAATTCCAACTGCTCTTGCAGAGATGCAGGCAAGGAAGAGCCCACGTCCCCTTCAGGAGGTTAGAGAAAGGCCCCACCTCCCCTTGTCCTTGAACTTATTTAGGAGGGGATGAAAGACTCTGTAGGGGCCTCTCTGTTTCTTTCCCTGTGTGTTACACAAAGTTGAATTACCTTTTTGAGGCAGGGGATCATTTTCCATTTCACCTTTATATATTAACTGTTACGATGTGTAAGGGCACCGTGCAGAAAAGCCTTTCCTTTTCTCAGCCTCCTCTACACCAGTGGATCCAGGAACATGGGGACTCGGGCATGTCTCACCAGCACCTTCCCCACATCACAACTGCCACCCAAAACAGGAAAACAAGCCAACGAGGAAGATCCCCAAAACAGTGGTGCCTGAGATGCTAATAAAAAGGCAGACTGATGACTCAGCCAGGCTAAGAAATGCAAAGAGGAGTGTATCGTGCACTATTTTTAATGTTTGGATAGCACGAGTCCCACCGCCCACCTCGCCTTGGGCACCTACCACAAACTCAAAACTCTTCCCCAGCCCTTGGCATCTTTCTGCACTTCTTGTCTGCCTGTCTGCAAACCTCTCCAGATGTTTCCAGAACCAGAAGGGTTGTTGTAACAGATTAGCTTATCAAATGCACACTGCTTCCCTTTTTGTGAGACAAAAAAAAAAAACACAACACCTTGGCAGATCCTATTGGGACATTAAAAAGAACAAAATATTTCCTACTAACTCCTACACTTCTCATCTCCAGCCCTGAAACCAGTGTTGTTGACCACATCATTAACAATGCATTCAGAGATCATAAAATCACCCAAAGCCACGTTCTTGGACTGAGTAATCTCACAGTACTTGGTGTTTAAAGGCAAGCACTCAGGGTGCCTATGAAAACCTCTGTTTTGGGATTCTTTTAAATCAAAGTGCCTAATCCTCACAGTCAGAAAGGAAAGCTTGGAAATCTCATCTCTAGCACTGCCCAAGCCAGAAGGCAAAACATAAGAATTCAAGAGAGCCTTTAACCTTCTGAAAATGATATTTTTTCCTAACCTTCAGCTAAATATCAGGATTCTTTTCTGCAAAACCATTTGGTGTGTTTTCATGTGTAACAACACCCATTGCTGTGCCGATATGCAACAACTGCACCTGAGTTGCTTCTATGCGGTGTGCCAGCCTGTGTAACGCCCCCAAACCTGCAATTTCTGTGGTTGTGCCTTGTTCCCAGATTTGCTTTATCTTTCTCAAGAAGTGGGGGATCTCGAATCCAGGAGTTGCTCCAAATTCACCTCCTCAGCCTTGGGAAGGGTAAGGTGTGGGGAAGACGGACCCGTAACTCCACCACACGGCCAACGCAACAGCCTTATAATGAAGGATTAGTTCAGAGGGATTAAATCTCCCACAGCACAAGGCATTGCTATCACCCCTAATTTACACATAGCAAGAGAAGGGCGTTGTGTGAGGTTCCTGAGCCCTGACTCACAGGTTAATGCCACCTCCAGAACATTATGAGCCACAGATGCTTTAATTTAGCACAAAAATATGCAGGCAGGTTGACCAGGAAGGTAGGTGAATCAACACAGGTGCTAGTGAACTGCCCACCGCTTGGGAAATCAAAGGCAAAGGACTTCCTAGAGCATAGCAGAAGTCAGTCAAAAAGGTCTGTGTTCAGTACCATGCTGCAAATCCTGCTCAGGCAGCAGAGCGGAGCGGGTTGGACACGGGCAGTGCAGGAGGATGCCCAAGAACTGACTGGAAAACTGTAGGCATCAATGGGAACAGGACAAAAGGCAACAAAGACAGCAAGAACAGTAGGAAAGGGATGAAAAGGAGATGGGGAGCCAGGGAAAGGCACCTGCAGTGATGCAGAGCAGTAAGGGGGGATCTTCTCCAAGTCAGAGGTGCAGGAGCAGGCCGGGAGCTTGTGAGGGAGGAAGGTGCCTGCCAAGCAAGGCAGGAGCATCCATCTGCCCATCTCTCTCCTCGCTCTGCTTGCCTGGCAATAAAGCCATGACAAAGACTCTGCCCTCCAGCACCATGAAAACACATGATTTTAGAGTCAGGAAGATCATATTTTTAAAGCCTGGAAATTGTATTTTAATTATTTAATGAGAGAGGAGCAAGCAGAAAGCATGACATGTAAATGGCCTCCTACAGCCACAAAGCCACCCCTGTGAAGCAAGGGGCCATTATCTCATTAAAAGGTTGGGGACATTTGTGTCCCCAACCCCAGCACAGAGGGAGAAAGAAGGGTCTGAGAGCAGAAAGGGCAGGAACAACATATAATTACCGCTTCTGACCACATCTGGAAATTGATAATCCTGAATGCAGGGAGAACATAAGAGAAAGCAGAACTACTTTCAGCACAGGGAGAGAAGAGGAAGCAAAACTTGCAAAGAAAAAACAACTGTATTTTTTCAGAAGAAAACCATCAGCTTTGCATGCATGGCTCATCTCAGCCTAACTCTCCCTCCATGGCTGCTTACTCAATTGAAATATGTTGCTGGATGCACGAGAGCGAGCGTTTCTGCTGTTAATAAAACTCACAGCACCGCACCCAGATGCAGCCCTGGGTGCAATAAGTCATCGGAGACTTGTGGGAGGCTTTGACAGAGGGAGTATACAGATGCAGACATTATTAGAAACAAAATGATTGATGTGCTTGATATTATGGAGTGTGTTGATTTTATGGTGGTTTAGGTATCTGGCATTATGTGCACACAATGTCTGGATTTGTCACTGTATGCAGTAAATATTTTAAGTATTGTTTTGCAGTGAATACCTCAAGGCACGGTGATACCTTATGGTGAAAATATATTCCTGGAAGAAATGATTTTCTGTGTTTCTATATCAGTGATGCATTCAGCCGAGCAGAAACTGGTTTAAGTGCCCAGTAGATGCTTGATAACCACTCATGGCTATGGGCATCAAGCTGAGCACCCCCAAGGCCACCCTGAACTGCACACATACATCCACACCTTATGCCAGGAGGTGGAAGCACAGGGAACAGAGACCCTTTAATCCCTTAGAGAAGTCCCACTGCAACTACAAAACTCTTGTAAGAAAGCTGTGGCCAGCTAGGGGATGTCCCCTGACGTCTTCTAGAGAGCCTTCCAGGCTGCTTTCCTGCTGCAGTACAACAAAACCATGGGGCTGTCTGCCTGGTTTTCCATTGCTTTTGGAGGCACATGGTTGTTTCCACTAAATTTAGCAGGGAGCTACAAATCCCCATGACATGGTAGAGGTATCCTTGCCCTTTCCCATAGGCCATCTCCCTGCCTCCCAGCCACAAGAAGGGGACCCCCTTTCCCCCCAGCTCTTGAACTGGAGGCACTTCCCAACGTGAGGTGCAAACCAAAGCAGCAAATCTGCCCACCACAAGCCCAGGCACAGGGCAAGCAGGGAAGAGAAAGCAGCCATGAGCTTTGAAGATCCCAAGGGATGGAGCCCTTCCAGTAAGAGCCACTATGGGCCAGGTGAGCCAGTACTGACGTACTGGGGAGAAGATGAGGTTTTATTTTGTACCCTTTCACCACCAGCCCCAGCACATTTTCACAGATAAGGAAAAGTTGAGTTTTGCATAAATCAGCTTCCTTCATTATCTTTGTTCTTCCCCCCAAAAGTTCTGAGGTTCTGCTAAGAAACTAAACAGAGCCCCAACAGCGTGAAACACTTGGATTTAGAAAAACAACGGGTCTTACTTCCCATTTGAACACAGGTACATCAGTGCTTTTGCTGTCTGCACATCCCGATAATAATCCACATTGCTTATTTCATACTCACCCTCACGACCAGGCAGGCTTATCCTCTGCGTAAGCAGTTTCTTCCCTCCCAGCACCTTAAGAAAGCACTGGTGGGAGAAGTTCACTTAAATTTCACTTGTAATTTTGCAAGTGATTGCAGACCTGTTTTCCTGGGTATTTGGGTCACTGCATTGGCCCTCGGGCAGAGTTCGAGATAACTCCATCTCTTCCCACTGCCTAGTTGCAGAACAGTGTAAGGGTTTCTCCTCACACGCAGAAGGAAGTTTTCAAACATCTCATTTGAAAACAAGAGATGCAAAACAGCAAAAACCTATTCAAAGTAGCTCTCAGTGACATTGCCACCTGGATGGAGAAAGATGAAGACTTTTTGGTGGAATAAGACTTTAAAAAGCAAAAGTCCTGGTCAGAACCCAAAGGACCTCATGCACCAGTTCCATGTGACATTGGACGAAACCTGAAGTATCCTCCATAACGAACACTGTGTAGGATCCACAGCTGCAAGCAGCAAGACCTCTAAGAGACCACAGAAACCAAACCCAAAGCAGGCTGCCAGCACTGCCCAGGGAGATGCTTCCAGTGAGCCTGCTCAAGCCAGAGGGAGATGCTGCTCAGTCTCCCTGTTTCTCCAAATGATGACAAAAAAACAAACAAACAAACCAAACTCTCAAATCTATGCAGTCTTTAAAGTGGTTTGTAGCTAAAGGAGTAGCTGTAAGGTCCAGTTGCTCTTGCATTTGCTCCTGCCCAGTGCTCAGACAGATTGGGGTCCTTCCGCAAGAGTGGGCTGGGAAGCACTGATGCATTAAGTTTAATAAAGCCACAGGATGAGGTTATTTATTTCTGTCAGTAACATATGTTGGGAGCATATGAAAATTTACATGCCCACAATGAGACACTTGCATTACATAAATTTATTACAAAATCCATAGTGAATTCCTTATCATGGATTCCCCTTCATTCCAGCTGCTGAGATGCTTTTAAAAGGCAAAAAGAAAAAACAAACAAAAAACCAAACCACAAAGGTTTCAATCTTTTCCAGTCATATTATGCAACTTTTCTCCCACACTGGCAACAGTAATTCCTGCTTGTGAATCACAGCTAATTATATTATAATAGGCCATTCTTCTTGATTTAATATACCCTATGAAAATCAGTGTGTGAACGTGTATGGTCATAAGATTAGTAACAGCTCGAGTTCTTAATTTATGTTCACACTTTATTATTGAAAAAATTAAAGCTCAAGGGTGTTGAGGAGGATGCTTTGCTTGAGTTTGTTTTCTTTCAGAAGTAAATTACAAAATTGGGGAGAGGGGAGTGGAACAATCAAAAACAAATTACAAATACCTGTTCCCACTGCATGAAATTACAGCGCTCGGGGTGATGATAAAACACAGAGAAGAATTCCCAGAACTGCCTAAGAGAGAAATGAATCAGCTGCAACAGCACCGAGTTTTGCAACAATAGGGTTCCTGATGTTTCAAAAAGATAGAAGAAAAGTGTGGAGAAGACGTACTCCCAGCCACAGCAGATTCACGGGTTGCAGAATAGCATACAAAGAGAGAGAGAGAATGAGGGAGAAAAGGAAATTAGAAAAAAGGATAAACAAGTAAGAAAAACTGCAAAGGGGAAACAGAGAAGAAATGCAAGGGAAAAAAAAATAAAGGAATTGCTATCAAGCAAATAGGCAGAGGGAAGCAAAGCATGAAGAAGCATCCCCCTTGCTAAGCCCTGGCCAAGCCTGACTGTGTTTTTAAGCTTTTTGAGGCTAGCAGTTAGATTTTTTTAGATTAGTTTTTAGATTTAGTTAGATTCTTTTCAGTTAGCTTTTTTTTTTTTAAAGCATGTGCAATCCATTACAGGTGGGATTTCCATGGCCCCACCTGTGTCCATGGCAATCTCCATCCCTGCAATAAGAAACAAGGCCCAGGGGGTTCAGGATAAATGGCTTTACCCTCAGCTGCACCCAGTGGCAAGGACAAACCATGGCAGCCCTCAGGGGATAACAGTCTCCCCATGGCCCTTTTCATTAAGGAAACTCTCTCAGCATCTCACAAAGGCATGGGGGCAGCAGGGAGCCCATGTCTGACTTGTTCCCTTCCTGCGGCCCTGGATTTCCACTGTATTTATTTAACCTCCCCACACTATTTTGCTTCCATGCCTACATAACACAAGTATTATTATTCTTTGCATTCTGTACATGTTAGTAGATGGTCGGAGGATCCTGGAGCAATTTGCAGATATTAATTAAGCCTTAGCAGAATCCCTGAGTGGTAGGTAACTGCAATTATGCCCCTAATTATATTAATTCTGCTGTAGGGCAGTAAGCAATTATTTGGAAACTATTATATAACTAAACCAAACCTATGTTGGTGATTACACGTTTAGCATGCAACTAACAGGTATTTCATTTCCTGACTGATGGCTTTGGCATAAACGAAAAACAAAAAAGCATCTGGGGAAAAAAAAAAGGCACTGAAAAGCCCTGCCAAAACCCCTCCTTTGTTTCTGCAGTCTGATTCCGCTCTTCAGATGCACTTGTCTCTCCTCTCAACAAACACCGTGTCTATGCATCCAAAACAGAGGGTTTTGGTCCTGCACTCCAATATGGGACCAGAATAGGACCAAAAATAGGACCAGAAACTGGAAGAAGCTCAGAAGTTGCATGCTGGTAGTGGGAAGACCTTAGCTGAAGCATCTCCCCATTGAGCAGGTCTGTTCCCTTTCTCTCTGAAATAAGTCCCCATAGTTTCACCCCAAGCACTTGCCCAGGCCACATTAAAACCTATCAGTGCCCAAAGCTTAAGCAGTTGCTTGCACCTGGAGCCACATCAAGAAGCCTGGAGGCACGGCTGGCAAAGCATTCCAGAGGATATGGCAGCAAAAGCACTGCCTTTGCTTCCCAAATTCAATACATTCAAAATAAAGTCAAAATATCCCCAAATTGGCCAAACAGGTGCAATTGCATCTCTCCTTCCCAGCGCTCAGCCCACAGCACATCTGTGCTGACCGCCTACAAGGAGCCTCAACGCCAAGGTCTCCTCCTGCTGCAGACCAGAGCTTCTGGCCTCAGACCAAGAGAAAGAGTGACCGAAACACAGCCTCCACCCCAGAATGGCATTTAACCCTCAAGGACATCCTTCACAGCAAGTTCTTGAGATGCAGCACTACCCAGAGAAAAACACCGAGGGGCTGTGAAGCCACAAAATATCACAAACCTCCCATTTTCTCCTAAATCAGCCAGGCAGAGCACGTCTCCCAGCTGCCCCAAGCAGCCTCACCCTGCCCAGCTGAAGAGCTCAGACAGGAGCCCGGGCAGCGCACCTCCATGTCTGCCTGACAAATTCCACCGCGACCTTCCCAGCGTGGCGTATTGATGGAGCTCGAGGACATTAGCGCTGACCCAGCAACGAGGCACATTCCTCAAATCAGTTTTATGCCAGCCTTTAAAACCCAATGTCATTTTTCAAATAAAAAAATAAATAGGCGAGAGTCAGAGAAGCTTTACCCGGCCAAATTGATTATCCGCAAGACAGTAAAGGATTGTTCCCACAGTCTGTTCTTGATAGCTTGTCTCCGGCAGAAGACCAATTAGGCAAGTTTCTATCCACCCTCACCCTTGAATCTTCTCTTCAGCTCGGTCAGTGTTTCTCTGCTCCATCCCAAATACATCCTCATTAGAGGCAACCTCCTCAAAGAGGCACATTCAGCTATCATGGCCATCCTTGGCTTGGACAACTTACCCAGCTCTGTTTGTCTTTCCTCATAAATCAAACCCTGCAGTCATACCTCTTTTATTGCTGCTGTCTTGCACGCTCTCCTCAATCTGTATTTTTCTCTTTCAAGGAGATGCTCCAAAGATAGAAGGTGAACAAAATACAATTGTGTTGTAATTGCATATTATCTTCCTCATTGCTGTAAGGATGCTGTTGTGCACTGTGTGGAAAGGCACCAGTAACATTTCTATCTGAAACATGGTCCAGTAAAAACTTCTGAAAACATGCCAAGAGAAGAGTTTTCAAAGAATCTGCATTTTCCAATGGGAACGTACTGTGGGAAATTATCAGAGTTCTGCTTTGACTATACGGTCTACACCTACAGAAGAGATGAAAAGCCAAGAAAATGACACCAAAAAGAAACCTTTTCTGAGTGTTCTGTCTCATGAAAAGTTCTAATATAATACCATTAAAAGAAACTCAAACCAAGTGCCCTGGGAGATGGGAGGTCTGACTTTCAGCTTTATTTAACCCACGTCCTCCTGAAAGCTGGAATGGGGAAGGAGGGCCAGCTCTGGCCGGAACAAAACGAGCACCTTCCCCATGCCGCATGCCAAGAAGCACAAGGCACTTTGGCAGACAGCCACGCTGATGAAGATTAGCGCATCAAAGGGCTAATTTCAACTCCAGGAACTGCAAATAGCAAGGAAAATGTGAACTCCTTTGCACCAACCTGTGGCACTGCAGAGCCAAGCTCTGCTTGTTCCACCACGCTCTGGCTGATTGCTCCCCGCACCAATGGCTGGGCATCTTAACTCCTTCGTGAGCTCCTCTGCTCACATCCTCCTTTCTGCTGCCTCTCTCACTCAGCCTGTTGCCATCCCTCCACCCAGCAGCAGGGAAAAAAGCCGGTACAAACTCAGCTGCAGCACTAATGTGACATTTGTCATCTGCTGTAGTCTATTAACCCAAGGAGACGAGAAAAATTAGGCTATCTGCTGAAGAAAGACAAACCAAAAAAAAACCAACCAGAAACACCCACAATAATAATAAAAAGGACTTGGGTACCCACATTCCAGCAACATCCCATTTCAGAGTCCTACATCTGTGATAATAAAATGCTTTGCAGAGCTGCTGGCTATCTCTGAAGGAGCTGGTTCTCCACAAGCATCAAGCTCCTGATGAAAGCTCCCAAATGAAGTAAGACGAGAGAACAAGCCCAGAGCCCAGGCCATGCATGCTGCCCAGCTCTTCTCACTCTGTGGATTTATTCAGGAGCTCTTGAAGTGCCCAGAGCACACCCACTCTCAAAGCGCTCACCCTGCACAGCACAGCACCAACCAGACGATGCTCCTTGGTCTCTTCCCCTCTTTTTCAGCAGCTCAGCACCCATCTCCCACCCAGCCAGGACCCAGAACTGGGAGGCGACCTCCAAGCGTGTGGGAGATGAGAGCCCAACAGGGAAGCGCTTGCAGGGAGCAGAGGTTCACCTCCTCCTTGCAGAGACCAGCACCAAAACGCACATGCCATTCCCCAGTTGACCATTCTGCCGAGCCAGCTCATTTCAATTTTTATTCCCCAGCCCAACCACAGTCCTAAGTCTCAGCTCAACAACCAACTCTGCAGAAAAGCAGGAATATCTGACTCTTGTGCAGGAAAAAGTGGACCCAAGATTACACTAAATCTCCTCAAATCTCTCTTTGGAACCACCCCATCTTTCACAGCAAGCATCGTTGCTTGCTGTACTTGGGCAGCACCTAGCACAGCTCAGCCCTAATTTCTCTTTGGATCCTTTCATGCTAACTAACACAAAACTAGCAATATTACTTAATGTCACTGCAGTCTGGTGAGGAGGGAGAGCGTGGACTTGGCACTGCTGCTTTAATGAGCAAGACTGAATCCAACTGGCTCCACACATTGTCCCTTCAATGGCACCCATACAAATCAGGAACATATTTAAAGCTTCAGCCCCACATCAGCACAATTAAAGGCAGCCCGCTTCCCTTCCAAAAGTAACAGCAAGCCAGATTTAAGTTATGTTTGGAACTGGCACGAAAAAAAATAAAACCTAGCAGAATAGCAGTCTAAAAGGGACAGTTCGTAGTACAGTGAGCAAAATCCCCAGGCGAAGCAAACCACATACACGTGCTAAAGCTACTGTGCCACTGGCTACAGCACTGTGAGCCCTGGGGCTGGCAGATGCGCCAAGCCCACGGTGGAGACGTGCCAGTAACCGCCCGCAGCCACAGCACAGCCCGATGCAAACCCAGCACTGCAGCCTCATTAAATTAGTTTGATGAACATCAGCTTCACGCTGGACACGGCTGATCATCTGGTGGGAAAACATCAAAACAAAAGGCCATACGACAGCATTCTTTGGGCAGAGGAGTATTTTGAAAAATGTGCAGACCTGCAAGAAAGCAGCACCCAGGGCTCCATACAATGATTATCCCATGAAGTCCCTGTTCTGGGAATAAACAAAAGCGATTCAAAACTAAACAGCGAGCAAATAAAAAACCACTAACGGGTATCAACCACAAAGCCTTCAAAGCTGCCCCATAAATCAGAGCCTTCACAGAGCTGCAGGCAGAGCTGAGAGCAAAGTCAGCTGCCCTCCGTGCAGACCACACCACGTCCCCTTGCAACGGGCAGTCAAGGTGACAAGTTTTATCCTGGAAGTTCTTAAATCGGGATGAGGCAATTAGTGCATAACTCCCAGCCCATGTGGTGTGCTAGAAACTTTCCCACAAAAAAAAAAAAAAAAGAAACAAAATACAAAGACAAAGAGAAATCAATACACACAGGGCAGGACAACCAAGATAAATATTTTGGAAACAAAAGAAAGCTCAGCAATATAAATCAACACCCAAATTCGAGTGATGCAGAACAAAGCTTTTGTCCACTTAATCCTGATACCCAGTTACAGATAGATAGGGCCATTCCTGCACAGGAAAGCAAACACCATCTTTAACCATTAAATTGCCCAGTCCTGACAGTTTTATATTACAGATTGGAATAAGCTTCTGAAGGACGCTAACTGCTCAACAGCTGCTTCCCTTAAAGCCTCTTAGGGTGGGAGCTGAGCACTTGTGTGCCCATTTACTCACGTAAAAGCCAAGTTTGTAGCTCCAGGTGTGGAAACGAGAGACCCCCCCTCACTGACCAAGGGGCACGAGACCTCATCTCACCCCTACACAACCAGCCTCATCCCCTCACCCCGGCTGCCAAACACTGCACGTGGCCAAAAAAAGCCAGCTTGCACAGAGGCAGGAGAATAAGTCAGAAGTGAGTGCTCGTAACTAAGCTCAGCGCGACTAATTTTTACCATCTGTCCTGCAGCAGCAAGCTCCACAAATCAAAGCAACCCCCCCCCCCCGCCCCTCCAGTCACATATACTGGGAAAAGCAACAAATCGACCCCCATGCATTATTTTTGCTGTTTATTCTCATGTAACCCTTTTTTTGTTTGTTTTGTTTTAGAAGCACAGTTGCCACACTAGCCTGATGATACACAAAGCAAGCTTGAAAGGAGAGGTAACCTCTTGCATGAGATGCACTAAGGGAGTTGCAAAGAAAAAAAAAGGACCAGCTCTCATGCAGAACCTTTTTTTCTGCTTCAGATCTAAGGGAGAACTTGTTTCCTCCAAAACACATCTGTTTTGGCCTTTTACTTTTTACCCAATGGAAGTCACAGCCCTACAAACATTATCTCACCTTCTTTTTGAGGCAGAAAACCTCTTTGGAGCATCCAAGCAGGTATAAGAACTGCAAAATACCCTTTACACTGTTATTTATTCAGTTTGCATTTAATCTTTTTCACCTGCTTTCTTCTCATCTGTACCCAAGCCAAGCCAAACAGGTTTCCTGTCCCTCCTCGGTGTTTTTTCCTCCTAGTTCAGGAGGAGAAGCAGAAGCTCAGGTAACCCAGACCCCAAGGGATGCTTGGGGCTGCCAAGCTCTTGATCCTTGCAGCAAACCCCAAACCCCAAGTTTCGGTTGCAGACAACGTGCACTGGGCAGTGAGCTCTCTGGACACCCTGAGCTCACAAAAGCTGTTTTAGCATCTCCCCAAGAAGTATTTTTCTCTGCTTGGGATCCACGGGTGGAGAAGCTCCTCAGCCTGCGTTCAAGGACAATGCAGAGGTCACTGCTCTTTGCTCTAAAGCCCTGAGGAGGGAGGACATGTTGCAAAGCAGGGAGGTGGCACTAATCCCTGCCTTTCCCTCCCAGCCTCCAGAGGCAGCTTTCTCAACCTGTGCAGGATGGTGAGCAATCACAGTGCTCAGCAGTCCTCCTGCAGAGTATTTAGCAACCAGCTACATCAAACAGAGCCTGTGTTCAGCAGGTGCCCCACTGTCCTTTCACCCATGCCAAGCCAAAACAGCACTCCAGGCTTCCCGTTTCTTGGGTAACAGGATTCAAAGTCACCCTTCCATGCTCACTACAACTTGGAACACGAGTTCATTAAAACCTGCAGCCAGGGCCCTGTGACACTAAACAAACATCAGCACACTTGCGAAAGGGGGAACTGAAAATGAAAGGCAGCCTTCCAATAGGGCCTATATCTACCTATTCCCAAATTTCCTTCTGCCACTGAACTGCTTTGCAGACTTGTCCTGCTAGAAAGGGCCTTTCTCAATGTTTTTTATTTATTTTTAAGTTTTAACAAGTGTGCCATTTCTGCTCATCTTTTCAGCAAGATATGCTAACTCAACAGTCCCAAGAAGCTCAGATCATCCCACAAGGATTTTCTCTCTCCATCCCTTCACAATCTAGCAGCTGGTGAGGCTGATGTGACAAGTCCAAAGGGAAGACAACTCCTGGTTTCAGGTATGTGTCTCAGGCAGCACTTACAGAGCAGGGAATTTCAACTCCTCTCCTGCGTGTGGAGCAGCAACAGCTCAAAACTAGTTCTCTCACTCCAGACACCAGCACTAGCAGAAGCAAGGGTATTTAATCACGTCTCTCTATCCTGGCTATCCGCAGAGATAAGAAGAGCAGAATATTCCAGCACAATGAACGCCCAGCTGCTATCAACAAACTTTAAAAAGGTCATTAAAAGAGTCCAGTCTGAGCTCTCATTTAGAGCTCCTGCAACTTGCAAACAGCCCTGCAGGAATCTTTTAGGCAGATTATACTGGTGGTGGCTCACAAAGCATGGCACTCAGTTTCAGGGTTTGACCTTACAGCAGAATGCCCCTGCATTCTCCTGCCTTATGCACAAGGGCCCGAAGGCTTTCTGGAAGGTAAGGGCAGCAGCTCCAACTAGCAGCTCATTATTTGCCAAGCAAATCACACCACACAACTCCACACAGCTGCACAGGGAAAGTCAGGAGAAATTCACTGGGCAGCAAAGAAGCAGGCACCAAGTGAGCATGGGCTGCCCCAGAACAGGCCCACGTGCCAGCCCCGCTCCCCCCCTGACATAACAGAGCTGACCAACCCTGACATAACAGAGCTGAGCTAAGTCTCAGCCTGCATCTGCAGAAAAAGTTCAGCTGAGGAAACTTTGCTTCCCAGCTGGGGGTGAAAAGAGTTGAGATACAACTATGCTGGAAGCAACAGGGAAAATGTCCCTGAAGTACCCAAGAGGGCTGCAGCATGCTTTTTCTTTTCCAAATTAAAAAGAGCAGCGGTGAGCCCCCACTTCCCGCTGCTGATGGCCTGAGTTAGCCTTTAAAACAGAAAGCAGCAGCTTTGCTCCAGGGGGGAAATAAATATTCAGGGAGCTTCCCGGGCAGAGAGCTGCCGCGGCGCCGGAGCGTTTCTGACCGGGGTTTGCAACGAGAACTCCGCCGCCGCTGCTGCCGTTCATTGCCCTGTTCGGGGAGGCTGCGCAGGGAACCGGTGTCCCGGCACGGATTTCGCAGCCGTGTCCCACCTGTGTCGCTGCCAAGCCCGCAAACGTCCTCCCTCCGTGCAGCCCCGCGGAACGGTGCGACAGAGGGCGCGGGAGCAGAGCGCGCAGCCCCGCGGGCGTGGGGACAAAGCGCGGCGAGGGGGAGCCCCGGAGGGGCGAGGGGGAGCCCCGGAGGGTCCCGGGGCGGACTCACCGCGGAGAAGTTGTGGGGCCCGCAGAGCTCGCCGCGGTACTTGCAGGACAGCAGCATGTCCTCCAGCTGGTGGCCCAGGCGGTCCATGAAGTCGGCGCTGATGCCCTCGTAGTGGCGGGGCGGCAGGAAGAGGCGAAAGTCGGCCAGCTTGGCGAACCACCGCAACCTCGCCTCGTCGCCCCGCAGCAGCTCGGTGAGCAGCGGGCGGGCCGTGCGGTTGGGCAGCAGCAACCCCAACCAGTGCCCCGCGTAGTACAGGTCCCCCTTGGAGAGGCGGGGGAAGCGGAGCGGGTTGTTGTTGCACAGGGTGACGGCGGGGAAGAGCAGCTGGCGGCTCCACTCGCTTCGCACCTGGGTGTGCGACGGGAAGGAGAGCCAGTGCAGGAGGCGGTTGGAGGACCAGGAGAGGAGCAGCCCCAGCGCCGTGCAGAAGGCGAGCACCCACAGCGCCCGCCGCGGCAGCGCCGCCCGCCGCGAGCACATGTGCCGCAGCCCGTGCAGCCGGCTGCGCAGCGGCGGCGCCCGGCGCCCCCTCGCCATCGGCGCTCCCCGCCGCCTCCCCCGCCGCCGCCGCCGCCGCCCGGGGCTCAGGGCGAGCAGCCCCGCTCCATCCCCGCTCCCCTCGCCGCGGCCGGCAGCGGCCCCGAGCGGCGGGGGGAGCCGCAGCGGGCAAGCCGCCGCGCCGGCCCCGAGCTCAGCGGCGGGCAGCAGTTCCGGCAGCGCGGCATGCCGGGCCCCGCTGCTGCTGCCGTCGCTGTCGCCGCTGTCGCCGCTGTCGCCCCCCCCCCCGCACCGCCGCCGCTCCCCGCGGGGGGCAGCCCGGCCGGCCGCCGCTCCCCGGAGCCGGGGGGGGGGAAGGGGGGGGGGAGAGTCGGCGCTCCCCGGTACCTCCGAGCTCCGGTGGGGCTCCGGGAGCAGCCGGCGCCCCCCTCCGCGAGCCGCGGGACCCCCCAACCGAGCCTCCGGCGAGCCCCGCTCTGCCGCTCAGCGCCGACCCCCGGCCGCGCTCCGCCGCTCCCCGTTAGCTCTCATGCCGCCCCGGCCGGGCCCCCGCTGGGAAAAGCCCTCCGCGGCGAGGAGGAGGATGAAGAGGAAGAAGAGGGGGCGATGCTTCCCCCGGGAGCAAATCCCGCTTCCCGGGCGACTGCGGCGGCCAGCCCCGCCGCTCGGCGCCAGGCGCGCTCGGGAGGCGGAGGGAGGATGCTCGGCCCCGCTTCGCCGGAGGAGCCCCCTCCTCCTCCCCCTATTTATCCCCCTCAGAGCAGGGGGCAGAGCGGCCCCACTCGCAGCCCCCGAGCGCCACCGGCCTTAGCCGGGCTTCGGAGGGGTTCCTCCCTCCCTGCTCCTCCTCCTCCTCCTCCTCCGCCTCCTCCACCCGCCACGGTTTGTTTTTCCGATTTCCAGCAGCCCCGGGGGAAAACAGGAGATCACGGGCTGAAGCAAAGCCTCTAGAAATACGGGCGAGGTTTGCTGCCTGCTGCTTGCAGCGGCCGTCTGCCGGGGGAAAGGGGCCGGTTGCTCGGGGACTGCTGTTTGCTTCCCGTGGAAAAGCAACTGCACGTTCCCACAGCGCACGGGGAAATGAATCTCGGGGTCCCCCTTCCCCAGTCCCTGCTCCCCACTTGCCCGTGTCCTACTGAAGCTAGCACAGGGGGGGCACAGGGCTTGTTTTGCCCCGCATCGGACACAGGTGCACACAAAAGCCCTGTCCCCGATGCCTCGGGGAGACAGCAGACACTTGGGATGTACTTTGGCATCTCGCTGGGGTTGCTTCGTTCTGATCTCTTCAAAGCCGCTCGCTGTTACCTTCATTTTGATTTAGAATAGTACTAAGCAGCATTCCTATAATTGTACCCAATTAAGCTCTAAGTGGCGATAACTGCTTCAAATCCCTTCTGATATTTTCTCTCTGAATTCATTTTCCATTGTATTTTGATCTGCTGCGTATTTTCACCCAATAGATGGAGCCGTCACAGCCTGGTCAGCCCCAGCCTCTTTCGTAGAGTTTCCTTCCACTGTGGCAAGAGCTGAAAATGTTCAGCTCCCGCGCCTTGGTGTGGGACCCTCCCAGAAAGCCCACTCCTGGCCCTGGGGCCACAGGAAAATGTCCTCGAGGGGCCACAATCTCGTGTGGGGGTCCCCACGTTGGGGCTGCTGGAGCAGGGATTTTCACAAGCACGCGGACACAGGCTCGGCGTTCCTCCCGCAACAACACGGACAATTTTCAGTGCCTCTGCTCTTCGTGTGCTTGTGTCCATGCCCTGCACAACTCTTACTTTTTTTTTTTTTTTTTTAACTCCTACCCATAAGTCCAAAATCCCTTTCAGATCTGGAAGGATGAGCATGACCTTTCTTAAACTGAAATGGTACAAAAAAGGGACAGAAGTGACTGCGTTTGTTATGACGTGACTTCGAGTAGCTTCCGTTAAGCATCTCAGCCTTTTCCTCCTGCTTGTTGAAATCAGGTGGGAGCTTTTCCCCTTGGCTCACCCACAGGATAATAAACAACCAAACACCTTTGCCATGAGGCAGTCTGATGTTGTTTTACTCACGATACAATGACACAAACCTGAGGTTTGTGTTGGACTATAAACATCCTCAGATAAGCCCTTCTCCAGCAGCATTACCACTGTATTACCACAAGCAGCACAGAGGGGCTTGAACAGTGCCAGGTGCTCTGGCAGTGCCTGGGCTGTGCCTGGCTGGAGGGACACGACACAGCCCTGGACCTGGTCCACTTGCTTATTTCCAACCTCTTCCCCTTTTGTACCTGTTTGTACCTGTTCTTCTGGTGGGGCTAGCTTAGCAAAAGGGGATATACAGGACACAACAGTTGGATGGCGTGAAAAACTGCTTTCTTCCCTCATGTGTGCCCACTCCAAATATCCACTCAAATTCCCAGCTTTATTTACCAGAAGGAAGCAATTTTAACTATTCATTTTTTTAAACAAGAGAAAGCCGATGGTGGATAGGAGTTGGATGAACAAGACCAACCTCACCCTGAGCTGAAATTCAAACACTCCCCACAGAAGTTCTCTGAAGACAAAACCTGACCACAAAAAGCAAAGCCTGCACCAGCTGGCCTGGTGTGCCCAGCCCAGCCACACATCCTTCAGAAACCATTTCCATTTCTTTTTCCCATGACCAATTCACCCCTGTGTCAATCCCAGTTGCTTCTTTACCCAGCCATAGGAGCTTACAAAGCCTATTGGACTCAATGCATGGAAGGAATACTACAGCTGGAGCCTATATATGTTGCTTACTAGTCAAAGAGTCACTTTTTAAATTATCCTTTTTGGGAGGGTGAGGTTGCTACTTCTGCTGAAAACCACAGTTTGGATGGAGACAAAACTGCATGGGAGAAATTCAGAGAACCATTTCAGGTGAGTCTTGCTGTTCTCCCCCAAGACATAACATGAATGCCCTCAAAAGATACAGAAAAGACAAATAATCTGAAGTTTTTCTAAACCAAAAGCATTGCCCTCTTGAAACTTCATTTTCACTTCAAACATTGACTCAGGTTAAGACAAAAAGGATTAAATAAAAGCTTTGAAAGCCCTGTAAAGTAAATCATAATGCTTTCTTCCACCTGCACCCTTTGAGTGTTATTTAATTTATCTTAAAAGAGAGCAGAAGAAGGGAAGGTTCAACCCCAAATGCTTTCCCCTGGCAAGCTGAGAAACCCACAAAACCATGCCCAGAGCCCTGCAGCCCCCAGGGAGAGTGAGATGCTGAGTTCAGCGCTGGGGTCTGCAAATGTGAATTTGGCTGCAGTGTTCCTGAATCCTCTGGGCAGGGCTTGAAGGGCTGTGGTTTCATCCACCCGTGTGAACCCCAGGTGATTTATGGATTTAGCCCGTTACTCAGCTCTGTGTGCAGTTCCTGGCGTGCAAGTGGGCAGTGGATTTACCAGCAGAAGTTGTGCTTCCGTCTTCCTGCAGCAGTTACAGGGGATTAGTCCATAAAATCAGGCGGCAAGATTGTGGGAATGGGATGACGGTGCAGGGCTGTCCAGCACCTCGCAGCATTGCTTTTCCTACTAGTAAACCCTGTGGAAAAGGAAGGGCTTCATTTTAGCTCTCGGGAGCTTAAACCAGGGAGAACGACTAAGCAGGAGGCTCTGAAAGGCCAGTTGTCCCCAAGCAGGGTCTTCAAGTCACCTTGAAGGGACCCCTTTTCCCCTGCAGGAGCATCCCCGGTGCCACTGCAGAAGGGGCTGCAGCACACAGAGACCCTGGGGCAGATGTAATGGAGCAGACTGGTGCATCAAAGACAAACCTGCTCCTCTTTCATGTTCTGTAAACAGCAGTCTTTCCAGAATAATGAGCTGCTTTGCCTAACTGCTGAGAAAAAAACCCTGCCGAAGCCACCATGTTATGAGAAAGCCATAAAACACTTGGAAATAGGGGTTTCCATGGAAGCTGCCATCTCAGAGTTAATTCTATTACTGCTGCCTCAAATCCCATAGTAAGCAACAGAACTACTCTGGTGCAATCTGAGACCAGCACAGCTTTGGGGAACCTGCAGGGTGCTGCCACCCCAGAAACACTGCCTTTATTCCAAAGTGGTTTTATTTTCTTTGGTTTGTTGGTTTGATTTTGTTGTTATTTATTTATTTATTTATTTTCATTGCAAGCAAATTATTGAGCTTCCAGCTGTGAAATTCTCCAAGTTAATTGAGTATTCTCAGAACAGAATCCTCCGAGGTACAGTCCTGCACTACATCTGTTATAGGGATTTTCTGGGTCTGCAGTGTTTTGGGGCTGCACGTGTTTTTAACATGGACAGATGAAATATTTGATCCATGAAAAATACGGAAGGCACATAAATAATATGTCAGTAGCGTATTTCTTACTCTGCTGCGTGCACTATGGCGTAGGTAGAACAGTAAAGCCAGCTGAATTTTACAACTCTGTTTCCAGATTCAGAAATATGGAAACTTCTGATACCTCATTTTCTGTGCCTTGTGTCTGTATTGAGAGAGAGAGAGAGGGGAAAAAAGAGAGAGAGAGAGAGAGAAAAAAATCAAACAAATGCCCAAGTGAGCAAAGACGCCGCTGCTCTTTCAGGGTTTATGCTGACACTCGCCAAAAAGCAAATAAAAGTGGGGTTTTCTAGGTGACAGTGAGCTGCTAAGGACTGATTAGGAAGATTTTAGGAGGTTGCTGGGAGGCTGGCTGGGGCTGCCCCAAGGAGGTGCCACACTCACCTTTACAGCAGCTGGGATGCCTACGTTTGAAAGGATTCCCAAAACAGGTCGAGCTCCTTCTCCCCGCTTGTTTGGAGGGCACAGCATTATCAGCATTGTTCATGAACTTTCATTGAAGGAGCAGAATGGTAATATATATCTGTATATACATATATATTTCTGTGTAAACACATACAGATTTCTTCTGCAGGTAGAGAGGAGGAATGATTTTCATCTATTTTAAACTTCTCAGCAGGCACTCTCTCAATTATCTCACTTTTTTTTTTTCTTTTTTTCTGTTTTCCATTTCACCACTGAAGAAAAGAGGAGAGGGAGTTAAACAAATGAAAAATACCTCTGGCTTTATTAAGAACTAATTTTAACATGAATCCTTTTGAGCAAATTAAAAATCCAAGATCTCCCAGCCTCTTAACATCAGTAAGCTCTTTTCTTCTGGTTGTTGAACTCAAGAAATCTGTCAACTAGCGTGGGGCATCCCATAGTGACCTGGTCAGAAGGGAACACAGAGACAAGCCATCTCCTGCTGCACAAGGTAGCCCTGTGGCCACCTTCCTGCTGTCCAGAGCTGCCAGGGATGAGCAGAAGCCTCCCCTCCAGTACTGGGTTGCAAAGTTTGAGCCCAGATGTGGTGAAATATTGAGAGAGAGACAGAAAAGGAGGCTGGCACCTGACAGCTGATCTCTTGGTACACTTCAGCCGCGTTCACCGGCCCTGCAGGGAGTTACCCTGCATCCACCCAGTGCAACACAAAGCACCGAGATGAGAAGGAGAAAGCAACACCTTGAAGAAGAAGCCGGCAAGACTGCAGGGAGGGGAGGGTCCACGAGACACAGCCAGAGGCTGGACAAATTATTCCATCTCATCCTCAGGCAGACAGAAAAGAAAGTTGAACATTATCTGTGTTTTGAAGAAAGAGCTTGCGCTCCTGAACTTTGAGCCTCGGGGATGCTTTTCACACAGTGGTTCTGCACTATTTGTTTTTGGTTTTTTTGGGTGTTGTAATTTCTTTTTTTTTTTCCTGTATTTAAGGGGATGAAGTTTGCCTGGAATTGCCCAGTGTTTTGTTGGGTGAGCTCCTGCTATTTTAGCTCACACCTTTGTTTCTGAGGGGCTGTACAGCGCAGGAGCATGTTCCCTCTCCTTCGGCAGGAGCGCTGCTGCTGCTGCGTCACTTGGGTGTTTAATCACGCTCCACCGCTTTTTACCGCTTTGTGTACACTGCCACAGGAGATGTTCTGGCTTAATTAAAAAAGAATCAAGGGAAAAAAAATAAAACTACACCAAGCTCACTTTGCTATTCAGATCTGTGTAATTCAGGGCTTTAGTCTGGGGCTGTGAGCGGGGAGCAGGTGGGAGAGATGATCCATGGGGGCTTTAGACCTCACCTGCACCTTCAAATGTGGGAGTGGGATGCTGTAGGGAGAGCAAAACTGAGCCCAGATCTGTGGGAGGAAGACGCCAGCTCCCATGCCTTGGGATGGTAATGCTGGGTGCTCCCTGGACACAAGCCTGGAGTGTGAAAAATGGCTGCTGGGTCTCTTCTGAACTTTGTCTCAATGCACTCAAATGTCACATCCTAAGGAGCAACAGCACCTGGAAAATGGGACCCTCAATCTTCCCAGTGGAAATTTGGGGCTGAACGTGGCAGCAGCCCCTGTGGTCATGTCAGAGCAGGGCAGGGACAGGACTCACGGGAGGAATCATGGTGAATATTTCATGTCACCTCCTCCATCTGGCGAGAACATTCGCCTGCTGTCTTAATTCCAGCCTTCCTGCCTCTGCTGAACCCTTATTTCTCCGGCTAAATTTACTGGACCTAGCAAATACAGATGAAAGCTGCTCTGTGTTTAGATGCTGAAGTGGCCTGAAAATTATATCTCTCACAGGGAATTTTGTTTCTAAATCAAGTTTAAGGAGCAATTTCTTAAGTTAATATTTATTCTTTGTCTTTCTGAGGCATTTGAAGACCCTTCTGGGAGCCAGGTGAGAAACAGCTCTTTCTCCTCTTAAGCCTGTTGCTATTATTTCAGATATAAATGAAGGCAAAGAGGATGTCACAGCCCTGTTCTTTATAGCATCAAGGAGGGAAGCAAGAAAAGTAATTCTTCAAACACTGCAACACGAGCCCAACTTGGAGCCCAGCTCTGATGGGATACGAGGGTTCAGTCACCTCTTGCATGAAGCAACATCAGCCTTTCATCCTACACTTTGGCACCTGCTTTATCTGCTGCATGAGGGTCTTCTGCTGGAAAGCAAGTCTATAACCAGCTGGGCCAGTTCGGGGTCTCCCCACAATGGCTTTGGTGACAGTTTTTAGGACCGAGCAACCTTGGACCAGTCCCACAGCCAGGATCTGACCCAAGTGTCCCCAAATCTCTTTGTTACTGGAAACAATTTGTAGCACAAAGAATTGCAAAATGATTTGCTGCTGCAAAATTTCTGCTTTAGGGTTGTTATTTTCTTCTTTATTAATGAGCAAGTGGCTCTGAATGGACAGCAGAAATAGCCAGGGCAGGAGTCAGAGGTTGCAGCATGAGCAGTCACCTGGAGAAAGACGTCTTGAGGACTGGCAGAGAGGAACGCACATGGGCCGGTGTTTGTGGGCTGGGCATGCACGCAAACCCTCATCCTGACTCACCCACCAGTGTGCTCTAGCTGAGCGCAGCGGTCACATTGCAAGAAATCAATAAATACAATTATTATAAAAACTGCCAGTCTACCTGAGGGATACATCTGGAGGCAGCAGAAGGCAGAGCTCCAGCACGCTCAGCTTTGACCTAACTCTGCTCCTGTCATGTTCGCCCCGTGACAATCAACTCCCAGGGTGCACAAGCTGGCGAGGCAGAAAAGCCATCCAGCTGTTTGCAGATATCTGGGGATATTCCCCAGGAAAATCACCCCTTCGTGAAGAACGAAAAGAATCCCTCACTTTGTCAAAAATAAACAAACAAACAAAAAAAACTGAATTTCCATTAAAAAAACAAACAAAAAAATCAGATGAAGCGTTTTGACAGCCCTGAAATAACAGACCTGCTCCAATTCCTTGCAATTTCAATGGGAATTTCAGCACAGCGATTCCCATCGGAGGAAATCACCATCACTTGCAAACTCTCCCGACACCAGCAGCTCCTGCAGAAGGAGAGCTGGGGGACATGTACCTTTTCACCGGCTGGCTATGCTTTGGCCAGGACTGTCCCAACCAATATTCCACCCGTCCTTGCCAGGGGATGCTGGGCAGGATGTGAGCTGGGGCAGGTGAGCGCTACCTGCAGGGCTGCGAAGCAGTAAGGAGCCATCTAACGTTTCTCTGGCAGGCTAATGGGTGACAGCAGTTGTGTGGGAAGACTAATGGAGAAAAGGTTTGATAAAATAGAAGCGCCATCCCTAAGTTTTTTTTTTCCCTGATGCTTTTTTGCAGTTACATAATTTTGAAATGACATTGATTTAAAAAAAAAAAAAAAAAAAAAGAAGAAAGAAAAAGAAAAGAAAAACCACCACTGGGAAACTTTGAACACTTGGGGTTGAATTCTGCCCTCGTTGGCAGAATTTTGGATGTCCTCCCCCGTGAACTTAAGGGAAGAGAGCATCTCACAAGAGGGGCTGAACCCTTGCACCCTGGGACGTCTCAGCGGTTATATGTTTCTGGTGCTCAGACCCTCACAGGTGCCTCACGCTCATCCGTGCAAAGCCACCTCTGTGCTTCCTGTGCCGTGTTGGAGGATGCCTCGGGGATTTTAGCTCCCACCTGCTGTAGGGGATCCAGCCTTGGGGTTTGCTTGTAAGGGATGGAGGGAAAAGATGAGGATGATGGTGTGTGAAGGAGCAGCACCGGCAAGTAGCTGGAAGCTGTGAGCTGAGGGTGAGAACCTCATCCCTGGTTCCCCAGCACTAGGATGGGCTCAAGGCTGGGTGGCAGCTGGAGGAACTCCCCTAAAAGCCTACTGGGATCGCTGGACTCTTCCAAAAACTTCCATCGAGTTGTGAGCTGCCCCCGGGACACAAGGGGAAGGCATCAGCAGTGTCATGCCTGCACTGAGATGCGAAGCCGGACACCTTGCTCTGTGCATCAGTTTCTCTGCCCAGCTTTGCTGTTCAGAGCTGCAGGTTTGCAGGCAGTGGCTGGCAGAGCTGGAAGCACAGTGGGACCTGGCTGAGGTCAGCTCTATCCAGGATCCAGCCCCTGACACACCATCCCCTATCACATCCTAGCTAGTGGAGACTTTATTAATGCTACGTTGTAGACTTCAGGGTTTGTTTCATCTGAAGGTAGACTTCTTTTTGTCCTATTAAAAATACATGTTTTCTTCTTTAATATAACCCCATGGGAAGCCAAAATGAAGGGAGTCCTTAGGTGGGAAAATCCTCAAAGAAATAAAACCACAGCAGAAAGAAGGCTCCTCCAGGGAGCCTTCCCTTCCCTTCCCTTCCCTTCCCTTCCCTTCCCTTCCCTTCCCTTCCCTTCCCTTCCCTTCCCTTCCCTTCCCTTCCCTTCCCTTCCCTTCCCTTCCCTTCCCTTCCCTTCCCTTCCCTTCCCTTCCCTTCCCTTCCCTTCCCTTCCCTTCCCTTCCCTTCCCTTCCCTTCCCTTCCCTTCCCTTCCCTTCCCTTCCCTTCCCTTCCCTTCCCTTCCCTTCCCTTCCCTTCCCTTCCCTTCCCTTCCCTTCCCTCCCCTCCCCTCCCCTCCCCTCCCCTCCCCTCCCCTCCCCTCCCCTCCCCTCCCCTTTCCCCCTCCCCTTCCCCCCCTTCCTCCCCTTCCCCCCCTTCCCCTTCCCCTTCCCCTTCCCCTTCCCCTTCCCCTTCCCCTTCCCCTTCCCCTTCCCCTTCCCCTTCCCCTTCCCCTTCCTCTTCCCCTTTCCCCTTCCCCTTCCCCTTTCCCTCCCCTTTTTCCTCCCCTTTCTGGTAGTCCCCATAAATACTGCATACTTTCATGTTCATAACTCCTCCTTCCCACTCTCTCCTGCTCCTAAAGCCGTTGGATGTGAGCGCAAGGTGGGGGCACATGGCGGTTTGGTGCTTCTCTGAGCAGTGGTTAATGGACTGGAGAATCCTCTGGGATGACATGTCAATGCTTTTTGTCTTGTTAAGGCTTTTTGTGTTTAAAGCCTCCATGGAGAGCTGAGAAAAGTTGACTGGAAACAAACCCAGCAAATGCTTTCAAAAGGAAAGCGCAGAGCTGCTGTGTGCCCTCTCTTGAGCAGTCCCCTCCACATTCTCCTTGATGTCAGCAAGAAATTCCTCCTGCTTCACATGATCTGTTTTAATTTTGTCATTAATCTTGTAAACAAGATGCTCATAGGATGCAATTTTTCTTCTGCCAACATACCGGGCTTTAAAATCTGGGGAATTAACAGATCCCATCTTCTTTACCCCCTTTGCCAGGACCAATTTTTTTTGGTGCAAGGAAAGGTGATGGCAGTTGAGGGTCTTCAAATAAGGGGGAATCGGGAGCTGGAAATCTGCCAGCTGGCAGAACGTGCTCCTAAAAGCCTCCTGAAACCTTCCGGAGGAAAAACAGGACTGTTTGTTTTCCTTCATGCTGCTCCTAAATATTAGAGCAGCATCCTCCCATATTCCCCATTTAGCCCCTGGAGATAGTGACGTGAGAGGTTTTATCACATCTCTGACAGCGACAGGAAGGGACTGAGATGAGACATTTTCATGTGGACACAAAAAATCCTTGACTATGTTCCTCACGGTGGGTGTTTTTCATGACAATAGGATTTTTTTCTCACATTCATTGACATTGCATTATGCAGTAAGTCCCCAGGGAACTGTTCCCAGAATAATTGCACAAGACAAATAATCAGTATTTCCAATTTATTTTCTTCTGCTCTTCTGGATGGAGCAATGTGCTGCTTCTTTGTGATAATTGGAAACACCTGATGCTGACCTCAGGAAAAGAAGGAAGAATTCAAAATACTGAACTTAGAGCCAGCGCGTAGGGAGACTTGGCATACTCTGCTTGGAAAGCTTAGCCTGGGACAGCTTGGATTGCTCTCCACAAGCTCCCTGCATTCTTGTGCAGAGACCCAGCTTTTGGGTAGAAACTCAGTGCTGGGCTACAGGCCGTTTTTGGGGAGGTGTCAGCGAGGACCAGCCACCGTCTCAGCTGCAGGTCTGGGGGATACAAGCTCTCCGCCTGTCCTGCCCAGTTAATCCTCCCCTCACTTCTCCAGGGAAGTTTCTGTTACCGTGACATTGTTGTTGCTCCTTGGTGCTCAGCAAAAGGTGGTTTGGGATACCAGTGTCACCTGTGCTAGGATCAACCCTCTAGCCAACACAAACCAGCATCCTCCTGCAAGCACCCAGAGCCTGGGGTGCACCCAGAAATATTGACTAAAATTAGCAGACAGGGATCAAAGCAAGCTGAACAGCACTGCGCTCCCCAGCAGGTAGCATGAAAAATCATTATTAATACCGGATACCACCTCTGGCTTCAATGGACCAACCGCAGGCTGATAGAGATTAGCAGAGTATTCGGGGAAGCGGTGTTACATGCTATCCTTTTTGTTATCCCATTCAGGCTGCAGCACAGCGTGTACCAACGTGCGTTTCTCAGTCACCTCTTGTGAGCAGAAGAGGTTGGCGCAGCCGTCTGTGTGCTTGCGATGCACTTTACACGGTGCACTCACAAATGGAGAGTTCATGAATAACCCAGTATCAATTACACTGTGCAAGCATTATAAAGATGTGTATTTTCAATTTGATATTATATAAAGATACAGAATAATGAAGTTTTACAAAATGCCAAGGGGAGGCTCCTTGCTATCTGCTTCTAACCCAGCCGGAGCAATCACCCGCTGCAGCCCAGTGAAAGCTTTCTGCTTTACTGGATTTACTGTACTAAGGAGGTGGAGGAACGGTGCAGCTTCACTGAATGTACACCAGGCATAGTGCCAAGCACAGGGGACAGCAGTCATAAATTGCTGTTGTGGGCAACAGCTGTGTTCATGCAAACTCCCCGGCATGACTGGTGCCGCAAGCAGGCTGGACCACAGCCGCAGCAGTGCCAGGGAGCCCACCCTTGACTCCTCGAAGGTCTGCATCTACTCAGCTTCGGGATGCGGGATGTGGCAGCACAGAAATGAAGCAGGATGCTCTGCTCCGCTGTGTCTAGCAGGGCCAGATCTCCTCAAATGGGTCCTCTGTGGCAGTATAAGAGAGACTTTAAAGGTAATGCACGCCTAAAGCTGTGTGAATTGGCCTCAGTGCGACCCAGGATCATCTTATCTCTTTCGGGTTGCTCTGCCTGAGGACCAGATTCCCTTCCCACTTCCGCTGGTGTAAACCTGATGCACCCACACTGAGTTTCGGTGGGGAAATTCAGACTGGCACATGGCCTGGAGCTACTATCATGAGTAACAGCTTTGTGCATCTTGACTGAATCAGCTACCAGAATAACTCGGGGCTTCTATATCCAGTAGCCGCCCCAGATTCATCAACGCTTCCCAAGAGTTAGGGTTGTGTACACAGGCTGTGCTTGCTTTTATAATTGTAATCTCTCAGTTGTTTTACAAACATTAGTCGCCTTAAGGGTGATGCTCTGAGCAAATTCCCCTGTTTGTTAAGAAAACAATAGGGGCCTGATTACGAGCTGAGATCTACCTATTGCTAAGCCAGATATATCTGGGGAATTCAAGGGTGTTATACAGATGGTGAATTGGTGGGGAGAGCGCTCAGAAGAAAGGTCGGGCAGCGATGATCTATTTTTAAACATTTTCTAGGGATGAACACAAAAGCAACACCTTACAAAAAGGAGACGAAGTTCCCTGGGAATTAATAGTTTGCTTCCCACTGTGCTGTGCTGGAGGGCTGGGGAAATCCTTGCCACGTTCAAGGCTGCACTTGCTGCTTCAGCAGCTGCAAAAGCCTCAGCCTGTGTGGAGACATGGGGAGCAGAGCAAAGCAGAAATACAAGGGCTTAAATAGCTCAGACGGTTTTTGCACCATCTCATTTCCAATTGCATGGTGCTGGGAGGACTCCCACATTACTCCTTTGGAAGAGTGTTAGGGATTGCACCTTGGTCTTGCTGAGTCCATGGCGGAACTCTCTTTTGCTTTATTGGTATCGGGGTTTCACCCTATTAAAGGGCAGGCACCAAAACACAGTTCAGCACCGTCCTAAGCACCCCAAGACTATTTGCCTTCAGTGAGTAGTTTGTTGGTTCTGAAACTGCAAGCTACATCCTCACATTGGGCTGCTTTACCAAGGTCTGGTATTGCCGGGGGAGGAGAGCAGGCAGGGCTGGATGGAAAGCACTGTCCCATGCTGTAAATACAGCAATTCTTTTTAGAAATGCTTCTCATTTGGCTTTGGGATTGGTGTGTTTGCATGCACCCTTGCATGGACATACATGCTGCTTTGGATTTTTGTGCAGCCCAGGTCTGAGACTTGCACACCTTTACGTGATCATGCTCATGGCAACTTGGGATGTAACTGTTGCTGCCTCTCCGACCTACAAGTGCTCCTGCCACGCGTCACCGGCTGCAGCGCCAGGTGCCTGTCACCGCAGGGCTTGCCACAGCCATGGCCGCTCAAGGGAGCAGCTTTTAATTACTCTTCGCCTTGCATCACAAGGAACACCAGAAGGCACTGGCTGGGGCAAACCCGTTGCTATGTCCCAGTCTGCCCACAGAGGAGAAGCGATGGCTCAGGGCAGGGAGGCAGTGCATGGGGCCGGAGTCCAGGATCCATCCTTCTGGCAGGGTTCCCATGCACGGCACATCTCCCCGAAACACTTCCTGCACTGAGATGCACGCAGTCGGCAGAACAGCTTCCAGGAGCAGCTTGCTGCTCAGCACCAGGATACTGGAGGTGGGAGTGGGATGGATGGAAATCAAAGATTTCCTCTGCTTTTGGACGCTTTGTCATTTTCTTTTTTGCCTGATGTTTTCTGTGTGTTTGGTTAGAGCCCCTCAGTACTTGAAGAAGGTGTGACACACGGTCATAAATAATCATTATCTCCCCAAGTACTTCCTATTTGAAACATTTTAAATAAATAGATGTAAGTCTCCTAAAATGTGAGCTTTTATATAACTGTATTACATTTGCATGCATGCTGCTTTCAATGGGAAACCCCTGCTGAGAAACATGACTGGCATGGGCTAGATCAGTATTTCCTGATCCACAATGGGAAGAGAGGTTGCTCTGCTGCCAGGAAATAAAACGGCAAGATCAAACACTGGAATATTTTGTTTTCTTGAAAGCGAGTTGCTTCACACCATGCACTGAGTTTTCTGCTAATAAAATTGGCTGTGGATTCACAGTCAAGTAATTTCAGATGAGGTCGTGCTGTCAAAGAAACACCTGGTTTTGGCAGTGGGATTGAATGGGGAGGGGGTGCAGGGTTAGGGTTAGGATTAGGGCTGCCTTGCTCACTTAATGGAGAGCATCATTCTCCTGTGATGAGCATTTTGAACCTGCCTCCCAGTTGTCTCAAACTCTGTGGGTGACTGGGGGCACCAATGTGTGCATTCACCAAGGCCCAGGTTTCCAGATGGGGATGGTGAAGGAAAGGCAGTGGTGACAGAGGTTTTCTGCTGTGGGCACAGCCCAAGCAGGACCCGCTTGCAGCTTTGCTGGTGCTGGCAAAGGGGGAAATTGTAGCTGGGAAAGCTGAGTGTCCTGGCCCTGATCCTGCTGGGACTGTCCAGGCCAGAGCATGGACCACTGATGGCTTTGCAAAACGGCACAAAGCACTTTGCTAGTCCAGCTACACTGGGGTGAGAAGCTTGGAGGTGCTGAGGCCAAATTGTTTGCTCCATGAACAGCAAAGTGCCGCAGCCAACTTCCTCTGCAGCGTGGCCGGGCATGAGCTCAGCGTGATGTCAGAGCAGACCCAATTAGCCAAGAGAAGCACACACAATTAGGAGGGCACTGCTGGGTCGTTCTGCTTGAGCTGTTTAACAACCACAGCGAAGAGCTCTGACAAGGCAGCAAGGTTAAAGCCGGTGTAAAAAAAAGGATGCTCACGTGACACATAGGAAATGCCAGAGTGAACCAGAAAATACTCATGAAGAAAAGTGGCTCGTGGTGATGCAGTGATGGTGGAAGTCAGGCAAAGCCCAGACTGTGCATGCTGGGTTCTCAGATGCCACCCATGTCCCCAGACATCTTTGCTACCAGCTTCTCCAGACACCAGCAAAGAGCAGTAGCTAGGGGGATGCAGGCAGAAAACCAGCTCTCTGCATGCATGCTCAAGGCTGTGGCACATCATAGGAGGGGGTAGGAACCAGCTGAGGGTAGTAGATCAGTGTCTCTCAGCACTTTATGGTAAAGTATAACTAGGGAATTCTAGCAAGAATAACAGCAGTTGCAATAAAAACACGAAGCTAAGGGCTGCCCTGCAAAGGTGTGCCCATAGCTGGCCTCCGCACTACAAGCCCAAACCCCCGTATGGTTGGGAAACAAACCAAATGCCGCTGAAATAAGTAGCAGACAGGCTCAGAAACAGCAGTTTCTCTAGGCACCCTATGTTTTATCAGCATGCTGAGAGCTTTTAGAGGAGATCATGGAAACAGCCCGTTATTTCGGCCCCTGTCCCTGCAGGACTTGATGAAGCGTGGGAGACAAAGGGATGTGGCCAACCTCTTTCCAGTGGTTTGTGGGGACAGGACAAGGGGCAGAGGCCACAAAATGGAGCACAGGAAGTTCTGCACCAATGTGAGAAAGAATTTCTTCACAGTGAGGGTGACGGAGCACTGGAACAGGCTGCCCAGAGAGGTTGTGGAGTCTCCTTCTCTGGAGATATTCAAGACCCATCTGGATGCCTACCTGTGCAACCTGCTCTAGGGAACCTGCTTTGGCAGGGGGTTGGACCCGATGATCTCCTGAGGTCCCTTCCAACCCCTACAATTCTGTGATTCTGTGACCCCCAGTGCAAAGCACTGCGAATGGCACTGGCAGAGTCCATATTGGCACAATAAAAGCATCGCTGGCCTAAAGAAAGAAGTGACAAAGCAATCTCAGCAGGAGACGGAGCTCAGCCTCTCAGACACTTTGGTAAAGGCTTGTTCAATTTAGTGCACGGTGGTCGAGTTAAATATTTCTTGGGCTTATTACAATAAGGATTTACTCTCCATTCATGGGGTTGCACAATAAGTACCAGCCAGTCGGAGCTTAATTAGCAAGGAATTATTTACAGAGATGAGAAACTGCTACTAAAGCCAAGCAAAGAGTGTGCCCATGCTGTCCTGGAGTGGCCAGGCAGTGGGGCTGCTGCGTGGCACAACCCGTAGGGGCAGCATCCCTGTGAGCAAGAGTAACGCCGCTTGCAAGGGAAGGCATGGGAATAGAGCATAGAAACAGCAAACATGCAAACTGTCAGCATGATTCACTGAGTAATTATAGAATAATACAGTGTAAACTATTAGGAGATAATAACAATAAGTCAGGATTGACTCGTCTCGTTTAAAACTTCAGGCTGCCTCCTAGTTATTTGTTACCTTTTGGAGCCTGCTGCGCACAGGAGAGAGAAGCTGAAGGGTTCTGCTGTGCGGGAGCTGGCACCGGAGCCTTCTGCTTCTGACAGCACCAAACTTGCAAAGGTAGAGCCCATAAATCAGCAGAGCTGATGCCTCTGCTAAAGGCAGATGTCTGCTGGAGGCACACAGCTGAAACCATTGCAGCAAGGATGGGGGCACAGGTGGCATCTGCTGGGACACGGAGGGAACAAGGGTTATCGGTTTTCCTGCTTTGGGACAGACGAAGCTAGGGGTCAGGCAGATTTCACTGGACCTTTTTTACAAAGGCACAATATTCCCAGAACCCCGGTATTTGTTAAGGTTTGCCCAAGCTGAACCATTTTTAATAAAAGCAAAGTCAGAAACCAGCTAAAGAGGAAGCTGACCTCAGCTCCAGACAACTGATTACACTAACATATTGGGTTTCAGTTGAAATTTAACCATTTTCCTTCCCTGTCATTGGGTTCCTTTAAGATAAAATAAAAATCACTTAACCATTTCCGACTGAAACTTTCCACTCCAAATATGGCGAAAGGGGCACTGAACAAACTACGAGCCCTGCTACCTCTGCTCTCTCTGCAGCAGCTCTTTGGGGCAGGATGGGTGTCAGCTCCAGCCCTTCATTGCAAGCCACTTCAGTGAGGTGAATGACATTTTTACTGAAAAATTTTAATCCCCAAATCCTCAGTTGGCAGGTCTTAGTATTGCGTTGCTGACTGATCTCACTTACTGTAGGCAATCCTGTGCTCCAGAAATGCTTGTACAATGGCCACTTACACAGCCTGCTACCTTTACAGCGGGGGTGCCGTGTGAGGCATCACTCTGCTTGTAAGTGCAGATTTGCACTCATGTAAAGGCAGCATGCATGTGCACACATGTGCAGAGCCAGATGCTTCTGCAGGGTGCAAGCCCAGGCAGGCTGGGGAGTCTCAGGGACCAGCAGGCTCATTTTGCCTGCCAGCACCAGCAGAAACACTCATGCATGGCGTAGGATGACAGGGCTCTGGAACGGGATGACATAATTTAACTGTTGCAAGAAATGGCTGAGATCTTAAATTGCTTGGTAAATCTGGCCACAACAAGCCACTTGTTTGGGTCTGCTGAGCAAAAAAATAGCAGGCAGCTTAAGAAGATATCCTCGAACATCTCCAAGCCATGTCAGCAGGGCAACGGTGGTGAACAGGACCAACATTTTGCTGACTAACAGCCATAGAGGATGCTCAGCAGGTGGTGCACGGACACGGCATGTACCACCATCCCCTAAGGCAGGGGCTCAGCTGGCAAAACCCTTGAGCTGTCACAGGAAGCCTCCCCGGCACACGGCGTTGCTGTGTCAGGAGCCCTGCGCCAGCACACAGTCCAACAGGTGTGTTTCTTAATCAAGGCACAAGACCCAGTGGCGGGCGTCACCGCGCTGCAGCATTGATCAAAAGGCAGCACAGCAGGAGCAGCTGTCCCTCAGCTTGAGGCTCAGTTATCCAGGCTACAGCCCTTCTCCGCAGAGCTGTAATCAGCTCCTCGTACATCGTGTCACGCTTCCACTTGCTGGTTATCATCTTTTGTTGTGCACTTCCTAGACAGTTCATCACTCGTGCATACACTAGGTGGATATCCTTCCCCTGGTGGGACCTGCCTTGCTCCTGTTCGATGCCAAACCCTTTTCCCATGTGGAAGAACACCCTATGGACAGCTGGCAGTGCTGTGTGCAAGGACCTGGAATGAAGGTGGCAACATGCCCCTAGGAGAAACGCTGCAACCCTTGTGACCTCTGGTTATAAAAGCCTGTGGGGTCTGTGACCGAGACCCTGAGGCTCTGCTCTGCACTTAAAAGTGGTTCTAAAACTGAGGAAAACTGGGTGTGGCCTGTACATTTTTTTCACTCTGTAATGAAATTTCCAGGAATATAACTCCAGGCAAGTTTGCAGGTTGTATTCACAGTTGAATTCTTTGGTGGCAAGAGCAATGAGCAATGATTTTTGTTCTCTGGGTTTCAATACTCATAACATTTCCATTTTTTGGCATTTGATTATGTATTAGACATTTAAGATGCATTTATAATATTAACCTCTCAGAAGAGGCCACTCCTAAAACAGCTCTGTTTGCCTAGTTAAAATGTGACTCTTGCTGTTATCTGTACTTGAAGTAGTCTGAGTCAATGAATCAAAGATCTGAAATGCTAAAACAACATATATATATATGTATATATATGAACCACAGGGGGGAGAAACCTCCTTTCCTAACAAATGACCTGTGCTGTAACATCAGCCACTTACTCATTTGTCAGAGCAGTGCGGTTCTGCTTGGCAGCACCACAAGTTGCAATTTGTAAATCTGAATCCCATTTGATGCTCTGCCACCTCGTGATGCCGTGGGAGGGGGCAAGGAGCAGTGGCTCTGGACCGCATGCCCCGCGCTGCCTTCCCCATCCTTCCCAGTGGCTGTGACAGGGCTGAGCTGCCAGAAGGGCAGGGTGATGCACCCGGCAGTCCAGCTTCTGGTGCTAAGGAAGGATTTTGCAAGCACTGAGCAGGTTTTTCTGCAAAAGGAAGGTGTCAAAAGAGTTGAAAGGGATCCCAGTGCAAGTCCAATCCAATACAGAGCCTGGAGCAGCACTAGGGGTTCCTCCTCCCCATCCCGTAGGTGAGCAATTTGATCACCTTCACCCCATCCCTCCCGGTTGGTTTGGACCTTCATTAATTGCTCAGACTCTCTAAGTCGTCCTGTTTGTGCGGTAGAAGTAGCTCAAGATGCTCAAGACCAATGGACACAGACTTCTCTGTGCTGGGTGCTGCCCACACATGCAATCAGAAGGGAGTTCTGAGAGCACAAGGATCCAAATGAGGTTGCAACAAACACAAGGGAGAGTGACTATCCATCACACAATACGACACAGAAATGCCCCCAAACCAAACGTTTGTAATGTCAGGTTGCTCCAAGCCGCTCCCTGCCTCCTTCTCTTCTCTCCCACTGTCCTACAGGGATACGGACATCATCTCATCGCACAGTGTTTCCTCACGTTTGTGAAATGCTGGATACAATGCTGGGGAGAACTGTAGGAAACATTTGGAAGATAATAATAACTTTCTCTTCTCTGCCCCACAAGAAGCACCTGAGGGCTGAGGACCAACACTGCGCATAATGGCAGAGCCAAGGTAATAAAAATTCTCCCTTCAAACAAGCTCCGTCCATCCTTGTGGGGTGCAGGCGGGACTCTTCCTGAACGCAGTGTGAAATCGTGAAATTAATGACAGCATCGTCACTCACATGAGAAGTGAAGAATGGAAATGATGAATGAAGAGTGTTGAGCCAAAACGTATCTTGTGTTCCCCATACCCAGAAAATTTTCACTTTGCAGTTTTAATAAAATCTTTTTTTTTTTTCACAGCTTTGTACTACGGATGCGTACCACACTCTGCTCTCTATTTAACAGCACAAATAGTAACCGTGCTCAGATGCACAAGCCATGCGACTGCAGCAGTGATGCCAGAGGAACTCCAGGTTGTTCATACCCCGCTGTTTGTGCTGGTACACACAGGTTGGAGGCAGTGTAGTTAGCTCAACACACACGTGTTATTTTGCTAGGCAGTGTGGGATCTGAATATATGTACACTATAATTACTTTTAGTTGCTCCCTTCTCCTTTATTGTAATTTGCTTGCTAATTATTGTTAAAGAATCTTAACTCAGTTGTTCCCATTAATCTTAAATTAATTATAAGGTAGTCCCTATTAATTTAACACCAGGGTCTTTTTTTCTTTTAATCACATGTTTTTAGGCTTGTTGCTAATGTGCTAGAAACAGTCGGATTGGAAGAGCTGCTCTATCCTGAAAAGTGATGTTGCAGAAAAGATGACTGCAACTCCAGGGGCTTTCTGCTTCTGTTTCAAGGATTTGGGACTAAACAGGCTTCCTCTGACACAAGAAAAGGGAATTGTCTATCACTTGGACAAAATACTGTATTTTCCCAGAGCTCCAGTCCTGCTCCCTGTCACCTCCAGGTGTTTGGAGCCTGTTTGGAACAAAGCACTGCAATAAGTTTACTGAAAACGCTGATGACATTAATAAGGGTCTGCAAAACTCTTGCTTCAGAGCTCCCACATCTGCCTTTGCAACACAGCTCTGTCAGATAAATTAGGACAAATTCTGCCATCCCTCATGGAAGGTGCCTGGGCTGTGCCCCAAGCATTTTTCTGGGTACTACCCAAATGGCAGTGCTGGAGCTGAGACCCAAGACGACCCGTGGGGACGGAGGAGCCCCGGCGCTCGGTTAGACACTGCACCTGGGATGTCCATAAGCACATGGGAAGGCGATAAGACCTGTCTGCAGCAGCAGTACGGTGAGGATCGGACAGAAAATAGCAGCTAACTACTGCCAGCTAAGGAGAGGAGCTAATAAACAGTGAAGCAGCACTGATCTACATCATACAGAAAAACATGGGATGCCCAAGGCTTAAATAATATTGACTTATTTGTAGGCTACGCAGGACTAAGAAAGGATTGAGGGGAGGATGAGGCTTTGGCAATGTGATTGAATTACATGCTTTCTAAGGCCATGATTAATTTCATTTTTCCTCCTAATTCTTTTGAAAAACCTCATTCTGCTTTACTGACCCGCAAATGCATCTGTTGGTCCTGCCACTGCTCGTCCATCCCCATCCCAGGAGCGGGTGCGGGACAGCAACGCAGACAGTCAGCCGGGGGCAGACGCAGGCTCACGCCCCGAGCAGCTCGCCCTGCTGGGAGCCAAAGAACTGAGCCATGCCTTGTTACCAAGTCTGAGTACTTCCCTCTTTCAATCTCTTCTGGCTCCAGAGAAATGTTTTATTTTGAAGACGCCCCAGTAACAAATTCAGAAGGCAACCGTGTTTCCTCTAGAGTTTTTCTGAGTGATATAAACATCTTAAGAGGAAACAACATATATCATCAGCTATATTTTTTCCCCTGTTCCCTCAAGTCCTTGGCATGTCCCTGTACCTTTGGGGCCACAGGGAACTTGCTGTTGTCAGTAATTTCTCAGCATCCTCCACTGAAGTGCCCCCTTGCTGGGCAGCTTGTGATGGGACACAAGAGGGTTCGATGCAAAGCTCGGCTTTTAAAAATACTCACATGGGCTCCATGGGGAGATGGCCTTGCTCTGTGTTAATGCTTGCCTATAAATGCCAGGATAGTCACCCTTCTCCTTAGCAGGCCTGGCTGGGCTCTAGCTAGCACTCCACTTTGAAGAAATGGGGGGTTGTGGCAACACTGCTTGCAAGGAACAAAGCGATACCCTGCGCCACGCCGAGCAGATGCTGCAAGTGTCCCAGCTACCAAGCTCCCTCTGTGGAGGCAACGTGTGCGCAGGGGCCACAAGCCCCAGCAGGTTCATAAGCACCAAGAGCAGCTCGTAAAATCCCCCTCACTTTCCCCAGCTGCCAACACACAGGACGCAAACCAACCCACCTGCTAACACCGTGGCACAAATTCAGGCTGAAGGCTGAATTTGCCTCACGCCGCTTACTGCTAGCTAAAATGCCCCTCAGGAAGCTCTTAATTAGCCTCCTGTCTTTGAGCCTTTGCTCGATGCAGTCCTTGTTAAAGGACACTGCCACAGCACTGTGATTTTGGATGCTTAGAGGGAAATAAAGGGTAAATAATAAAAATAAGCCTGCTTGCTAAATTGTGCTGATGGGGGGAAGGAGAGAGGCAGGGGAGGGCTGGGAGCTCCTTGCTTGGTATCCCCAGCACATTTTCCCCTTTGCGTTTCTTTCCAGAAATCCTCCTCTGGGCTAAAACCTCACTTTGGAGCTGAAGCCAAGGGCCCGTGACTTTTGCATTAAAACCCGTGGGGGACTCGATAGCAAATGACCAAGGGTTTTCAGAGCACTGGTTTTGAGCTCAGACTCCTACCGACCCCCACACCATCATTTCATCACCCATTTCAGTCCTTTCTCTTCATTCCCACCATCACCCGTGTTTATCTTTTCACCACTAGAAGTACTCTGCATGCGTTTGTGCCCATCTCTGTGTTGTGCTGCGGTGTGTGGGGGCGGATTTAACTCAGGCGGTGTCTCTGGATACTATTCTAAAGCAAGCAATAATAAATAAGCCTACACCACACTGTGCTAATTAGGGAGCACGGCTGACAGCAGATTGGACGTCCTCATTTCAAGACAGCCTGAGATGAGGGCCTTCCACAGCTCACGTCTATAATGGGAATCCACTAGGCCATGAGTCTGGGCTAAAAATAGCCACCATAATCAAAAACAGAATTCAAGGCACAAGTGGAGGTATCACAGGCAGATGTATCTCCTTGTAAATGCAATATTTAACCACCTAATAAGTATTCAGCATATCGCCAAGAGAAAAAGAAGTTAGGAGAGGGCCAGACCTTCTATTAGTCATGCAAAGAAACTGAACGTATTTGATTCGTTCGATATATGTCAGACCTCTAATGGGACTTTCATTTACCTGTAATATTTATCATGACCTGCTTTGTAAGAAAAAGGCTGACTGGAGGGCCCTGGCAACATGCCTGTAGCAGAAACGTCCCTGTGCTCTTTGAGGTGCTCCTTGGAGGAGCTCTGCCTGAAGGAGAGCAGGGAGGCCAGAGGCCAAGTGTACCCAGACCAAGGGACCAAGGATGCTCCATAAGCAGGTAGCCACAAGCGTGCATGCTCGAGCCAGCAAGAAGGGCCATCACCACCTGCAGCCACATGCCGCAGAGATGTATATCCTGGCCTCAGTCCTACTCAGGCTGCACTGAATGGGAAGTCACTTTTACTATGAAACTGAAATTCCAGCTGCTGCACAAAGTCCTCCCTGTGGGGACATGTTGCAAGGTGTTTGGGGACAGAAATCACCTTTTTCTCCTGTTCAGCTCTTTGAGGAATTTGAGCTGCCTGGATCTATGTCAGTCCTTGCTCACCCTTGTGTACACAGACATTACAGAACTTGCCCCTGTGTGCAGTCAGCAATCGCCCACAGAGCTAAACCGTGCCACTATCACTACCTGGATGGGGCAGAGGATGATCGGCCACCTCCAATCCAGGGTGACAAATTTCACACCATGCACTTGGAGACCTCTCTTCTCCATCTTCCACTTCCTGGCCAGTAAATTCTTCTGGACAAGACCTCAAGTGTTTTTTAACAGCTTTCCCCTTTCCCAGCCCTGCATGGACCTGGGCTGCGGGCAGCAAAGCAGCTCTGCCGCCTTCCTCACCACAACCCTAGCAGCACAAGAAGCACATTGAGGCTGTCCTGTGAGCTCAGCTGGGGCAGCGGAATCTGCAAAAAGAGCCTTCCCCCTCCAACCCCCCCTGCCACCCAGTTGAATTGCTGCTATACCAGGGTCTCTCTCTCCATCTTTAACTAGGGACTAGGAAAAAGTGCAGACTGCAGGTCCAAAAGGCAAATCCTCCTCACTGCCTGCCCAGAGCCCTGCAAGTACGAAGCCGGCTTGCTCGTGGGGCAGCCTGGCGCAGTGTTGAGACCACAGCACAAACAAGTCTGGAAATGATGAGTATCAACTTGGGTGAAATCCAGGAGCAGAAAGACTTCTAGTAAATGTTACCCTGAACCTCAGCACTTGGCTCTGTTTTCATGTCTTGTCCTTGGTGTACAAGCCTGGGGAATCGTGCCTGGTGGACGCGCTGGATCAGTTCCAGGCTGTAGCTGTTTCATCTCTTGGGGGAGCAAGCTGCAGAACTGGGGTGCAACAGCTGAAGGCAGGGCAAGGGGATGCTTTGTTTTCCAGCTTACCCCTATTTCTCTGCTGATCCTCTCAGTCTGGGCCCCCCAGCTCTGTTATTATTCATTAATAATTTGCTCGGGGTGGATTTGGGTCTCACTTAAGACTGATGAGAGAGGGGAGATCCGCTGAGTTATGCCATGAAAAGCACCGCCAAACTGCCGATGGCAGCCCGCTGTGCCCATGGTTACACGTCTTCATCAAAGTGACGTTTCTCACCACTTGTGGAGGGAACGGCTATTATCTCGCTGTCTGCTGCTAATGAACTTCACTGCAGTGAGCAAAGTCCTTTGGTGAGCATGACTGGCGCTGCTCGTTCCAATTAAAAACGCACAATTTACATCTTGTGCCATCCGCTCCGACAGAATGACCGTCAGAAAACACCCGGTATGCAGTTTGTCGTGGGATGGCCCTCGCACTGTCACTTGTCCCCATACCTGGCAATTAACTCTGGGGATGTTTTGTCTGAGAGTAGTGATGGCTTCCCCAAAACCACAGGGAGAAATTACTGGGAGCCACTGCTGAGCTGAACAGCAGCAGGTCAGGGGGACACCAGCAGTGTTTAGCAGATCTTGTAATCAGCACTGCCCAGAGATGGCTTCGTCCTCAGAGGATTTGTCCTTTTTTCTCTTTTTTTTGTTCCCATCTGGAAAGAAGAATTGATGTCATCAATTCTTATCATATCATATATCATATCATATCATATCATCTACATGCTTTCATATCCTAACAAGGACCGGGAAGGCTCGCTAAGAAATAACAACTGCTGTGTTTTCTCCAGCTGGGCTGAGCTCCGTCCTTGCTTGAGCATCAGTGGGTTTATGTGTCTGTCTGTGTGTGTGCTTCAGTTGTCCAACACGGTACCTAGTGATGCTCGGCACGCATGGCCAGACAGGAACTGCCCAATTGCATATGGGACCTACAGACGTTGGAGGCTGGGGGGGGTGGTATGAAGTGGACCCTGGACATCCAAAACGGCATCAAATACCTATGTGGGGGTTACCAAATCCCACCCAGCTGATAAAGGAGCATGAAGAACTCCCAAGAATGATACAGGATAAGGAAATCTCCAACAGATGCACTGCAAGAATTGCTATCTTCCCTTGAATCTCTCTCTCATCCATAAAGAAATTCAACTTCCAAACTGCCCTCAGAAAGAAAAGCCTGTGGAAAGGGTTCCGGCACTGCCCTCAGAAGGGGATGATGGGGAGGAGGAAGGCAGTTGCTCATGGATGCGATCGGACTGTTATTGCTGAACGCTCAGAACTAAAGAACTTCTAAGAAGCAGACCCAGAAGGGCTGATGAATAAATAATGTATCAAGAGATAAAGAGGGGATGTGGGCTCTGGTGCGGCGGTAACACAAACGCATACCCCGCATACACAAGGAAGAGGGAACAAAGGTTCAGAAACCAGAGTCCTTGAGAAATGTATTTTCTCAGTAAAACCAGGTATGGGAGATTGCTGCTGCTGTTTCACCCTCTATAACCCGAAATAAAATGAGCTGCTGGATGTCTCCTTAAATATAATCAACTGCAGATGTGTGTGTTTCTGTGTGCCCTGAGAGGCAGAGCTAGAATATAATCATCACCAGGGTGGGGAGAAGAAAGCAATGAATTTTCTGCAAATGCTCATTCATCTTCTCAGATGAATTTGCTTTGTCTGGGCGAGGGTCCATTTTGGATGTACATTCACTAGCTATTCTAACAAAGGAATTTTAACAGCCCAACAACTCTTTATAAGGAATGGATAGTTTATGTAAAATTCATGCAAGGACTGTGATGCATTCAGTTAGTTTATCTTACAGATACAACTCGGTGCACATTCATAGGCAGGACTGCAGTTGTTAAATGCTGCATCCCCAAAGCCTTCTCCAGCCACCGCTCGACTCTGCAGGCAGGGTCTCTGCAGTCTGTCCGGGCACATTTCTAGCCCAGAGCTGAGAACACTGACAGATGAGAAGCCAACTTGCTGTTGAAATGCTTAATTTGAAATATCCTAGCTAAAATTCACTCTAATCAAACAAGTTGCTACGAACAGCATGTGGCTGATCTGACTCATAGTGGGGGGAATGAGATTTTCAAAGCCCCTCGGTTTTTATGCAGAGAAGGCTCTGCAGGTCTGACACACCACTCTTTTAAAGGCTTACAAAAACATGGAAGTCTTTGAAACTGATGAAAATCCCAAACTCAAGAGCAACTGCATCATCAGGGCTTATGCAGCCCTAAACACAGGAGCTAGACACAGCCCTTGCAGCCGGTGGCGAGAGAGCTGGGGTGGGTTTTGCTTCTCATAGCCACGATGCAGCCAGAGCAAGCCCTGACTGCACACAGGTGAAGGGATCACCTTTCCATTTCCTGCTAGGAGTCAGGAGGTGCAGCTGCAGCTCTTCTCCTCTGATATCTTAAGGCAGACTTTTTAAGCTCAAAGGAAGAAATGGGGGAAAAAGGAATATTTCCTTGGGAATTGCTGTATATTATCATGTACCATTCCCTAAGGGCTGGAAACAGGAAGTACCACTTCATCAGGAGAGCTGAAGCATGCAAGATCTTCACAGTGGCTCCCTTTGTTTCTTCACGCTTGGCCCCAGGAGCAAAGCACAGGCAGTGCCACACGGAAGGAGCTCCCTTCTCTGATTCGCCCCTCACTTGCCGAGGTGCATGCACACATACACACTTTTCTTCCATCCCTCACAGGCTGACCATGATTTATTCACTCACACTCATGTGGGATGTTTAAGGGAAAGATTCAGTTCTGTGCTTTAGCAGCTCTAACAGAAAGGAATTTATTTACGCTGATAAACCACAACGAACCATTCACCTGGGGCTCTAGGTCCCTTGACACGACTTAATGTCTTTAAGAAAAAGGTGCTGAGGAAGCCCCCGAGGAGAGGTTGCTTCATGCTGAGCAAAGTTACTTGGCTCAGCGTTAGGCAAGCTTTGCACCAGCACATCAGGTCCCTGCTGCCCACCCACTGGGGAGACAACTGGCACACCTTGGCACACCGGAGCAGCCCCTGGGAGTGCACGACTGGGGGGTTCAGGGTGCAGTGAACACGTGATGGTGGACACCAAGGCTACGTCCATCGGTACACAGTTCTGTGCATACCACCGGAGACTTTCAGACACCGATGTTATGAACCTCTCTGCACCTGAGGACAGCAATGCTTCAAAATGCATGGCCATGTCTCATCGCGGCCCTGCTGTCGTCCCCACAGGTGGAGGGAAATGGAGAATTACGTTCACAGGATGTCTCCAATCTCCCCCTTATCTTTTCCAAGGGGACAAAATCCACTTGCCATTCTTTACTCCTACCAAGAGGTGGCAATAAGCAATTCTGTATTTACCTCAGCAAGTAAGGAACCCTGAATTTTAATTTCCACCAGAGACACTTGTAGTCTCTCCACTGGGCATAGTGTGAGTTCTCCTGGACTTGGAGGGGAAAAGGGAGGGGTGCTGCAATAAAAGCAAAAAAGGACACTTGCAAAGCAAAAATGACATTGATTTTAAAGTGCAAGAGCAAAACTGCCATTTGCAAAGAGCAAAGCATCTCCAGGGAAAACTAGGGACCATTATCAACAGACAGATAATTTGGAAGGAGTACAAAATGAGAAGATTGTTTAATAATGAAGCAAGCAGTGCTCAATTAGAAGATTTTAAAAGCCTCCCATAAGCAATTGCAGATGATCCAGGCACGGTAAAGCCAAACACAAGAGTTAGAAGCTGGTGAGTCTGCTACCTTTGTCCCTTATGTAGTGGTACTGGCCAAACATTACAATACTATCATCAGATGCGCGTGCAGATATGCACAAACATTCACTTTTTTTCATCTAGCTTCTAAGCCTCAGAGGATGCACAGAGGTCATATTTGCACAATACAGAGGATTAGGAGCTTAATAGGGCAGAAAAGAGAAAAGCAAGTGGTCCTGTCCCACCACGTTGCTCCAGCAGGCAGGGCTGGATCAGCTAACACACCCTGGGAGAGGTGGGTGAGCAGCAAGCACTGGAGAACTTGTAGATGTCCCCATTGCTTTGCCTGCTCAGTCTCTGCTCTCTCCAGCCAGCTGTGGCTGTTTCTATTTTGTGGCAATGATCTTCTCCAACCTGATGCCATCCTGCTGTGGTCCCCATAGCAGCAGCACTCATCTCCTCCCTGCAGACAGCCAATGGCTGGTCTACAAGGATGCTGGGTGACCCTCGTTTGGGCACACAGGTGCTGGATGCTCAAGTCAAGATGCTTAAACCCTGCCAATGTCTCTATGTTTGCTGTCAGCCTAGTGGGTGTCTCAGAGGAGAGGGGTCTTACCCTTTCCACTATTGACCCTTCACTCTGCAGCTTCACCTTTTGACAAAGACCCCATTTCTCCAGCTGACATCCTAGGTAGTTTTATGAGGTGAGTAATCCATTCCCCATCCCAGTGCAGAAACAGCTTTCACACTGTGGACTCTACCCAGCAATCACACTCCTGTGCTGACCTTTAAATCACATCAGCTTTCCCAGGAGAGCACTGAGCAGAGAGGTCACAGCTGCACCACATGTATACACTGAGGTGCCTGACATTTTGGGAGGAAATATAAAGGTGATTTCAATCTTCTTGTAGCTCCAAGGCGCTATTGAAATAATATGACATGAAATAACATCTCTTCAAGGCCCGACTGCAGCTGCTGGTAATAGAAATATGGGAGAGAGACTGTTCCAAGAGACGTCCCAGGACCTTAGGTGAAAGGTTTGGTAAGTTCAATCTTAACAAGCCCGTCCCCTTGGGCAGAGCCCTTTTTGGCCTGCAGACAGCAGAGACGTGGGATGGATGCAGGATGCTGCAGCCAATGGCACGGACCTGTCTGCTCACCAAACGGGGCCTGTGCCTGAGCCTGGTGTCAGAGGAGACGACCAGGTCAAACTCCTTTGGGAGAGGCAACTCATAGAATTTCATAGAATCATTAAGGTTGGAAAAGACCTCCAAGATCATCTGGTTCAACATACCACTAGTATCACCCACTAAACCGTGTCCCTAAGCACCACATCCAACCTTTCCTTAAACACCCCCAGGAATGGTGACTCCTCAGCTTAGCTGCTGTCTCATCCCGACGTTTCACCTGATTACAGTTCAGGAAAGGAATCTCCCTTCCACTCTGAGCTGCCCAAGCAGCATACAGCATCCCAGCTGCAGATGTGGCTGACTTCAGGGAAATCTGCATTTCTGAGCTGTTTGCAAATGGGAAATCACAGATATGAACTGTGGGCCTGAGAGCTGAGTCAAAATCACCTCAGAGACATGGTGTTGTAACGTAGAGCTTGGATCACTTGTGAGACTGCAGAGATCTTGGGCACTCTGTTTTGACAAAAGGTGTTTTTCCTGCCTAGAATCCTGAATTTCCTCCTTTCTGATTTATATTCACAATGCTGATAATCCCTAAAGCACTCAAAAGCGAGGAGCTAACCACAGACAAATGCAGATTAGGAAAGCAAAGAGGATTTGTTGGGCTTTCAGGCTACAGGTGTCCTCAGCGGGCAACTGCATCTTCCTCATCACTTGGGGCTCATTTGAGAGAAACAGCTTCGGCTGTTCATTACAGGATCACAGAATGGCTTGGGGTAGAAGGGACCTTACAGCTCACCGAGTTCCACCCCCTGCCATGGGCAGGGCCCCCCACCCCCAGCTCAGGCTGCCCCCAGCCCCATCCAGCCTGGCCTTGGGCACCACCAGAGACGGGGCACCCACAGCTCCTCTGGGCAGCCTCGGCCAGGGCCTCACTGCCCTCAGAGGGCAGAATTTCTCCCTAATATCTCATCTCAATCTCCCCTCTTTCAGTTTAAAGCCATTCCCCTTTGTCCTGTCACCACACCCCTGACAAATAGTCCCTCCCCAGCTTTCCTGCAGCCCCTTTAAGGGGAGAAACCTCCACCCAAGCTGCTCTACACAAATGAGGTCTTTTTTGTGTGTCCTAACTACCTGCATAGACACCACCTTTTCTACCAGGGAATGAAGGCATAGATTTGTGCTCTGGCACACTGAGCTGATATAAAATGACTGTCCAAGGTTGCTTTTCACTCAGTTATAGAAAACCACATGCCCTGATGAATGAAGTGTGTGAATTTTCCCAATGTGTTTCAGACCAGAATCAAGCAGATTAATTAAATCTCTGCTGAAGGTGATCAAAGCTAGCCTACTTTATTTTGCACTGACCTCCACAACCTCCATCACCTTTGGCTCAGAAAGTCTTCAAGCTGCCCAGGGAGGGAGATATTAGCATTTTTATACACCTGACCTCTACTTACACAATTCCCTTACACATCCTCTGCTAGCCAGTGCTGGAGATGGAGTCCAGGTTTTCAATATACGAAGCTCATTATAGCTCTGAGTGAATCTGGTTTGTAATTATTTGTATTTGAGCTGGAAACGAGGGGAGTTACAGGGCCACAAGAAAGGGATGCTGACTTCCATATGAAGTCTCATCCTGAACAACTGTGACTTGTTGCTTCTTCAACCCCACCAGCAAGCCCCACCATAACACACCCTTTGGAGCAGGCTTTTGCATTCCCTGGCAGTAGCTAGTCAAGCAAATTGTTTATCACATGCTTTAGGTAAGTACATCCTAGGTAGAACAGTGTAAATAATCAATTTTTTGCTTCACTGGCAATTTCAAACAAACTAACAAATAAAAACTTGCTTCGGGTCAACTTGAAATTCTAATCCTTGAAATTTTTTAGTCAATCAGAAAAGTTGGAAAAAATAAACTTTAGGTTAAGCGGAATGTTTTGTTTGGCCTAACATAAAAGGTTTCATTTTGAAGTTAAGTATTTTCTTCCGTCCCTCTCTAAATACATCCTAAGGAGGCTTCAAACCAGACAGTTTATTACATTTTGACTTTTTCTGATGTTCTGCATGTGTCTCACAGGCAATTCTGCAAGGCTGAAATTCATCCAGGGAATAGCTTGCTGCTGCCAAATCGCTATTCTTGAGACAAAAAGATTTGGCAAATTATTTCACCCAGGTGAAGCTGTAGCTCTTTAAGAACCTTTTCCCTTATGTTCTTAAATCACTTTTTACCCCATTTTCTTGAGACATATTAAAATGTTTGCTTTACCTGTGTGCAAAGTGGGTGAAGCCTGCCCTGGGCAGGAAGCCAGCACAGGAGCTATTTGTGGATAAGCTGGGACAGAAGTAATGGGAAGCCTCATTTTTCTCTTGTAGCAAAGGCCTTAGAGTGCGGTATGGAGATTTTGAGCAGTTTTAGCTTCACAAAAAGGACTCCTGAAGGACTTGAACTAAATGATTTACTTCAACAACAGTGTAAAACTGAAGATAATACCCAGTTCCTTATGATGTTTGGTATCTGTGATTTCTGCAACTCTATTTTTGGGGTAGAAAGCATGCCCTATGCAATGATTGTGTGCAACTATTGTGCTGACAACGCTCATGCTGGGCTCCCTGGAGGTCATGCCAAGAACCACTGGTGGGGTTGATAACTAAATCCAAGAGTCCTGGCTGGTTGCATTTTTCTTAGAAATAGTGCTCCCCTTTTTACTGCGATATCTGAGTGCCATTATACCAGCCTTTGTTTCTAAGCACTAGATATAAATCTTCTCCACAGGGACAAATAGCAGAGATTAGAAGAAACAGAAAATTCAGATGTAAGGGAGCAGCTGACAGTTTCAAATTAACTAAATTCCTATTCTTGTCGTGTTTGTATCAATCCAAATGGAGTCTATGTAAGCCCAAAATGAGAAGATCCTATCAAAGCATTCAGATACCTCATCCAATGCTACATGAACAGCAAAGTCACCACCCAACAAAAACACTTTTGAACTGCGTGGCGGCAGCCTGACTAATTGCATCTCAGATTAATGAGTCTTTCACTAAAGTCCTAATTGTATAATGAGAACCTTATAGTTCACTTTTAACTACTGAACTGTTTCCAAATTAACCAGGCAATGCACACGCACCCAATGCAACCTGTAGTTTGGCTCATTTACATACGATAATTACAAGCGTTTCACTTTATAAGAGGCTCTCTGCTTCCTCTTACCGAGTGTTTGTTTCTGCTCCAGCAAATTGTGTTCTTGGACATGTGTATTATGCTTGAGCTGTACGCGGCAAAAAGACTGTTAGCGTTGTTTTGAACTACCTCTGAGCTGGAGCACACAGCTATAATCGTGCTGTAATTGTTCTCCGCCAGCTGTCTGTGTGGGATGGGGATGAGACCACGCTCTCTGCTTGCTTATTTAAAGGCTGCAAATCCCATTCTGCAGGCTGGAAAAGCTTCTGCTTCACCCCTTGGTCCCATTCAGCTTCCCTAAGGTTTAATGATTACGCCCCATCTTGCCAGTCCAGGTCACATCCAAGCTCTTGGGCTCATTTGTGAAATCACATCAGTGAAAGCCTGCTTGCCAGGGGAAGGAGTATGCAAACAACTGTGTGTGTGTGTACATCACACCAACCCTTTTCTCATGTGATAATTAGGGAGAGAGCCAGAGAAAGAGGATGTGGCATCTCTCTCCTCCCCTTCATCTTGCTCCAGCCACCTCTCTTCCCAGTTCAGTGGGAAAAAGCAGAGGGCATATGGTATTTGTTTTCTAAGTACAGCCCAATGAGTGTATTGGTTCAAGATTTATTTTTTTTAAATCAATTTGTGTTTGTTTTCAACAATAAATGATGCATTGGCAAAATTCTCATGATGACAACAGCATCTTCCCTAGAAAACCTAGGCATTCAAGGTTGGAAAAGACCTGCTTCTAAAGGGGAATATTTCAAGAATTCTGCATTTTGCTGTGCTAATAAACATTTATGGAGCACACTGTCTACCATCTTTATCCTCTCTAACCCAGACAGCCTGCTATAAACTCCAGACATCATCTGCCAGCCCTTCTTCAAAGCAGGCCATGAGCTGAGGTCCACCATAAGACCTTCAAGTTCTCTACCACCAGCAGCAGAGCAATTCATTTCTCTGCACCACTGCACTTGCTCTTTCTTCATTCACTAGAAAGTCTCGAGGCAAAAGGAGAACCTAAGCTTTTTTCCTGGAGCCACCACTGAGCCTGCATTTCCTCCACAGGCATGACTTGGCTGACGAGTAAAGCCAGACCATCATGGCAAGCCAGATCATCATGGCCCCTTTGCTTTCCCTAGAGTTCAGCCCAGCTGACAGCAGAGCAAGTTCTCTCTCAGTCTTGTTCTTCAATATCCAGGCCTCTTCCTCATTCCAGAGTAATTATTTTGGCTTGTCCCACCTGCTCCTCTTTATTGCTGGGTGCTACAGGTGATTGATTGCTGTTTTTCTCTTGGTCTGAATTCCTGTCTTGTCAATATGGGGAGGTCATTTTATGCCAAAGGTAAAGAGCTCTGGTTTGTTCCCTATATAGTTATCTAGGCTATAGCATGAAGAACTCCATGCTTTAAGAGGAAACAAATTATGAATCTTTTTATAGACATTGCAACTACACATGGTCCTGCTGTGACCTCTCCAGCTCCTGCTTGTGCAGTCCCAGCTCCTCCTCACGCACCAGGCTCTCATCTTGTTCCTCTAATAGTTTCTCATCTGAATACATTTTCCTGCCTTCCTCCAAATGCACTAGAGATCAGCCTGAAAGGGCTGTCCTGAATCTCCTTTTGTCATTACCTCATTTCCTTTCTTTTCCCCACCACGTTGCCAGCTCAGTTTGAGCAAGTGACCTTGTGTCCTGGATGTATGAAGCCAACCTGGAGGGGTCCTGTGTCCTGTCCCCATGTCTCCTCTATCCTGACCTGTCCAATAGGCAGGTCCAAACCACCCCAATTCAGTCTCCTTTTGGAAAGGACTAAGTTTTTGAGGATACAGCTTTCTCCTCAGAAAAGAAGGGACACCTACCAGCACAAAAACAAACAGACCTGCCATAACATACTCCTAACAACGAAAACAAAAATAACAAAATGATGTATGAATACAAGGAACAATGCTAGAGAAAGGTGGATTTTATTATCAATAACTTTACTGTTGAAGAGTGATGTTCCTGGATAATAGCAGATTATAGCACAATTCTTCCTGGCCAGGAAACAGATTGCCTTCCACATCCACGTTGTATAGACAGGACAAAGGCTCTTGTTCCTATTCAGTACAAAGAAAATAAAATCTGTTTCCCGTGGCCAGACAGACATCTAATTGAGCTTGCTTTCTACTGTTTGGGATTGCAGGATTTCTTTGTTTCTCATTAGCATTAAATGTTGCCTGCACAGCATATGACAAACACACGCTCACAAATAGTGGAACACGTAGCAGACTGTGCTGCTTCAGAGGTTAAAAAAATAAATCTCAAAAGCTGCAAATAAGAATCCTATTTCCAGTATTCAGGCTTTGTTTTGTATTCAGTAATGATGGGCTTTGCCTTATGTAGGGCTTTGCCTTTGTCATTTTCTTTCCTCAACAAGACAATGATGGTAAATAATCTTATACCTGGTGCGCGAAGCACATTTTTGCAAAGGGACAAAAGACCTGCTTGATTAGACACATGCATTTTTTTCTCTCCTGCGGTGGTACAGAAGCCATATTCCTTCCCCACTTGCTGCCATTAGGGATAAAGATAGATTGTGCGGTAACAAAGACAAAGAAACTTAAATCTGTTCACCGTTTTTCCAAGTTGGGGCTTATCTTGCTATTTTATATATATATATATATATATTTATACACTTTTGTATGTACTTAAGTGTATATACACACAGACATATTTGGATGCCTGTATTTGTGCATGATCACCATCGTGCATGCTCAGAGGACTCTCATTAGATTTTACAGCTCAGCCTAACCAAGATGAATCTCCCCCAGCTGAGCAGCAGCCAGTGAGGAGGAAAAAAGGGAAAAGCTACTCAGAGCTTTGAGGTGACTAAAACGCTCAGGGGATTTATTGCCCCTCAGCAGGCTGTCCCTTCCTTTGGAGATGTGGTGGATGCTGATGATGCTCTGGCTTTAATATAGCTGCTGTGGGTTTGCAGGAAGAGTGTTTTGTGATCAGGGTCAAATTGCTCAGCTTCACAGAGGGATTTTGGCATGCAGGAATCCAAACAACTCTGCAAGTGCTTTTTGTTACTTCTCTCATTTTGTCCCCAAAGGGAATTCCCCCTCCTCCTATGCAAGCTCCTGCAATATTGCAAAGAATAAAACCTCTCATTTATTCTTTACAGACAGCTTGGTGCTCATTTCCCACAGGAAGCATACTTGGCTTTGTATACATTGAGACACAATTCAAACACCTTTGGATTTTAGTCAGTTGAAAATCTGCATTTTGTTTGCTTTGTGAGAATAACTATCAGGATTAAATTCCTCTCCCCTCAAGAAGGACTTTACAGCATGACAGTCTTGCTAGTGAAGAATGCATTTATCCTGCAGAGAGCATTTAAGCTCACAAACTCCATCAAACACTTGTGAAGTCTATTTTTCAGTTCTGTCTAATGGCAATGTTTCCCAGCACATTGGGGAAACTGAGTCACTGCACTGCAGAGGGATGTAGCCAAGAGGAGGACAGACGGACAGCATGCCCAAGGGATGGCAAGGGGAACGTGTGCTGTTCAGACACCAGTCCCAGTCAGGCAGCATCACCCCTTTTTGAAGGAAATTACCTTATCCTCAGTCTGTAATGCTCTAGGTTTGGATACTTTGCCCCAGGTTCATTGAATTATACTTTTTGCAACAAATTTGAAGAAAAACTCATGTTTTTTTCCTAGTTTTAACATAGACCAGGCATCTTCAGAGCCTCAGCAGCTTTTGTTGCAGTTGAAGAAAAACAGCTACGAGGCAAAAGAATAAAACACTGATTTCTGCAAGGGCAAGCACTGCATGTCTGAAGTGGCAGCAGCCCCTCAGCCACCAGAGTAGCTTTGGAAATGTAATATAGGAACAACTACAAAAACTGAAGCAAATTTCATAGCTATTTTCTTTATGGAGCCTAGGGTGCCTTTTGGGGGCACTCTGCTCTAGCTCATTGACTGCTACTTTACTCAAAACATTTGCTGCTGCGGGTGCCACCAGGAAGTCGACCGCCACACCTTGCCTTACATCTCCCACGTGGCTTTCATTTGGGGAGGGTGGTGTTCCCAACTGGATGCCCCTGACACAGCCACCATCAAAAAGTTTCTTCCAGAAAGACAGAGAAGCTGCTAAGAGCCAGCAAGGAGACTGGTGGCATCAAGTCACATCAAATTAACTGCAAAGTGGCCTGAGCAATGCTTTGCTTAGTGCCAGTCCTCACCCGAAGCTGAATTTGGGGTACAACAGCATGCTCCCAGAGGGTTCTCCAGCTTCTGAGCCCACCCATCCCCACACTGTGCCATTTGTCACGTCCTGTCCCCAGTTCAGCACTCCCTGAAGGGACTGGACAGTCTGGCTAAGCCTCTGCCCCACAAATTGACCTTTCCTGCATCCTGCCGGAAGATTCCCAAGGAAAACAAGCAGCTCCTATCTTTGCACATGTCTTACTACTACTGTATTTACCTTGCTCGTGCAGAACAGGTCATGTTTCAGATTATCTCCCCCATTCCAGCACCCAGCCCATGCAGGGTGACCCTCAGCACTTCCCGCACTGTGCAGATACAGCCCAGAGCCAGAACCTGAGCCAGGGCTAACCTCAAGCAGCAGCCCTGAGGAACTGCTGGGGAAGACATGGGGCTGGGCCAGTCCACAAGCACCTTGACAAATACACCAGGTGCTCCCCCAGATTCTCAGACTATGTGGCAGCAAATCCCTTTTGTGCCAGCAAAAGTCTATGGCTGGGAAAACCGTGTGGCAGCAGGACAAGATTCCCAAATCTCTCTCTCATGCACGACTGAAACCCATTAGACTGGGCTGTTAAACACATTTCTTCTCTCTTGTTCAGCATTACGACCCTTCCTTTCATTGTGGGTTCGCTGTGGCTTGGGCACTGCTGAGAAAAGCAGATACATCTCGTAGAAGTGGCTTTGTCCCATTTTCACATCCTCCTCAGGCATTTCTGAGACATTGCCTTCTGCATCACATTGTTCTAGCGCCCATCTAGCCAGTTTGTTAATGCAGTGAGTGTTCCCCACATTGAATTGCATTGCTTTTTGTCCATGCTGTATAATTAGAAGCTTTGAAAATATAGGCGTGAACAGTACTGTGCTTACCTTTAGCATTCAAAGATATCAGAGCAGATAACTGACTACATGGATGCCCTTCTAACAAGATTTCAAAGAACCGTAGAATATCCCGAATTAGAAGGGACCCACAAAAATCATCGAGCCCAACTCCTGGCACCATGCAGGTCTACCCAAAAATTCAGACCATGTGACTAAGAGCACAGTCCAAACGCTTCTTAAACTCCAACAGGCTTGGTGCAGTGACTACTTCACTAGGGAGCCTGTTCCAGTGTGCGACCATCCTCTCAGTGAAGAACCTCTTCCTGATGTCTAGCCTAAACCTCTCCTGTCACAGCTTGATGCCATTCCCTCGGGTCCAATCACTGGTAACTAAGGAGAATAGATCGGCGCCTGCCCCTCCACTCACCCTCATGAGAAAGCTGTAGACCGCTTTGAGGTCTCCCCTCAGCCTCCTCTTTTCCAGGCTGAACAGGCCAAGTGACCTCAGCCGCTCCTCACGTGTCTTCCCCTCTAGGCCCTTCACCATCTTTGTAGCCTTCCTCTGGACACTCTCCAACAATTTCACACCCTTCTTGTACTGTGGTGCCCAGAACTGCACACAGTGCTCGAGGTGAGGCCGCACCAGCGCAGAGTAGAGTGGGACAGTCACTTCCCTCGACAAACTAGTGAAGCCGTGCTTGATGCACCCCAGGGTACGGTTGGCCCTCCTGGCTGCCAGGGCACACTGCTGGCTCATATTCAGCTTGCTATCAACCACAACCCCCAGAAGAATTGGAAGCGTACAGACATTTCTAAGGTTGTTCTAAGCACAACCTTTAATCTATAGTCCACAAGTGAGTTTTCCTGCAAAAGTTGGAACACCCCCAGGATGCTCTCCATGCCCATAAATCATCTTTACTTTACCTGCACAAATCCCAGCACTCATTGCCCGTTTGTGAAGCTGGCCTTCACACCATGGTGTGCACACAGTCTGTGTTAGCCACCACAAGCTAGGGCAAGGATTTTGGAACAAACATTTTGGGGAAAAATGTTGCTGTGTGTAGACAGTAATAGCATAGCTCTAATAAGCGCAGCAGTGAGGAAAACAAACACTTTAATAATTCTGCAATTATCTTAGAAATCAGCTTGCCAGCATGTACCTAATGGTCTGTTCCCCTTAAACTGAATGAGTTGACAATATGCAATATAAACATGGTTTAGTCTTTGCTTTGTAGATACATGGTTGCTGTAGAACATTTTGGAGGAGCACAGAATCGGCACATGGGATTGCTTGGTGCTGCATCCACATTTGAAGCTCTACAAAAAGTTGCAATGGAATTGGGGAAAAAATATTCTGCAGCTGTTGCCAGCCTGCTTGGCAGAAAACATGACACAAGCTTTTCCTTGTACCAAAGTTTGTAAACTTTCCTTGTAGTTGGAGGATGCCTTAGCAGCTGCTCTTGAAGTTGGAAGCATTGCTTCCAATACAATCAGTCTTGTTTTTAATAGCCACAGGTGATGGCATTTTTTTTATAGCCTACTGGAGCCCCGTCATAGACTAAGATCTCATTGTAAAAGATACCATGCAAGTGCCAGGCAAAAGACAACTACAAGAAAGATGAAGTCCTGTAATTAACCTGTGCTTAAATCAAGCCATTACTCAGTGCTAAGTGATTTAGCATTTCTTTAAAAAGACTCTTGGGGCTGGGAGTTCTTTCCTCTCCACTGAATTTCAGAAAGCCTCAGATCAGAGGAGACAGACCAGGGTAATCTCTCTAATCCACGTATCGATCACTCCTTCAGTGGAAATTGGAAGCAAAACGCAGTTCAAAGCTGCCTCGTCCCTGCAGCTGCTCAGCCCAGCAGCAACGCTGCAAGTGTACCCAACCCGTCTGGGGCCAACTGCTGCACAAATCCTTTCTTCAGCTTCATCCCAAACAGTTGTTGTTCCAAACAATGGAAAACGGGGTAAATCTAAGCTGGTTGCAGACTCCTGGGACAGATTAATGCTTGAATAATGATCTAAGCAAAAACATAGCAGCACAAGCTGAAAGGCCTCTGAGCCACTCAGTGCCCACTTCTCCAGGGCAGTTTGGTGACCACTAAGCACCAAAGGAGGTTTATCCCAGACACCAGGGCACTGAGCAGTCAAAGCCCTCACTGGAGGCAGGGCTGCTTTGTGACAGTCCAAGAACAAAGAAAGGAGAGAGGACTCAAGTCACATTTAATCCTGGGAACAGCGTTCGTCTCCAAGTTACTGGGAGCCCCGGCTCTTGCACTGCACTCAGCCTGCTGTCCGTGTGCGTGCAGTAACAGCTTTCTCCCATGTGAGTTCTGGTTCAGATTCCTACAGGTGTGCTTGTTTTTTTCTCCTCTCCTTGCAAGCCAGCTGCTGTGACAGGCAGGATGCGATCATCTCACCCCAGGAGACTGGTTCACACTACAGTTTATTCTCCTCTCCACTGTCAGGATGAGAAGTTGACATTTGCATTTCCCTTTCAGAGAGCGGGAACCTGAAAGAGGACAAACTGAAAATCCAATGGCCCTCCCCTTCCTCCAGAGCATGCCATGTGACGCTTTGGCTGTTTGGAGACTTGAGAAGTTTTATCTCTGGTGATCCAAAAACTCAACACTCCAGACTTCTACAGGCAGGACTTCCCGTCCAGAAAACATCTAGCTGGAGATCACCCAGCTCTCTAGTAAACACAAGATAGTAAATAAATCTGCTATGAAATTTGTAGCAGATCACTAGAAGCTCACTGAATGTGATTGCCTGAAACATCCACATATTCACATGACTCTAGGAAGCAGGGATTTAAGGTGGAACAAAACTTGCCACAACACAATCCAGTCCTAAGAAACAAAACTCAATGCTGCATGTATTTCATAGCTTCTGGGCAGCTATAAAGAACTGAAAACAATGCCACTTCTTTCCCAGCTCACCCACATCTGCCATAAGGTTCTTTCCCTCCTCCATGCTTCCTGCTCTCAGCTTGCCACCATCTGTTCTGCCCATGTCTTCCCCATGAGCACCCTCCAAAGCAATCCTCCTTTGCCTGGCACCCATCCTGGCATCACCTTCAACCAGGTTTCCTCCAGCAGCAGATGCTTCCCTGGGCTCTGGTCTGGTTTTGCTCCTTCTTCCCTGGCATGTGTGTCACTTGAGCTGGGATGGAAGTGGCACATCCCCCCCTTGCACATCTGGTCACCTCTTGCTCTCCCACAAGACATCAGAAAGGAAATATGAAGGGTAGGAAAAAGCTTGATATGTGCCTCAAGCCCCAGCCAGCTCAGCCTGCATGACCTGCAGAGCAGGATGATGAGTGGGGTGCCCTGCAAGGTTCAGGATGGATGCTGTTGCTGAACTTCTTGGTGGAAGCTGCAAAGATCTCAGCAAAATCCACTACAACATCCTGCAGGCTGCTGCTGGCTTGGGCCCCTGCTGGCAGCCCAGAGTTCCAAAGGTAGAGACCAGGGCAGGTCTGAGAAGACTCAGCTGTGGATTTCCATCTCATCTCCTCACAGCTCCTCAATGAGTCAGGGCCTTGCAATTATCTTGACGGGGAAAAAAAATAAGACTCAAATGACTGCAATTTCCACCAGGTATAACTGAAGCTCCCTCCCTGTCCTCTCTGGTCACCCAGGCTTTCGGGAGCGTTTCAAAGCACATTAACGCCACGAGCAGCTTCATGCTGCACTAGGCAGCAGGGGAATAGGAAACAAGAATTACATCTCTGCTATGGAAAAGTGAGTTCCTCATATTCATTCCCTCTTTACTTTGACAGGAGCTTCAACTTACAAAATGAGAAAAGGGCACAGAAATGGGAATTGTTTAATCCATCTTTTCATGTATTCTCTGTTCCGCCTCTAAGAGAAAGACCAAGAGGGAAAAACCCAAGGTAGGCAAGCAGAACCTGGGGAGAGCCCACAAGCCACACCACTGCCTTCCTTCTTCAACCACCACTTTTTCTTGTTTTCTTTGCTAATGAAACTCATCTTTTCTCTTTAATGAGGGGAGGAAGCACCTGAAAAAGTGAGCAGCTCTGGTTTGTATCTGGTGGCCATCTCCAGCCTCTCTGCACATCAGTCCCGCACAGACCGTAGCCTGGCTGTGGGTTGATAACCCCAGCTGGGCAACATGGCAGGCGTTTACCATATGGCCAAGCCAGTGATCCTAAATTCTCATTTATGGGGTGGATGCTCAAAGTCACTGAAAGGCAACAGCTATTTTGGAAATAGGCAGTAGCTCCTTAAAACTGTCAGAATGCATGTAAAAAGGGTTGGGAATTAGACATTTTTCAACATAGTGACTTTTGCATTGGAAGGTATCTTATTTAACTTTTCATGCTGTTTGCCTATTATTCTGTGTTGCCAGGAGCACTACTAGCAGAAAACCAGGATACAGCCGAACAAAGGGACCACAGCCAGGGTTGTAACACAGCAGGGGGCTGGGGCATTGCAATGACTCCTTCCTGCCACAGAGCAAACCTCTGTCAGCGTCCTACCTGGGGTGTTTGCACATGCAAGCTGTCACCTGGAGCCAAGTGGAAAGCAGAGCCTGTCTTTCACCATCCCGCTGCAACTAAGCAAGGGCTGAGAGGTGTGAAATCACAGCCCTTGGCTAACGTGGACAGCCATAACTCTGCAGGATCCCCATTTGGGTCCCATCAGCAGCCAAGGGACGCTCAGCACACAGAAACACTTCTGAGGTATCCTAATGGGAGGAGGCTCTGGCTGCATTAATCATCATTTTCCAAGAGGACAATTTCCCAGCACAGCATACGCTCTGCTATATTAGGAATATCATCTATTGAGATGATAAACGTCCATCAGCATCAGCAGAATTAGTGGGTTTTAAGAGACAAGAGCTGAAAGAGCTTCATCAAAGGCTGAGAGCAAACTTCTATACCACCTCTAATGCCTAGACACTGTAGGCTTTGGTTTAATTGAGAAAAGAAGCATTTTAAGCAGCACCTAAATAATTCAGAATTGTTTTTTTCCTAGTAGTGGTAAGAAAAAATCCTGAATTCAGACTGCTACTTCAAGTGAGACCATGCCAAGGGTTGAATTACATATTTCCAGTATAAGATCTAAACACAGAATTTCTGCTTTGAGATTTTCTCACCAAGTCACATGCAGGACTTGAGCACATTTTTTTTTTTTAAAAAAAAAAAAACTAACAGATTTCCAGTTGAAAGGAAAAAGAAAGACAGAGCTCTGCCTTTGGCAGATCACCATTTCCCAATGAAGCAAATATTGCCAAAATCCCCCCCCAAGCAGCAGTGACCAGGGCTAGGGCTGCAGAAGTCAGAAGTGTGCTCAGCACAGGGCAGCATGCTTGGCCTCAGTTCATTTTCAGAAACTGAAGTAATGGAGTTTTTATGGTTTCCCATGAGAAATTAATTTATGGAAATATAGTTCACTGTCAAGCAATTCTCCCTGGTGCTCAGTGTAGATGCTCCTTTTCTTAACATTAATGCATTATCCCTAGTTAGAGCTGCTGGAATTAGCAGTCTTTTCCCTCCTTGCAGCACACACATTTTGCATATTTATTAAAAAATTAGTATTGTAATTTAGTCATAACTGAACATGTACCTCAAGCAGACTTTTTTTCTTCCTCCTTCCCCCCCCCCCCCCCCCCCCAAGTTAATCACCACTTACTGTGGTACCTAGGACTGTAAACACCAAGTTACCCAGAGCCTCACTGGTATTGTAAACGGTATTATTGCAGGGATATTTCAGAGGTTAATTCTAATCATTTCTGTTGCCCTGGCATAATATCATGTAAACCCAAAGGAAAAGGGATTGCCCAAACAGTTTGATTTTATGCAGAGGTTATCAACCACCTGCTGCAACACTGACACGGCAAATACCAGCATCGCTTCTCTTATAGCCTCCTTTAAGATCTCACCTCCCCTAAAAATAAGCAGCTGAAGCTGTCATTGTGCCTACTGCCATTTAAAAATATTCTAAAATATAATCCAATACCAATATAACCCTACTTAAAGAAAAGAGTTAGTAATTACTACAACTCTGAGCTTTTCAGGGCTGAACATGTCATATTTCAGAGCTGTTACCCATTCAAACCCTCAGAAACATTGGAAACGCCCTGAGGGGAACCCAGTCTGTTGTGCACATACTATTTAAATATATTTTTATAAGAGCAGATTGTGGTTTTGTTTATTTCTCCTTGCATATGCTTTACTATTTTGGGTTAGTCAATGAAACATTACTGCCTCTAGACTTCGTCTACCGTACCAGTTACCTACACTGCATGCTGTGCTTCAGGAGCACAAGGAAAGAGCAGCTCAGCTAGTTCAGGAGGCAGAAGAGGCATTAGCCCCATTTTTCAGAGCCAAAGCAGTGGAAGGGCCTATCAGCATCCCCAGGTCTAATTCCCCATATTTCAGGCACAGGTGCAGCAGAGATTTAGCTCACAAAGTCAATCAGCCACAAGAACTTCTTGGGGCTTTCTAACAACCTCAAAGCCTCAAATGGAAGAGCAAAAGGCAGACGAAATGCCACCGCAGGAGAGAGATGAGCTATAGCGCCTTTGAAGCAAGTGGTTTACTAGCAAACGTGGTGCTAATTAGACGGGGTTTTTCACAACCAGTTCAAGACATCAATGAAACGGATGTCTCATATCTGAGTGGATGACCATTCACCAGCAAGGCTCACGGCAAAGCAACATTTCTCTGGCTGGAGAATTACTGATGGTGAGCACCATACCACGAGCTACACTGGACGCTACTTGAGGAGAGCTTCGTTAGAATGAGGAGGAAGTTTTAGCTGAAAGAAACCAACCTCAGATAGTCACATGAGAGATGGTTTCTGGGACTAGCTTTGGTAAACTCATCTATGGCAGGCACGTGGAGGAACAACAGCGGGGACATTAGGATGCGAAGGGCTGGAAAACCCATTCTTGCTGGGCATGGGTGCTCAGGGGTATTCCTGACCCTGGTTCAGGACCTGTCTGAAAGCAACTGCTTTTAGAAAAAAAGCCAATTTTGCAGAAAGCAGGTCTTTGCAAAGGCGTCAAATTCTGCTCCAGCTTACTTGGCTCAAAGATAGTTCCATGGAAGGAATGAAATGACTCTGATACCAAAGTGATGATAAAACGGTAGTCAGTCTCCGGGGGCTCCTTAGAACAGATATTCCCAACAAAACAATGAATTGTTTTTATAGAAGGATGGAAGACAATGAATTAAAGGAAGAAAACAAGTTTAAAAATAAACACAAGTTGGTACTTTGCCAAAGTAAATCCTAATTAAATAAAATGTGTGGATGTGCCTGTATCTAAAACAAAACTTTTCCTATTACACAGCTATCTATATAATGAATAATGTTATAAAACCCTTTGCTTGCATAACACTTGAAAAGACTTCAAAATTGAGAACTGATTTAAAGCAAACAACAAAACCCACCAACCAAGTCCGTCCCCAGCATACGACAGTAATCATTCCCACCCAGTAACAAAGCACTTGTCTCTGAACGATCAACACAAGCGGCTGCTGCTAACTCACCTAATTACCACTTTCAAAAATGATATATTATTTTTAATGAGAATTTTTTTCTCCCTTCTTGCCTGCTTGTTTGCAAAAGGTCAGAATGATGCTTTCATGTTCAGGCTGCTTCTACCTAGAGAAGCTGATGCTGCCTTAAAAAAAGGCCAAAATAACCTCCTTGGAAATTGCTTCAGACATTCATGGGGCTCAAAAGCTGTTTGTGCAGTTATTCCTGAAAGTTTCTTAGATGTAGCTGTCACTGAATTCCACAGAGAGAAATTAAAATTAACTTTAAAAAAAAAGGATTTGGAGACTAATTCTCCTTTCTCAGTCCTTCAGTGCAATGTGTGTCAGCACATCCACTTACAGCAGCCCCCCAGGGCCCTTCTGCTGGTGAGGGTGCAGAATCCAACCCTGGCCTGAGAACTTCTCAGCTCTGTTAAAAACACATGGATTTTTAGCTGTACATGTCTCACCTCATGTTTTTAATCTCACGTTCAGAGTGGCTTTAAGTGTCTTTTTGGATGTTTCTTCAAGTGATGAAGCTGGGGTTGTTCCAGTGTTTCTTCACCCCCCCTTTGGCTGAGAGGGAATCGAGATTTCTTCCAAATGTGACTGAAACTCCAGGGGCCACTCAGGAGCTCACAGGGCCATCCTTGGTGACAGTGACCCATTCCTCACCCTTTCCTTCCATCCCACCAGACAGCTCAGAGAACAAGCACGGGGGCCACCCGTGCTGTGCCCGAGGAGCACTGAGGGCATGCGGCTCCAGCAAACAGCTCCTCGCATTAAAGCTTGGAAGGGAAGAGACTTGCTGCTCAGAGAGGATTAATTTTATGAGTCATCAAAATCTCAATTGAGATGCAGGGAAAAGGATTGAATAGAACATTGCAGTGAATGAGATTATAAAAAGGGGGATCTATCACAGACTCCCTTGAAGGTAGGGAGCACGCTTAATTCTTAATTAACAGCCCCATTCCTCGTGTCAATAACTCAGTTAAGGATAAACTAGAGGCCTTGTCCATCTGCATACTGAAATGGAAGCTAGAAATATCTGTCTCTGTTACCCTAAATGATCCTTTGCTTAATTTCACCTGCAACAACTGCAGAAAGAGAAACCACGCCCTACTCTTCAAAAAAACTCTGCAGGCAACTACTCACTGTCTGCAAACTAACCCAGCCCCGCTTTTCTGGGAACAGGGAAAACCTTCTGAAGCAGGTGTGCTTTCCCCAAAGCACGGAATGCCTCAGAAATGGAAAAAAACTCAGCCACCATGTCACACCAAGCTTGAATCACAGCAAGTGTTCCCATTTTTCAAGTCAAATGCCCTTAGAAGTGTTAGATTTCCTGACAAATGAAGCTCAGGGTCTCTCAGCATGAACTTCAGAACTGCTTGATTTAAGCTTTGCTGGAGCAGACTACTTGTGAAAGACACTTCATCACCATGTCCTGAAGTTGGCTTTCCAATATGCCTGCACTGAAGTCTTCATTTGTGCTTCTACATGTGTTTTACCATGTCCCTTCTCTCCCCGCCAATTCCACTTATTCAAAGCCCTCCGGTACCAGACCGTGCTTCGAACCTGTGCCTTTCTATAAGCTTAAGGACACGGAAGGAGACAAGTGAAAAGTTCCCCTGTTCTCAGGTAAGGTCACCTCGAGGTCCTTCCATGACTACTTCAGAAGCCTCAATGCCAATACCCTTGGGAAAGGACCCCAGAGCACCCTGTTGCACAGGAGCAGAGGAGGTTTGCGGACACGTGGCAGCAAGGAGCTCAGTGCTCCAGCTCCTGTGCAACCATCCAGTGTGGACAAATTCAGGTGCAAAGCTTTGATAGTTCAAAACATAAATGTTGGTAATGGAAAGGACATCAAAAGACTAGTCTGCACTTCACCACATTAACAAGATCCATTTTCCCACCTGATTTCAATATTTTTCAAGCCCCCAGGCTCCTGCCCACCCTCCTCAGAGATACCTTCAGTCTGTGAGCTTTTCCTGCTGGATGGAAGGAATCCAGGTTAGTGCAACACTAAGATCCCCTCCGGGATTTTTACAGCTTGAGCTTGGCAAGTTGGGAACATGCAAGATCTATTGCTGAAGTCAGTGGACACTCAACAGCTCCAGAAAGAGTTACTTTCTGGACTGGCACTTAAGGACATCCTGAAGAGGGTGAAAATATTAAGCAAAATATTTGAGTGATCTGTTCTAGAAACACTTCCAAATCCCTTGGATGCTAACATCCTTCCAGGCGACAGAGCCAAGACCGTCCCTGTGTACCCAGGCTGGGCACATCTGGAGCACGAGGTTGTGTGGCTGCTGCCCCAGCAAGCAACAAAAGCGGCATCTTGGAGGGACAGACGCTGGGGCAGAGATGTCACCTCTATGGTGCTTGTGATAAACCCATCCCCACAATTAGCCAAATACTGGAATTAGGCAAGAAATACACAGGCTGACTGTTTATCTATTGAAAAATGAATTTCACTGAAATGCTTTGGAGAAAAGGCATCGTTACATACTAAATGTTGGGGTTTTCTAAGAGAGGAAGGCAAAGCACTTCAATGATGTCGAAACATTATGACAGTATCATAATGGAACATTTCAATTTCTCAATTTGAAATACTCTTATTTTGCTAAACCATTTTACAAATATGTACCAGTAAAAGAACGATTAACAGTAAATATCAGCATCAGCAGGCAATTTTTAGGTTTTATAAAAATGAACTGTTTAGAGCAATCCTACTACAAAGCTATTTTCAAAATGGGCATTTTCTGAAAATGGTCTTTGTTTTGCAGTTTTTCTAAATCTGGATATTATTCTTGGGTTGTTTTGTTGCACGCTTTTATGAAATGAAACTGCCTTGGCTTTGTCCTGCACTGAGTGCTTTGTCTCACGGAGACTTCCCCTGATGCCCCCATTTTGGTTTCAAATCTCCCATTTCTGCAGGTCCCCTGCAGCTGTTTGTACCCTGCAGATGCTCTCACTGAGGGCATTAATGCAGGCATCCCCGAGCAGCTGGCCTTTGTGGCATCTCTCTGCCTTTGGGCAGCCAGGTCTGAGTCTCACCAGGACGCAGCAGCCACTTGTCATCAGCTGCCTGTCCAAGCACTGGCAATACAAAGTCCCTGCAGAATTCATAACTGTTAGCCAGCAGCTGGAAATTAGCAGTAATTTCCTTAATGTGGGCTATGTAAAAGACAATGGAAATGAACACTTCCGCTGATTGCTGTGAAGCTCAGCAGAACCTGCCCATCATTCTGGCCCTCCCATTCTCCAGCCCCTTGCTGCCTGCTCAGCCACAGCAGGGTTATGATTGCCAGCTCAAAGCCAGCACTGGTCTTTTAGCACAGGAATTTGCTGAAGAGCAGCAATGGGCCAGCCGCATTTTGTAGCAGTGATTATCAAATACATGTGAAGGACTGGCGTAGCCACATGACTAGGCTGCGTCCATTTTGAATGCAGACCCCCAGCAAGGAAAGCAATTTTGGACATTCTGGACACACCAAACTCAGCAGTTAGGGGAAAACTGCAGCTTTGGGTACATCCAGCTGTGGGGATGAGGCCAAGTCAAAGAGCTGCTTCCCATTCCTTCTCAAGCCACTCATTCATCTACACCATGCAGAACACCACCTTCATCCCACTTATCTGGATGCCCGTTTTTGTGCAGCTGTGGTGTAAATCACATTAACCTGCTCCATGCTCACACAATGCACTGCATCAATATTTAACAACAGTACTCACACCTAACACCACAAGAGTACTCAGCTCACAAAATGCAGAAGAACCCCCAGCAAGGTCCAGAAATTGGGAGCTTCCTGCATGGAGTCAGGACAGTTTCAGTGTTGCCTCCATGTCCATACCTATTATGCAGCTGATTCACAAGAAGGAAGGGATGCTATCCAAATGAACCTGGACAAGCTGCAGAAGCAGTAATACGTGAGCTTAATGAGGTTCAGTGAGTCCAAGTGCAAGGTGCTGCACCTAGCTCAGGGCAATCCCAGGCAAGACCACCAACTGGGAGAAAAACTTATTGAGAGCAACCCTGCAGAGAAGGACTTGAGGGTTCTGGTGGATGAAAAGCTCAACATGAGCCAGCGGTGCGTGCTTACAGCCCAGAAGGGTGTCTGCATCCTGGGCCACACCAAAGGAGTGGGCAGCAGGGGAGGGAGGGGATTGTGCCCCTCTCCTCTGCCCCTGTGAGGCCCCACCTGGAGTCCTGCATCCAGGTCTGGGGCCCCCCAGCACAAGAAGGATGTGGGGCTGTTGGAGCAAGTCCAGAGGAGGCCACAAGGATGCTCAGGGGCTGGAGCACCTCTCCTATGAAGATAGAGAGCTAGGGGTGTTTGACCTGGAGAAGAGAATGCTCTGGGAAGACCTCACTGCAGCCTTTCAATACTTAAATGGGGTTTATAAAAAAAAGATGGAGAGTGACTTGTTGCTCGAGCAGATGGCTGTAGGAAAAGGGAGAATGGCTTTAAACTAAAAGAGGGGAGATTTAGGTTAGAGGTTAGGAGGAAATTCTTTACTCAGAGGGTGGTGAGGCACTGGAACAGGTTGCCCAGAGACGTTGTGGATGCCCCATCCCTGGAAGCGTTCAAAGCCAGGCTGAACAAGGCCCTGGGCAACCTGATCTAGTGGGTGGTGTCCCTGCCTATGGCAGGGGGTTGGAACTGGGTGGTCTTTAAGGCCCCTTCCAACCTGAGCTATTCTATGATTATTACACAACTGAATAACAACTTCAGAAAAAAAAAAAGTCCTGCCTCAGCCAGTGTCCAGGAAGGAGTTCCTTCAGGGAAGCAATTATGGGTTCTAGTAAATTTTGTGTGTTAAATGATTGGAGGGAGTGAGATCTTGCTCTGCTGGGACACCCACCTACATATGTAAATGCAACCCCTTATTTGCTGTTAAGATAGAGAACCTGTATTCTCCTCTTGCATTCTTCCTGAAGATTTTCCTGCCAGTCCAGGCTTTCTGCAAGAAGCTGGTTAGTGCTGTGTCTCATTTCTACACTGTCATAGGGTCCTGATTTCTGAAACCCTCATCACACACTTAAAGGGTATCTAAAATGCAAGAAACATTTTGATTAGCAGAGATCACTAGAGTGTATGTAGCCATTGAGGACACTTCTTCCTGGAGCAGAATCACTGAAGTGAACAGTTTGGATACTTGTACTTCTCATATGCTGCTGTTCTCAGCGATTTAATCTTCTGCTTGTCACAAGAATTGCTGCTTTGTCCCTCTGCAGCAGTGTCAGAGTTGCTCATAGGCCATGCTCTGTTCTCACTTGATGGATGTGAAATATAAAACCAAAAACTTCAATACAGGAGCTGAGCTCTTGTGCATTTGCACCTTGGGATGAAACTAGACATTTCAGTATTGGACTTTGTCCCAAATAGTGCAATGGGGAATTGAAATTGCAGTGTTTTATATTTTGTGGAACAGAGTATCAAAATGATTTCAATTTGGAAATGTCAAATGTCACTTGTCTGGTGAAATATTTTACCACTTACGAAGCCAACAAGGAAGGATCTTTGGTTCCCAACTTGTATAATTTAACTGGCCATTCCTTCCTTCTCAAAGAGTGCCTGGTGCCCGGAGCATGTGGGACGCCATGCTTGCTGGCCCAGAAGTTTTGCCTGATGCCTGCAGGGTAATGCCCACGCTGGCCAGAGCAGTGGGGAAAGGCAGAGCCACTTGGCTGAGCCAGCATCAGGCAGCAGCAGCCCTGAGATGCTTCAGCTCAGGCCAAGTGGAAGAGCATTTAGTACTCATATGGGATTTTTGGCACATCCTGCCTCAGACAAAGCCTCCAGGTGCTTCTAAGCACCCCCTAAAGAAGCTTTTTTTTCCTATTTCTGCTTATCAGAGAACCTAAAATAAACAAATACAAAGAAAGATGCAACACTTTTCCAGTTGCAATCACAAAGACCGCTGTCTTCTGCTCACAGATCTCCCCCCTTCTCCACCTGCACACTCCCAGGTGAGGGCATGTCTGCAGTGAGGTGGTCCGTTCTTGGGATCCGCAGGTAGCTCGGCACAAGCCATCCCAGCAATGCACCTCCCTGGCAACATCCTGTCAAGTGGAGAGTGTTCTCGCCAAGGAGCTGGACACTTCATCCTACTAGGCAAAGAAAATCTTTGTGCTACTGGTAGCCTGGATTTGCCAATTTTGCTTCCAATAATCTGATAAAATAACTCAAATCCACATAGCAGGCTCCTAGGCAGTAGGACTGCATGAGGGGTTGATGACACCTTTTATGTTCAGGAACATTTGAATCTCACTCGTGTTATCTGGAAGAAAATGTAATGACAATTTTTAGGTCTGAGATGGCGGAAGCACAAAGTAATCTTAAAGCGCTAATTGTAGCAGGACACAGGACAATATCAATAATTGTGTTTTCCCTTTCTAATGTGTTTTTCACCAAAAGCTCTCACATCTCTTTATAGTCTTTAAATAAGCAAATCTCCAAGCCCTCCTGCAAAAGGAGGGCTATTTTGCTTTTTAGTACTGTGAAAAAGGGCTCAAGAAGAATATGAATCGGCTACCCTGAGCTTAAAGACGAGGTTAGCATGAAATGACCATGGACCACATGTAAGGAAATGTAGTCCTGCACTTCTCTATCAACACATCCAGTAATTTTTCACTGCATCTTACGCAGATCCTTTGCCTAGCAATGTCTTGACCAGAGTTTAGCCTTTGTCATGCCAAAATTACTGCCGTGGAAGAACCTTTTACTTGTCAGAGCCCTTCTAGTGGCTCTCCTACCTGTGACACTTACAGGTAATTTTCAGGCTGAACATTTTTACTTGCCAGAAGAGTCCTGAGGCCCCCTGCAAAGAACATTCACAGTGTGACAATGACACCAGACAGGCCATCACAACTGCCTCCTACATGCCAGCATCACGTTGAGATACTCTCCAGTTGCCCATGGCAGCTATGATATCAGAGTCCTGGAGCAGCTGGCTACAGCTATCTGCTTGTAGCTCTGAGCTGCCAGGAAACTTCTAGCCAGTTCCTCAGCTGCTTAAAGGTTCCCAGGGAGGAAAAATACAACAAAAAGAAAGTAGAAAATATTTTTTTAAAAAAATGAGGAATCAGGAAGGAAGATGAGTTCTAAGTGAAGAACAGTCTTGCTGCCCCTTGCAAAGGAATTCAGCCTAGCCTCTCTGGTTTTCCAGGAGTGATTTTAGTTAAAGTCCTGACTGAGGCTGCTTCCAGCACGGGTGCATTTTGCTCTTCACAGTACAGCTATCAGCCCTTCCAACACGTTAACACCAGATGGTTGACCTTAGAAGCGACTCAACTTTAAATTCAAGGTTGGGTGGAACAGCTATTTCCTAAAGCCAAACTGCTCGAGGTAACTTTACTGTGCCCCTGGGGTCATGCTGAGCTCAGTGATGGGTATCTGTAGGGCATGACGGACAGAAGGGTAGTTGGGTGGGAGAGTTGATTTTATAACTATAGAATTGACCTGTGAGAACTAGCTCCATGCTGGGAGGCTTTGGTGGGCACAAGACTTTGGGGTAGACTACGTGTCAATAATCACAGTGGGGAAAAAGTCCAGAAAGAAGAACATTAAGCTAAATTTCATCTTTTTAAACAACCCTATCCTCCCCTGGGTGCTGAGAGTCTGTGTGCCCACAAATATGCCCACTCCCATAGGTGTCTGTCAGCTCCAGCCCAACCTAACCTATTTTTGTATTTGTACAAAAAAAAATCATAGAGGCAAGACCAAACTCTATAGAAGAATTCAGCCTCATGATTTGCTTCCCACCCTCATTAAGCTTAATGATTTATGCCTTGTAATTGCCACAACTGGGCAAGAATCCACAAATCTTGTTAATAATACTAAGTATGCCAGAAGTAAATTTTCAAATCCTAAGCAAAAATTAAATGACCATAAAATATGCATTTGCTTCCCAAGAGACAGTTCTGTTTCAACAAGACAGCTTAATTGAAAGCTCAGTAAACTGGTCACAACATCTTTAATAAACAGTCTTTGTAGACAGCATGCAGGAGAGATGGTGCTTGATATGCAGCAGAAATAAATGAAGTGACCAGAGGTCTCCATCCGTCTGTGACCCCTGAAGTAGCTGAAATCAGCTTGGACCACTGTTGGGGGAAGCTGAGGCAGGCAAAGAACTGTGGAACATAAATGTGGCCCCAGCATCTGCCCACTGCAAATTAACATCACCCAGATTTAGCTATAAAGGAACTTGGTGAAAAAGTCTCTGAAATCGGTGCAGAGCATGTGACCTGTTCCAGACATTCATGAGAAGCTCCATTTTGCCACATTGGGAATATTCACACTGTGTCCCTGTGGGAAGGGCACCTGAAGACTTGGGAACTGACCTTCCTCATTTCCAGGTGAGGAAGACCACCTGCTGGTGACGTCAGGCAGGTGGGCTGCAGGGTCATGAACACCCTTTGGTAGGGACTGTTGCACTTCCAGGAGCCTCTCAGTCATTCCCACTAACCTCAAGTCCCTTTTCAGCTTCAGCACGTGAAAAAATCTGGTTTCAAAATCACTTATTTATTTTGAAACAAAATACCCGTTGGCCACTCAAATGAAATGTTTTCATTTCAGGAGAAATGCAACACTTCATTCAACCTGAAACGACTTTTTCTTTTCCATCCAGAAGAACCAGTGAACCAAAAAATTGGTAATTCCCTCACCTCTACTTGTTCCCCATCTCCTAAGCCAGATGGCCCTGTTTTAGTTTAATCTGAAAAACACATCCCAGCCCCTTTCTCATGCATTTAGCCTGCAGTCACCTGCACAGTCAGCTCACACTCTGATCGCATCACATGAGCCACTTCGCATTCCATCTCTGCCACGGCACTGAACCTTCTTCCAATTATTTGTTTATCTGACGTTTCCTTCTCCTTAGTTTAGGGTTGTAGCAGGAGGCCAGGGAGCTCAGAGCTGTCTCTGGGCTGCTCCTTCCTTGAAGCATTAAGGGACTCGCTGCAGTCCTTTGCCCAAGTCCCAGCTCAAAGCTACACGAGGTAAGTGCAGGGGCAGTGCCCATGAAGCAGGGCTGTCCGTTCTGAACACACCTGGAATGTGCTGGGAAACCCCACTAAGATATTTGCTGTGAGCTGACTTCAGCCTACTGTAGTCACTCGCCTTTGATTCATCTCTTCTCTGCCTTTTCTTTTACAAGCAATCCTTACACCCTCAAAAAAATGAAAACCAAAAGTTTTTTTCCATTCTCTTCCATCAGATGTGTCACTCTTCCTAATACCCTGGTGAGAAATCAAACTAAGAAGCTGATAGCTCTCAAGCCTCCTGACTCCCCCCTCAAAAAAAGTTGTAGCAACTAACTTTTCCATGCAGTTCAATTTCATTCAGACCAAAATTGATAATTTCTTGCATTCTCCACCTATTTACACCTTAGTCTAATAAAAACATATGGTAACACTGGACATAAACCAACCAGCCACATTGTTCCAAATCTGATGCTTTACTAAACCACAGGGGAAGGCACCTTTATGGCTAATTCACAAAGATCTCAATCATTGATGATTAAAAATTCAAATTGAACATCACACAACTGAAGTGTCTTTGGGGGATGACCCTATGAAATCCTTGTCAATACCCTCCAAAGCACTCCAGCACCAGTTGCACCTCCATCTGCTCTCTTAGGATTCAGATCCATCTGGTGATGCACAAGCGAAAAGAATTCACCCAACTTGCTCAATATCACTAGAAGGCAGAAAATGTTTTCTTCACAACCTATTCAAGTACAGTGCTATGGACCAGCAAATGGTCATGGATTCACGCACTGAATCCAGGCTAACAGTCACCCTGGATCTTCAGTACAGCCTCCCATATCATTCAGGTTTGGGAAAGTTTTCCAATATTCAGTCCACCAATCTGTAAATATGAAGATGAAGTTTCTTGCAAAAGCTGACTATCTGGAAAGCTATTCAGCTAAGATTTATGAATCATATGCATAGCCATCAGGATTGTCTTGGAAATGATTTACTAAACAGAAATGGGGCTGAGTTCATAATGGATGTAACTCAAAACAGAATTTTGACTGGTGCTATATATTTCATCCACTGGACATAAAAGGCATTTGCTGTAATGAAGAGAAAATATAAATGTTAAATACACTTTTTTCTTTTTTTCCCCACATGCATTTGTGCTTAAGAATTCTTCTCAGCTGCTGGGACTGAGATTGATAACAGCCTTGCTGACAGCTTCACTAACACCAACTGAGTCTTGGGCAAATTTGCTTTGGAGTACGCTCATCTTGAACAAATATAGTTTTGGGTCCATTAAAACTGTCTGTGATTTTGGGTTCAAAGCCTTCAGCGATTTCAGAAACTCCAGGACTTTTGGGAAAATTGATTGTGCTGGTTCACAGCTCCTAAACCACTGACTGCTTGGAGCAGGCAGGGGATAACCAGGAAAAGGATTTTACCCTGCTGGTGGCCAGTGCTGGAGACAGAATCCTGAGACTGCATAGCTGGTCCTACAGTTTATTCCCTAGGTTGAAGAGACTAGACTTCGCCTGTGCAGAAACCAAATTCTAAAAAAATGCTGGTGGCATCTTGGTCTTACTCCCTTCCCCAGCCCAAGCGCCCCACTACTCAAACACAACCCCACCCTCAAGACCCGGTTCTAGCAAAAGCTTAGATTGCAAGATATGGCCATCCTGTACCAGCTGAAAGCCTTCACTTAGGTTGTCCCGCCCGTTGCCACTGATGTGCTGACTCCTTCCAGAGTACGGTCTCTCAGCTGTGCCTCCTAGTGGCCAGCAACCCCTTTTCTCTTCTTTCCCTGTGCCACTCTTACATCCTTGTGGCCATATCAGAAACCACCCCACTGTTGTGGTTTTAAATATTTTGTCAGAGAAGACGCCTTTTTTTTTTTTTTTGTAGTAAGCTCCACATTTATGACAGTCTCAGCCTCCTGGGGAATATGAAAAGGAATCCAGTGCCTTTGATGCTGTGGACACAGCTGTATTACTTATCACTTTGGTACCAACAGGACTGTACCAGGATCGCTACCTGCTGCATAAGTGATGCCTGAAACAGCCATGCACTCGCAGCGGAAGCCTGCCTAGAAAACCCTGACCCAGCTGACATTTGATGTTATTTCACAAAAGGAAACAATGCTTTCTACATGCCACGCACATTATCACATCTCCAGGTTTGGCCCCCAACCTCTGAAATCAAAAAAGAAGGCAGTTCAGAATGACAATGAGATACTAATTAGCTAATAACCTCCAATCACCAAAGGAAAGCAAATATGAGTAGCTGTCATTAAGTCGGTTTTGAAAGCCCTTCTTTAGTGTATAAAGCACATTAAAAATGATTTCATGATCCATCATGCCGTACAGTTTCTATGGCATGAAAGAGGAATTATCGGCAATCATAAAACACACAATGACCATCATTTAGCCTTGTCGTTAACTCCAGCAGTAATTCGAACAGCAGCTGCAAATAAAGAACAACCTGCTTTTTATTTTTAGTCCCCAGTGGTTTGCTTTGTCCAGCCAGCGGCACCACATTTCACAGCAACCTTCTTTGACAGGTGAACATGTCTCCCTCCTCCCAAGGGCTGCCTTTCCAGCCCTTGCTGGGACAGCTGTGGAGTGCCCCAAGGCTGTTGGGCTCTGCCCACAGCCTGCTGCCCATCCATACAAGCAGAGAGCTGCACCACTGGATCAAACATAAACATTCACAAATCCCTTCTGCTGAGGGACAGGCAGCTTCTTCCTTGCAAGGGAAGGAATCAGCGTCCTTCAGTTTAGCCTCATTCTGTCTCCAGCCTTTCTCAGTGCTGTTCCTGCCAGACAGCTACAACACAGGTTACCCGAGCCAGTTTGCATCCAAGCTCACAAAGCAATTGATAGCACGTCAAGCTTTGGAGCCTACTGTTTTTGATAACACAGCACAAAGAACAGTCAATGAAAGCATTTCAGTTTGAACAGTGAATACAAAAAAAAAAAAATCCCCAGTGCAATGGGCAATAAACGAAGGATAAACAAGGAAGAAAGAAGAAAAAAAGAAAGGTCAATGTTCCTGCAGAAAGCCTTCAGGTGACACAGGTCCCCTCTGCTTTCTGACACCAGCTGTAAGCTGATATTCTGGAGGCTCCAAGCAGCATGAGAAGAGCCTTCTATAAAGGGTGGTCAGCTTAAATGCACAAAAGCTTCCACTGAACCAGGACAGGAGCAAACAAAAGCCAGAGAGCAGCCCTGCTCTCTGCTGACAGCCAAGCACCCAAAACCAAACAAGCTGGGGGCTCTGACAGCTGCTTTTGCAGCTGAAGCAAGTTACAAATCCATCCTAGTGACTCAAGTGTCTGGTCCTGAGAGACTTTATTCTTCCTGCAGCACAAGCAAAGGGCTACCACTGATTGTTGGTAGAGCTGTTGGCTCTCTTAGATTGCTCAATGGTAAATGTTGCTCAGCTCTCAGCAGGGGCACAGCCCTAGTGACCCTGCAGATGAGCTGCAGGAGCCATGCCCAGCTCTGGCAGCAGGGCTGTAAGCCATATCTACAACCCCATCCCAGCACAGCTGAGGGCAGCTCTCCTGTGTGCTTATACTGGGATGGAAAGGCTGGTTCCCACAGCCATACTGGTTGCAGTCACAAAACTCTTTTTCCATCTCTAGGGTTACCCTAGATCAGAGAATCCCTAGAAAGCCAGCTGGGATGGATTACAGGTGCTTGGCAAAAGTCCTTGCTCAAACAGTCACCTTCCAGAGGTTGATTTAGTGATAAATCTTGAATTAGAAATAAATGCTCATCAGCATTAGCTCATGGAAAAACCCATGCGCTGGCCCAGCCAATCCTCCAATAAAGTTATGCAGCTGATAGACCAGAGAGTAGTACTGCAAATATCTCAAGGTCAGAAATGCTCTTCTGCAGCCTTATTTTCTTTTATTGGGTCTTTTGCCCCTATTAAAACGTACTAGAAGGCTTTTAGGAAGGAACTAGCAAAATTTTAAGTTCAGTTCTTTTCTATTACTGCACCTCTAATGACTACTCTGGAGTTATCACTAAGTAGGAAGCAGGTTACCCTCCTGCTCCCTTACAAACAAGATAAACCCCAAAGCCATCATTATGCAAATAAAAGAAGAAAAGAGTAATTTACCTGTGTTAAAGAGAGGGCAGTCTTACAACGTGAATCTTAGAGGATGAGTCAGGAGCTGGAGAGGCAGCACCTTGCATTGCATTGCTGACAAACAGCCCTGGGCTGCTTTGGGTCCCGTTAAATAGGGAGGGACTGCAGCTGGGGGGCAATCATGGGCTGTGGCTCAGGTGCTGGCTCTGTCTGGCAGAGGAGGAGGCAGATCTGTAGCACATGAGTTAGTTACCTCTCCGAGAAGGCACTTGGGTTGGGCAGGGCTTCCCGTTGCACCACCATGGAAGAAACTTGTCTTTTGGGTCTTGCAGTTGCAAAATTAAGGCGTTTCCACAGATCAGTTCACAGGTCTGCGTAAATGCTTCTCTACATCACCCTCCTTTTCTCTGCAGGCCCCCAAGTACAAGGAAATTCCCCATCCCAGCCAAAGCACCATTTCTCTGCATTAACCATTTAGATAAATTCTTCAGCACAGAGCCTACCATTGCCCCACATGGAGCTGCTAAGGGTGAATTTTCACGGGATTGCAGAATGGTTTAGGTTGGAAGGGCCCTCTGGAGGTCATTGTTTCGGGTCCTGGGAACATGCAGAGCCTGCGGGGATGCTTGAAACAAAACCTCTGCTAATGAACAGTGGTTTGTATTTCTAGCAGAGTATTCTGTGGCAGGAGAGGACAACTGCAGCTGAACAGGTCCCACGAGTGGAAGGGGCTGGGTACCAGGCTGCAGAGGTGACGATAAGCACAAAGCAGAGGCTGGAAAGGGGATTCACTTCCATGGCAGTCTCAAGCCCATGCGAGAGATGCTGCCCAAGCACTTCAGCTGCAATAAAGAGGAAAGGAGTGAGGTTGGCACCCACTCTGGTATCTGCTAGGGGCACTGCCCTGGGTCTTCTTATTTGCCTTTTGAGCTGTTTCTGGAGGACATATTTCCCTTTCCAAATGTTAAAAAACAGACTTTCAAAGATGTTCTGGCTCCACAGTGACTTTGAAGAGCTGGCCCAAAGCCTTCGTTCAGGGGATACCAGAGGCAAGAAAGGAAAACATGTTCTTTCTGCAAGGAAAAAAAAATCACCTTATGTTTGCTCCACTCCTCTGGGCAAATGAACTGCTGGCTCCTGGAGGGGAAGCGTGGAAGAGGCAGGGCTGGGCTGGGCACCAGGGGTGGGGAGGGAGGAGCGAGCTGTCAGGGCAAGGTTGCAGATCCAATGGTGCTGGCAGCACACCCCCAGCCCAGCTCTGACACATGAAAGAGGATTTTATCCAACTGGAACACATTGCCTGCAGCCTTGGTGCAGATCACACGGATTAATGGCTTGAAATTAAACCTCTGCTTATGCAAAAGAGCAGCGTGAGTTTCCAGCGGAACATTTCTCTCCTGGCAGGAGAAAACAACTGCCATGTGGCATTTGCACAGGGCACTGCCGGTGGGCAGGCATCCACAGAAGAGCAGCTAAATCATTCATTTCCCAGCTGCAGTAATATTTCTCCCCACTGCCTGCTATAGCTGACCTCCTCCAACTCCCACTAGGACAGCTGAAACTCAATAAAGAAGAACAAACCACAAAGTGCCTACTTCATGCTGTCACCTGGATGCCAGATCAGCTCATGATTAGAAATGGGGAATCTTCAAAGACTGGTTCTAGATACCAAGATGCTTAAGCTTCTCCTCTTTCTGCAGCTCTCTGAGATGCTCATGCCTCCTGGAGCAGCACGGGGACAGAAGGATTGCTTTATATGACATACGGCAATGATCTGTCTTGAGCTGGAGAAACACAGTTGTGTCTTCCTGCTTGCACATCTGCCAGCTTCTTTCCCCTGGCATCTAAAGCAAAAGGTGCCTACAGCTCTGACTACATCAAAGGTTGGAAGGGTGACAGCTCAGCAAGCTCTGCACAAATGGCTCAGGGGTGCTTTTCTGCCATGGCTCCATTTCCAGGGGACAGAGTGCTTGCAGCAGCAACTCCCATCTGCACCAAACCTCGCCCTGTCCCAGCCCGCAGCAACCATGAGCCAGGGAGAAGGGCCAGGTGAGATTTGTGTTTCCGAGCCCAGAGAGATTCTGGGTGAAGGTCCTACCAGGAAATATATTTTCATCTTTACTGGATTGCAAAAGAGTCCACAGGAACCAAAGACTCTTGCAAAACTCTTCTCAGCTATTCTGTGGTAAGAACAGAGGGCGAGGAATAGCAGAGAGAGGAGAAGGTGCTAACCCACCCCAACTGAGGCTGCTGCATGGACCTTTCCAGCTACTACTTATCCCAGAGGGGCTGCCCCCACCACCAGAAAAATCTTACGATGCTTCTTAGCTCACCTGAAGTAGTCCAAAAGCTCAGCAATGTGCACGCACTGCCACGCAGAGGCCCACGTACTGGCAGCAGGAGCTCAATTTCTCTTTCACTTGCATTAAGACGAAAATCCCTCCCCACAAGCCCATGGTGGGGAGCTAGACTCAGCCCCTCCTGCCATGTCCAGGCCACAGACCAAGCCTGGCTGGGCTATATAAAAAAACTTGCAGGGTACTTAGGAACTACTTTCAGTTAATAAATTATGAGGGGGGAGTGCCTGTGACCAGCACTCACTGCAGAACAAACCAGAAGTTTGTTGTTCAGAAGCTGGATCCCAAAGGCAAAAAGCAACGATGGGCTGTAGATATTGGGAGGAAATGTCTAATAAGGAAGAACAAGCATTATCATTTGGACGCAGTTAAAAGTGTTCTAACAGATTTTCCCAAAACATGATTTTTGCACAAGGCTGACAGATTTTCTTTTCTTGTCAGCCACAGGAACAACAAAGCTGCACAAGAAAGAGGAGCCTGCAGCTCCATGACCTGCAGATGTGACTCCCCTCTGGCTCACACCAGTGACAACCAGCAGTAGCTCTGCTTTTTCCGGCTCAGGGATTATGCTAGTGGGTTATTTTTGCCTTTTAATGGAAGAAGAAGATCTGTATTTCTGCCTAACAGCTTACACTTTCTGTTAGCTGTACCATCCTAGGTGCCTGTCCAGGAGAGCACCACGTGGCCAGTGCAGCTCTGCCAGCACCAGTGCGGGTTCCCCATTCCCTCCTCCTTTCCACTGGCTGGGATGCAGTCAGCTGCAATTTTGTTATGATTACTTTAATTTTGCTTTCATCGAAAACAGATGAAAACCCTTCCCCTGAGGCTGTTGGCAAGGACAGAAATGGGAAATGCAGATGAGTGGTATCTCCTAATAATTACACAGCATTTCCCAGCTAGTGGCTCCCAGTTGCACCACGGAGCTGCGCCGCCAACCAGATTAGTGCTCGGGATGATGCCTGGGCTGGGCAGCTGCCATTTGATGCCTGGCTTTCTCCTCTCTGCTTGCAGTGGTTTGTTTGGGTGTTTTGATTATTCATTGGGTTTGAACAGCAGGGATGAGCTGGGGTTTTTCATTTGTTTGTGCTGGGGGGGGTTCTTTTTTTTTTTTTTTTCAGATTTCATCTCCGGGACTTAGTGTTTTCTCAAATGACAGGTCTCTTGCACATCAAAAGAGATTTTTGATGTAAAAAATCTCCACTCCACCACTGAGAATTTATATCCACTCAATCTAGTGACTCAATACAGTCAGACCAAGGAGGTCATCCTAAATATTTGTGTCACCTTTTCTTCTTTCCGAGTGCTGGCGAATGAAATAGCAATCAAATATTTAATTTAAAACCCAGAGATCTAACACAGGTGCCTCTGGTTTACCAGGGGCTTTCAAAACCCTTCTAAATAAACTCCCAGACATTTTTTTATTTTTTATTCCCCCCCCCCCTTTTTTTTTTCCACTTGTATTTGGAAAAACACAGGCACATGCAGTCCTTCTACCACTGGCATTTCTCAAGCTGTTTCTGACTGTTTACTCTCCCTATAAAGTTTCTTCGCAATGAGGACATTATAAAACCTCCCTCTATCACCTCCTCCTCTTCCTTAGCTTCTCCTCTTCCTTTTCTCCTCCCCTCATTCCACCTTCTCTTCACTTGCAGATGCCTCTGAACAAACCATTTATCATGTGCTTAGCAGCGCTGGACTGTTAAAACCCGGATCTGGTATTAGTGCTGTGGAAAGGGAGAGCTTTCATCGCTGCTCCAGAACGGGTTTTTAGGGATAATTGATGGGAGGCCACAGACGCTTGTTGACAGTGCAGAGAGATGAAGCAGTCACTGTGCAGGGGAAGCCTGGCCAGTGCATCCGCCCTGCTTCAGTGGCCAATCTCTAAAGGCATAATTGATGCTTATAAATACATAATTTTTCTCCAAATCATTATGCACTTCCTTGCTGCGGTGTGGTCTGCATGCAGGGCCTGATCCAACACCCATGAAGCCCACGAGAGTTGTTTGTGCCAATCTGGCACAGGTGCACAGACCACTTAGAGTCAGAATTACTGAAGAGTGTAGGTCGCTGGGGAGGAGCTCGGTGAAATTTAGACCTTCAAATACAAAACTGCCTTCCGAAATGCCAGGTGTTCATCTTAATCCTCACTGTCCTGGCCCATGGCATTCCCTGGGTATCCAATGTTGTACCTCTGTGCTCCCAACCTTAGTTTTGTTGCGGTTTAACCCAGCTGGCAGCCAAGCACCACACAGCCGTTCACTCATCCTCCCCAAACCCTCTCTGGGATGGGGGAAAGAATCAGAAAAAAATGAAAGCCTGTGGGTTGAGATAAAGACAGTTTCTTAGGACGGAAAAGAAAGGAAAATAATAATAATAATAATAATAATAATAATAATAATAATAATAATAATAATAGTGTGTACACAGCAAGTGATGCACAATGCAATTGCTCACCACCCGCTGACCGATGCCCAGCCTACCCCCGAGCAGCCGGTCCCCCCACCCTGGCCAGCCCCCCCCCCCCATTGATTGTTCACATCAAGTCCCATGGTATGGAATACCCCTTTGGCCAGTTTGGGTCAGCTGTCCTGGGTCTGTCCCATCCCAGCTCCTGCTGCACCCCCAGCCTGCCCACTGACAGGACAGAGCGAGAAGCTGAAAAGTCCTTGGCTTGGTGTAAGCACTGCTCTGCAACAATTAAAACATCAGTGTGGTATCAACATTATTCTCATCCTAAATCCAAAACACAGCACCATACCAGCTACTAGGAGGAAAATTAACTCTATCCTAGCCAAAACCAGGACAAGGTTCAAGCTCACTTCAGCTCCTCCTTAGTCTAGGTAGGAAAACAAAGCTGGAGGGACAGTTGCCTTCTTTTTTCAGGGTCCCCTACTGCCACGAACACCTGAAGAACCAAATCTAAAACCATCTCCTGTTTGGTGGAAGTCATACTGTATTTCCTACCATCACCAGCAGGGCAGAGGATGTTTTTCCCACCTGCCCTTTTGCCGAAGGCATGCCACTGTGCAGAAATGCCTTCAACATGATCACACCGGAGGAAGACTGAGCAGAAGAAGCAGGGCTCTCGTGCTGTGTGACTGGGGCATGCAGGAGAGCAACCCTGTTCCACTAAGTGTATGTTGGCTTTGCTGCTGTTGCTCATTTAAAGTCACATCAAAACCCAAATAAATAAATTAAAAAAACAGGTACAAATGAAGACTTTCAAGAGCCAGAGCAGATTTGAAGGGAAGCTGGATCATAAAAGCTCTGCAGTATTTGGTGCATGACTTATCTCTGTGCGTGGGGGTCACTGAGGACTTACAGAAGAGAAGGGACCTGGTAGAAGTTCAATAAATGAAGGAGACAAAGTCAGACTCTACTATCCATTCTTGTCCTCTGATAAATATTGCCCTTGAATTTCTTGCTGTACACTCTGCCAGAAAGAAGTTAATGATCCAAGATGTAAACATTTTATTCCTGTCTCCAAAGCTGAATGTAACTTTAACACTTGCCCACCAAGCTTCAGCAGCTGTCAAGAAAGCTTTTATGGGCTTCAAGGGCAAGATCCTGGACCTACTGAATCTCCAATGGGACTTTTGTCATTGCCTTGGGATATTTTGAGGTAAAAGGAAAGAGGAAACCCCCAAGTACAGAACGATAACTGTTATTAGACACTCTCACCACAGCAGATGCAGGCTGGCTGCAAGCAGGGACCCCGCAAGTTTGATGATGCCTGAGACACCCAACTTGCAGTTACATCAAGACACAGCATCCAAACTGGAGTAACTCATTTATCAGCCAGTACGGTTAATGGGGTCTTGTGCACTTCATAGCCTAAAGTAGATTCCTTCAGTTGGCCAGATGATTTGCACCCTAAACTCCCCTGGCTATAAAGGCAGCAGAGGGTGAGCAGCTGAAATAGCCTTATGCATCTCTAATGGAGGGATTTCAACATGAGATAAATCTGGCCCTTTATGTGGGAAGACAAAAAAATTAACCCCATGTTCAATAGTGAACTTATAACTACTTTAATTAGCCACACTTTATTTATTTATTTATTTATTTATTTTTCCTCTGTAATTAGATGCATCGCCTATGTGCCACTGAGCATGCCACCAACCACAAGGAGAAACATTCCCTGGGCTTGGCCAGAAGCCACAGCATTTAGTTTGGTGCCAAATTCTGAATGATGCTGTTGCTTTCACCTTTTCCGGGCTTTCGAGGATTTTCAGCACATTGGGGATTTCAGCAGCTTGCCTGCATACACATTATGGCCATCTTCCCTCCGTCTGCCGTTGTCTTCTCAGAAAAGTCTGAGAGCACAGAGGATGAAAAATGAGCAGCCAAGCCACTTAATTCAGTCCCAATCATCACTAATAAAAGAAAGTGGGGAAATGCATTTGTATAATTTAAGCAACTGTTTGCTTAATGTCTCTGGTCATGTTCTGAAAGCATACGGTTGATTATTCTTACTAGGTGCAGGATTACTTTTGACCTGAAGGATTTCTTGCTTATTGTGCAACCTCTGTCTGAAGCACTGCGTCCTTCTCTGCCCGTCTTATCTGGGTTCCTTTAAGAGAGGCAGCCCAAGTCATGATTGAGCAGCAATTTGTTTTTGTTTACTTGGCCAATTAAGGTCAAGTTAATGAAGCATCGGGTGGAAAATAGCAGCTCTTGTTATGTTGCCACAGCAGCAATTACAGTCCTCTTGAAAGAAGGTTAAGGAATTAATTGCAATGGTTCTTTAGATATATGAAATAAGCAGAGGCTCTATCTAAGCCTGTTTTAGGAACTCACTAACCCATCTGTTTTTGTGGGCAACATTTACTGACAGCAGAATAAGTTCATTCCTGATTCAGACCTTGCTGATGTTTGCGGGAGGATCCGTGCTGGCAAAGCAGCAGCCCTCAGAAAGACAAGTTTCACAGCACAGGTAAAGTGATGGACGTGCTTTGTTGAGCTGCTGGCCCTTGGCTGCCCAAATCTCAACCAGGTCGATGGCCTGCTGACTAAGAAATGCCTCGAGAGCAAACTGAACCCTTTCACACCCAGAATGATCAAGTCCTTCAGTGACGTTCAACTGCCCACCCAGAGCAAATGCAGGTAGAGCAACCTGGAGAGCTCAGCTCCATCCTCTCTCTAACCTCCTCTGGAGATCCAGGCTACTTCAGCAACCCCACTGGTGTTAAAGCAGCGCAGCCTGGACCCTCCCCACTTACAAGTGCATTTGAACTGGTGCAGGTGGCTGGTGGCAGAGGTGCAGCCATGCCTGGCCAACAGCTGCTACCCTGCGGCTGCCAACAAGCACAGACTGCTCTTGTTTCACTGCCTGAACGAAATGCGCTGTTACGTTGGAAGCTGAGCTAAGAGTTCATGCCACGGACTTCCCAGTGAAGCAAACTTATGAGCTCTTTTTAATTACTGAAAAAAAATGGTACATCCTGGTAACCCAAGAAACAGAAAAGGAAGAGAAAAGGCACCCTTTGCAGAGGTAGAAGTAACTGAGGTGCTAGGCCAAAGAACACGGGTGGGATCCTGGCATGCTGGGTTGTGATGCCTTGAGGAAGGAGACTGGCTGTGCCATGGGGGGTTTCCTACAAGCTGGTGAAAGCACAAGAATTATGTGGGGCAAGTTTATCCTTGGCCCATCAGACTTACCCACACATCTGCTGATGCAGTGCTTGCTGAGCTTCTCTAGCCTGGTGAGTTTTTGCAACCAGCAATGAAAAGTCTTTAGGAGAATCCCCAAAAATGCTGAGTGAGACAGTGAGAGGATTAAGCCATTGCATTTCAAACATTAGAAGTGCATTGCCCAACCTGGACAATTTGCAAAACTCTTTGTAGTGATTGGCACCAGAAAATGTTAGCCTGCAGGTAGCTTTAGAAAGATGAAAAAGCTATACTGTCAGCCAAAAATGATGTTTTTCTTTTTCCATCAGAAAAGCCCCACCACAGTGGTTTCCCAGGGTCACTTAAAGCAAGCCAGACATTTTCCTCCCAGAAAACTTGACAGAAGTGACCTGGTTTGATTTCGGATTGCTTTACTCCGGATGAATCCAACACAAGAAAGATGGAAAGGGTGCTTCTACGTAGAAAACACAGAGGATTTACCAACCAGGCTTTTAAAAAGTATTTTTAGGTAGATGCCCCAAACTGCTAAATCGCACGCTGCTTAATAAAAACCAGCATTGTTGCTAGTGCTGAGCCGCAAGCCAAAGCCCTTGAACTTCCTGCCTGAGCCACCGCAGCTACAGAGGTGAGGTTGTCCCTTGGCTCACTGCAGCAGCCTGCTACAGGCTCAAGGACCGCTACCAAGTCCCCAGCTACCGGCCCCTCTGCCCGCTGGGCAGCGCAAGCAGGGAAGCGGAGGCAGCCTGTACTTCCCCCCATCACACGATCAGCATTTCAAACAAGACAGGCTCACCAAAGCAAACGAGCAAATGAAGAGCCATTGGCTCCAGAGACTTCATCCAAGCCCCCCCTGTACCTATTCCGGAAGACGGTCATTAATTTTATCATCGTCTGCTATTTTTCTTCACGTTCTCTGACTCAGAGCACAAACGAGCCTGACCTGGGCAGTGACGGAGGCTGCTGCCTGCAGGATTCTCTTGGAGAAAGAAAGAAAGAAAGAAAGAAAGAAAGAAAGAAAGAAAGAAAGAAAGAAAGAAAGAAAGAAAGAAAGAAAGAAAGAAAGAAAGAAAGAAAGAAAGAAAGAAAGAAAGAAAGAAAGAAAGAAAGAAAGAAAGAAAAAGAAAGAAAGAAAGAAAGAAAGAAAGAAAGAAAGAAAGAAAGAAAGAAAGAAAGAAAGAAAAAGAAAGAAAGGAGTTTGAAATAGAGGACATATTTTTGAATAAGCGCAGACAATGTTCTCCCCTGTTTCCTCCTGCCACTCAGTACTTTATAAATGTGCTTCCTCTGCCGAATGGATGGTGAAAGCAGAACAAACCCTGCTGAAACTAATGGCCTGTGTGTTTTACTTTTATCTGACAGGTTTTGTTTTTCAGACAGGGATGGAAAGCAATTTATTTTCACATTAAATAGATAAAAAGCTACATCACTGTACATCTACACTACATCTACATAATAGATAAATAGTGTACATGTACACTACGTCTACATAATAGATAAAAAGATACATCACTGATTCAGGATCAAATGCTGTGAAAAGGAAGAGGTGCACAGTGTGGCCACAGAGATGAACTTTGTCATTTCTTACGCCCACTCCATTTGCTGCTGATCTGACTTTGCAATGTGTTAAACATCCCTAGGAATGTCTGCAGTAACCTTCATGCCCTAAGCTGTATTAGTCATCTGAGACAGGGACTAACACTTGCATGCCACAGAGGTGAATCCCTGCTTTCAGCATTCCTCTGCTCTCCCCAGGGAATAAATCTTGTGGGTAATTCTCATAATCATTAAATTCTGCTGGAAAATATTATGTAAATAAAATTTCCACATGCTTCACAAAGCATTGATTTATGCTGATGAATTTCTTGGGGAGTGTAATATTTGTTAAACCGAATCTACATTTTTTGTTTCTGTTGATCATTTTCATTCTGATACCAAAGGAAAACCTTCCTGAGGATGGAAACTCAGGAGTTTAGGCCAGCTCCATGTGCAGACCCTGCTTCTTACTCTGAATCCCCTTTTCCCACAAAAGTGTCCCTCAGCAGCCAGCCTCTCCATCTCCCCAGCCTGACTTCTCTGGCTCCAGCCTGAATCACTCCTGGACCACGGCCTGATGCCAGAGCTGCAGGGGAACTGCGTCCCTCTGGCATGCATGGAAGCCTCGCAGATGCTGGGGCTCTGGACTGGTAGAGATCAGGACTTGGGAGCTTATACAGGGGGCTCAGATCCCCCCAGGGGCATGGCAGGACTGAGAGAGAAGGGGGTGATGCATGGCAGAGGAACGTGGGGAACAGTCTTGTAATTCCAGTTTCAGAGAGCACTATTTATAAATCAGTCCCTGAGCTGCGAATGCAGCAGATGTGGAGGGGCTAAATCTCTCCTTAGCCCTGTGCTGAGCCCTGAGGTGGAGTTCGAGGCCTTGAGCCAGGAGCAAGAGGGTTGGCTGGTGCTCTAAGCTCTGCACTGTGTGCAGCAAATGGGTACCTGGGACTTGGATACTTCATCCCAAAGTATCCATCTCCTAGGCCCCTCCAGGAAGGAGCCCAGAGCACCGAGTGCTTCCGCTGTCCCAGAGCTCTCACCTTTTTACCATTGCAAATCCCATTGCTCCAAGGTGGCACCTGCATCTGCGCTCCCTCAGCACCCCCGAGAGCCTCCGTCAGTTTGAAACGTGCTGGATGTCTCCTTCCAGAGTGCTCTGAGCATCCCTGAAATGAGACGTCTCTCCTGCTGGATTTTATTTCTCTGTCAGAAATCGATCCCCTTTCTCCTCGCCCTCACTGTTCCTAACAGAGCTTGAAATTGGTGTATGCCTTCCCCTCCCCGCTCCGCAGCAACCACAACTGAATCTCCCGCAGTTCTTCAGGGTGGCCAGCACAGGACTCTCCGTGCTCTGGGTTCTCTGTTACCTAGGGAAGTGTCCAGCTCCCGGTGACACCTCACCCTGCCCGACAATGACACAGCCCCAGGTCTCTTCTATGGCCTCAAGGTGCTCCTGTCTAGATGGAGAAATGTCTTCAGATGCTGCCAAGAAGAGTCCAGGTGTGCAGCAAAGCCACCCGCGCACCCAGGGACATGCGCTGGCCCTGGGCTTTTGTTGAGCACCCAGCTGAGTGGGGACCCAGGGGTGAGTTACGCAAATTGCAGAAGAGTAAAAGGCAGAGATGTAAGGAGAATATTTGAGTAGAACTCCCCTGGAGCTGCTGGAACAGATCAGAATAATACCACAAAATGCAATTTTCCCAGCAGGAATGACTCCCTGCACAGTCCACAGGAGCATTTGTGTGCCAAAACACACCCTGGTGCATAGTTCACGGTGCAGCAGTCTGAGAGAAAGCAGTAGTGTCTTTCTGGAATATACCGGCTTCTTTTGGCCTTTCAAAAACAAAAAAGATCTAGTAAGAGGGGAGGAAAAAAAAAATGATTTATTTTCTTTAGGAATCGTTTCACACTGCCTTTCAGCACTTCACAGTGACCATCTCCCAGTTCTGTAAGCGGGGTGTCAGGGCACGTGGGAGGTGCAGCCAGAGGCAGGGCTGCAGTGGCGTGGGAGCTGGTGAAAAGAATAAGAATGCATTTTCTATTCTATTCTATTCTATTCTATTCTATTCTATTCTATTCTATTCTATTCTATTCTATTCTATTCTATTCTATTCTATTCTATTCTATTCTATTCTATTCTATTCTATTCTATTCTATTCTATTCTATTCTATTCTATTCTATCCTATCCCATCCTATCCTATCCTATCCTATCCTATCCTATCCTATCCTATCCTATCCTATCCTATCCTATCCTATCCTATTCATTTCTACTCCATTCTAGAATTTCTATTCAAAAGGAACAGAAAGAGGAAACAACCCGGTCTAACTCCTGTGTGAAACAGCAGCTTGTTAAGCACACTCGGACTGGTGAGGTTCAACATTTCAGTTCAGGGTTTGGTGTCCCAGGACTCCCACCACTTTCTGCAGCCCGGGGAGCAGGGGCTGGGTGGGGCAGGGAGCATCCTTCCCTTCCTCCTTCAGCCCTGGAGGTTGTCTTACCTTCCTGCCATACTCCCATGCCTCTTGCAGGGGCACTGGTCACAGACTTAAGATAGACGGGCCCTTTTGTACTTCTCTGTTTCATTTTTTCCCTTGCAATTCATTTCCCTTCACTAGGCTGCAGCCAAGAATTTAACACGTTGACATTTTTCTGTTTGTTTGAGTTTACTGTTCCAATCTGTTTGCATTTCTTATTGAACATAATGGCATGAGATATTAGGAGTTAATCAGACCTAGGTCCCCCCAAAATCTGCTGAAATGCTCCAGTGAGTTAGGTGCGTTTGAAGTATGGATTTGAAAGGACCATGCCAAGCCGTTTGCTTGAAACGTGTTTGTGATGCTGAGTTTACTTCAAAGCAGGCACGTCTGAAATTGCTGGATGCACTCAGCAGGGGACATGTGAAGCCAGTGGGGAACTGATGATCAACAGAGCCTACCACCGAAGTATCAGTGGCGTAGGTGGGCAGGTTCAGACGTCTTCATCAAAATACAGAGCAGACGTAAGGGCGTAAAAGTGAGCTTTGAGGCAGTGGGGAACTGAGAAGAGGGGAGAGGTTACAACTGTGACTGCATCATGTTACCTGGGATGTGTAACACACTGTATGATCTTAACTTGGAAGATGTATGGAAAAGCAGCAAAATCATTAAAATTTCTCCCCCCATCCCTCATGTTAGTCCAAATGTGAAAAACCACTGACTTTCACAATGTCCTCTGAAGTAAGCAGCTTCCACTAGGAGACAGCCTGCCACTTGGAGACTTCAAGTGATGTGCATCACCCCCACACCAATTTGCTTTATCTAAAAATGACTGTTTGCTTTATATACTTCTAAGGCAGACCTTTCTCTTGGCTTCAAGATGTATGCTACAGCAGCAAGTTGAAAAGCAAGCATTCACAAACTCATCACTTCCTCAAACAGACAGACAGTAGCTGGATAGCTGGAGATGGCCAAAAAGCAGACTTGTAAGAAATTCCTTTTTTTTCCCCCCTTTTTGCTTATTGATTTTGGTCCAAATTGAACTGAAACCAATACTTTTTTTTTTTTTTGAATATAGCACCAAGTAAAACCTCCCACAGTTTTGCAGCTGTTCCCGTGGAACCACTGTCCCCATTGGCCTCACTGTGGACGGAAGTGGGGAAGGCAGTGAACAGCACTGACATGTGGCTAGGGCAGAGCTCCCCGAATCCCTGGCCCTGCCGCAGACCCACCTGGCTGGGGGCCACCAGCCTGCAGCTCCCTCTATTCCTGGCCCTCGAGCTAACCAGAAAGGAATTTCACAGAACCTGGCCTTGGGCTTGGCCAAATCAATTTGAAGCTCAGAAGTGGTAAGTGGGATAATTAGTGCTGTATGAAATGGGGCTTTTCATTAGGATGCTTGGTTTCGCTGGAGAGATTTTGACTGGCCCTACTGCAAGCCCTGACATGGACAGCTGTGATGAGACCAAGCTGGGCTTTTAAAAGCTGCTTAAAGTAGCTCATTACCAGAAATATTGGAGCGAGATCAGAAAAAGGGGAAGGAAAAAATAATGAAAGCATCAGTGGGAGTAAGTTAGGAGGGAAGATTAAAAGGGTAGAATACCATGGCTGAGCAACAAGTAGTGTGGAAAGGTGAGAAGAGGGACATCTCTGTGTGGGTTTGAAGGCTGCAAGTACTCAAGAAAAGATTTATTTGGGGTGGTGCAGCAGATGGAGGAGGAGACATGGGATGTCAGTTACAACAGGGCTGTCCTCGTTGACATTTGTCCTCTACAGGTCAAATGACAGCACATCCTCCAGTGAGAGACCATGATACTCGCTGACTTCTGCTGGGGTCTGGAGGATGTTCCAGATCTTGAGGGTATCTGGGAGGAAGAAGAACATGTAGAAATGAGGGGACAGAGGGTCAACCAACATGTGGCCCTAGAAAGAACGGACACTATCTCTCTGCTTCTGTCCAGATAGGAGAGCACCTGGGCAGAATTCACCCACCACTTGCACCCTGCCTGCTGCAGGAAACGCGGTCCCCATTTATCTTTTCTGGGCCTACATAAAGCAAGGCACCACTGCTTCCCACTTGTCCATAATCATTTCCTGCTATTTTCTAGTTAAATGTCAAGCTTGACTCTCAGTGTGATGGCAGTACGTGTCCCTCAGGTCACTTGCACATTAATGGAGTGAGAGGTGGCCAGCACAAGCGCCCCTTTAGGGCAGGAGTGCCGGAGAAGCCATATCCCCTGCTCATCCTCCCATCACTGCTGCAGCTCCTTTGCTCATTAAAGTGCAATAGATCCAAACACAAAGAGAGTGTGTGCATCATTAGAGCTAAATACATTTTCTTCTTTGGTTTTGTTTTCTAAGGGATATGTTTGGGGACTTGGATAATGAGGTGCTTGTTGGCAGGGCAGTTAGAAAGCTAAAGGCAATGAGGCAAAGAGATATAACATGAGAATGTACAAGCAACAACCTTGCTGTACAGGAACATAGCAATGTCCCCTCACACCTGTACACATAACGACTGGCACAGGAGGTCACAACAATCTGTTGTGCTTAACTGACCCCATTACCATGGTGTCCAAGCACCTCCCGATCTCTAATGTGCTCGCCCCGGGGCCTTGGGGTAGGGCAGTGCTATTAACCCCAGCTGAAGGAGAAACAGAGCTTTGTCCCAGGAGGGTCTCTGGAACAGCGGAACATCTTTCTGTCTTGACTGTGGCAAAAAATGGCTGTGAATTAAATAAAATCAAGGCAACTCCTCCTCCTGTGGTGTGGCAGGAGGGATTCAAGCAAGAGTAAATCAAATTGCTGTGGATTGTTTTGGTTTCAATTGCTTAACTTCTTCTGTCTAGTCTAAACAAACGAAAATAGTAGACCAGAAAGCCCCCAGTATAACTCCCAGAGAGTCTTCATTTACAAAATTAAATGATTAAATGCTTGGTCTGTGTCAGCATTTTTCTCCAAACAGATTTCAAGTCACACAAGGCTTCAGATCTGCCTTTCTTGGGTTTCACAAACCGGCATTTTTCAGTGTTGACCAAACCGAAAAAGGAAAGTTCATTGGAAAATTCCTGGTGGCCACAGCCTTCGTTTCCAGCCAGTGACTACTGAATGTGCCACAGCTCTGCAGGGAGTGTGTTGCAGTGCAAACTCAGAAGCCCTGGCACTTAAATGACTAAAGAAATGCTAAACATAGATAAAAATGCCTTAAACACTGCCTGTCTTTCCCTTTTCCTCCAATAATTTGCTTCATGCTGGGGTGCTAGTAGATGCTTTTGGTCATTCATAGCTGAAACTCCAATTTGGAAAGATGGAAGCTGGTGCGTGACAACGGGGAGCAAAGTCAGCAGTTCCCGAGAGCTGAGGTTTACACCAGGTGCAAGTGGAAGTGTGCAGAACAAGCAGTGTTAACAAAAAATTGGATTGAGGCATCACACTGTAAAACTTAATCTCCCATATAGAGACTTAGTCTATCATAAAAGAAACAGTGCTGGAGGATGTAAGAAAACACGAGACCCTTGGGATGATTTAATGTCCTAAAGACATAAAGACATAAGCCACAGCAATGCAGAAATGAGCTCAGTAACACAGAGGCTATTACATTTCAATTGGTTATGTGTACTCTACATAAAACACAATCAAAACACTTGTTTTTAAAGGATGCAAATGCCTTTCTCAGGCTGAGCAGGAGCACTGTTACTGAAGTGGAATCTTAAATATCATTTTAGGCTTTAAACTTGAGTGATGCTTCTCCATTCAGCCCAACTGCCCAGGGAAGACAGAAAGGACTGCTCACACTTTGGTTCAGCAGCATTAATGTGAGACCTGGCAGCCAAGTCAGGAAAACCACGTTTGTTTTCTGCTTCGCAAAAATTTGCAAAATTTCTTTTTTTTTCTTTTTTTTTGGTCATTTCCAGAATTTGCATCTTTGTTGTATTTTTGTGCACCCCTTTTTTTAAACAACGGTGCCTGGTTTTCTGTTTTTTGTTTGTTTGTTTGTTTGGTGGGAAGGTCTTCTCAAGAAAGATGGGTGGTGAGGGGGCCTCCTGTCAAGGAGTTTAGACTGAAAAATGGTCGCAATTAGAAATGCATAAAGTCTTTCCCTTCTTCTCCTCCTGTCTTTGGTCATCCAGTAGCTAAAACTGGAAAATCAAGCCTCCCATCCTAGGTGGACGTTTCCAAGACCTCTTGCTGGAAGCACTGAGAAACTGTGCCTATTGCTACACCCTGGGAGGGATGGGTAATGAAACAGTATTTCAGGAAAAGAAACTTCTTTTTCAAAAATGATGATTTTGGAATGAGAATGAGCCACCCTTAGAAATGGAAATAATCTAAGTCAAAATGAGACACTTAATTTCCAGTTTCTTGTTTGATTTAACTCTGGTTTTACTCTATTGTTTTAATGTAACACAGTGAGGTGTAATACGAATTTAAATAATATAGAATGTGATAAATATTTTATAGGTATTTAATATTTATATATTGCATTTGCTTTTTCAAATCATCCTGTATTAACAGAATGAAGCACTTCCAGAAGGGGGTTCTGACATTTCCAAAATGAAATTTCCGCTTGGTGAAATATTTCTAAATTCTGCTTTTCATTCAGATGTGAAGGGAAAATGAATTTCAAAATACTGAACCTCCCCCAAGACAGGATGATGATCTTGCCTCTCGTTTTGTAACTCTGGCCTTTTCCAGCAGGCTTTGAGGAAGGTTGTTCTCTGTATGGTCAGGACTTCATTAACATTTTCAGAGGGCTAAGCCAGAGCCACAAAAGATGTTTAGTTATTTAATTGCTGTAGACACCAGGTTTATATTTTAGCTCCTCTACTTTTCTATTTGAATAGGCTCAGCAACACTGTGGGCACCGTCAGCACAGAACAGAAAGGCCAGCGCTGATTATATCCGCCTTCAGTGCAGGGTTTCTGATCTGTGGCTGCGGGCACGCAGGATGGTTTTGCAACCTCTGGCTGCTCAGAACGGAGCTCTGCCACCCTCTGCCGGGGACCAGGTCACAGCTGGGTCCTGGCCATCCCGGGGCCAGCAGCCCTTTGAGCTGGGCAGTGCATCACCCTGTCCCGCAGCAGCTGCCGATGGCCAAATCCTCCACACGTGCTGCCTCCTGGTTGCCTGTGGCTGCTCTGCACGGCCAGACTTGGTCTGGCCTTACCGCCCTGGTGTGAGTTTGGGGTTTGGAGTTGGTTCATGCTGCAGCTGCAGAGAGGTGGAAGGGCAATCCTGCACCACCAGTCATTGTGCCCAAGCAGCCTGACTGCCTCAGCTTTGGGGCTCACAGCTCAGGGAGACGCGGGTCCTGCAACTTCCCACCTGCAAGCAAGCAGGTATGTGAAGCTGCCCGCTGCAGAGTGCGTCCAAATACCCTTAACTCTGCCTCACAGGAGCACTGGCTCCCTCACGCCTCCTCCACTTTGCTGCTCCTTCCAAGCAGCCCCCACTGTCTGTGCCTGTGCTCACCATCATTGCCAGGGCTGTTCCTGGTCCCTGAGACACGATGAAAAGTAGCGCAAATGCTTCCCTGTGGTAGGTTAATAGTAACTTACATATGGGAATAAATAAAGGAATACCTTTATTTTTCCCCAGTGAGGTTTATTTCATCTTCTGGTGCTGGCTTTGGTCAGAGGAAAATGGAAGGAGATGGGCTTGAGGGGCGGAGCAGCACCGTGTGTCCCTAAAGCAGCGCTCAGTGCCTAGTTCCAACAACTCAGCATCCACCTCTAACTGCTACTCCGAAACGTAAGGGAAAGGTGGAGAACATATTGATTAAGAAGGGAAGCTGGAAGAAATAAGAATAATTAAAGAGCTAGGAAATGCTTTCAGTGCTATGGACTAGGACAGGAACCAGCTTCCAATCCTGGCCACGCCACTGAAGCTCCGCGCACACAGAGCAGGCGGTGATTCACGTCTGATGAGGGGAAAAACCTGCCACTGCAGATTTCTGCTTGAGGACAACTTCTTCCCCTCAGATCTCTGCCTTCTGGAGGATTTTTTTTTTCAAATCAGAATGCAATGAGCTTAGGCTGAAAGATTAGCAGGGCTCTGGCTCAACCAAGAAGGGATTGCTGGCACTCTGGGAAGTTCCTGGGGTTTGGAATTGCAGCAAACCCTCTGCTTCTGACTTCTCCAGGACCAAGATTTTGCTCACAGTGTGTTACATCTATTACACCTCTCACTTTCCATCCTTTTTATTATCATGGCTTCCTGCACAACAAACACTCTTGGTTGCTTGTTCTGAAGACACCACAAGCTCCAGGGAGGTCAAGATCCTTTCCAGCCATGGCTTCAAAGGATGTCCCCAAGCAGCTACTCAAAATAGGTTTATTTGTGCAGCAAAAAGAAAAATGAACAGTATGGAGGTGTCTAGGTTGTACCATAGAATGCTTTCAGATGCTTTACAATTCCTCCTGAAGAAATGGGTGATCTGAATGAGGGTTTAATTCCCTGACTGAAATTACACATCAGTTTGCAGGAACTGCTCACTCCGCTCTGCCATACCCAGCTCATGGTCTTCGGAAGTAGACGCTCTTTGTAAATTGCTCTTTTATCCTGATTTACGTCAGGCAAATATTTGATTTAATTCTTTTCAGAAATAACAAAATGCATTAGCGCATGTGGGAGAAGATACAGGATGACAACAATGGAGCAGTAAATAGATGTGCGCACTCAGAGAATGGGAACGACAAAACTGCATTTAGGAGCTAACACAGATTGCAGTCATGCTGGAACAGAGCTTACTTGTGTTTATCTATTTTTCTGGGTGTTTTGTGGAATATTGGAGAGTTTTATATTTATGGATTTCCCTTTGTGTTCCAAAGCCTGCAAGGCAAATGAGAAATATGAAGAAAGGGAGAACAATGTCAACTACGAATTTGGGATTTCAGCTTCTCATACCCTGAAGGGCAGAAATCAATCCTTCCCTTTTCAAGCCTGAGGACAGTCTCTGCTTTAGGATATTTCCCATGTTTTTTCCTGATGGAAAAAAGGACATTTCAGCATTTCTGAGCCAAAGAATCAGCTGGTGAATATAGTCAGCTCATGGCTGTCTGTCTACAGCTAGCCACAGTCTGCACCCTGATTGCCTTAGAGCACCAAAGTCTTTTTCATTCCTATGCTTTGACTTATTTATTTATTTTTTCCCCCAGAGGAAAGCAACAGAAGGATTTTGTTATCTTGTTATTAATCATGTTTAACACAAGAATGCCTAAGGATCAACCAGGATTAAGTCCCTGTTTTGTTCAGTGCTGCAAAGCACAGAGCTGTAAGCAAAGGTGCTGCACAAAGAGCTCCTCTCCCTGGGTCTGCAGAGTCCCTGTGGCCGCAGCTGTATAAATGAGCTTTGAGGTAGGACAAGGAGTGGTTGGGTTTAATTTCTAACAAGGGGCATTTGGGTTAGACACTGGAGACAACTGTTTTGTGATGAGGCCAATTAAATACCGAGAGTAATCTCCTCGCAAAGGTACAGTACTGCCATTACTGGGGTGGGAATGGGCCAGACATGCACACAGCCTGGATGCTCCACCATTTGACAAGGCAATGACCACATGAAGTCCCTTCAACCATGACTTTCTCTGAGTTCTATGACTGCTGTGATCAACCAATGCTTCTACCCTTTATCCTTCATCCTGCCCCTGACTTCCCAACATTGAGAAACCAGGCTGGCTGAGCCAGGCTTAGCAGGGCCACCTCCAGCCTTCTCTGGGGGTCTCCCCACCGAGCAATGCAGCACAAGCCCCACATTTTTGCTGTCTGTGGAATTTGTTACACATATCCTGGCATACGCTCATGTCCTGCTTCCTTATGCCTGGGCTCTAGGTCATGCTGGAGAAAAAGCTGAGCCCCAAACCCTGGTCCTACTTCACTGGATGTTTATGGACAAAACCAGAAATATTGATGTGCAAAAACCTGTCACCATAACACACATCTCTGCCTTTCTGGAAAAATAATCAATCTTGTCATCTCTTGTTTGTGTTCCTGTACTGGAATGCTCCATTATCTTCATCACAACTACAGGAAGGGTATTAACACTCCAGAATTGCAATAAGGAGCAGGGTGGCTTTAAAATGCTTGTTTCTGATCGTGGGTCAAAGAAATAGGGTTGTAGAAGAAATTACCAGGTCATAATTTATGACAGTTAATGGGCCGATGCATTTGCAGGGTTGCTGAACGTCTGGATTCAGCAACTGCCTAATGCCAAGCAACTAAAAATGATCTCTGAGGAGTATGAACCTACAGACCACAATGTCAGCATGCCCATTTGAAGGCACTGATCTTGCCTTTTTCATAGCATGCAAGAGAGCAATTTTATTGCCAGTGGCTGTGCAAAACTGCATAGAAAGAACACACAGGGATCCTACCTGTGAACACAACTGGTCACATTCGGAGAGCTAAATACTCTGGGCCAAGCCGGTGTGTCTTGCAGACAGCCACAGGAGCTGTGCTTGCCAGGTAGGCTTAGCTGTTTGCAGCATTTTGTTCAAAGAAATAAGCAGGTGGAAAATGTGTCTCTGCCAAAGCTGCTGTTCTGCTGAGAGGCTGTTACTGAAATTCAGAAGATAAAACTGTATTTCAGGCTTGAGATGCAAAATGTTAAGAAGTGAGTGGCCTCCACTGGCTCAGCTCTCAAAACCTCATCTCTGCTACCCTGATTACAGCAAATGCTGGCTTTGTTACGCTAATGCCTGACACTGTCCAGGAGTCTAACCTCTCCCTCCCTACTCTGTGCAGGGAGCAAGGCACTAAGCACGTTGAGAGGCTGAGCTGGAAAACCAGAAGGTGCAATCAAACAGGGCTTGGTCCAAGAAGGAAAAGCAATCTGTGGGAAGGAGCAGCCAGCTTTGTGCTGATTCAAAAGGCCTTAGATCTCAGATGCCTCCTCATCCCATCACTGCAGCATGACTGGGCTGGGCATGAGGACATGGAGAAACACTTTATCTAAAAGACCAAAAAAAGTCACTTTCAAAGTAATCTCATCAAATGTAATCGTCTATTTTAGGATGAGATGACTTGTACGCACATCACACTGATAAACTAAAGGACGGAGGTGGACTGAGGACAAAAAGTCATGGTAGAAATCAGCTGAAGATGTCATGTGAGATCTGAGGGAGAATGAGACCTTTGGATGCATAGTCAGACACTGCTTGTGAAGTGGATTCTCACCCCTCAAAACTTTTCAGGACTCCTAAAACGCTCTCCATAACAAACCCACAAATTTTAAGATTTTTAAAGTGAAAATAAAAGAAGAAAACGATGAGAAGTTGAAACACAGCATTCCCTCGCTCTATGCCTTACCCATAAATAGCTAAATAACTCTTCTTACCTGCATTCAAATTCTGCTGTTACTTAGACCTAAACTGCACAACTCTATTAGTAAATTTGAACCTTTCTAGGGACTGCCAAACTACCTGAGTTTCTCCCAAGAGACCAGATGCATGGCTCAGCAGATGAGACAGCCCAGGGATGCTGCTCTGTGAAGTCTTCTGGCATATCAACCTCATAACCACCAGACTCAGAGCTGGAGATTATTCCAGGCATATCAAATGTACCAGCATGGGCAGAGCCTGTGTCTGCCCACGGGAAAGCAAAGCCTCTAACCACTGGTCTAGTTTAGATATTGTTTTCTTTCTGGATCCAGAAATGCCAGCCTAGTTAGGAGAAGTGGTTACTTACAATTTGAAGGAGAAAAAAGAAGTGATTTACAAGAACATTTTTGAATGGAAAACCTTTTTCTTTTTTCAAAAATGCTCATCTTAATTTTCTGGGCTTGCCAGCTGCGCCAAAGGGTGCCCTCCAGACAGCAAGCGAGGATGTGGCTTTTCAGAAAGACATCCCATTCTCATGGAGCAATTTCAGGAGAGTGTGTTGCAATTCAGCCTAAGCTTCTGAGCTGGCTGAGTGCAAGCAGACGTGCAGTGTAGTGCTGCAGATGTGTCTGCTGCTCTCTGGGCAAGCCCCAAGCACCATGTTCGCTGAGTGCAGCTCTTGTACAAACAAGAAATCTTGTTGGCTTGGGTTTAATTACATGTGTACGCATGAAGATTTGCAAGAGGAGAAAGGAGAAAACTGCTTTCTCCTTCACTACTTGATGTAATTTTTTCTTATTATTCCACTTGCAATTAAAAATCCACTGAAGCTAGGGTAGTTCAATTACTTCTCTTTCCAGCATCTCAGGTAGGGAAATGCACGTGTCCAAATGACTGCCAGTCATGGAAAAAATCAGCTAGCTAGTTATTGCCTTTTAATATTTCCCCTGCATTGTCAATGTGGTGATACATCACACAGCTGAGACAGCGTTTCTGTTTTAAACCCTTGATGTCACTTGCTTAGAACAGTCGCACCAGAAATACCTTTATTGGCTTGACATTTCTCAGATGTTTTCTGCATTTCAGAAGAACTCAATCATCTCTTCTTGAGTTATGTGATTATAAAAAATATCTACAGCTCTTAATTCTTTTTCACATCCCTCTTGTGATCAAGTAACTAAAAAACCCCTTGTTTTGACTAGAGCTGCTTGTAAAATATTCCCTCTTACCCCTTGTTCACTGCAGAATTTTGCCTTTTTGCTAAGAGTTATCTGGGTTTTGTGTTCAGGGCTTTCTGATGAATACTGACTAGCATAAGAGAAGCAGGTGCTTTTTCCAGAAACATACAGAAAAATCCAAAACCTGATTTTCCATTTAAAAATTTTCAGGTTTGGTTGAGATTTCTTTTCATCTGTCTTGGTTTTGAACTCAAACTCACTTTTACAGTCTCAACACATAAATTGTTTCTAAATGCCTGTTTCTTCCCCACAAACTGAAACAAAGACTCTCTCCTTCCACAGCCCATTTGCACATGGAGCCATTTGAAATTAGACCTTTGTATGCAGCATGGTGTGCAAATGGACTCATAGCCTGAAAACAGGGTAGACTTTCTACAAGGAGGACCATCTCAAGAGTATGCACTCTTGTCCCACTAAAGACGGTGCCATATCACCAAGACTGCCATGCCGTGACATTACTTGTATGGGATGTCAGCATGGTGCCACCTCTGCACCTGCAGGGACCAGAGCAAGTCTCCTTCTCACCCTGGAGAGCTGGCTGCCAAACCAATGCTCCTAACGCCACTTCCACAGCAGATGCCTGACTCACACTCAGTCTCCGCTGTGCCCAGGACTCGAGCAGGGTGCTGTGCCAGGGAGCACCCTAGCAACACCGCTGTGAAGGATGAGCATGGTTTGGTACCCAAGAACATTCCCTGGCACGGTGTTATTTACCAATATAGATTTAGCCAAAGAAACTGTGTGGCTTCCTATAAATTCCCCTAGTTACTATGGCTACGAGGATGTTTTAAGTACGTCACAGAGAGAGAGATTTGATTTCCTCAGTAGAAAACCTACAAGACAATCACTGTGATTCTTGCTGGCTTTAAAATTAATTAATCTGTTGTAACAGGAGGTCTGTAGGGCAGACCTCAGCATGCTGCTTGGAGACCTGAGTCTGAAGCAAGCAGTTGTTGTCCCAGCAGATGAGCTGAGTCCAGTGCTGGGGCAGACTCCCCCACAGCAGCCCTGGCTCTGTGGGTCTCCCCAGGGGAAGCACTACATGCTCTTGCTGGTGAAATCAAAGAGCTTTGATTTGGTTGCAGCCCCCAGGGATGAGAACGGAGGACGGGGACAGAGAAGAGCAGCTGGCGGTGGCTGCTCCATGGCAAAGCCCTACTGCACCCGCAACCTGCCACTAAATGTCAGTCGAGTACCATCACAATGGACATGAAAAATGGCTCGTTCTAAGAAAAGGAAAAAAGGTGAGGAAAAAAAATAAATAAATAAAAGAAAAAAAGAAAAGAAAGTGCTCAGCATTCCCTGCCAGGACTTGCAGAGCAGTTATATGCTGTATGGAGACTTTCATCATCAAAGAGTCCATCCCAGCCTCTTTCTTCTGCCGTCACAAAGTCAAGCCGTTTTACAAGACTAACAATATGCAGACAACTGTGATACAAAGGAAACAGCAAGGATTATGCATTTGATTAATCTTTGCATTATAAACCTAAAGGGTAGGATATGCTGTTTCTCCCTGTCTGGAAAGCCCTGGCTACCACGGTCCCTGAAAAATATAGATTTTTCCCACTTGTTCAATTGCCATTAATAAGAAAGTACAACGGGCTCTGCAAACATCTCTGCTTTTTTATGCACTCAGTCTCCCTGTGTGATTGCTCTGAAATCCCTTGATCTCTGTTAGTGCTACCTGAAGGCGCTGTCTGTACCAAATGGAAGACCAAGCTCAGACCAAGAAAGAGACTGCCGAGTTTCTGATGACCTTTTACTATCTTTATTACAAGTATGCTGGTCATGTAAAACTAGCTTCCTGGCAAACAAAAACAGCATATAAAATAACCCTGGATCCAATTTCTCATTCCAGGGCTCATCAGCACAGAAGTCTCCCTGCGTGACAGCTACAGATGATAAATGCAGTGACTCAGACCAAGCTCAGCTGTACTGAACCAGCCTGGTCTCATTTAATCCGCTCCCATTAGGACAGGCTAAAGTCAAGCTTAAAACTAAACTGAAGAAAAGATCTTAGCAATCTAAACATGAAACCCACCTCGTGGAATACTTATCTCAAAGCTAGCAGAAATAGGCTCACAGTTTTTGCTGACTTAGCAAGAAAGTCCAGTTTTGTTTTATATATTTATTTATTTATTTTCAGGGTAGAGTTTGAAAAACAAGGTCCTGTATACCTTGCCAGCCCCTTGGGAAAGCTGTGTGGCCAGGTGATGTGAACAGAGTTTTACTTCCCCCATCCTGTCCAAACTCCCTTTTGGTCTCCCTCAAGCAATATTCACAAGCATGGCTATCTCCTCAAGGAGCAGGTGCATCTCAGGTTCACCAGCTGAGCTTTGCAGAATTACTGAGTCAGGATCCTCATATTTGAGCCCATACAAATACAGAGTATTAATACAGCTCTCTGAAATTTTCCAGCCAACAGTTCTGAGCTGTCATCCTAAATCCCAGTGATTTTTACCACTTTGGAGGAGCTCAGATTTCTGCAAGGGTCCACCTCTGGTGACCTCTGTTAAACCACGGCTCCTGCCCATGGTGAAGCCAGACCATCTGTTTGCTTCCAAAGACACAGCACAGCTCCTACCTCCCCTCTAGTCCCTGGCTTTTTTGTTACTGGCTTATTTTTCTGCCCATTTGGGGAGCTGAGTCAAACACCCAAAGGATAAGGGTTTGTGGGAATAGGACCACTTCTTTGTGCAGCAACAAGATGGTGGGCTTTTTCAGCCTAAATCAGGTAATCTCACATTTTAATTTTTCTACGCTGGACATGGTCAAAGAATACTCAGTTCCCAACCTCTATTTTCCATATAATGAGCTTAACTGTACTGATCTATCGAAATAATCTGGGGAGGAGTGGGAGGGTGTTGCTGAAAAAAACACCTCACAGGATGTCCAATAAAATCTTTGCAAACAATGGCTCCTGTCTTAGTCTCATCCATCATCTGCCCCTCCTATGGTCCACTCATGATTCAGTATCTTACACTTTTTAAGAGGAGGTAAGAAATAACAAAGACAAGACATTTCCAATTCTTCCCCAAATATAAAACCTATGCACGCCCAAAACTTAGCTGCATTTATTTATATCGATCATGAAGGTATTTACTTCAAGCACTGAACAAATGTTTCTGCAAACATCAATATTGGTATTAGACTCATAAATGTCATCTATATTTCATAATGCGAGAAGCAATGACTTTTGGGAACGCTCAGGCCCTTCATTCATTCTATCTTCTTATTTATTTTTTCCTCCTTTTTCTGGAAGGAGGCTGCGGGGCTGAGATATATTTAGTCCCATGCTTCGCAGCTTGCTGCCATGGCTGCCAGTGAATATAGATTTAGCCAGTTGGCTCAACCCTAAGCAGAATCTGTCTCAGGAAATGGATGGCGATCTTAAAGGATTCAATGCAGTTGCACTTGGCATTAGGTACGTAATCCACGGAGGAGTTGCAATAGCAGTCTTGATAAGGGCTTCTTCCCAACCTTCGGCTTTGTGATGATGCCCAGGCATCTTCGCTCCAGCACCCCAAAGCAAGGGGCAAACAAAAGCTCATGCAAGTTTTGTAGTTTACAAAGGAAATGGAGGCTCTAAAATACAGGTAGCTAAATTTATGGTCAATAAATTAAATAGGAACATCAGTAGCAGTACCAATTGCAACAGCTTCCGTCTTCAGAGCAGTTTCTCTCCAGGACTCCATTAATTTTTCCCCTATTCCTTCCTAATTTACTAAATCACCCCTTAGCTTGCAGCCTGCCTTAAAGCCTCAGATCTGAGGAGATCCTGATGCAGCTGAGGTGAGGCCTGGGCATACTCTAAGCAGAAGGCACAAACACTGTGATCCTCAAAGCTGCTCCAGGGGCTCTGTCCATCAGGGTGCCCTGAGCTCTTTTGGCCCACCTAGCTGCAGCCATTCCTCCTTGGTCACTTGAGAAAAACAGACAGATTACCATTGCTTTTTTAACTTTTAATCTGGTGTTTTAAGAGCTGGATAAATCTAGTAATCCTAAACATCCACTTCTAAAGCTGTCACTGCCTTTGTCCCAGCCTTGTTTTTGAGTTAAATTGCCTGAAGCAGCTCAGGGAAATGCTTGGGAGCACAGAACAGGAGCCCTGCCTCAGCCTGTGCTTCGGCGTGTCAGTCAGGAATCGCTTATCAAAGTGCTGGAGCTGATAGGAAGAGCTCCCCTGCATGCTTCAGAAGCTGTCAGCCAGAAATGAAGAAGTGCATTATATTTTTTTTGGGCCACAAACCCATCTTCTAGGCCATGAAAGGAAACATATATGTTAATTCAAGGAAAAAAAAAAAAAAAAAAAAAGAAAGTGGATGCTGGTTTATTTCTTGCACTGCCTCGAGAAAGAAATGCCATCTCTCATCTTCTTTCTCTCTTTCTTTCCTTGGTATTTCCTTGTCCTCCTTTTCTCTGAGTTTCTCAAGAACTAGGAAGAGCGATGCAAGTACCAGCCTGGCTGTGATGTGTCTCAGGGGAAAGGAGATAGCACGTGGCCACCCAGACCTGAGTCACAGAGGCCACGTCAGGCCATGAGCAGGGCTCATCCGCTCCGCACCCTTCGGGAAGAGACCCGAGATGACCACGGCTGCTGTTATGCTTCACCCAGGCACCGAGGGCCTGTGCACTGACTTGTCCAGGCTCATACAGGACTCAGCTCCATAAATAAAAAAAAAAAAAAAAAAAAAAAAGGCAAGATTCGGTTTCAAAACTCCAAGCGGCAAGAGAGGAAAACTAGGGAGGCGTTTCCCCACCAGAAGGCCCTGCAGGGCTGCCCAGTGCCGTGGATGTACTTCCAGCCAGGCCACTGCCTCCCCAGGGCCTGGCTCTTTTCTTCCCGAGCAGTCACCAGCTGCAGGGTGGGCTGGTAAGGTCTGTTTGATGTCTGCAAAGTGTTTTGAAATCCTCAGATGAAAGGAGCTTGGGAAGTGTAAAGTATTATTTTGAGGAAGCATTTCAACAGCGGGCACCAAGCATGCGAATCGGACGGGCACTGCTGCACGCACGAGCGCATCCCCTGCTGCGGCTCGGGCATCCCCCACTGCCTTCTGACCCGTACCCAAGGGCTCGGGACTCTGGGCTGTCTGTGTCCGTGGAAGAGAGAGCAAGGTCATGGGAAAACATGGGAAGCCAGGTGCTTCACTTTCCCTCACGTAAAATGAAAATGATACCATCTTGCTGGGTAACCTACTTGATATTCCAGCCCAGAATTTTTTAAGCCCTGTGACTACCTTGTCTCATCTCATCTTTTCAGTTTTCTATATGACCGTACTGGGAAACAGCTTATTGTATATTCCTCACACTCAGAGCCGGAGAATGACAGTTTTCCAAGACTATGGTACAGTCCTTATACTCTTTGCACTCTTTAAATTCCACAAAAAAGGAGCAGATTAAATGATCAACAAACAAAACACATTATTATTTAATAGAATTGCACCTGGTATCCACAGAAACCCAAAACTGGCAGAAATGTAACATTTAAGAATTTAGGAGAAGGCTTCCTGAGTTGATTCATGCAGTCAGAGATCACCTCTGCACGTTTCACTGGGAGTTGTGGAGTAGCTGTGTTTTTATTAAAGTTTCAAGACTCAAAGGCATGTGATGAGATTCAGCTTTCAGTTCAGTAACTTCCAGCGCTGCTGATAAAAAACAGCAGCTCAAAAATAACACCTCCCTTCCAGCTTCAAATATCACAAAATAAGTTACAAAATGAGAATCTGACAAAATTTTCCCTTGAAAAAGTTACATGCTTCAAAGGACAACCTCCAGATGGTTTTTTGGAAAGTGATGTCTGAAGTTCTGGAGGCTGCAGCGCTGCGCAGGTGGCTCCCAGAAGAGCGACTTTGGTCCCTTTGTCTCCAGCGGAGCCGGTGCCAGGGCAGGGTGCTGCTGTAAGGTGATGCTCCTGGGAAATGGGTGCGAGATGCGGGGTGAGATGACTGAGGAGTTCAGGATGTTTGGACTTCATAATACTGAAGAAAAAGTGGCATTATCACATTCCAACTTGCTTCCTTCAGCTTGGGCAGGCCTTCCTCACTCCCTTGTGTTTCAACAGCAATTCTCCTCCCTGTTGCTGGAGGACGGAGGCAGCCAAACTCCCTAGAAGATCACAAAGATACCTGAGAAGATCTCAGGTCCAACTCTGGATCTCCAACACATCAGAAAGCTGGGAAAGCTCCTGAAGGAAACAGCTCCTCCAGCTGTGCACGCAAGCTTGGAGAAAAAGACATCCTCACTTCTCAGTGCCATGAAAATTTAAGCCTTCAGAACCTCCCTTTGGAGCACACACAGTGGTAGTCCTCAAACAACAACCCGTCATGCTGTGGGACTCAGGAGTTCCCTGGTCAGGGAGGTTTGCCTCCTACCTATGGGAGCCTGCCCCTGAACACAGGTGTACGTTCAAGGTCAGGGCGAATGATCTGCATGTTGCCACCATATGAGCAGATCTCGGTATTGCAGCTCATGGAGGACAAAGGGACAAACCAGAGCTCCTCTCTCTTGAGAGAAGAGCATGCTTTGTCCTAAGCAGAGATGAGAAATGCTCAGCACTTAGCAAATAAAATAAAATGGAATGGAAAACCCAAAGCTCTGCACATCATTAGGCTGCGATTCAAAATCCAAACACAAAACATTTTCCCTGTTAACTGAAGCTTGCAGACTGAGAGTCCTGGAAAGGTTTACGTACGCTGTGGCTTCAAATGACAAAAGAAAAAAAATAAATTCTCCTTCCAAATGGCTGAAGCAATTTTTCTTTGTAATTTCTGTAATTTACACAGCAACTGAATGTGCAGAGAGGTCAGCATAAACTGCAGTACAAAGAGCAAGGCTGGTTACATCAGGGCACCTCATGGCCCAGAAGATATTTTTTAGCCTTGCAAATGTCCCCAAGTGCCCTTTCTGGTCAGACCGCGTCCCCTGTGTGGAGTGCAGGGCAGGGAGGCTGCTGAGAGGCTCCTCGAGGAGATGTCCCCGGCAAACACTGCTGGCATCAGGAGCTGGGACAGGGCCCTGCAGCCCCCACCCCAAATTCAGAATAAATTCATCAGAGGACCTACAGGTGCACAAGTATTTGGTGTTAAAATCCCTACTCCAACAACTACAATATTTGGTTGTTTTCTAAAGAATAACTGCAATAATTATAATCTAATGATCACTCATAATTACAACTACAGATGTCCAACCTTTCTTCTAAATAAAATAATATTAATATCCAATTGCTACAGCTAATGACACATATACATGCAAAGCACCGACAAGCAATTAACAAAATCTGTAGGTTATTAATGTCTCATCTTCACTAATGTTATTATCATGCAAAGAACATCTCAGAAACACTCCTTTTTGAGAATGGCTCAGGAAATTTTGGGGAATTTTGTTTGTTTCAAGCTGAAAACATATGACTATTCCCACTTCCAGTACAGATTTCTGGATTTTTGAGAGAACTCAAAAATTTTCCTTTTTTTTTTTTTTGAGGCAAAATCTTTCAGGGTTGTTCAGGCTCTGACTCTACAGGGTCTCACGTCAGCTTTTGAGCACAACTGGGGGATCTCTGCCTCATGCAGGAAAAAGGTCAACCATTTGGCTGCAAAATCCATTTGTTCTGACTGGAAAGCAATATATGGAAATCAATACGATTTGGTGAAACTCGTCAGGTTTAATGAAAACTTTTTTAATTAAAATTAAATCCTTCCTGACCAGTTGCAGCAGAGCAGAAGGCTGGAAAATGCCAGCTGCGAGAAGCATGCCTGTGCTGCACGGCTCGAGGAGGGCAGGGGAGGAAGGGGCAGGGCTAGGGCACGATGCTCTCCGCCGTTATCTGATGGGCACAGCCTGAACCAGCTGCTCCAACACAGGGCAGCCTGTGGGCCTCTGCACACACGGCTATGGCAGGTGCAGGGCACGAGGCTGAGCTCTGCTCCTCCATGCTTCAGCGAGGCTCCGAGCCCAGTGTGCAGTGGCAGGGCATCCCTACAAGACCTCAATAGACTGAGAGCCGCATGTTGTGGCCACGCTCACAGCCCAGTGAACCCTTCCAGGTAGCTCCTCCAACCCATTCCCATTCAAGGAACAGGGCTGCTCTCCTTTGACTACCCAGATGAGTCCTTTTTCTGGAAGATCTTTAAGTGTGTTTGTCATTGAAGAATAAAGGTTGTGGTGCCTGCTCTGAACAACTAATCCATCTTGCTTCTGATCACTTAACTTGTGCTTTTCCCCTAGTGGGGGAAAAGAAAAAAAAGGAAAAAAAAAAGGAAAAGGAAAAAACAAAAAAAGAGCTTATCAAGCATGCTGTACATGTACTAATACAGGAGCTGGAATACATAAACAAGGCATGATGGAGAATCAAATTCCTGGGCACCAGGAGGCTTTCAGTCAATGCAACAGAGGAGACGGAGGAGGAAGCTGCTAAGTTAAATTGTCAACCACAAGTGGTTGGTAAAACTCTGCTCCTCTTTGCAGTACATATTGATCTCCATTTCCATTCACACATGCAGCTTAAAAATAGCAGAGTGTGTCCCTGGCAAAGAAGTGTCACCCTTGGGTGCTAAATTCACTCAGAGAGCACAGTCTCTTCCCATGGCAAAGTCCTTCCGGTGTGTTTGGAAATGATGGACTCTTCCAAGGAGCCTCTCTGAACTAGAGGATCCTCCAGGGAGGCTCCAAGCCACTGCCTGGCTCCAGAGTTCCCTTGGGAAGCCACCTGACTCCTCCTGCCTTGCTCAGCTCCATGGCTCTTTTTTGCCCATGAAAGGCTCTGCTCTCTGCTACCACACCTGCTTTTAGAGGCAGGAGGAAAGGGAACTACATCTGCCTATAACCAGGAAAATCCACCTGCAGATTAAGTGTTTGAACCTTTTCTCTGTTTTCCATAGGGACCTGAAATGCTATCAGCTCACCAAAGCAGCTCTAGGTGCTTGCAGACACCCTCCTGTTGCCGGCACCAGCTCTCCCATCCTCAGGGGCTGTGTGCTCCTTCCTGTCACTGCCCCATGGCGGATGGCCCTGTGAAAGCCCTGGGGCTGGCTTGGTCCCAAAGGCACCTTTTGGGCAGTGTTGGGGCCAGGACAGCAGCAGCTGGCAGGCAGAGCGCTCCTGCAATGTGCAATTGCAGTGCGACGAAAAGCAAAGCATGAAGGTGGCAGGCAGGGCTGCTGGCTTCTGGTGCTCCTGTCCAGTGGCAGAGCTGCTGGCCAAGGGTGAGAAAGGTGTAAAAGCACCTGGAGGTGTCAAGCAATGAGCAGCTCGGCACTCTGCAGGAGAGATTGGCTGGCTGTAAGAAGAAAATTAGATGAGGAGAATGGAAAAAAAGAAGAAAAAAAAAAGACATCAGGTTTTGCTTCAGGTTAATTATCCTGGGAGGTCATCAGTACCTTGGCTGAGCTGTCTTCAATGGCTCATTAAGAGGTTTTTGACAAATTGATTCCTTCTTTGTCCTTTTTTCAGAACAGGAGCAAACATCCCCTGTCTGGGTAGGAGAGATGCCCCTGAGGTCTGGCCAGCTCCCAGCCCTGCCCCGTGCTGTCCCAAAGGGCCCGGCAAGATCAGACGAGCTGTGTACAGCAAGCCTGCCCCAGCAGCTGTGAGGGGAAGAAAGCTCTCATGAGCATAAATGGGTTCTTCATTAGCAACTCTGCTTCTTGATGGAGAGCAGAGGGAGGGACCCACCAGCCCAATGCGCACCAACAGCCCTGTGCCTCTCCCAGCCTCTTCCTGCAGCTTTTCCTCCAGGCTCCAGCTCTCAGGCTGGCTGCAGCAGGACGAACCGGGTGCTGCGGTCAGCTGAGGTTGGCCCACTGCTCTTTTCCCCTCTGGGCTTGACCAGCCCTGATCTTTGCTTTCTATCCATCGCTGAAGCTCAAGTTGACACCATGGTCTTCCTCATCTGGAGGGATCCCGACTTCGGTATTCCCTGTTCACGTTTGTCGATGCAACCCTACTCAGATAGCTTCCCAGGCACAATGCCAGCTGGCTTACTTTATGTATCATTTGATGAGCAGCTATGAGGGTTTTTTCCTTTAATCTCTGTAATTAAGGCCCCCAGCTGCCACAGCTGTAGAAGTGACACAAGTAACAGCAATCTAGTAACGTTCCCTAATTCACGCCCAGCCACCTCCTTCTGTTCTCCCTGCCTTTCTCCCTTTGCCTATGTAATGCTCCATCTGGGTGGTGGGGCTTGGGAGGGAAACAGCAGGCCTTTTGGTGGCCTGGCCAAATCCAGGGAAGTCCCTGATACACTGGAGATACCTGCTCAGCCCCAGGAGAGGACATCTAAGACAGAGTCATTTCTTTTTCACAGCTAATGAGTTAATTTGTGCCAGGATACATCATATTACCAGCAGTAAAAATCCCTTCTTTCCTCAAACCTCATCAACAGCTACAGATCAAGCAATACAGTGAGAAGTGATGAAGAACCAGAGCTATACTGACCCAGGAGACAGCAATTTAATGAAATTGGCTCATGTAGCTTTGGAGCCCTTAAAATTCTGCTGGCCCAAACAAGTCACTCACCAGCCTGTCCTTTAACTTCCCTTCTCAGTGAGCTCAGTGTCAAACAACAGCTGGTGCAAGTGGAGCACCACCTCCAGGGTTCAAGTAATACACCTCGCTCACTGTACAGAAGTTACCTGACGGCCCTGTGTCCAGCACAGAAAACACAAGGAAGCCTAAACTCTTCACAGGAATGCAGTGGGGTGAAAGACACACTAATTTAACCCTGACTTGATGATGCTCCTTTGCTCTGTCGGCACAGAGGGACACAGCATTCACTTTCCAGGCAGACGAAGGCTGCTCAGAGCTTGAAGCTATGTCCCCGCAGCCCGGGAGAGGGGAGGGCAGCGTTACAGCATGCAATGCCATGGCAGGGTTTGGAGGGACACAAGGTTGTTAGACAACATCGCTCAGCGGTGTCAGCACCCTCCTGCAACAGGCACAACAGCACAGCTGAGCCTGCCTGCTTCACGCCTGTCCCAGGATGGGTGGCATTTTGCAGAGCCCTACAACATGTCTCTTCCTGCAGGGCTGCTATCTGGCAAGATCCGATTTCTTTCCCCCCATCTTAAATTCATGAACTTCCTAACTTCGTGCAGCCTGAAGCTCCCTAAAGGCATTTTCCCTCTGCTGCGAGATCTGACATTTATCTTCTGTTTCTCTCATAAGGAGAGAAGGAGCAGAAAATCTCCCAGCCAGAGCGTGGAGTCCTGCAGGAGCTGGGGTATGCAATGTCCAGCAGCAGAGGAAAATTGTCATATTTTTTGCTTCTTTCAAAAGTTTAAAGGAGTGTTTTTTGTAATTCACCCCCCTCTCCCTCCATTAGCCTTGAATCAACCTTAAAACTCTTAAATATTTGGAATATTTCTTCCTTTTGATCAGCTCCAAACCTTTCTGCTAATGTTTACTTCACTCTGAAACCATCAACACTGAAAGAAGTTTTTCCTCGTGTCATTTATCATCTCTGCTTATTGTTTCCATTTTCTTCCCATCTTTTTATTACAACGTATGGCTCTGCAGATTACACAGGGACATACTAGGAAATGTGGCACAAGGGAGATGAATGTTTTTCTTTCATCCAGGAGCAGCTCAGCTAGTAGCAAGTGGATGGTAATGGCTGCTAGAAGAAACTTTAGTGTTTTTCCTTCCTTGCGAGGCATCACTGCAATTATCAGTAGGTTTGACACAAATACGCCATGTCACATATGTGACTGGCTGAAGTCCTGCAGCTTTATTTAGAGAAATGATCTTATTTCAAGCTCAGACAGGGTTTCCTTTGGGGAAAAAAAAATCAAATAGAAATGTTTGTATTTTTTATCTACAACAGCCACCAAATAAATAAGTAAACCACTGAGTTTTCAATCCAGCCTCTTATTTAAAGAAAATCAAGCTTTAGAATTTTCTGCTTCAAACCTCTCGAAGCATTTCTTAAATTTGCACTGGTTTAAACTTCCAGTTCCTTGTGGGCACAATAATTTCGTATTTCTACATGTGATCATTTTCGGAAAGGCAGCAACACTTTCCTCTCTGGTAGTGCTTTTTTATTTAAGTAACATAATTTCCAACTGATTTAATTGAATGTGCAACGAGCAAAATAATCATGCCAAAGTATGCACACTAGTGGTAAGATATACATGCATCATATGACATTTCCAAATATTTCTCAAGTCCTTTAAAAGCACCATCAGCCACCAGCGTTCAGAACATGCCTGCTTGGACCTGTCGAGACACAGCCGAGGACGTGGTGGGTGTGGGAGGAGGCAGGTTGGCCCTCGGGCAGCGGGGATACACAACACAGCCAGCGCGGCCCTGCTGGGGATGGGGCCAGGCTGCGATGCCGGGGCAGGTCAGGGGGCTTGGGACAGAAGTGCATCGACCAACTGCAGCTGCTGGCACAGGAAAAGCTCCCCTGAACTCTGGGCACAGATGAAGGCATGTCCCTTCTCAGCCCTAACACACAAGATTTCTGTCCATTGCCAGCTGCAGATGTGGCTTCCTCCACCGGCCCTTTCTCTCCACTTGAGTCATCCTTTGTGAACTGCTCCTTCCACCCCAAACTCCAGACCTCCTACAGACACCTACACTACCCAAGCAACAGAGAAGGAATAATACCGATACCTTAGCCTCCATACAGGGCACAGAAATGATTAAAAAGAGCCAGGATAAGTGCAAAGAGCATGCAATGCACCCAGTGGTCTCCCCTAGTGTATTAGGTCTTGCAATTATTTTTCAATAAAGGTTTCCATGAGCTGCAAAGAGCTTTACATGCAAGCATGTCTTTACAACATCAAAAACTAGTGAAATGCTGGGAGGGAAAAAAAAAGAAACAAACAAAAAAAAGCCCTCACTTAGATACAGCTTTCTATAACTCAGTGCTGTCTTTATGCCTATAATCCTTACATGTATACATATATCTTAATTTACTGCCACTAAAAGCCTTATAGAAAATAAATCATTCCATCCCCTTTGCCTGTTTTTGATAGCTGCATGAGTAATATACATTAGCAGAATTACAAAAAAAAAAAAAAACCTTTAAAATTATTTTAATTAAAATGTGATTGTACAATTGTTTAAAGAGATAAAAACAATTCATTCATTTTGATTAGTCTTCATCTTGCATGCCTAGAGCATCTTCTGTGCTTGGTCCTCAAACACCCCCCCTACCTCCTCCTGTCCCCACGGCTCCTCTTGCTGCCCCTCTGCAAGAGACATGAATGGGAATGTGGTGCATGGAAAATACAAGCACAGAAACAGAAGAACTTCTCTGCTGCAGAATAAAACTGCTCAGCCTCTCTGCCATGCTTACTACTGCACACGGCTGGCTGCAGGCATGTGTGCTGCAACAAAGAAAACAAGAAAATGGGAGATGCACATCTGGACAGGAACACTTGTGCTGCTGTTGGGGGAACAAAGGAGCTGAGCAAATCCACACCGGTTGTAGGCAAACACTTTGGGTTTGGGCAAAAGAGTTTTGTTTTGTTTTGTTTTGTTTTTAGAAAAGGCTGCTTTGTAGAAACTGAACCTTTAGCCAGAGCCTTGCTGAGGCCAGGCTTGGGGGTTCTCTCTGCCAGAAATGGGATATCTGCAAAGGAAAAGGGATAGAGCATTGGGGCAGAAGGGAGTATCAGAGGGGAGCAAGCTGTGCAGTTCTGGTGGGGTTTGGGAACTCCCCTGTGACGTGGGCTGAAGGCTCTGGACCACCCCAGCACCTCTGTGGGTGCCTGGGGCTGTTCTGGCTTCCAGGCTCCTACCTCTGAGCTGCAGCAGGGTGCCTGGCCAAGGAGCCCAACCCTGACAGCCTGGGAAGCTCTGGGCACACTGCACTGAGAGGCAAAATCCGCTGTCACAAACCGCAGTCTTTGACAAAAGACACAGCAGATGACAATCATGCGCAAGCACGAAGAAGAGCATAAGGGCTCCATTATGACCAATAACCCTTAATGCCTCTCCCTTTCACAACAGATTTTTTAAGAAAAAAACATTCAGGTTTGTCAGTCTGTTAGCTGAGATGAAGAATTACTCCTCTTTTTGCTGGACCAAACAAGATAGCTCAGATAGCTATCAGGCCTGCCATTAGCTCTCATTAAAAACACAGAAAACACCATGGGGAGAAGAAAGCCTTCGCCGAAATGGGCAACGCAGCACAGCTGGAGTGGGACAGACAAGCCCCGAGCACCCTTCCCAACAGATCGTTCCTGTGCTTAAAGCAAGTTGGACACATAGGGAGCAGCAGAGCTCAGCCCTCTGCTTGTCTCTCTTTCCGTATGATTTTTGGACCACAAGAATCCAGGAATTACCACTTCAGTGTTCAGCTCCTAAATCCCACAGGGGCAGTTGGATATTAAAAGTAACGCCTTCCCAGTTTCCTCTCAGTACGACAGGGACCTGGGTATGGGTGATTTTGTAGCTCCCGCTCCCCTTTCCCAGTGGCAATGTTCCAAGCCGTGCAGCAACCGATGAAGCAATCGCCTCTTCTCGAGGCACGGTCCTCCCGCGGCATTCTCATTTCTCCTGTTCAGAGCACGGCTTCCCCTGTGCAACACTAAATACTGACGGACTTCCTAATTCCAGGAAAACAGCAGTATGCAGAGTCCTCCTCCTCCAACTTAATTTCTCAAATCATTCTCTTCACTGAAAATATTTTCTGGTTTGTAACAGCTGAGGTTTGAAAACAATGTTATGTGCGTAGCTTTAACTTCTTTCTTTTGTTTGCTTTTATTCCACTGGAGAAAATAGAACAGATTCGTTTATTCATTGCATATAAATTAACCAACTGTTCAAATCTTTTTTTTTTTAATTATTGTGTTGTAAACAACTCACAATTTGATTTTTACAAGTTTACTCATTACTCGTTAACCAGACTACATGAACAACCCACTCCTATCCACTCACTAATCATTAATCCTCTCTGCAATTTGTCATCCATTTCCTCTGGTATTATTTCTGCTTCTCTATTTGATTTCTCAAACTTTCCTTTACCAGGAGAAGGACAGATCATTAGTAGTAAATAATAAACAATTAAAGATAACTGTCCTCATTTTCCCAAGTGACTCCTGGCTCGCCAGAGCCTTTACCTGGCTCTGCTTTACGCCAGTGGAGCTGTTCCCTTGGCAGAGGCTCACCAGGTTCTTCACTCAGCTCCTTCCCATGTCACTTGCAATGCCAGCCTTGAACCTGTGGCCCCTCTGCAGATATTCACCTCACACCACCATTTTCCATCAGATGCCCCCTATTTTTTCCTCTGAAAGCCACAACCCCGCACTCGTCCTACCCTGCTCCAAACAAAGCAAGGCAGCCTGTGGCCAGCCCGTGCATGGGAAGGCCCTTGAACCCACAGCTGTGGGGAATGGCTGAGATAGTTGGAGTCCTGCATCCAGGTCTGGGGCCCCCAGCACAAGAAGGGTGTGGGGCTGTTGGAGCGGGTCCAGAGGAGGCCACGAGGATGCTCAGAGGGTGGAGCACCTCTCCTAGAAAGTAAGACAGAGAGCTGGGGGTTTTCAGCGTAAAGAAGAGAAGGCTCCAGGGAGAGCTTATTGCAGCTTTTCAATACTTAAAGAGGGCTTATAGAAAAGATGGAGAGCAACTGTTTGCTCAGTCAGATAATGACAGGACACTGGGGGGATGGTTTTAAACTAAAAGAGGGGAGATTTAGGTTAGAGGTTGGGAGGAAATTCTTCACTCAGAGGGTGGTGAGGCACTGGCACAGGTTTCCCAGAGACGTTGTGGATGCCCCATCCCTGGAGGTGTTCAAGACCAGGTTGGATGAGGCCCTGAGCAACCTGATCTAGTGGGTGGTGTCCCTGCCTATGGCAGGGGGTTGGAACTGGGTGGTCTTTAAGGCCCCTTCCAACCTGAGCCATTCTATGATTCTACAAAACAAGAATTGCCCATTGCACAGTACTGCGAGGAGTTACCCTTCCGTGTTCACTCCCCGCTGATGTGAAAGCGAGACCTTTCAAAACTTCCAACATAGAGCCACAAAGGAAAAAGCTGTTGGCTGCCGGAGGAGAACCCAGTGGTCAGGTCCCTCGACCAGGCACACAGGTCCTTGCCCTACCTCTGCAGCTGCATGTCCTTACACAAGCGCCCCGGGCAGATGTTTGCTCCATCTCTTGACCACCCCAGCCATCTGCCCACTGGTTTGATCCAATCCTGTGGTGGTTTTACTCAGGTGGGCAGCCAAGTCCCACCACGGCCGCTCTCTCACTCCCCCTCCTCAAAGAGGAAGGAGGAGAAAATACGACAAAGAGCTCAAGGTTTGAGATAAGGATGATTTAATTAAAAAGGAGAGGGAAAAAAAATAAGCAAAGGCTGCGCAGAAGCATAGAGAGAGAGAAGCAGTTACTCTCTACTTCCCATCCTTTTATTGCTGAGTGTGACATCATATGGCATGGAATATCCCTTTGGTCGGTTTAGGTCAGCTGCCCTGGTGATATTGCCTCCCCATCACTTGCCCATCCCCAGCCTGCTGGCTCTGGGAGGCTTGGAGGGAGTTCTGATGCTGTGCCAGCATTGCTCAGCAGCAGACACAACACTGGGGTGACACCAGTGCTATTCTAGCTACAAGTGCAGAGCACAGCACTGTATGGGCTGCTGCAGGGAAAGTTAACATCCCAGCCAGACCCAGTACAAATCCCCAAAGTTTTACTGAAAGACTTGCTTTTGCTGTTGGTTGGCTGAAAGATTGCCAACAAACTTTAGGAGGGATTGCTTGGGAAGCCTCTGCGAGGCTGGCCTGGCAGGGAACGTGCTCTGCCAGCATCAGGGAACACTTCGCCTGGACTGGGGTAAGGTGGGAGATAATCTCAGCCTTTAAACCCAATGGGCTGGAAGAGCAGCCAGAGCTGTGGTGGAAAATCAGCATAGCAGAGGGAAACCAGCAACAGTTGGCCCCAAGTTGTGCAGCACAGAGTGCGTCCTGCTGAAGCAGTTCTCCAGGAGATGGCTGAGATGGCAAGAGATGGATGTCTGGAGGCAGCTGAAGAGGGTGTCTTTTCTCTCTTTTTCCATAACCCTTCTACATCAAAAGTAAGTGGGGCCCCTCGTATGGGGTATGCAGGCAGCAATGAGTCCTTTACCCATTGGACAGCTCAGGATTTGGGGGTATTTGCAACGTGGGTTGGCTAGACAATCCAAATGCCTCCTACCATGGAACCCCGCCACAACCCTTTTCTGCTTGTGCTTCACACATCAGGGATCAGCACAAGCCTCTTGCACAAGGTAACACCATGAGCTTGTCGCTGAACAAGGAAAATAACCCTTGGGTTCTGCATCCCCGAGAAGAGCCACACCCCCAAGCCCTTCATCTGGGGCTGTGGGCAATCTCCATTTTTTTTCCTTTCTCCTTCGGAAGTTGCTAATATCCAGAGAAGTAAAATGTGCTATTTCACTGAGAAACCTCATCTGTTTTAGGAGATGACAGTTCTCTCCTCCTCAGCGGCGAGGAGCATTCAGAAACACCCCAGGGTAGTAATTTCCTAGATGACCCTGTGTTTAAGTGTCTTCATTGCTCACTGTCCTCCAGCACAATTATCACCACCCATCCGCAGACACTGGAGGCACGCTGGGCTGTAGGTTTTCATCACCGCATTGAAAGCAGAGAGAGATCAGCGCTGCTGTCACCCTCCGTGCAGGAGTGATGAGAAAGGAGAGCCATCCCTGGGCATCTCCCTGCTGTGCTGGGATCATTAGTGGGCCCTTCCTTGCAAGCTAGACCACCACATTAACCTTCCTAAAAAGCATAGATGCATTACTGTGACATATACAGAAAATAAGTGACTGGCTGATGGCTATTACAGAGATTATTCCACAGTGTTTTGAAGTTCCCATCTCTCCAGGGACAATGGCTGTGACCAGCCCCACCTCTGACAGCACCCAGGAACAAGCCCTGAAAATCTCCCCGGAGCACTGCATTAAGCACAAGGCAAGGAAAACATCAGTTAGTATTTTGGGGGTTGAAGTATGTAGCTGCTGGGAGGAAAGCGAGTCACTTCTGGCTTTTACTAGTGAGGCTGGGAGCTGTGCTGGGTTTGCACAGGATGAAATTTTCACACGTGAGGCTTTTGCTGTCTGATTCCCACTGCGATGGGGAAACCGACAAAGCTGGCCGGTGAAACTGCAGCCAGGGCTGGGAGCCTGTGCGCAGCAGGAGCTTGCTTTGCAGCGGTGGCCGTGCCTGGCCTGGCAGACCACCCCTTGAGCCCCTCAGGTTATGCACCACAAACGCCACCTTGCCATCACGGACGAGGCCCCTGCACAACGGGTGACAAAGAGCACGGCGCTGCCCCCATCTGTCAGTGGGGCTGGGAGCGGCTGAGGAGCTGGCCAAACAGAGCTCCCCCCTTCAGCCACCGAGCGAGGAGAAATTCAAGAGATTACAACATGCCCAAGGACCATGGAGCAAGGCAGAGAAAGCCTTGAGCCAGCACATTTCCTAATTGCATTAATAAGAGCACGCGAAGCGAGAACTAGTCTCACATCATGAAGCTGATGTTTGTTTTCACTACATTTGAAGGTGACATCTGAAAGACATGAAGTTCCCACGTCCCATCACACCGACTTCCCCCCCTTTGCCATGGAGTCAGACTTTGATCACACCCCCTGAACACAGGCTTGCAGCTGCTCTCAGAGCAGACCCGGTGCTTCTCACAGCACTGGAGGAGCTCGTGCTGCTCATTGTCACCTCTTCTTCATCTCCACTTCCCTTCTAGACAGCCCACAGCCGCTGGACCTAGAGCCGGGGGAAATGCAAGCTGGTGGATCTGGCCAGACCACAGAAATGCCAGCACGAGGGAATCTGGCTTGCACTGATAACCAGACCAGGGCAAGACGGTTGGGATGAAAATGAATGGCTCAGGACAAAGCAACAGGCAGAACCAAGGCATTTTTTCCTTTTGCTTCACTGCATCCCTTGGCAAAGGCCGCCTTTTTCCCCGACCTGGGAAAGGCAGCCACCATGGCCTGAAGGGGCCAGACCAGGATCGGCTAAAAATGTCAGCTGAAGAAAAAAATAAAAGCAGAAAGGGAAATTTGTTCTGCTGTTTCAGTTAATGAAATTCTCCAGGGTTTGTTTTTCATCCAATATGAAGTTCAAGCAGCCAAACAGAATATAACTTAAATTGCCTCTGTTCAAGGGGCATTTTAATTCTGTGCCTAGCACAGTGCTTCTGAGAATTGATGGGTAAAGGAAACACAGTAGGAAAGAAACCTGCCTTAATTAGAGGACCAAGAGTGTCACGTGAAAAAGGAGCTGAAGAGCCTTTGTCTCAGTTATCTGCCCTATGGAATCAGATTTATAGGGATGCGGCAGGACAGCTGTTGAGAACTGATGGAAGCTGGAGGACTTGGTCTAGGCACAGACATGTATTTAACTGACATGTTAAATACAGAGCTGTGAATTACTCCCTACATTCAGGGAGAAATGAGAGCAGAGCAACAACAAGGGCAGAAAGGTAGAAAGGGGACAATTCACATCTTTTCCCAAGCTCCCATTCAGTTTGCAATGAAGTTCTAAGACATACATACAGTTTCCCAGGGAAATGTCTATCTTGTCCAAAGACTTTCGAAGAGAAAAAATATTCAAAGGCAGACTTCCAGACAGTTTTATTACTGGATAATGAGACTGTCTTAATAAGAGGGTGTAAGGGCAGGATTTCTTTGGAGCTTGTGTAACAGGAAGTCCTTTTCTTTCCTGCTTGGGAAGGATATCCGCAACAGGGAATGAGCAGCTCCTTCCCTCCCTGTCCCCAAGGCAGGCTGCGCACCTCTATGCAGCACATACAGTGCATGGCTTTGCCTCACTGGAAAACTCCAGCTTGCCATCAATGGAAAAATTGATAATGACAGATGAAGGGGAGTAGGAGATAGGGCCGAGGATTCCCGCAAATGTAATTAAATCACTGTATGGCTGGGAAAATCTTCCCCAGTCTGTGCAAAGCACAAGGCTCCAGCAGATAAGCAGCCAGCCCTGGTATTTTTGATGCACAGAGAATTCGATCTGGAAAGATAAACACAAAAATAGCCACCACCACCCCCCAGCTAGCCATGAGGTAAACTGAGACACGGTGTTAGAGGCGGACCCAAGGTCTTACAGGGAGTCAGAGTCAGACCCTCCAACTGCACAGGGATTTTGAGCACTTGAGCAGGTATTCCCAGCCCCGTGCCAACCACAAGGAACTTTATTAAACCCAAGAGGTTTAGCTCCATCCGCACCCAAGCCATCACCAGCGTAGAGGCGCGCAGTGTGTTTAGGGAAGCAGCACAAATGCCAATCACCTCCCCTGTTGGAACACGCATTGAAACGTTTCTCCAGTCTGTCGAATTATTCAGTGCTTGTTAATTATACATGTTGGAGCCTTCTCTCCATCACACGCTCAGGCCACTGAGCTGAGAAGGAAGACTTGGCCCTGCCAGGGTCTGGACTAATGAAGCCTTAAAAATCCTGTCTGCCCACATCTTTTGTCAGCAAATAATTCACCTTCATATTCTGACTAATTGCAGCAGTTCAGAATGGCTGGGCTGGCTCAGATCCAGAGCCTCTCCACAAAGCCAGTCCCCTCCGAGCGCCGGGCAGCGACTGCGACTTCAGAGAAGGGACCCAACGCATCCAGCTGCCCTGGGGCGAGACCCCTCAGAACAGAGAGGTGCTTTGGGGCTGGTGCTGTGTCCCTGACACCAGGCAGATCTTCAAAGCAGCATTCTGGCCAGAAGTAACTTAAATAATCACATAATACCTTATGGAATGGGCTCACTTTCATCTAGTTCACAGGTCAACAGGTCCCAGCTGTGCTGCTGGGATGGTGAGAGCCACAACACACCCACCCATGCCTCCAAGGGTGGGAACTGGCATCAGGACAAGGTTTTGTAAAATTTATAAGTCCAGTACATCAGCTGGTAGCTCCAGTGATGCAAGCAGCACATTATATGTACAGTAACAGTGTGGATGTAGCCAGAGTCTTAGTGGGAAAGTGTGCTTGGTTCTTGAACTGCCTTCTCACCCCTTTCTAGGATTTACAGACTGACAGCAAGTACACACGCACACTGGCAATTTTCAACTCAAAAAGGGAAAATAAAGAGCAGGCAGCTTGAAATAAACATCCACCTTAAATTACGAATTCCTTAAATACAGAAAATCATGACTCAAATCAAAATCACTATTCTTACCTATCTCAGTATCTAGCCAGCTCAGCTCCACAATCTATATACTCCTGCACAGGAGCTTGCCAGTCACTGGGGAGAAACAATATCACGTCAATTTGAGAAATCAATCACACCATAGAGAAATGAACAGAGAGAACTGGAAGCCACCAGAAAGAAGCTGCAAGCAAATGCACAAACCAAAATGCATTCCATCAGCCACGCTTCAAAATAACAGCAGCCTGCGAACAAGCAGTGAAAGAAGTCATTTACCACGTTCAGAGAAAGTGGTAGAGAGGACTCAATAAATGCTTTGCTTCAGAGAGCTCACCTCACTCTATTAAAGAGAGAAAACAATTTATAGTATCACTTCCATCCCCAGCCTCCTGTTTGAAGGCTGAATGTTCCCTTCAGGTAGGGAGAGGTGGCTGGGCTGCCCAGAGCAAAGCTGAGCTGTGTTGCCCCGTGCATGAGACTCTCACAACTGAGTGAGGGCTATGGTCCAGGCAGCTCTACTGTGTGCAACCAGACAGACAGGGAGACCTCCAACTACTGCAAAGCCTCCCTAAGAACCACATCTTCCAAGTTGGGGCCTCTGCTGCAGCAGGTGTAATAGGGTTGTGAGCGAGCCACTTAACGAGTTACTGCTTACAGCTGTAAGCTGCTGGCAGTGCTCATTCATGGGACTGGTTTCCTTTGAAACCCAAGCAAAGCCTTTGGCCAGCCTGAAGGGATGCAAGCTGACGGCTTCCACTTCGTGAGCAAGTTGTCAGAAACCGTGGTCAATGCATCTGATTCGTCTGCTATTGAGGGATTTATGCATTAAACTCAGCTGTATGCATTTCGACTTGTTGAATCTTGCAAAAGGTTGAGCTGGGTAATGAGTAGCGCTCTCCCAAACCCTTTCCAGCCCATGACTTACCAGGCTGGTGTTACAGCTGTCAGTTCCAATCGAATCTTTCCCGTTTCCACAAGCAAGATGAGCTACCCAGCTATCGTTTGGTATTGTTGGATGTTTGGTAAATGCTTCAAGCCCAGCTTAGCATTCGGGAGAGGCGAAGAGCAACAAGTGCCCTTCTGCTGCATGGAGCACTTCTCTACTTCCCTGCCAAAGGCTGCTTGGACGGATGCTGCAGACCCGTGTACACCTCTCACTCCTGACATCCCTGGGTAATTTGGGCTTTGATGGACAGCTGCGGGGACATGGTGACCTCTGCCGGTGTCTGCCCGGACAACGCAGCCCCCTTAGCCTGGCAAGAGAGAAGGTGCTTTGTTTAGCAACCAGCCATGATAAATGACCCTGTCTAGGCAGCTTGATTATCCCAGCGATAATGATTTGTCACCACAGGATGTGGTGAATCTCTGCGCTGGCAAATGAAAGCGATCACACCTCGGAAGGGGCAGTGCGTGCAGAGCTTGCTCCCCCCGTCCCTTGCCCAGCGCATGTGCTGCCGTTGCTGAAGGATATGCATCTTCGTGGGTGGTGAGAAGATGCTACCTGTTTCAGGGAAAGCTTATTGTACAACTGGAAAGGGAAGAAAAAAAAAAAGCGTTAAAACCTTTTCTTGCGATTGCTGCAGCGGGTCAAAGCAGAGGAAAGGCTTACCCTCAGGGCCTCAGTTTCCCAACTTGAAAGGCTGCGTGCTCGGGCTGGCGGGAGGTGAGAGCCTTCTGCTGCTGGAGACCCCGGCGAGAAGCAAGGCAGGATCAGCACATGGCATCGGGGCACTATTAGTGATTCTAGTCCCACTTCTCCACATACCTGCTAGATTTTCAACACATTCCTCCGTACCTCAGTTTCCCCATCTGTAAACCAAGTCTTGGTGGCATTTCGTCCCCTGTTCCCCTGGGATGAGGGTGAGGTGTCACCTGAAAGGCCACCAGGAGCTGAGAAAAAGTGCACACTGAGAAAAGTGCATCCCAGTGCGGAGCTGCTCCTGCTTTGCTCGGGGGCTGCAACTCTCGGCAGCAGGGGCCAGATCTGCTGGAAAGCAGCATGTGCGAACAGCACACTTCGAATTGTTGCAGGCAAATATTCGTGCTGGAAATGGATAATGTGCACTCCCAGGCACGGATCAGAAATGATACCTCAGGCTTATCAGAGCAATCATAGCTCAGCAGCAAAGCTCAGGGTTTGAATACTGCAGACTACGAACATGATTCAAACACAAGGAAGGAACGAACTGGAAGAAATTGCAGTCCAGAGCAAATTTCAGCTACCAGAGAAATTACTGCTATGAATTATGCACCATCCCTGGGGCTGACAGATCTACAAAGCCCTGAGTGGTCCATGCTCGCTGGGGAGAAAGTACCCAAGCACTATTTCTCCTCTGCATTCAGAACATTTGGCTTTCCCTTCCTGTTTTTGTCACCTGTCAGCTGAATTATTGCAAGAATATGTTTTCATGTTTTACTTGAGGGTTCCAGACCTCTGGAAATATATGGAGCAGCAATGCAGCTGCAAACATCTGTACCCCAAGAGCCCAGGAGCACAGCCAGCACCAATCCCTCCTTGTCTCTCTGGCAAACCCTTCTCTACCTTGCCCCTCATGCCTGCAGAGTTCAGCTGCCACTGCAATAAGAAACATGTTTTAGCACGACACAAGGAGATCTTTTCAGTTGATTTGTGGTTTGTTTTGAGTTGTGTTTTTTTTTTTGATAGAATTAAAGAAAAAAATGTATGTTTTGACAGAGTGCATTCGTCTTCTTCCAAATCAGTGGGAATTTCTTCCTGTTGGAAAACTGACTTCTCCACTCGACATTTTTTCAAAATCATTCATTTTTGATAGTTTTCATTCCAACCCATATCTGTTGGGGGGGGGGGGGGCAGTGGCGGGGGTGTGAAACAGACTGGGTTGCAGTAAAAATTCACCTGCAAATGCCCAAGGGAATATTATGCACGGGGGATTGGGGAAGATCTCTGGGGTTTGTTTAGCAAAGAGGCAAGAAAAAATTCCAGCATTTTGCAAAACTTGGGCACACTTAAATCTCCCCTGGCTCTGAAGGTGCTCCTTAATGCAATTCAAAGTGCCAGCATCCACCTCGGCACAGAACGAAGGGAACTGGCCTCAATTCAGAAAGTTCTCAGCCTCTTCTGCCACCAACATATTGATTTTCCTGGCTTGACAGCATAGGTGAAATTCTCTGATGAACCGAGTTCCCTGTACTTTACCCACGTATTTAGTCTCAAGCAAGTTCTTTCCTCTGACAGTCTCAAGATTCACACTCTGCTGGGAAATTTTACTTGAATAAAGTCTTTGGCTTTGGAATCCACAGCACCTTGGAGCATTCGTTACCTCCGCAGGTCTCTAGAAAGGTCATCACTCCCCCCGCACACCACTCAGCCTCTCCGTGCCTCTTGCTGAGGATGAGGCTCCCACTACAAGCCAGGCATGATACCTTGCAGCAAGCAAGGACTGATGATGAATTTACAGGGACCTGGCTCGAAGGCCAAGAAGAGAGAGGAAGGAGAGGTGGGGTGGGCTGCAGGGCATGGTTCTGGGGATTGCTTTGCTGCTGGAGAGAGGCAGCCACCACGCTGCATTTTCTGCAGGCAATGGGCAGAGCAGTGGTAAGCCATTTTGCTGTGAGCTTTTTTGTGGTGCCTTCCTCCACCACCTGGGGCCTGCTCCTTTGCCTCCTGGCTCCTTCCTCTTTCCTTTGTTGACATCGCCCTCCTTGCACGCTGCTGCTTTCCATGCACCACATCAGCCAGGCTGAGCTTTCCCAAACTTCAGCAGCTCCTCAGCAAATTGTCCCATCAGCAGGACCAGACATATTTTCTTATCTGCAAACATTGTCTCTATGTGGATGTTTCCCTGTCTCTTAATAGCTCCACAATACATTGATAATGAGATCTAGATGAATAAACCTGGAGCACGTGCCAATAATTATCCTGGTTTCCCAGCCATACATTGCCTCAATCACACTTTTCCTCCATAAGGGTGACACGCAAGACACTGCACATTGTATCCTACGAGATGAAAGGCTTGTCAGGCTTAACCTAGTGCACTTTAAAAATTGCACTGAATTAATTTCCTGTAGGTTGGCTCGGTGCAGTACGGGCCTGTCTGGAATGCAAAGCATCCAGGAGTTTTGCAGAGAACTAAGAAATCAGGGCAGAAAGTGATGATCAATTGAATTTCCTCCTAAATCAGATTGAAAAAATATTATGCACTGCAGAGTGATCATTAGCTTGAGTGATCAGGGAGAGCAGTGCAAGCAGCCAATTTTCCATGCCCAAGACACACTGTTATGCTAAGCTTTCCCTGGGAAAAGGAAAAAAAAAAAAAGTGGGCACAGTGAGTATATCAAGTAGGGAGAGACACTAAAGTCGAAGACTGCAGTTTGGCTCCTTTTCCAGAGCCCAAGCTGCCTACTTGTACTGAAGAAATAGTACAAAAGCCCGCATGAGCCTTATGTTCCACATCTGCCCTTGTGCTCAGCCCCCAGCAGCCCTCAGACACTTTTCCTCTGCTTTCCCTCAAACAGGCTACAAAAAGTCCTGCCTTCCTCATCCTGGGAGGTAACTCTCCAGTGGCCCTGGTCTGCAATAGATGACAGGCATTATTCAGCCCTGTTTAGTGACATGTTTAAGATCCCATTATTATTATTTATTACTGGATCTTGCAAACATTCCCCACACACAGCCAGTGCTTTATGTGCCTGGGATCGGGGGTGAGTACTCCCTTTCCAATGGTGCATGCAATCTACGTCCAAATCTTGCAGAATATGAGATATTGGACCTGAGAATTGCATTATAATGTGACAGCAACTTTAGATCACTTTTAATTTCCAGCATTTATCATTTCCAATTTTTCCTCTCCTCTCCAGACCTACTGAGTTGCACTCAGCTCTGGGAGCCCTTGCTTAGCTTGCAGGAAGGAAAAAAGTAGTCCTATGAAAAAGGCTGAACCCCACATTCCCAATGACCCTGCAACATTTGATGCATTCCCTATGCTATTTCAGGAAAGTATGTGATGTCGATAAGTTATGAGCCTGGGATGAGTCTATTACCCTTGAGTGGAAAATGATCTTTTAGAGAGCTCTACTGTGGCGTTAGCTGCTGTGAAGAGGAAGGAATCCCACCGCAGGTGAGCGAACCATCCCAGCCACGTCTGCGTCCACACCTACACATCCCCTGAGCACATCTCCATTGCCCTGGGAAGTTGTAGGAAGCCAGAGGGGGACTGATCCCTAGGTGAACAGTGAGAATATCCAGAACTGTAAGAGCTAACGGCAAGAAAGACGTTAGAAGTCAGAGTAAGCTATGTACTCCACATCGTGAATCCATTGTCAGTTATAAAGGATTAAGAAAGTGGAAAACAGATTTTTTCCCACCTGTTTGTTGAGGATGAGGTGTAGCCTCTCTGAGATGCAGTAATAGTCTAGATGGATCTTAGGCCTAACCTAATTTAACAGTTCTTATGTTCTCAGGTGAAACCTCTGGAAAGTTTGGCAAAATATGTCCTTACACCTTGTGAATTTTACTACTGTGTCCTTCTCTGGCTGGGGAAGATTGCTGCTTCCCTTAGGTCCTGGGTGGTTGCTTGGAGTCACAGCGTACAAATATTCAATATGACTTTGCCATCTACTTTAACCCTCGTTACATTGTGATGGAAGTTCCTCATCTGTGCCTTGCTCTCCAGTAAGTGGGTCACTAAGCAGTTAATAAACTGCTTCTAAACCTAATTAATGTTAGGTTTAGATGCTCCTTTCTCTGCCTCTTTGTTTTTTCCCTTGCTGGATCCAGAAGAAACACTCGTTTGCATGAGTTTTTAAAATACTTTCTCCTACTACAGCTTCACCTTCTTGTTTTTAAACTGGTATGGCATGGAGGCAGGAACACATACATTATTAAAACAAACTATTCATTAGAGCCATGTTTAAAAGCTCTGCATTATACTCATGAATCATGGGAGCTCCTAGGATATTTGGTGTGGAAGGGAGAGGCAGAGACGGCCACCATGGCAGGGTGTCAGCTTGACGCCTCAATACCCCTACCTGGAACCCCTGTTCTAGCAATAGCTTGCTGGAGGGATCTGGGTGAGGTGCTTTCAGTGCCCCTGTTTCCCCATTTGTTTAAACTCATTAGTTTAGCATTCCCTTAATTCTAAACTTATAAGAGTAGGTTTGCAATTAGGACATTTGCTAAATCCACGAACAGCAATTTGCAGGTGTTGACCTGTGGCATGGAGTGTTCCACAGAACTGCAACATAGCCCAGCACTTCCTGTTGTTACGGAGAATAAAATCAAGCTAGACTCAGAAAGAAGTGGTAGCTAAACACTGAATGTCTGAGCAATAGAAAAGGAATACAGTGTGCAAAATGAGCATAATTACTAGATAGGAAACAGTATGTTGTTTATTAAAACACACTATTGTTATAAGTTCAGCACCTAAGAAAAATGGGCAAGAGGATTTGATGCTGGGATTTCAAAAAGAAATCGACAAAGGTATTACTTCAAATGGTTCATTTTCTTCTGTTATGAATAAGTCAGTGACATAATGTACAACTTGATTTCCCCGGAGAGAAAGGAAAAAAAAGTCTTAGAAACACTTCTGTTCTTCTTAAGCTTTCAAATAAAAACCTGATCCAGTTCAAACTGCTCTTTGTTTTATGGCTTCCCATCATAGTCAAAAACATCTGTGCAGTTTCCAGCTATAGCACTTGCTACTTAAACCCTGCCCTTCAGAAAATCAGCATCCCTATTACTTGTCTGTGTTTGCTGTAACTCTCCACTGCACAATTTAAAAACTGATTAACAGACTTTCTTCCAATGGGATCTATTGAATGCTCTAATTAAAAAAGGAATTGCTACCTCAGGAGCTCCCTCTCAATCAATTGCCCTTGGTAATGTTCATTACTATTCCACTGGCCAAAACTAAAAGAGAAAAAGACCAACAAGAAAAATATCTAATTATTGTAAGATAAATACAGGCAAGTGGGAAATGCAAAAAGTTCAGCTGAACTTTTGTAAGAAGAAATTAAAAGAGGCAGGAGAGCATGTGAGGTAGTGAGAGCAATACCCCAGCTGCCTGATGTGAGAGCTGTGCATCTTCTGCCAACACACCTCTCTGCTCTCAGGGTCTCTCAGCTCCGTATGGGTCTGCACCCAAACTTTAACATAGATAAGCACTCGGTTGCAGCATTTACATGCTAACTTAGTCCAAATCCTATGCCCAGGTGTGTGATTCCCCTGGGCTATGCTTTAGACACCCACCCATGTGTCTCCAGGGAGTCTAAAGGGCATCCAGCTCACGTCTGGACATCCTCATGCCTTCAGCTGGCACCGAATGCCCTTGAGGTACAGATTTCCTCTGCTGTGTGCACAGACCTGCAGAAGGCCAAAAGCTACAGCCTCAAATACACCCACCGCCGGGCTCTTAGCACAGAGCAGAAGCCAAGTGCAATGCCCAGCCAGGCGGGAAAGGTAACAGGGTGGCCCAAAGGCTTTGTAATTAATCGACTTATCTTTTCTCTTGCACCCGCACTAGAGTCAGTCAGTGATGATGTATGGGGGCGTCCACTTTCACCCCACATTTCAAGTCCCATGTTCCCACAAGGTCACCAGAGGATGCAGGCAATAGCTCAGGCGAGAAACACTGTGCTAGCGCAGGGTGCGGGTGATGCACTGGAACCAGGCACTGCCAAGCTCATTCAAGTTCCTTCGAAGGGCGTCATGCTTATCCTCCTATAATCCCTTGCAAAGAACTTGTTTGCTTTGGGATTTTTGCTGAAATCTGTTAACTTGGGCTTTCGTGTGCTTTTCTGTGGTCAAGGCTATTTGGAAAGGCTACATCCAGACTGGATGTGGCTCTGGGCAGCCTGCTCTAGTAGTTAGCAACCCTGCCCAGAGCAGGGGGTTGAAACTAGGTGATCTTTAAGGTCCTTTTCAACCCAGGCCATTCTATGATTCTGTGAAAAGCCAGGAGGGGATGAATGTGCTTTTTAGGAAGGGGGCAGACTGGGGAACATCGGCACATAGAAGCTCCACCTGTGAGCATCAGTTTGCAGTGGTTGTTCCTGCGCTGCATGGGGATGGGGAGAAAACCTCTGTGCTTCTCCAAGAGGTGCAGCTGCACGGCGACTGACACAAAGGCATCAGAAGCTGCATCTCTGCTCACAACTTTGACAACCTCATAGCACAAGTGACCCTGCAAAGCCCCTCCAGGTCAAGGTGGGCAGAACTAAGAGGAGAATCCCGGTTCCAGCTTCACCACCACCACAACTTTTTTAATCACGTCATGACAAATTATCTTCAGGCCTTGGCATTCTTTGTTGGATGAGACCAAGCACTGAACCTCATGGTCTTTCTTTACAGATGCAGTGTGAAGACAGTTATTTCTTTCCATCAAGCTGCAGTGCTCACAGGAAGATGCACTTTAAGACATGGCATCATCTCCAGGCCTGTGGCCCTAAGGTCCTGATTGCTTTTCCCATGTCATCTCTGATCCCAGCGCCATCACTGCTGATTTATACGACTGGGAATTGAAGAAGACTCAGGCTCAAGATCCAGTAAGCATTCATGTCTCTGGAAAAACTGGGGACCAATTAATTCTTGGAAGCAAAATCTGTTTTGGAAATAAACCTAACAGTTGCTAGTTGAGAGGAACAGTTTTTGAAAAGATCTCTCTTCCTTAATTTTCGCTCAAGCATCCAGGGAATCAGACAGAGCTTCCAATAAAACACTCTCCAGAGTATTCGGCTCCTCAATCGATTCAGAATTCACCATCCTAAGTGCTATTTAGACTTAATTAAATTGTGCTGCTTTCTGAATAAGAGAGAATTGACTGCTCAATGTGCTTCCCTGATTCATTTCTTTCTAGAGTAATCAGGCAACAAATATATAGAGTGCTCACCCCTTCCTTCTTCATTAGCAGAGTTACTAGGAATCTCCCCGCATCCTCCTGGGTCGTTCAGCAGTGGAAGTTAAGCAGCTGCAAGCAAATGCAGAAGTTCCTAACCTGCATGGCTCTGGGACTGCTCTGGGAGCAGCCTGCATCTCACTAGCAAGCTCACTAGCAAGCATTTATCAAACAAGACTGCTTCTGTATAAATTCCCAGCTTACTGGAACTTGTGCAAACCAGGAACATCCCTACTTCTATTGAGACCTTCTTACAACCATGCAGTGCCCTTTGTCATGGGGAGAAAATGCAGGGCATCAAATACTTCAGGCTTTTTACTTAAAAAGGAAACAAAGGAAAAGTCTATGATCTGGCCCAATAATAGAAAAGAGGATTTTTGAAGATCAAGGAGGCTTCTCAGGCTGCCTCTGTCCTGCAGTGGGGCCCAGATGCCTGGTCAGCACCACGCTGTGGTCCCAGTGGGGAGCAGCCAGGCAGCGGCCAGAAGGGCAATGCAGGGCGTGAGCAGAGAAACCTCAGCCTCCAGCAGACCTTGACAATTGTGGTGCACCCCGACCCATTGCCGTTGAGCAAGAAAATGATTCTGGATCCCCTGATTTAGGCGGTCTCAAAAGGCTGCCTTGTATCAGGTTCCTCTGGTCGCACACTGCAGGAGCACCGGGCAAGAACTGCACACAGCAGTGGGAATGCCCAGACAGAGAAATGGTTCCTAGCTCTCCTCTGCATGGGGAAACGAGGGCAGCTCAGGGATCCAGGCCCATCTCTGCTTGCAAGAAGCACTGTGGGCAGGCACAGCCTGCAGAAGATGGCATTTTTTTTCTTTTCTTTCTTTAGCTGCCCTAGAGTGAAAATGCATTCACACTTTCACCTCAAGCAGAAAGCTAGATCGTGTAAACAGGACATAAGCCCTTTGGGGAAACTTCCTCTTGTCCTATTCTTTTCTTGCCCTTGGAAACTGGATCTTTTTCTGGCCCACGTTCAGATCAAAGCCAACCATTGTTTGGTTTTTAATGGTAAGAGAGGGTCAAATTCATCCTAAAAATGCTACGGCCCCCACTGTGGGAAAACTCGGTTACTAGTAGAGTGCAGTCCTTCCAGAATCAGGCCAATGGTGTAGCATGGGCTGAGAATTTTCCCCTGGATGGTGTTGCTAGAGGAAAATGCCCCTTTCAGGCAATCCACATGTTTCATGGATGTTTCTCAGAGGAGTTTTCAAGGAGATGTGAGTCTGGGGAAAGTTTCTGGAAAACAGAATATTGTTTCTGAGCTAGAAGGAGAAAAAACAGACAAAAACCAGGATTTCAAAGTAGCTTAATTTTTAATGATCTCCTTCCTCGAGGACACATTAATGAATTTTCTTCATGTGCTACAGAAACATGCTGAGTAAAACTCATAGTCCAGCCTTGTTTCCAAGACAAAGTAAGAGGAGACAGATAGGCATCTGAAAGGTTTGATTAGGAAAAAATAAAATAAAAATAATTATAATCCAAATTTAGCTGTTTGGTGCCAGCTGCAAAACTGCAATGAGAAGAGAAAAAGCCCAAGCCAGGATCCGTGCCCCTGGTCTGAAGCCTTGGCAGGAGCTCATCCCCCAGGAGCCGTGTCGCTTTGCAGAAGTAGTAGCAGTAGAGCAGATGTAGTAGCCTCTGCAGAAATCCATCCTTCCTCCTTCCCCTAGCCACTGCCACCCAGTCTCTTCCCCTTGACCCCAAATCAGCTTTGAAACCCTGAACCAGGGCACTAGACACAATGCTGATAACTCCTCTTGTATAAAAAGCTTTTGTCCCCTGGTATTTTGCTATTCTGCTGAAGACTTTCCATTTGCACCTCTTTGTTTGCTTGTCCTTGCAAACTCAGAGAAAAGCCATTCAAGCCAGAAATTTCGCTTGCTTTTGAGGGGGTGGGAGGGGGTGTCAGCATTAGCCGCAAAATTAAAACATAAAACTGGCACCGGACACATGTTCTCCTGCAAAATGGGTGGTGGTATTTCTAGGCTGCAAATGGACATCATCTGATGGAGGAGTTTTAACGATGTGCTGAAACACCAAGGAAGCCACTGCTGCCACTTGGGATCCAGTCACACAGGAAATTGGACCATGAATTATTTAAATTTGCTCTGGAAGCAGTCGTGACCTTAGCAGCATATTGCAGTCCTATCACATCCTTGTGGCAGGCTTGCTATGCAAAGATTCAAGCCTGTGAAAGAAAACCACCCAGAACCTTAAAGAAAAAGCTATGAAACATATTTCCCCATTAAAAAAATAAAAAAATAAATAAATTAAAACACGTCAAAACTGAAAGAAATTGACAAAAATCTCTGCTTGTTAAAAGTCTCCCACAGAATCACAGAATTGTGGGGGTTGGAAGGGTCCTCAAGAGATCATCAGGTCCAACCCCCTGCCAAAGCAGGTTCCCTAGAGCAGGTTGCCCAGGTAGGCATCCAGAGGGGCCTTGAATATCTCCAGAGAAGGAGACTCCACAACCTCCCTGGGCAGCCTGTTCCAGCGCTCCGTCACCCTCACTGTGAAGAAGTTCTTTCGCATGTTGGTGTGGAACTTCCTGTGCTCCATTTTGAGGTCTCTGCCCCTTGTCCTGTCCCCACAAACCACTGAAAAGAGGTTGGCCAAAGCCCTCTGTCTCCCTCCCACACTTAAGGTATTTGTAAACATTGATAAGATCCCCTCTCAGTCTTCCTATTTCAAGGCTGAACAGACCCAGGTCTCTCAGCCTTTCCTCATAGGGAAGACGTTCCAGGCCCTTTCCAGGAGATCCCTGTCTTTTTTTTTTTGTACCAGGGAGCCCAGAACTGGACACAGGCCTGACCAGGGCAGAGTAGAGGGGGAGGATCACCTCCCTTGACCTGCTGGCCATGCTCCTTTTTATGCATGCCAGGATCCCATTGGCCCTCTTGGCCACGAGGGCACACTGCCGGCTCATGGTCAACCTGTCGTCCACCAGGACCCCCAGGTCCTTCTCCTTAGAGCTCCTCTCCGGCAGGTCATCCCCCAGCCTGTACTGATACATGTGGTTATTCCTTCCCAGGTGCAGGACTCTACACTTGCTCTTGGTAAACTTCATTTGGTTTCTTCCTGCCCACTTCTCCAGCCTGTCCAGGTCTCGCTGAATGGCAGCACAGCCTTCTGGCGTCAGCCACTCCTCCCAGCTTTGTGTCATCGGCATGCTTGCTGAGGGTGGACACTATTCCCTCATCAAGGTCGCCAATGAAGATGTTGAACAAGACCAGACCCAGCACCGACCCCCTGGGAACACCGCTAGTCATGGGTCTCCAGCCGGACTCTGCGCCACTGATCACCACCCTCTGAGCTTGGCCAGTCAGCCAGTTCTCAACCCACCTTACTGTCCACTCGTCTATCCCACACTTTCTCAGCTTTGCTAGCAGGATATCATGGGAGATAGTATCAAAAGCCTGCTAAAGTCAAGGTAGATGACATCCACTGCTCTCCCCCCATCTACCCAGCTGGTGATGCCATCATAGAAGGCTACGAGGTTGCTACTGTTGAAAAAGTGAAAAACAGAAATAAAGGTCCATTGATGCATGCCATCTGAGAACTGCCACTTCCCCACTTTAAAATCAACATTTGTTTCTTTGGAAGCCAAACAAAAAGGGTATTTCTGAGTCCCAGGAAAAGTGGCATTTTGGACCAGAGGCTGTTTGTGTGAGAAGCCTCCTTGATTCTGTGTTACTTTATGGGGACAGTGTGATCCCAAAGCCTCTCGGGCTTTGTAAGCCTTTGCACTGCTGGAGTGTGTTGGGCTAAAAAGAAATCTTCCTAGGACAGGTGTGGAGGGCAACCCCCCCCCATCTATAAACACAGCTTTTATTCTTTGTTTAGACTCATGTCACTGGTATTTGGGAACAGCATTTGTAAAGTTTCAGTCAAAGCGGGAATTAGGGCTGGCTGAATGTCCCTGTTGCCCCAAAATCACACAAGGAAATGGTGATTTTCCTTGCAAGCTTTTAGGTCCAGAAACATCTCTTATGTTGCACTTCTAAAGGGTCTGCTACAATGAGAACCAAGCTTGATTAGTACATCTTTAGCAGAACTGATTGTGATTATTACCCATTTTTCACAGCGACATTTTCCCCACTATTATGTCACTTATGATATTTACTTTGCTTAGAGAAAATTAATGGCGTATGAGATCTTGACAACATAATATGACCAACATATTTCAAATTGCTTCCTGGTACAGAACATGCTGTCACAGTCTTTTTTGCAACCCATCTCCCCTCCCAGCAATACAACTGCCTTGTTCTACAAAGGGAGCTCATATGATTTCCCTAAGACAGATTCAGCAGAAACTTAAAAAAACTAGATTAAACTTTTCTGGCTTCTCTTAATGACCAGGGGTTACAGGAGCGATATCATGTGTCCAGACAGCCTTACAACAGTTGTTGAAAACCTCTGGATGCAGTCTCAGGGTGCTTTCATAGCACGGGGATGGCAGTTTTATGCACATCTCACAAATCTTTCCTGGCCCAAAGATGCTCTTTTGGTCAGGTCAAGAGGCGAAGCCATTGTCTGGACAAGGGAGATTGATTTTACTGTGGTATAAGTACAGCTATCAGTATTGCCACATCTCATTACACAATCTTCAGGCTACCATTTTTGACATCTCTGGCACCATTTGTTTGCTGACTTCCCATGCATGACTCATGAGAAGGATGAAATATTGCTTCTGACAGTGTCCAAAGGGCTAGAAGGAGGAGTCTTCAATCCAGAGCCTATGCTGGTGGAGGCAAGATGCTTAGGACCTGGCGTTACGCAGAATTTGTACTTGTGAAATGTCCTGCAGCGAGCACCGGCTCCTACTCGATTCTCTGGGCACAAATTCTGCACTAACCCCCTGTAGCTCCGTCGTCATGCTGCCCTCATTGCTGAGTCCAAGCACTCCCATGCTGCTGCCTTCAGCAATGCAACCAACATCTGTCTGCCCAGGAACTGACACATGGCCTTGACAAGCTCTGCTTTGGTGAATACCAAGTACCTCCGACTCTTGCCAGTTGGGAAGGCAGGGAAAAAGGAGCTGAGTTTAACACGAGCTCTTAAAGACTGAAAATCTGAGCATGATCAATGGGTTGGAAGGAGTTTGCTGCGTTCATGCTCTGGAAAGCATCCCCTAAGGGGCTTCCCCCTTTGGGTAAGAGAACAGTCCCCACTCACCCTGCTCAGCCCAGAGCAGTGCATTGGCTTATGCTCATTGCTAATTGAGTATTTTCTAAAGATTTTTTTTTTTTTTGGCAGAAAATTGGGCTCGTGATTAAACAGTAGTTAGGGGGGAGGGAGCAGTTTCTCCAGAAAATACAGTTTATTCTCTGTTGCAGAACAGCACAATGCCAGCAATCAAAGCTATTTCAGTAGACACCAGCGTGGACCAGTGTGAAAAGACATGGCCAGAGTGCAGGGAAGCAGCAGCCCATGGCACCAGCCTTTCCTGTGGGGAGGTTCCCTGCCCACGTCATGTTTGCTGTGATGCAGCAAGACCAGGACATCCCATGATCTCCCTCCTTTTGCCACGCAGAAGGCATCCCTGAGTGATGCAGGATGCGGAGGCTAAGGGTTGAATGTGGCATCGTAACTGTCATTCAGCAAATCTGGCAGGAGGACAGGAAAGGGGCCATTGCTGCATGCCAGGATAACCCTGGCCCCTCAGTAACTGGCTGCCCTTCAGATGGCTCCTTATGCTTTCTCCCTCTGACCCAGACCCAGCTGGGCGGCGGCGCCGATCTCCGTCCCGTCCCCAGCAACAGAACTGCCCGTGCTGGTTGAACCTGGCCACTCTCCTCCAAGTCCCCAGACAAAAGCTTAAGGAGAGACGAGCTGCTCTAATGGAGGCCGTGATAGCACAGTGGTGGAGAAAGACAGCAGGCTGTCTGCAGGAACATATCTGAAAAAGCCTAGTCCTGCTGGAGTTGGTGATTGATGCTGGGACCGACGGTAGCATCATCAGGAAGGCGCAGACTATGAGATGACTGATGCTGCTCTGTACTGTAAATCTCCTAGATATATTTCATCCAGAGCCAGGCCTGCTGTTGTCGGTGTAACCAGTTGCAATTTCCCTGATAGATAGTGAGGCCATACAGTGAACGGCTACAATCCTTCTGCCAAAGAGACAAACGCTAATTAATGCTGCTTCTCAAGAGCTCGGCAGCCCAGACCTGGAGGGAACCTCGTGCAAGGAGCGCTTTCAGCCACAGGTGCTCATCAAAGGCTCCAAAGCTGGGGAAAATGCTCAGATTTATTTATGTGTCCACCATGCTAGAGCCACACTGCAGAGAGATCTTTAAGTAGGGAGCCAGCCTGCTATGGGATGTTTTAACAAATGCAATTAAGAGGGACTCATTTTGCAGAAGACAATGTCTGGAAGGCTAATTAAAATATTGCTGGTCCCTACTTAACTTGCTCAGCCATCGTTTAAGAGCTAATGAAATGCAAAGTATTGCTCCCTGTTTTCATCTGTAAGAGAGCTCATTACTGTACCTTTCTGAACTGGCATAAGCCAAGTGCTCAGAGAGACAATAAATAGAATGTCAGTAATTGAAGACCAACATTTTTTGGCTGCAATTTGATATTGGAAATGAATTCCTAAAGAAATGGAAAAATGGGAGGTCCATATGTAAAAAGAAAATATCGTGGCTTTGGTTTATGAGGAAAAAATATACATTTTGAGGCAAGTAGACATCTCCCTCAAATTTTATCTAAGAAACTAAGATAAGTTTCATGAAAAAATCTTTGGCCAGCCCTTCAACTGGCACTTTGGGTGGAGAAAACCCCTGAAAGAAGATTTTCTTTGTTATTTTTCAGCTTTTGATCTGAGGATACATAATATCAAACACTGCAGGAGGGGATGCTCACTTTGTAGAACAGTTAATTCTTACACTAAAAATATAACCTCTTAATATAAACAGGTAAATTTTTTTTTGCTGTGCCAGGGGTTTCTAGGAAGATGCTCTACTCTTTGAGCCTCGCACTGCAATCCATATTTGAAAGTGGGTCTTGCTTTTGATTCAAAAGCAAGGAGCTCTTAGAACAGCAGAATAAAGATGGGTTTTCAAAGCTGTTTCTAGTGTGGGCTCTCTGATGTCTATGAGGAGGTGAGCTTAGGATATTTTTCTTCCACGACTGCAGGAACTGGCCTGTCTTCTTGCATACTGTTTCCACTAACCCATAGTGGCTCTGAATCCTCAATCAAAATTTCTGGAAATTGGGCAACACATTCGATGTGAGGAAGGAGGGCAGGCAGACGCAAGGACACACATCGCAGGCACCCAAAGCACCTCCTTTACAAGCCAGGTTGCAAAACCACCCCCTACTAAAACCCAGCCATGCTCAAATGGTGGAGAAACTTCCTGAAACTAGCAAAAGAGTCCAAAAAAGCCCTCTCTATTCAAGTTGCCATCTGTAAAAGTCTAGGTCTCTCATGTTTGGTGAAAGATGTATGTGTTAATATATGCACAGGCAGTATACATGTCCACGCCTCTGCTGTGCCACTTCTTGGCACAAACAATGAGACTTTGCTCTTATTAGCAACATCTTATACCACATTCTGAGCTTCTGTTGCAGTTTTATGCTTTTTTTTTTTTCTTCATTATTTTCCCTATAAGGCCACAATCTGCAATTGATAGCACAGATTTTTGCAATGATTCCAATTAATGACAAATTGAAGCAGCCAACCAGCTCCCAACCAGCTCGGGAGTCTGTAGATTAAGCATTTTTCCTGGGGAAAGTGGCCATGAAAAAAAAAAGCTAAAATTTCTAAATTCGTTGCTCAAAACCAGTGTTGCTCAACAAATATTTCAGTTTAAGCATAACTCTTGAACTGGGCACCATGAGTTCTCTAAATTCATAAGACAGTATGTCTCCATAATCATCTGCTGCTATTTTTCTCTCTTATTGTGTGGTCTTGCCAGACTTCAAAATATATGGAAATATGAATGTGCTTGCACTAAAGGAACAAATATGGAAAGTCTAGAGACTGTCAGATTTGCAAGGGCAGGAAAGGTTGGAGAAGGTCTTAAATTTTATTCCCATACTTTCAGATTGTTAGGTTTCTTGTAAATCTAACCAAACTCTGAATTTCCTGGAGTATTACATGTTAGCTCAATTCATTCCTGCAGCATTCTCCCCAAACGCTTTTTGACTAGGTTATTGCATTTTGCATTCAACCTTACCTCCAATTCAATAATTTTATTCTTGTTTTCGATGGGGATCTCAAAAGATTTTCAACCTAATTTTATTTCCAGCTAAAACAAATCTCATCTTGTGATTAAATGAAGCTTGTCTCACAGGCTATAGGTCACATCCTGCAAAAACCACCAACCAGAAAATACATCCACTGCTGCCAGTGCTTCTGCAAAACTGAATTAAAAAATCCTGCAAAAGTAGTTAAGAAAAAACGTAGCTCAGGAATCACCAAGGTATTTACAAATCACTTTTCTCACTGTGCTGAAAATGTTAACTTACATAAATAATTTATGTGATCAGTTTGATCTTCAGATCTCTCCTGCAAGCCTAATTACCCCCTAGCGTTTGTCTGCATTCAGCTTTCCTTACCCACTAAATGTCCTAGGAAACTGAGGCACAGCTCTCAGGAGTGTATAACAGGCAGGAGCTAAAGAGCTTCTTGATCTCTGGAGAGCCTTTTAGAAAATAATTCCTGGCTAATGACATTTAACAGTTTTCTTCTGACAGGCAACAGGCTGGAGGCCACTTGGCAGTCTTGGGCATGCCTTTGTGTTCCTGCTCCCCTTGACTCCCTGTGTGCCGCAACAGCAAGCTCTTCTGCACAGAAGAGGTAATGGCAGGTGCTGGCACCTTTTGATTCAGAGAGGAGGAGAAAACATTTTGGAGCCAGGAGGAGCCAGGGAGCTAAGGATCCCTTTGCCTCTTCCTTTGGGAGGTGATGCTGTTGATATTCAGTCCTGTTCAGGCTGGGCAAGCAGAATTAGGTTTTCTGATAAACCACATGTGACGCTACTGATTTTGACTGAAGTGCTTCAGTTTATGCACATCTCAACTTCAGAGTTAGGGCAAACTCTGAAGACAGATAATTTACGTGTCAAAACAATACCTGTGGAATTTGAGATGGACTGGAAATAGCTGTCTATTTCTGCTGACCCCAGGAAAACCTTTTAGAAAACCAGGAAAAAGCAGGGAAGAGGAAAGGTTTGGGGCTGGAAGGTGGGACTAAACTGGGGGCTCGGGCTGGAGACCATCAGATTGCATACCAGGTCGGGACAAGGTGGGAGGAGAGCAGTGAGGAGAAACACAGACAGAGCCTGGAAGCTGGTAGGGTCCTACCAGGAGAACCCTACACGGTGCTGTATCTGTGCTCGCCAGCTGAACAGCTTGTAATGTGCAAGATGCTTCATAGCTTCCTCAGAGAGGGAAGAAGCCCCTGTCAACTACAAAACTCCCCTCATCCTTCAGCAACAGCTGAACTCACTCAGCGTTATGCAGAGCTGCAGTTTCAGCCCACCTCTCCCCAAATGAGGGTAAAAATCCATAATGGGGTCAAGACCAATTATCTCATCAGTCACTTCTTGGTGGAGGACCACTGATGGGATTCAGTTGCTGGAGAAAGGGAGGAGACAGGCATATCCCAAGACTAAATGCTCCTGGGAGGTGATTAACCCTGTGCAGGAGGGTGATGTAAGTGAGAAAGCTCCCAGCAGAACCCTCTGTAAGGTCTTGGCTAAAGGATGCCCCACAACCCGGTGTTTGGGGCTTCACAAAGGTGTTGCAAAAGGCCAAGTCTGGATGGAAATGAGCCTGGTTTGGCACTTGCGTCATTTGGGAAACTTGCTAGCTTTTCACCAACACCTCTGTCACTCGCTGGGATGGAAAACACACTGCAACAGCCTATGGAGAGTTGCAAAGGTGATCCATGCAGCTGGGGCTAGCTCACTGGGACTCACCCTGGCTCTTTCTCTTCTCCTAGTGAGCTGGCAAGAGCCAGCGAATTATGAACAAGGGCAATTAGTCAGCCAGGCTGCCATTTACTCTGCATCCCTGTTCTCTTGTATACATCTCTCTCTGCCAAGAACAGCCAGGCTCATGAAAGCAAATGAAAAGAAGATGAGACTAAGTTCCCCTGATGGATTCTTCTTCCTTTCTCCAAATGCTACCCGAGTCATTTTTCAGCCATCGGAAAGGATCATGATGACATCTCCCTTAAATCACCAGTACTAATGATTTCTAGCCTGAATGGGAAACTTGTAATTGTTGGCAAGGACAGACAGATAGAAGGAACAAACTCTGCTGAGAAATGTCCTCGTGCAGGACTCTGAAATGTCTTGTTTTACCATGGAATGCAATAGTCATTAAAGTCTTTCAATGCAACTCTAGTTCCATTTTCCCTGCCAGCCTGAGCAGGAAACCTCTAAGCAAGTGAAGTGCTTTGGAGCGAGAAACAAGGCTGCTCCCTACCTGCCTTTTTGTTGGCATCTATTGAGAGAGGAACTGTTTCAATGCCTGCCAGTGGTCTTCCACGTACTTGTGGAGCTTTAGTGCTGGCAGAGGTCTGTTCTCCTCCCTGGGGTATTTTCTGAAGTCCAGTTTATTCCTTCAGCCATATGGTGATCAAGCATCTCTCAGTGCCTGCCGTGCTTTCAAGAGCTTGGCTTTGTTCTGCGACTGGTTTTGGCCAGCTTTGCCTAAAACATTCTCCACAGGTGCCCAGCTGTATGCCTGCAGATGGTGCGACACCGTCTGGCTAATGAGGCCGCAGCACAGAACCAGCTCCCAGCCCCAGCCAGGTACCAGGCTGGTACCGGCCCCTCGAAGCCCATCCTGACACCGTGTTCCTGCACATGCTCCCTCCCAGGTGACTTTGTGCCACAGCATAGTGTCGTTGCGGAAAGACACCACTTTTTAAGGTTGAGTCTGATCTTTCCTTGCCTCTCAGGTACTTCCAAGCTTTTATCCTCAGCTCTGATTATTCCTCTAGCAGTTCCCATTTCCAGAGACGTTCACTCTCACTCCTGCTCTTCATTTCAGCTGTCATTGCTGTCAGCTCATCTCCAATCCACTTGCTTTTGCTTGCAGCGGAAACAACCCTCTGGAATCACACAGCGAACAAGAACCCATTTTCCCCTGGGAGACCCGACAGCAGCGGCAGAACAGCAGAGCATCAGTCACGTACCACTATGCCGGGAGGAGGAGGGGGGGGGCTTTGCCTTGTACCACTGGCTGCCAGTGCCTTCCATCTATTTATTTTTGATGAAGGGTTCCTGCAGGACAGCGTGGGACAGTGCCTGGTGGGGCAGAGGGATGGGTCCTTGGTCACATTGCCCTCGCATGTTGTCTGCCTGTGTTGCAGGGATGGCTGAAATGCAGCCTGGTTCTCGAGCACCACAGCATCCACTCATGAGGACTAGGAGAGGATGTAACTTCTCCCCAGACTGACCTCTGTATGTCAGAAGCTCTTGTGCTCCTCTCTAGACAGAGCTTTCCAGCCGTGTGACCTGACATCCACATGCACCTCTATCCCACACCAGAAGCCAAAGGAAGAAGCAGAGAGTGAGCTACACAGCCCTGGAAAGAGGATGTGAGAAAATGGCCAACAGCTCAGGTATGTTGTACTGCTGATCCAGGGGTGGCTTGTAGTGTGTAGGTCCTCACCCTTGCTCCAAATTACTGCTCCGAATTACTGCTGCCCACTCTTGGGGCAGTGCCTAAAGCAGTCAGATCATTGCTCTGATCTCATGTTCCCTCTCTTCCACAACTGTGGCAACATCAGAATAAAACCACACCTCTGTACGGACCTGCTAAACTCCTGCACACTGGCAAAGCACAGTGGAAACAGAGGGCTATAACATATATATGTTATATGCAGAGGGCTATATACACCACTGGGGCTTGCTGACCCAACCTTCTCCTGAAATCATTCTAGAGGACCATTTATTTGTCTGTGTGTATGTATATATACACGCTTAGGTCTATTTGGGGGTGTGAATACATGTGTATGAGACAGGAAATGAACAAGCATATTGAATAATGCATGAGAGAAATGGCAGATTACAATGCTTTTTCTAAAATAACTAATAGCAGCAATAAAGCAAATGCCTGAGAGGGCTGTCATCCATTTGTCAGCCTTGAGACAGATTTTTCAGGCCTGTACCCAAAGCTCCTTCTTTGCAGCCCACAAATCACAGAATCACAGAATGGTAGGGATTGGAAGGGACCTGGAAAGATCATCTAGTCCAATTCCCCTGCCGGAGCAGGAACACCCAGATCAGGTCACACCAGAACGTGTCCAGGTGGGTTTTGAATGTCTCCAGAGAAGGAGACTCCACAGTCTCCCTGGACAGCCTGTTCCAGTGTTCTGTCACCCTCACCATGAAAAAATTTCATCTCATATTTAACTGGAGCCTCCTATGTTCCAGCTTGCACCCATTGCCCCTTGTCCTATCACTGGGTGTCACTGAGAAGAGCCTGGCTCCATCCTCCTGGCACTCCCCCTTTACGTATTTATAAACGTTAATATAGTCACCCCTCAGTCTCCTCCAAGCTAAAGAGACCCAGCTTCCTCAGCCTCTTCTCATAAGGGAGGTGCTCCACTCCCTTAATCATCCTTGTGGCTCTGCGCTGGACTCTCTCAAGCAGTTCCCTGTCCTTGAACTGAGGGGTCCAGAACTGGATGCAATATTCCAGATGAGGTCTCACCAGGGCAGAGTGAAGGGGGAGGAGAACCTCTCTTGGCCTACTAACCACAGCCCTTCTGATACACCCCAGGATGCCATTGGCCTTCCTGGCCCCAAGGGCACAGTGCTGGTTCATGGTCATCCGGCTGTCCACCAGGACCCCCAGGTCCTTTACTGCTCTCTAGCAGGGCAGTCCCCAGCTGATACTGGTGCCTGGAGCTGGTCTTGCCCAGATGCAGGACTCTACACTTGCCCTTGTTATATTTCATTAAATTTCTCCCTGACTAATTCTCCAGCCTGTCTAGGTCCCAGTGGATCTTGACACTGCCTCATATCCCCACTTAGGCCCGTTCTGCTGGTGGCCTGCAGTCCTGCTCACCTGCTTCAGCCAGATGGGTCCTGGGTATACAGAGCAACATTTCTGTCCACATCTTTGCTGTGAGACTGGAGTTTGGATATAACACTAATTTCTCCTGCAGCGAGCTCGCTTGCCCTGCACTTTGTACCAGAAACCCATGCGCTGCTCAGAGACCTACAAAAATGGATCAGCAGCTCAAGCTCGTGCAAATAGATGGGAGTAGTCAGAAACCTGAGCTGGTGATTTTAAACACATCATTAGAAGGAAAAGAAATAAATCTCTTGAGTGTGCCAAAATACAGGCACAAGCATAGAGACACTCTAACGGGCCAGTGCAAACAGGAGAGCTGGTCTGATGAGGACTGGAAAGTGATAAAAGGCAGATTCAAGAGATGTACCCAGCAATACAGAAATCCTTCAAAATTTAGAAAATTCAGCCCAAGAAATGGGCATGTAAATTCTTGTGCTGGTTGCTAGCTGGGCAGCATCACTCTGCCGGGGTTATCAGTCTTTGCCTCTGGAAGAAGACTGGAGAAATGCAGAGGATCTGGAGAAGAGAGGGGGAAAGGATGCAGGGCCTGGAGGGCTGCTAACAGGAAGAAAGACAGCAGTGAGCGGAGAGGTGTTTGTCTTCTCTGCACACCTCTAGAAGGGGGAGTTCAGGCAGCCATTCCCTTGGCTCAGCACGCAGACCTGGCCAAACATCCAGAGTCCACCAAAGCCCTGCTGGAGGTCAGCCTCTCCTCCCTTTGGGGTGTTTCCTGCAGCTTCACTGGGGAGGCTCTGAACACCTTGGCCTCCTTCAGGGCCTGCACACCAGCATGCCCAGCAGTCTGAGGGGCAGACACCAAGCAGAACAGGAAGAGCCAAGGGCTCCAAGGGGTACGTGGAAAGCTAAGAGGGCAGACTGGTAGATGGAGAGATGAGCATTGTCTCAGAGTATAAATTAGGATGCTGCTCATGCACATTTTATAAAAAAATAATTACTGATTAATGGATAAAGCGACAGTCAGTGAAAGTTAGGAGGAAATGTGTCAGTAATGCATTAGTGTCAACAGATGGAGCCTGGGAGAGTGAGAAGAAAATGTGCTCTAGAGCACAGACAGCACTCAGAGGCACATCAGTGCCCGTGGATCTCCACATCAACATGGGGAGATGAATGGGGGGCACCATACCATTAAGAGAATTTAGTGACCTATCGATAAGAGGTAACAATTTAAATAGCATTAACCCAGTGCTTCCTGCCAAGATGGATGAAGGATTCATAGCAGAGGCCGCGCCACCATCCTCCTCGGTCAGCTGCCCTTTCTATTATTCTGTCCAACAGATCAGCCACACAAGGTTGTTTGTAAAATTCCTGGTCTGGCTTTCTCGCTAGCAAAATGTCTCTTCCTCAGACAATGCCAATTTCTTGAAGCCAAAAACATCAGTGAGAAGGGCTCAATTTGATGAATCTCCCGCTGGAGGAAAAACAATTGTTGAAATACTGTTGAAAGCCCATTTTGTCATCTTCAACAAAAACAGTATTTTTTGTTTGGAATAACTTCTAGCTTAGAAATGTAACTTGGTTTACACTACAAATGTTTTTTAAAGGTCAAATGGAAACAAACAGCTTGAAGACCCATTGTTTTGACTGGTTCAAATTCTTCATTCCTTAGTTAGTGATAAAGAAATTGAGATTTTTGATTCTTGCTTCTGGGGAAAACACGTGACCTGGGAATTGGGCTCCACTTCCTCTAATTCCTCATCTTACCGTGTGCATGTACATGTTTCACACTGGTATGTATGTGTTTCATATGTGTATGAGTTTTTTTAAAGTATCTTCAGGTCAGGATTTTCCTCCTGGATGCTTCCCACAGGCCATGGTGTATGCAGGACTGAGCAGTGGATAGTGCATCATTCTTGAGGCATCAGGGTCACAGAGATGTTTTCTGAGTACCCAGGGTCAGCGCTGCTTTCCCATTCTCATGGCCTGGGCTTCTTTGTTCCAAGCAAGGCATAGGCTTCTCTCCTCCAAACAGCATTGCCTGGGAGATATCATTTTTACAAAGCATGTTTCCTTTTTCCAAAGAGCATTGCTACGGAGATGCAGCCTTTCCAGAGGAATATGTCAAGTACTGTCTGAAGAACAAGAGTCTCTCCAATCCGTGGGGTGGGCATGGGGCAGGTGGGACATTTTCCAAGCCCTAGGAGAGAACAAGGCCACTTAGAAACTGCAGTTTCCTCTCTGCAGCCCACATACAGGCATGCACATATCCTGAATAGGCAGCTGAAAGACTGGGGAAAAATCACCAAGAATGAGAGAAGTATTTCCAGGGCTTCCAGGTTTTTGCTCAATTGACCGTGGCACTAGGAACAAGACAAGCAGCCACAACATGAAGTTGTCCCTGCCCATGTTGCCTGGAGCCTTCAATAGTGGAGGCATTTTGCCTAACAATGTCTTCCTAAACAGCATCTGTTGTTTCCTTTTTTCCCTTTCAGTCAGCCCATTCTTCCACAAGTCTGCCACATAGGCAATTATTTCTCCCCTCAAAGAAGAGAGAATTCAGCCTGATCTCTGAAAGCAGCCCCTTTATGATGGCAAAAAGCCATATAGAGAATAGAAAATACTTTAAATATTTATGATGAGAAAACAAATGGAGATTCATTAAACAATGTCACTATCACAGCAAAGCCTTGGCTACGAAGCTCTGCAATAATTAGCTGTCAGGAGACAGAAATACAGTTGTATTGGGATTTGTCCTAATCACTTACAGACCACTTCTCTTCCCGATGTATTCCAAGCTCCCAGTCCCCTCCACTTCCCCAAGCAGGGGGATTTGTCCCACCTGTCTGACACACTTGGTGGGTGACGTTTCACCCTCAGCAGGCTGCTGTGCTCAGCAGTCCCAGGGCCCTTCACTGCCGGCAGGACAGAGAAGCTTTGTGCAGATCTTCCAGGAGCAGCAGTGCTTGCCCCTGCAAAGCCTCGAAGTTACTCTTGGTTCTGTAAAGTCACTACTCTGCTTCAGCTGCAGGAGGCTCTTAGTGCCCCTGGCCCTGAGCAGTAAGCAACCCAGAGGAGTTTGCTTACACCCTGCCTGGAACAGGAGAAAATGATTTACTGGCTTAGCCTGCTGCTGTATCTTTCCTTTTGGGAACATGAAAATCTTTGCCAGGCTGCCTATAAAAGCCAAAAAAGCAGAGGGCAGGAGCTTCTTTCCCTTGAGGGAGTTTGGCGGCTTTACCATGCTGAGAAGGAAACCAGTGAATGGTCGATGAGAACTCACAGGGGTGCCACTGAACTCCGTCTGTAAAATGTCATTTTATGTGGTTTTTCTCCTCAGAAATAGGGTTTTTTTTTGACATTCCAGTGGACAGAAAAGTATTTTTTGACAACTGACAACGGAAAAAATGCAGCAGAAGGTAAAACTGCAGAGGTTTAGTTTTAGTCATTTGAAACCTACACCTTTGCCTGGGCGAGAAAGGAACTTTTTCATCCTGGATTTCAGTGGAAACATTTCATCAGAAAAGGGCTGCACAGAAAATTCTGCTTTCTGTTGAAATGTCCTCACAAGTGGAGAAAAAAATGAACTTCACTGTGATGAAAGACAAGCTGTGGGCATAAGGGAATTACAGTCTGTGTGCTTTACAGCATGAGGTTGGCAAAGGATCGCAGGATCTCCCTCTCTTCCTTACTTTAGGATTTGGGTTGAAATTTCTCTTCCAGATCAGCCTAGACTTTGGTCTTGCATCAGTCAGTAGAACTGGGAGGCTGTGACTGCTCTAGCCATTTCAGTTCACTTTACAGGTAATTGGAGGAAAGAAAGCATCTTCCTCCACCCTCCGTGACTCTGTTTCCCAAACTGGAGAGGAGTTTTCCTTCTTAATACCTGTGTCACTTCTCTGACTAATGTAGACAAGTTTTAGCAACCACAAAAGGACAAAACCACAAAATGAAACCACAGACCACTAAATACAAAATGAATCTGGGACTTTTGTTTTTTAAATAAGCACAAAAGATTCACAGTTTTGTTTGCTTGCTACAAAACAACAGAGAAAGACCTTTGCCCAGATATACTCTATTTGCTGTTAGGCTCTGCTATTTTGATAGAGCATCTAATTCGTTTGTTTGCCTGGAGAGAAATCCAATAGAGAAGAGCCTTGTAATCAATACCTGAGCAGGCGTTGGACCAGCACGCCACAGACAGTCTATTCTCAAAAAGAATGAAGCCCAAAGCAGTGGGACTCTGAGCTTCCACAGAGCCAGAAAAAAACAGCTTGTAGCTAGGAGCTGTAGTTATAGCTACTAGTTATTTATATGATCAAGGCCTGTGCCAGGTGTGGTACAAAACACAGAACAAGGATGAAAGGATGGGGCTTTGCACCAAGGCCAACAGCTGGCTATGGCGAGGGGAGAACAGCAAGCACGCACCACGGCAGAGCTGCGAAGCAGGGCAGCAACTGCTCTCTACTGATCAGTAACTGCTGTCGAGTCATTTCACAGATTCTAGAAGGATTTCAGGAGAGGAAGGTTTTGGGGAGGCTCTTGTGGTACTGCAGAGTTTCTATCCTGCGTAAGGAGCAGCATGGGAGGCAGCAAAACCACCCGTGGCTGGAAAGCTGACGGATGGGTGATGGGGCGTTGTGGTCAGGTCTCCAGAGGGCACTGACATCTGCAGGGAATGAGAGATGATGGGAAGGAGCCCAGGGTGGGTCTCAGAGGCTGACAAAACCCAAACAATCTGTGCTTGAGACAAGCAAGGAGAGAGCACATACCCAGAGGTGGAGGAGAAAAGCATCCAAGCCAGCCCAGCCCTGCAAAGTGAGGGCAAAATCCCCATTTACTTCATTATCCGTGCCACGAGTGCCTCCCTGGTCACATGAGAGACCATCAGTTGCAACAGAGTCAATGTTTTCTTCCTCAGCCTAGCACAGATTAGATTGGGCTTTGAATTTAAGTACCCAGCTCCCGAATGTGTTTGCAATGACAAAGCAACCACAGACACAAGCCATCAGTTTACAGCCGGCTGAGCCTCAGACAAACAGAGACACCTTTGCCTGAAATTATCCCATCGCAGAAAACAGCTCGAGCACCAACAGAAGCTTGCAGGAAAGTCTTCCTGAGGAAAAGATACGATAATCTTTTTTAGAAGGGAATTACTGGATAAACCTGGAAAAGAGTTTTCCTAAAAGTCAGCAGCAAAACCACAGCAAGACACTCTGTTTTCTCTCTATACCAACTCTCCTACTTGCCTCTCCTGTGCTGCTTTTGTTTGTAGATGATTTTTTTCATCTACAACTGAAAATCTATGGGTATGTCTGTCTTTCAGTACACATTTATTAGTACATAAATATCCCCAGGAATTTTTTATTTAAATTTAAAAAATCTCTCTCCCTCCCTCCCAAAGCCTTCAAGTTCAGTACAGACAGAAAATAAATAAATAAATAAATAAATAAATAAAATAAAAAAGTAAAAGCAGAAGAGAAAATCTATACAGCCTTCAAAGAAATCACTTTGCTCATACACAGAGCAGAAGACAATAAACGCATAAATTCTCAGCATACACAAGCAGATTTTATAGAAATACTGGTAGCAAAGTCTCAGATTAATAAACAACCTGGAAATACTTGTAAATGCAGGACAGTGCGGTTGAGAATCTGTGTCAGCAACCACTGTGGGTGCGGAAGTGTGCAGAAATACCTGTTTGGGTGAGAAAATCAAGCTGCATTCACAGGGGAATTCCTCATGTCCTAAGGTCAATGAGTTAAGGTCGTCATCATCAGAAGGTGCTGGGCTTTGGGGGCTCCTCACATAGCCCCATGCCTGGAGCTGGACTTGATGATCCATGCGGGTCCCTTCCAACTTGGGATACTCTGTGATTCTGTGATTTCCGGCGAGTCCAGAAGCAGAACTGAGAGGAACTCGCCCATCCCATGCACCATAAGGCTGGTAACTGGAGTGGTGACTGGAGCAAGCTGTAGGCTTTCTCCAAGGTTCTCGATTTATTTTCATTCCTTTGCTTTCTCTTGCTTCCAGGAGAACTCAGTTACACTTTTCAGAAAGGGAAGGAGGGAGATGACTTGCATTAAGTAGCATGAAAATACTGTCTGTGCTGCCTTTCATACATATCTGCAACATCAGTATAGATAAACCTATAAATTGCTTTCTGCAGCAATTTGCAAGATACTGAGAACACTTCACAGGAACCTTTCCTGGGAAGAGGAGAGTAAGCAGAGCTTGTGTGCAAGGAGCAGGGGTGGCTCCATGCCCCCTGTATCTATCTGTGTGTGGCCACTTTTCTTGGACTGCAGTCGGTACTCCTCTTTCATATTAGGTGGGGAAGCCCTGCTATGCTGCCAGCCCAACTGCCTGCTCTTGCCTCTCACCTCCCCTATGTAAGTTGAAAGCTAATTTCATTTGTAATACTTGCAAAGCAAAATCTTGAGGAATTTTAGAGCATATTAAAAACTGATCTCTAGGCACGCTCCCTAAAGGAGTCATTACAAAAACCAATAAACACACTCAAAAATAGTCTTTGGAAAATGCCCCAGGAAAGACAGAATCCCACAGAGCAAGAAGATAGTGCAGGATCCTCTAGCATAACCTGACTTTTACTCCACGTGCACCTGCTCTGTAGCTGTTTTGCCATATTAGCAGACCTGATGTGGAACAGTAAACAAGCTTCTCTGGACCCAGCATTTTACAGCTCTGTGCTTCAGTTCCTGCAGTTGTATAACTGGGCATGAAACTACAGACACATCCACCATCTTTATTTTATTTCTTACTTTTCCCAGTGCTAAATACCAATCAAGGTTCTGCAGGGAGCTTTGGGCAATATTACACTGAAAAAAATTCACCTATTCCTTCCAGTTTTCTTCCTCCTGATTGCTGTTCTTCTTGCTAGCCATATTTGCATGAAAATAAGGTCTTTATTGCTTATGTCCCTGGTGTGATATTGCATTTAGAAGCTACGAAGATTATAAAAACTGCAGGTGATGAATAAGCCTCTGGAACAGATGTCCGTGGTAATTAAAAATACGGGAATATTTTCATCTGTTAAATGTAGTGCAGTGGACAGTATTGTTTCCAAGCAGAACCCTTCCCGTGAGCTGCTCACAGCTATCACATGCCTCATAAGGCTGTCATTTCTCATGGAAGTAAAACCAGCTTTAAGATGGCAGAGATGGATTCTCTAATTTCAGACCCTGTTGCCAAGTATCAGCTTCTCAGGAGCGCAGTAGCTGTTTCTGGGTAAACATCTTTAGTGTTTAATAAAACAAGTAGGGAGAAGTGTGTACAAGTGCTGGGCGCGAGCTCTCGTTTTAAGCACCACGGCCTGGGTCCAGCTCCAGCTCCTCCTCTGTGTTCCCCCTGCTCATCACCGCCCTCCTCCTTCACCCCTCTCCTGGCAGCACCCATCCTCATTGCAGCTCCCTGCGCTCGCTCTTTTCATGTCCCCCACTGTACCTCTGTGCTAAGGACCAGGCCGGGAAGGCCTCAGCTGTTAAATCCTAGTGCCTAAAATCAAAGAGCTTGTGATCTTGCCTGTAAAACATGTACTTGGTCTCTAAAATGTTTCACAAGCTCTTCCTGCATATGAATATGCATATGAAGTGTCTTTCTGCATATGATTACCGTGCCTAGGGAGGACGGGATTGACCGAGCCCTTAGGCAGAGCCGCGTGTGATTAATGACACTTTACTCTGCCTTTCTCTGCTGGTGATGAGCATATTCGAAATGCCTTGATCAATATAGATTACAGGATCAAGTCTTCTTCTCCTTTCAAATCTGGTCTATAATGTGTTTCCTCTACTTTTGTTGAACCTTTAAATGCCTGCCTTTTTCCTTCTGCTTTAATTATTTATCACGTTAACGTCGTTAGCTCCCAAGTATGTTTTGGATGGCATTTGTGTTTCAAGGTGCAGGTGACACCAGCATTGCTTCTGAATGCTTCCTCTTCGCTTGAAAGTAACTTCAGGCAAGTTAGATTAAAAGTTCCAGAACTGGACTCTGAGTTCTGCACACAGACCCAGCTCTTCTGTCCTTCATTACTGATGCTTTTGGTGGAAGAGGAATTGGCACATGAAACTTCTGTCCCACTTCTCCACTTGGAGAAGGCCTTCTATATGCTCCACTTTTGAGACAAATCTGAGACAGGCATTGGCTACAGGACTTATTAGCCCTAATTGCCTCCCAGGGTAAAATCAAACATCCAGATCACTAAAATGTCCTGCTCTGTTTTCATAATAGCCATTTAATTCAATGGGTAGAAGTGCGGGGAACTTTTCCAGGGAAAGGTAATACATGTAAATTGAAAATGTAATGGGATATTGGGACCCATTATACCCAGCAGGTCTGTCAGATGTGATTAAATTCAGTTCCTTTACAAAAGGATAATAGGGCTCATTGGAGCTCAGCAAAATAAAAGCCTCAATTGTTCTTATGTTAACACTGAACAATCCACATGATGGTACTGTCCAAAACAAAATGAACTTTGTTCATTTCCTGTTTCTAGAGTGGGAAGATCCAATGCTTGTTGTTTTAGACAATGCCACAGAATGTGATTGTTTTGGTTTCCAATGGTTCGTCCTGATTGAAAGTCTTTTTTTTTTTTCTTTTGTTTTATTCCTGATATCTGACAACTGTCATCTGAAATGTATTGCTTACATTGGCTCTAACCGCTCAGGAAACTTCTGGACAAGTGCTGGATTGGAGCTATGCTGGATCTAGACCATTTTCTAGTTATGTGAATAGCTAGAAAATGTTAAACTCTGTGGAGAGAGAAGGAAGGTGTAATGGCCCCTCGGGGGTGACATTCATGGCACCAAGCACCTTTTCCTTCCATCTCCCCCTATCTCCCATTAGCTCAGCATTACCAAATCTTGTACTATGGACATGTGTATTAAATGCAGCTGGATTCAGTCCTGCTGCTGAAACCAATGTGTCCCACTTGACTGCTTTTAAACCTTCTACTAAGCACAACACACAAATAATAAAGCCAGAAACATCACTAGAAGAATCTCAGAGCCCCTGTGGACCAATTTCCTCCTGGTTTGTTTCCTTTGCACAGTCTGGTTAGGGTAATCAAACAATCTGGGGCTTGCTAATGACCCAACCTAATCACTCCTACCAATGCTGCAGGCATAAAATACCACGTTCTCCTAAATCAGGCTAAATCTTCTTAGCTTCTTAGCTTTATCCTCCCTCCTCCAGGCTGAATGCAAAGCCAGCACAGGGGCAGCAGGACATCAGTTGTGAGATCCAGACCTCCACAGTTTTAGCAGCTTTCCACTGGAAGCTCCAGCTGGACAGCCCCCCCGAAGGATTAATCCTGCAAGATGCTCTCACAGCCTCTTTCAGCACAGGCCTAAAGGAAACACAAGCTGCTCTGCAAATGCTCTACCCTTTGCTCATCACTCCCAGCATCTCTCAGCAGTGTATTAAACAGCATGATTACCATTTATCATGTGACATTTTTCCTGTAGCTGGAGGGAAAAGTTGTATCTGCCAGAAAATGCCCTTTTGCTAAGTGGTATTTTTCTTCTCAATATATAGCATCATCCCTTGCAGTTTGAACAGTAGACAAGAAAGCTCACGATGGTCCTTAGCTGCTTGAGGCCAAGGTTACATTGATATTGCTGACATGGAGGGAGTGTTGCAGCGGCTGTCAGCGCAGCACGTTCCCTGATGGGTCCGTCTCCGTTTGCCAGGGGCCTGGCAGACTCCTCTGGGCGTGCTGGCACAATGCCGGAGGGCAGCCTGCCTGGCTGTCTCTTGGAGCTGAACTTCACTGCGGAACAGCGGAGTTGGCGGCTGGGAGCGAGCGGACGCCCTGAGCACCACGTGCTCCTGATGGTGTCCCCAGCTGTGGCTCTGCCCGTGCTTGCAGCTGTAACCCAGGCAGCCAGACAACCTGTGCTGCTGCCACAGGAAGCTCACAAAAAACACTGAGTATATGGACTGAGACCCTTTTTGCACTTAAGGCCCAGCCCATGTTTCTGAGCATCGTGCTCAGGACTGGGACTTCACAAGTCAAGCTCCTAGTGTGGTGGAAGCAGAGGGATTTGGGAGAAACCTTTTATTTATTGGTTACTCATGGATGGCAGCAGGACACCAGGGAGAAGTATGTGTGTGTGTTCAGTGCCCTAAAGCTATTGCTTTGTTACTCCAGGCAGAGGAAAAAGTTCTCAGGAGAAAGGAATAGCGACTAGAGGTTAAAGCTGACCTTCAGGCTAGGTTGGTTTGTCACATCTGCCATTCTATTTTCAAAGCAAGGCTCCCAAAGAGAGCTAATGTCCTTTATCAGACCAGCAACCCTCTGTTCAGCCTTGCTCAATGGCACCAATGTTGTGCCTCGGGCACACCTCCCCCCTCTGCTTCCGACTTCTTTCTAATGTGGCTTCAAGGGCAAAAGTGCCTTAGCACAGGCAGAAGAAAAGAGAAAGAGGAAACAAGATAAACCATATAACCCCTCTTCAAAGGCTCCTTGAGGCGAGCTGCTCTGGATGGGGAGAGCAGCCTGTAGAGATGCCCTGTGGCTGTTGGGAGGGTGCGATGCTGGCTGTTCACTGATGCTGCGTGTCTGTCCGTGTGCCGTGGGCAGGGCAGGGAGCAGAGGCTGCCGTGTGCCTTCACTTCCAAGTCCAGTCCTGACTTCTTTCTTCTTTTCTCGTCTGCATATTAAAGACACAATTTTTAGCTGTCTGCTGAAAGCAGCATCCTCTCTCTGGCCTATAACCTGGAAATTGATGGGGGTATAAACAAGAATTCATGCGTGGCACCAGAGCTGGCAGCTTCCTAGATGATCTCCATGTCACACGCATGGGCAAGTAGGAGCTAGGGCATGGCAGGGTCCGGGGCTTGGAGACAACTCATGTCTACGATCGACTTTGGCTTCATTTCCCCAGTTCTTAGTTTCTTTATCTATAAGATGGCAATAGTGTTCCACTTCATTCTGGGAGCTAGAAGTGAGGAAGGCTAGGTAGGAATGAACAGCTTTTCCAAATATGATGTTGCTAAAAGCTTTTGAAGAGACTTCGAAAAAGATTTATGTTTCAGTGTTTGATAAACAGAAGAAAGGATGTGACTGCTTGAACTGTGCTTCCGCCATGCTTTCACTTAAGCTGTAATAAAAATAAATGGTGCTTTCTCAAGATCCTGAAGAAAAAAAAGTAGCCAAAGAAGGAGGTCAGGCACAAGCTTGATGTCACCAGTAAGAATGGTCAAAGTTCATCCATCAATATGTTTTTTTTTTCACACAATCAGGGTTTTTTATGCTAAAAAAATGTTCACAAAACACCAATTCTCCCAAGCAAAGGTTTTGTCTGAAAATGAAAAGTCATTTCTTGCCTAAAAAGTGTTTTCAGGGCCCAAAAGCTGTTTGTTTTTTGATATTGAATCAACATTTTCAGTGAATGAACCATACCAACAACAAAAAATCCCATCACCAATGTGTAACATAGAAAGAACAGGTAGGGAACAAAACCCAAAGAACACACAGATATCCTCAAATTCAAGATTCACTCCATTCACAAAGAGCTAATTTGCCAGAAAGCAACAATATAAACCAAACTGCAAGAAGGCAGAAGGATGGCTTTCATTCCCCTCCCCTCCTCTCCGTGATCCCCTCTCCCCTCGGTGACTGCAGCATTTTCTGAATCTTTTGCAAACCACGCAGAGCATCTACATGGGAAGGATACCCTGCCTTATCACCACACTCTCTGCGTAGGGACAGAGGTGCCGAGACAATCTGGCATTCCCCTTGCTTTGGTGAGGGCCAGAATCCAGCTTCTCACCTCCCCACTTCACCGACAAAGCTGAGCTCTGCAGCAGAGGTGGAGGGCTGGCTTTGAGTGTCATTTCATGGTGCGAGGACTGTCACCAGGAGCTATTTTGCATCCTCTTTCATTGTTACCTTGAGCAAAGCTGTGCTGAGATATGTCTGATGTGTCGCTTTCTACCCTGTGATGCAAAGCTGAAATGGCCTAAAGGAAATTCTGCTGGATGTGATGGAATTCTCCAGCCTTGCTAATCAGGACTGCAGTGATATCAAGCAGGAACCACGATACAGCAAGTGAAATACTAATGTACACGGCACCCCAACAGCTATCGGGGAGGCAGTCAAGGTTGCTTGCTATTAATGTTCCCTTGTATTGCAGCACCACCTACATGTCCCTGAAAGAGCACAACTCCAGGGCTTCAGGCCCTGGATGAAGCACAAAACAAAGGGCAGTTGGGGTGTCAGTTTAAGATTAAATAACTTAAACACAGCTGCCTACCGGTGAGCTAGGGGCTTGGCTGAATTGCTGATACTGAGAATCCTGCCATGGGAAATGATCAGGATCCCCTCTGGCTTCCAACATCTACATCGGCCTCCCCGAGATCTTGGGGCCCCACTGGCAGCCTCGTGCATGTCTTGGTCTCAAAGGGCACTGGCAGGGCACCGCCATCAAGCACTGGGTTTTCTTTGGCTGCAGTGAGCTTAGACACCACATATTACTCTCGACTCTTACACGTGGTCAATGTATGATTGGGTGTCCTCCTTCTGGGGGCCAAACACACCTTTTCTAAAAGGAAACCCAGAAGCAGATGTGAAGGGCCAATTCTCCTCATTCATACTTGGGGACAGGGATCACCTGAATAAATGCAAGACACATGGCGGAGTGCATTTCATCTCTTTCTAAAAATGACCCTTACATTTAGGCAAACAGACCACATTCTCTTCTCCATTTCTTGAATTCAGTGACTTCCAGGGAATTCAGAACAACCCCCTCAGTTGGACATACACTGTAAACAGTCCCGAAAATGAATCCCATCCTTTGTTAATTCACATATAGAGAAGGAAAAGTATCAAGGCCACATGAAATCATACCAGTCAGCTTAGTTTAAGCAGTCTTGGCCACCCACATTTTTTTTCATCCAGATTTTCTAACAGCCCTGGTGAAGACAAGTTTTTTTCAGAAAGGAGCTGGATATATCTATCAGCCTCAAAGATCTGGATTAATCCATTAAAGAGAAAAGAAAAAGAGTCAGCTTAGTCTATTCTCCATAAGGGAGAGGAAACTTTGAAAATAAAGTATTAGCCTTAATCATGACATTCTAAGCCTTATGCTGGAGATGCTATTAATTGTAATTCAATTGCTCTAGCATTGGGTGGCAGCCAATGCTGCAATGGATTTTAAAGACAAAGTAGCTGCTATTTGCGTAAAGCAATGCTGGCGATGCAAATTGCCCTAATGACATAGTGCTTAACTGGGATGCTGGAAACCTCAAAGAATGATTTTACCCTTATGGGGAGTTTTAACATTAAAGAAGCAGTTTAGAAAGTAGCAGCACTGGGAAGAAAATGCCTCAACTGAGACTGCTTTGAAAGGTCAGTAAAGCAAAGGTACTCGTGAAAGATGAAGGGAGAGGAACACGTTATTCATGCTGTTTAACATGAATAACAAGGCAGAGTACTAAAGATGCATCCAAGCACACGGACATTGTTTGCACAGAGTTCTTCCAGTTCACCAGTTTTCCCATTCAGGAAAAGGAGCAGCATAACCATCTTCCGTGGTCAATCTGTTTGTTGCTGGCCTGTCAGAGGGGCAGGGGGGCACCGGAGGCACTGCCTCTGAACAGCCCTCAGAGCTCAACTGGGGAATGGCTTGGAGGCATGGCACGGAGGGATGGATCTTCAGCCCCATTTTCAGGTGTCCAAGGCTGGGAGGGGTCGAAGAATGCCCTGAAAGTGAGAGATGTGCCAGCATTAGGGAGTAGAAACCTGGATGCAGGAGTGTGGAGAAAGTGCTGATCCTGTTCCACGCAAATAAAAAGATATTTTGAGATGCATAAGGCATTTAGCATTGCTTCATAGCAGATGCTCTCCCATTCTTTGGGAAAGAAAGCCCTTAAAGGGTGACTGGAACACCCTGTGCTCAGGGGGCAAGTAGTGTGATATGCAAGCCAGACTGTGGCTCAAACTAGAAGCTTCTACCCATGTCTGGGAAGCACTTGGCTTTAGCTAATGAGCTATTTGCAAAATACCAGAAACAAAGGCAAACAAATGCAAACAATGGCCTCAAGCTACAGCTTGTAGTGAGGCATTTTGTATCTGCACTCTCAGACTATGAAAGATAGATCTAAGGCTGTAACAAGATCACTATAAACTTAAAGTATTAGTCCCGAAGTTAAGATTTCTCTTCTCTTTACACAACCTGCCAGTTAAAAGCTTTTCTTTTTTTTTACAGCTTCTGCTTGATCTGCACCTCAGCTGTGCTCTCTGAGTTTTTTCATGACTTGGGATTACTCATTAAATTTTTTGTGTCAGTAAAATTCCAACTGGAACTGAACCTTGATTCTCTGACTGCAGGGTACAGTGCTTGCTTATAAATTGTAAAAGGAGGCACAGCGAAGAAACTACCGCAATTCTGAAATTCTAAGAATGGGAAGGAGGAACTCTGAGCACAGCAGACCTATGACATGGGACAATTTTTTCCTCAAGGCTGTTCTGGTAGCTCCATGAATACAGCATAGGACTGGGACATGGAAGCCCTAATTCAAGTTGTTGCTCTGTCCTGGGAAGAATAAGGAGCTGAACTAAACTCTTTGTCATTTCAGGTGAATGGTAAATCACTGAAAAGTTATCTCACTGTTCCGAAACAGCAGACAGGTGTTCCTCCAAGCAAAAATCCATCCAGAACCCCAGAATATGAAACACCAAGGTCATTACTTTCAAACTTTGTATCATATGCTCCCATAAAAGCCACGAGGATTCTCATTCAAAACCTCCTCCCAGATTCCCTACAACTGATTTTATTTCCACTTTGACCATGACCTAAGAAGAACCTGTATTTTTAACCGAGTGTAGACTAGTCTGTAGTGCTATTCCCTCCACATTTTCCAGAGGAGCTGATTTCTCCCTGTGCTCTCTGGCACAAGGGTCTGACCTGGTGAAGTTCCCTAATTATTATCCACAGGAGCACAGTAAGGTCAAAGACGGCTGTCACGTGTGTGAGGTTAGAACTGGGGAAGGAAGGGTGACAATTCTGCAAGTAGCAGTCCCCTCAGCCCAGGGGGAAGAGGACAGATACTGCAATGGGCAGACATGTCACCCGAGTCCCTGTCATCCTGGAGGATTGTAGGATTGGAGATGGAAAATTGCAGATGGAAAATTGTAGGCATGTAGGCATCCCCATTGGAGCCAATCTTCTTAAAACTCCCAAGGTTCTTCAGATGCCTTCTATTGTCATAGGATTAGCCTGTATGTACAGCACGAGGGGAAACGGGATTTGCCCCACTAACACTGCTACCTGGGCCTGCATGTGGGAGCTGTGATGAAAATCCATAATACCCCCAGATCCCCAAAACTCCAAAGTAACTGAGCATCCCATCTCTACAAAGCACATTCACCACGTTCTGTGGCAGTGGCCTTCCTCCTTCAATGCAATGGCCAGGTGCCTAAAGGAAACAAGAGGTCCATGTCCCTGTCACTAGGAACCCAGCAGAACCCCCAACAGAGGGCTTGATGGGTTCTGAAGTGACCTGGGAAGTCCTATTTTCTTTGAGAGGATAGTAAAGGTCTCTCTCTCTCTCTCTCTCGCTCTCTCTTTATATATATTAACATGTATAGATATAAATAACAAACAAAGCATTCAAAAATAAGCTGTGAAGCAGAAAGGAAGATATATTTAATGGAAACAATGATCTCCGCTGATTAAATTTTTCTGTGGGAGTCAGAGAATGACTGGGCTCGAAGTCCCATCTGCCTAAGCAGAAGGATCGCATCGACTCCGGCTGGGGACCAGTAGGAGGGCAAGAGGCAGGAAACTGGTCTAGTCCGTACCTGTTTTGTAAGCAGAGGACACCATCCTGCAGATCTCTTCTTGGACTTCCTAGTAACCCTGAAGGATTCCAGATTAGAAAAAGGTTTTGTTTACTTGGCCCTGCTGAGAAATCCTTCCTCCTGTATTGGTTTACAACCAGTTGGCTTTTAGAAGTTCTTTGGCCCAAAGTAGGGCCCAGAAGACAGGGTCGAGGAAGAAGCTGCAAGCGTAACCGTGGGTAAGACGTCACTTGAGGGAGACCTTCACTGCAAACAGCTCTAGTGAGAGAATAGAGATGAAATTCCTCCTCAGTTTTTATGTGTGTAATCCAAAATTATGTTGCTGAAGAGAGTCTGATATACGTGTCTAGAAGGGAACATGATTATTATTTTCCAGTGCCTTTCAGAAGCACCTGAGGTGAAGCAAGGACCAAACAACACTGCTATATCAGAAGAGTCAAATTGACTCTTTATTTGAAAGCATCCCAGTAAAATTAGTAGGCTTTGAAATTTCACTGCCTCAGAGATTGGTTTCTTTCTTTAAATCTTCCCAAAGATAATCTGGATAATACATTTTTTAAGGATACAAAGTCATCTAGTTTCATTTCCTATTCACTGCGGGGGGTGGGGGGGGGTGGGGAGAATATATTTTTAAATGGAAAATTATCCATTTTGAATGGAATCCGGATATAAAGGCCAGTTAAGCTCCTTCAGAAATAATCAAACCCATATTATTGTCAACTCCTTTAAAGAGACACTTTTCTACAATAATTTCTAAGTGATATTCTTTATTCCTTTCTTTTTGCAAAGCCTTTCCTTCCATTGCTAAAAACCATGAGTTTTGTGAGTTATGATGGTTCTTTGCTGGGTGTTTTATGAGATAAATGCATAGTCCTACAGATGCTGCAACATTTTAGTTGAATAAATTCTGTACAGATAGCACATTCAACATTGTGTAATGTCATTCAAGCCAACCTCATACTGACAAAGCTGTCATAAATCATGGTTTGGGCTATTACCCAGGTTATGTTTTTAAGGCAGCTCAACCATTCTACATGACACAGAGCCTACAAAATAACATTAGCTCTTCTTCTCCACTTTCAAAGGCACTCCATTTCCCACAGCAGTACACAGCAAAGTGAGGTGGAGACATCTTAGCTGCTTGAGGTACAGTGCAAAGAGAAGGCCAGTTTTCCTACTGGGAGAGAATTAAGGCTCTGGTAGGTTTGTGATGTGGCTGCTAATCCAAAATCCTGATCTGACCCTGAAAACTCAACTGCTTGACAAGCCATTAGTAACTTCTATGATAGGAAGAGTCCTCCAGAAGCATCCTTGGCGTTCCCCCTCATCCTTGAAGCTCCTTACTACGATACCTTCTAGTCTCCTGTGAGGTTCAGCAGTTGCTCCGAAGTCCCAGTCATCAGTACCTGAGCTCTGACTGAGCAGGAGAGCACAAAGGAGTCTCTGGATGACAAAGTGATTGGTGCCAAGTGCCCCTAGCAGCTCCTAAAGGCCTACCTCCTCACAGCTCTTCTCCCACACAGAAATAGCTGTCACTCAGCGCTAACATGACACAGACTGTCGAGACAGAACTGTCTACTAAACCAATACATTAGCCACCTTCGAGGTGCTCTGAGCTGTCATACAGAAGGACAGGTCTTTGGAGTGACATCAGCCCTATTATTGCTAGGCAGAGCTAAACCCAGTAATTCTGGCTGGGATGCACCCTGGGAGTTGGTGGCTCAGCTGCTGTCACTGCAATCTTGTCAAAATTTCATCAGAAGGAGTGAGCGGTTTCGTTTTGTCCTCCTCACCTCCTTTGTTGGAGCCACAGAGAAGATCCTCTTTTACCCTGGAGGAAGCATTCCTCAGGTGCCTCTTTCATCTTACTCATCTTTTCAAGGCAAAATCCTGCTGTTTGAGACCATTCTTTCCCCAAAAGAATGGGAAATTTATTTACATGCTCCAGATCAGTCTTATTCAATGCCTTTTGCTTTTAACAGGGAGCACGGTCAATGGTAAGTGAAGGTAGACTCACTTGGTCTGCTCTGTCTTGGACAAAATGAGGACAGTCATCCACCTAAGGCTGGGTATCTACAATGTAAGCATCCCCACTGGAGCCAGCCCCGTGACAAGTGCCACACAGTCAGCAGAGCACTTGCAGCACTGAAATCAGATAACGCCGTGCACTGATCAGGGACTCAAGCCTTTAAAATTGCAAGGGTGGTTCTCCACCTTCATAGATTGATGATTTTGTTCTCCCTTTTCCCCTACTTTTTTTTACTCCGAGCCACATATTTCATTCTACCTAGAGTGCAAAGTTCCTGAAATTTCTTTACTGCAGTTTCACTATTAATTCTCCTGCTTGAGACAGTAGAAAGCTATTGCAAACAGAAAGTGCTTCAAAATGATCTGGCATCAGAAAAAAGCTTCCTCCTACCCTCTTCCTTCCCAAGAGAGCACAAGTACTGCAGGTCTTTTTAAGGATGAGGGAGAGATCTCACCCTCCACACAGTCAATGCATAGTGGCTACAGAGGGAAGATCATCTTGATTAGCAAATTACACCAGCTCCTAGGCCCTTCAGCTCCAGTTGAGGTGGTGTAAGCTGTGGCAGCACCCCACGGTTCTGTTAAGCCATACTGGGACACAACTGACCTTCTAGCACTCCGCTGAGTTACACCAGCTGCCACTTGGCATGGCATTTGCTGGGACAAGGAACAGGAAGAAAGAAGGCAATTTTGCTCTGCTTCCTGAATTGACCCAATTACAGCCTGATCTGGATGCCTTTATTCTGTGTTAAATACACCCTGAGGTACTGCTCAGAAGCAGTAATGCCTTCCACAGGGCACGTACCACCTGAATGGGAAAAGAGCTGAGATGGTTTCTAATCAGTGACCATTGCACTGCCTTGATTACCTATGGATAAGCCCTGCTCAGTCCCTGGCTGCCAAACTGAAAGAAAAGGCAGAGATGACCTTTAAAACCTGAACCGAGATTACAGTAATTGGGCAATAATATGAAGCAGCAAATACAAGTCAAAATGATCCCTTTGACTTCAGTGAGAGGAGCAGCTAATGCATTCAGGAGTGTACTCATTTCCACTTGGCATCAAGATTTTAACCACATCTGCTCAACATGTTAGGCTGCTAAGTGGATCACTTTTTCATACAAGGGACTAACATCATCTGTGAAAAAGAGTGTGATAGAGGCAACCAGATGTCTGAAGTTCTGTGATTAGAACTGCATAAATAACTGAAGTTTCAGTTCACTGACCAAAACTCCCAAAATAGGAAATAAATATTCATTTTTTTTCCTTTCCTTTTTTTTTTTTTGTGGGATGATAAAATCTTCTACAAACTTTTTTTTGAGTCAAATGAAATGTTCTGCATTGTCTTCTATAAATTACTTCATCTGGCTTTTAAACTGTAGTTTCATTGCTTGCTTTTTGTCTTCTTGTGTATGAATGAGAGCACCTTAGACCCACCCACTCCAAATGCTGTTTGAAAAGGAAGAACTGAAAAGCTTCTGATTTTAAGTTTGTTTTTCACTGAAATAGTCTTAATGAATTTAGCATAAACATGCAAATATATTTAATCATTCCAACTCCTGAACCGTTAACATATAAAACACTTTAGCCAAGTATTTAGCTTTGCTTTCTGCTATCATTTTTGTCTGATCGCTGCTAAATTTCCAAATTATTTATATTTCTAGATGAAGGGTTTCACCTCAGGGCACGTTGCCATGCTGAACATCCAGAAGGACTGATACAAACCAGATGAACATCAGGTTCCTGTAATGGGTAAGATGTATTTGTTCATTGTATAAAGAAATAAAAAAAAAAAAAAAAAGAGAAAAGGGATAAGATGGTTATAAAATAGATAGTATTTTACACGAGGTTGGGACAGAGCTTCCCGATCATAATAGAACCTTGATATATGATGACAAAGTTGGGGAGGGGGGGGATTTGCTAACTATCTGTAAGGAATTTGGGAATCTGCGAGGGAGATAAGGTTGCACAATGTTGCCTCAATGAAGGGGAGGCTTATTAGGCAGATAACAAGAAGGGGGGGTGTTGGGTAAACATCCTTGAACAGGTACGAAGACTCTGTGAAATACCCCATCGCAAGACATCCTGTCTGCTACTTCACTCCCCCCACCCAAACATTAGCACAACGCGTGAGCACCAAAGAGAGGAAGCAGCCCCCCCCCCCCCTTTGGACTGCATAGCCGCAGCTGGTTCAACAAGCCCGGACAAGCTGGAACTCGGATACTATAAAACAGCACCCCCGGAGAAGGAAAATTGCGCGCCGCTGCGGAGTCGGAACTCCCCGGCCGCCCAGCGCTGTTTTGCTTCTGCTTGCTTACTTAATTAATTAATAAATTCTGTGATTAATAACATTTATTAACAGACCGACTTCGTATGCGAGTCTGTTCATAACAGTTCCCATTGCATGGGGTCTGGAACCCAGACTTCCTTCCTTCATCTCTGCCTGTCCTACTGCATAATCCCACTGAAACAGACCCTTACTAGAGTCTCTTACTAGAGTCTCTTCCATGCAGAGACACGATGGCATTTGTGAAATGCACAATAAGCACTGGCAGTAACAGCTTCAGGCCCTGGCTCAGTGAGGATCATTCAGGGTTGTGGCTTCTGCAGGTGAGCAGCGCTTCTGTGTCTCCGCTTGAAATATTCACAGGCTTTAGCATGCTTGATCCTGTTTCTTCTTGCCCTTTGAAAGTGGATAGACCCTTTGTTTTGTTTTTTTGTTCACCAAACTACTTGGAAAATTTTGAGTAACTGACTGCGAAGGCAAAGGAGTGTGGGTTTTCATTGCCATTGCAGTCATTATTGAGGCTTTTTCTTCTTATCTCCCAAGGGCACTTCATGTTTGGAAAAGATTTATGACCATGTATGTACAAATACATAACCTAATCCCATCATCATATACCTTTAGTTTCCAGTAAATGTATCTCTTGGGTTCTGAGCAGATAGACAGTGTAACTGGAAGTGTTGCAAACTTTCCCCTTGTAGGACTGAATTGATATTGTTCCAGTCAAGGACCACTGTGTTTTATTACCATGAAGGCCCCTGGTTCATTGGGTGACCTTAAACAAATCATTTAACTTCTTATGTCTTTGTGAACCCAGCTGGAAAACTTTGTGCAAAACCATCCAGCAGGCAACTTATAGCAAGCCACATGCCGTGCCTGTATTTGAGCTTTCCTCAGGGAAATAAAGTGCAAATGAAAATTGCAAACCATCACCAACCCATAATAAATGTTTAAAGCACATGCTGGAGTCAAGAGAAAAAGACTAAAATTTAAACATGAAGCAAGCCAGACTATCAGTTATGTTTTTAAATGTTTTTTTTTGTTGTTTGTTTGTTTTTCTTTTTAATTTAGTCCTGCTTAACTCTTCTTAAATGTCAGTTTCTGCAAGCATGCTTGTTATTTCCTCTAACATGACCATATGGGTTGCATGAACTAATTGATGAGCTGACAGCAACCTGCACTGTGTTCCCCATCTTAATGATTTTACTTGGATCTGTCACCTTGAGACTTAGCCAAAACAACCCAGTCCTTGCTTTTTGGAGACAGCAGAGAAGTGCACACACCTCTGCACTTGCTGACCTGCACCCAGCCCTGGTGCTGCTGCACAGACCCAGCAGGCTGGGTATATTAACTTTGGCTTGATGTTTTAGTGGCTCCGTGAATCACATCAGCCTGGAATATATGACGTGGATGTGAGCATAAGAGAGGGCAGTTGCTCCCCAAGCGCTACTACTTTGAAGAAATGTAAGGATATCCCATCCTGTCTGACCACACTCAATCTTTAGCATTTCATTATATGGCAGAATTCAAGACAACACTAGAGTAGGCAGCTGAATTGATTCCACAGGGTGAGGTGGGACTAAAGGACCACATGAGGATGGGTAAGAACAATTTGATAGTACTGAAATGCCACAGAGCTGGAAGTTAGCCCAGCACCTGGCATTCCCCATCAACTGCTTCAGTGGGCAGTTGATGTGTGTGATAGCTGCACACTGGTGTCTGACCCTGAGGATTCATAGTCATGTTACAGTTCTTTGAAAGTTTGGGAGGAAAAAGATAGAAAGAGATGTAGAAGAAGAAAAATAGGCCTTTATGATCAGAGATTAAGTTAAATACCAGAAACAGTCTGAAAATAAATGTTAAAGGATGTCAAGCTGGGGAAAGTGCTCTTAAGGTAATGAAAAAAAAAAAAACGAGCACAAAATGAAAACTAATAATGAGGTATTTTCCCCAGAACCCACTCTGAAGAGCTGAAGAAGTGGAGCTGTACTCCATGTTCCAGTGGCAAGCCCAGAATCAGATTTCGGGTTCAGGGCAGATCAAGGGGTAAAAGAGAGGAATTCATCAGGAAGCTGAGCTCCCAGGGAGGCAGATTATCTACTGAAGAGGCAATGGAAGAGAAATAAGAGAACAAAAGGTGAGGCAACTTGCAAAAAATCAGGCAGAAAATAATGAATAAGAAAACATTAGCAAAATACATGCCATTCTCATTAGGTGCCAGGCAGGAGGGAAAACAGTAACCTAGGAGTCACTTTTAACTCAGCAAAGATATCAAACTGTGCTAAAAAATGTATCATATTTCTTTCATTTTTTACAACAAACCCAGAAGCTTTGCACAAAATGTAAAAAAGAAAACCTAACGTGAAGCAAACAGCTAATGGACTGCAAATGCTGGGCCTTATTCAAACAAAAATCCCTTCAGATATGAGAGGCTTACTTAAAATGCACCTGAAGTCCTTCCCACTCATGGGATTCAGTGGATTTGAGCTCATAATTTGGAGCTGTGCTCATCTCAGACATGAGATCCTAGGGAAACACGTCACCCAGCCATCATGAGTGCAGTAGCATGCGTGAACGCTAACCTGGCAGGTCTTGTTGAAGAGTTCAGAGTGAATCTTTCTTTCTTTCTTTCTTTTTTTTCTTTCTTTCTTTCTTTCTTTGAAAACTGGATTTTTTGGTGATGTGTGTAAAATGCCTCCTCTCCCTATAAAGAAAAATTTTATCCATAATTATACGATGGCAAACAGACACGTTTCTTTTTTTCTTACTGAGGAATATTAATGACAATCATTGTGTGATAATTTGAACAGAACATTTGGGAATTCTTATGAAACATTTTGGAGGATTCAAGGATATGTCACTCTTTTCCACAGACAGTCCATCAGTTCCTGCTCTGTTCTGCAGTACATATTCCCAAAATAAGCACTGCTGAGATATAGGCAGTGGGAAGGTTATTGTCTTCACTGGCAAGCTGATAAACGAAGAGGCGAGGTTGTGAAACTGCACGGATAAAACAGTATTTAAGGCAGCATGCAGACAGTGGTGAAACATTTCCTGCAAAGCAGCAACATGAAATAAAACAGGACACTAGCATATGAATTAAACAAGTAATACACTGTGCAGAAACTGGGTTTCCCCTTTCTCTGAAGCATTCAAAGAACAGGAAATCAAGTTCACAGCCCCTACCAGCAGCAGGAAATCTGACTACACATGGACCAGATGTAAATACTGATTTGCAGCAAGACAGTCCTCACCAGAAACTTTCCTGCGTTGCTTGGGCTATAAGCTATCTCCATGCTTCTCCCAGGAGCTAGGCATGCTGTCACCTCCCTCCTCACAACTAACAGTCACTCTACTGCATACGTACCACCTACCTTTTCTTTCAGAGATGAACAAACTGATACGTGTCTAATTAAACTGAGCAATCTTCCTCAACTTTTATTTAGCTTTCAAGTCTGATACTTCTATTTCAGACCTGAAGAATGGCAAGTGTGCCTGAAAGCTTCTCTGCTTTTTCCAACTATACTTAATCTAATAAAAGATAATACTTCCACCTAAAAGCTGGTCTCTCACCAGAAAATCAGACCCTTCATAAAAAGCATTGTATTAGTCCCTGAGGTTTTAGCTAGCTTGCTTGTACCTATTAAATTCCATGTAGCAACGGGACAGCTCTTGTGTGGCCACTGAAGGTAAAAACGGGGGGGAGGGTGGGGGGGGGGGGTGGGGGGCAACTTTTCATGCTCTGAGCTCTAAGGAGTTAAAAGGCTTTGTTTCCCCAGGGGATTTTATCAAAGCCATCAGATCTGAGGGAGAATCTGATGTCAACGACTGGCTCTTGTTAGATGACACTAATCTATGCTTGGCCACGCACATACTCAGAAGCACCTGCATCCTGCTGTCCAGTGATGCCTCCACTGTGTTTGGCTCAGGAAATCCAGCAGACAGGAGCTGGTCAGAGCTGCCTGGTTTTCTGACCATGTCCAGGGTGAAACAGTCTTGCAACTGCTCTGAGCTAAGCTGACGGGGATAGTCAGGTGGCTAATTTAGAGGCTCCTGTGCATCACTTCACATCCCTCTCTGCCGTACAGTGCCTGAGAAGGGTTGTTTGTAAGCAGGTTGGAGCCCACGGAGTGGCAGGTACTACTCACATACCTGGTGCTAACTGAACTGCAGCCAAAGGGGTGCAGATCTAAAATGGAGAACAGACCACAGAAACAGTGATGGCGGAGATGATCAAAGTCAGGAAAGTCTTGGGAAAAAGCTCTCAGCAAAGGTAGGCAGAGGACTTCTAACTGCCCCACTGTCCGTGGGGCCTTTGCTTCTCACTGTGGAGAAATGTTCTTGTCCCAGTCTTGGTACTGTATAAGGGTGTAGAAGAGCACAAACAGGCTGGAAAGACCTGATTTAGGAAGCTCATGCCCCTGTTCTCTGCCTCATGGTGCACTTAAAGCCCTCAGAACACTGCCCCCCCTGGGGACCAGCATCACTCCAGCTCCACAGACAAGAAGCCCCCAGAAGGACACAGCTCTGCTTGCCTTGTTGGCACTTGTTACGACTGCCACATGGCAAACTAACCCCTGCTCCCCCTGCACACAGCTGCATCCACCCTTTGACACCCTGTCTTAATTACTATGATGGATTCCATGCCTGGGCAATGCAACAGTGGAATCCATTTTGTAAATTAGCTCAATTAATGTGCTGCTGATCAGGACTCCATCCCACTGGGCTGGAGGCCAATTTTTTTTTTTTTCCTGCTGCTTCCTCTGTAGGGATGGCAACAAAGACAGTCCTCACATCAACTGCTGCAAGATCACTCCACGTGCCTTGTTCCCCAGAGCTCCGAGTCCAACGTGGAGCAGTAGAGTTCCTGCCTTTTCTCTGTTAGGCTAACACACAGTGTAAGGGCTCTCCCAGTGAAGCTATTTTCCTTGCAATTATACTCCACAAAGTTTCTCCTGTTAGTCTTTCTGTCTCACTTCAATCAGCGACTCTTCCACCCCTCTGTACTCAGTGCATAACCCTTTGAATATAAGGGATGCCCTGTGAAACATAATGAGACTGTTATTCCCACGCACTCCATAGCAGGGCTATCAGCTTCATTCAAACTCTATTAGCCACTTACAATTGCTCTCAGAAGATTTTCTGTAATGAATTCACCCACCTATTGAGAAAGATTTTGCAGAATTCAATTTCCTTTTGCATACCTTTCTGTGAATTCCTCTCCCTGCCCATTTCGGCGCCGCCTCATTCATTTCCACAGGGCGGCAATAGGGAACCCTGCAACCAAACTCCTGGTAGGTGCATGGGCTAAAGGATTTGCAGCCGTTTCTGGGGCTCAGCTCACTAGCGAAGGATTCCCACTGACTCCACCGAGTCCCGGGTCTCCGTGGCTGCCTGCTCAGTAACATCCCATGCACTCACAGCTTTCAGCACCCTCCAGCAGTGCTGTCAGTGGATGGAGACTCCTTCAGAAACCTGTCCAAGCACTGCCAGGGCATTGGGAGCTGGCAGGCATGGGAGAGGAGCTTGTTCTCCAGGGTTAATCATTCCTTGTCCTCTCTGCTGTGCCTCTTAACAAGGCCTACTGTGGGGGCTGCTCCTCTGATTCAGCTCATCAGGAACTATGGTAGGGCCGCTGCTCTCTCCAGCTGGCTCCCCAGAGCAGACATCAGATAGGAATAACTAACAGCCATTTATCGCAGCAAGTCACCTTCAAACCATTGAGCTGAAGAAAAGCCCTCCCCTACCAATACCTTTGCCTTGAGCCTTCCAGGCTCTGCTGATTGTATTAATTTCCTTTAGAAATACAGTAATGTCACCTGACATCTTTTAGGGCAAACAGTGGGGAACAATTTGAAGTTTTGCTCCTAATGAGAAGCAAATTGCTGTCTCCAGCCTGTGTTCTGGACTAATGATACAATCACATCAGGCACGATTCAGAATTCGGGGGAGGAACAGACAGCTATAGAAAGAGCCACCGAGAGCCAAGCATGGTGAACTGTACATCACTGCACCCATTACGGGGTGCAACTGGAGGTAGTGTGTGTAAATCACAATGTCAGCTCCTTCTGACATATGAAGAATGCAATTATCCCTTCACCAAACTGATACAATTTATTCAGCGTGGGTTTACCTCCCTTTTTTCAATTTAAAACTAATTTGTTTGAATGGATTTGATTACAGGCAGAAAGATTAGGGCACAGATGTAGAGAAGCAGCTGCTCCAGGTGAATACTTCCTTCCACACAAGAAGGGGAATTTGGACCCCACAGTGCCAGGTCCCCAAAGCCCAGCAGGGTCTTTCAGGCTTCCCAGGCAGCAAATCCTAACCCCTTTCTACTGGGCACTAGTTCTCGCCAACCCTCAGCTCCTGGTACTGTTTTCAGAGCAAATGTGTAGCCCTGTCTCCTTTCCTAAGAGTGGGAAATTCAGGCATACAGCAGGGGAGGACTTGCTTATGGCAAGGATCAGTGATGGACTAGCAAAAGAAGCCGGGTCTCCGGAATTTAACTATTGGAAATTGCTTTCTTGTTACTAACGTTTCTGATTAATTGCATGGTACCACGGAAGAGGGAGAGGGGGCTGATCCCAGATGCCTGCAGCAGTTTATGTACTGAAGCATGAGATTTGATTGTCTTTAGCTCAGCTACCAATTCTAATAATGAGAAAATCCAAGGGCTATATTTAACACACTGCCTCCAGTGAAACTTGTCGCAGCTTCTTCCTTTTTGCTGCATTCCTTTTTTTCTTGACTCTCATGCTCAACGTTACTCTTTGGATTAGGTCTCTCTGTTTCCATGATGCCCCTGCTCTCTGCCTGCCCTCTCCCTGCTCCAGACGTACCCCAGCTGTACCTTTATTCGAAGGGCTCACCTTCCCAGTCATATTGCCTGGGCCCAGCAAGTGACCACGAATCACCACAATCACTCTGAAGTAAATGTACTCTGTGAAAAAATGGTGTGCTTGGAGCAAGAGGATGCCTACAGAATTAAGAAAAAGCAGTTTGCTTAATGTGTTGCAAGGAAAATTCAGAATCCACCTGAATCTTGGAAGTAACCCAAGAAAATGTTTCATGAGCAATTTTGCATTTTAATAGGGCCAAGGAGCAGAGGCTGTTGAAAGAGTAGAAGCTGCTCTCTGTGAGGTCAGGTCCACGCTTCCTTACACAGAAGCATGGAAGAAGATGAGCTCTTAGGAGAGAAAGGCATCTCAAGTCCATACAGTTCCTCTTTATGAGCACAATTATTTTATGATTGCTTCCAGATGTTTCCTCATGTATCACCATTACCAGCAATGAAGCTTTGGGCAGACCCCTTGGGAAAACACTGCATTCCATTCCCCTGATGCCACTTTGCTGTTAGGGTACCTTGCTAAAAGACGCATCCATGCCTGCTCCATACTAGACAAGTAAGCAAACACCAAGGGCATGTACTGCAGGAGGAGTATGCAGGCGAGGGTGGCAGGAAGGGAAGAACAGATGCACTGCCAGGCATCCACGTCTTCCCTCCTGAACCCACACTGGCCTCAGAGCTGCTCTCCACCTGCAAAGAGCAGCACCAGGCGAAGGAGGTTTGGTGGCACGAACGTGGCCCCTCCCAGAACAACAAGCCCTACTCTTAGACACTGGAGGCACTACAGAAATGAAGAAGCACTCCCTTAAAATCACACCGCTGGCTGTTCAGAGATGCAGGGAAAGGTTCCTGTCCACCAGCTCATGTTCTCCTCCATTTTCTCTACCCCACCTTATTTATTTTGCTTCAGTCATCACAGCCACTAAGTAAACCGTTAAAGCAAGCGGAGCTGAACAACCAATTAAAATGGCTGCTCCAAGCCACAAGCAGCTTCCCAATTACTTGTTTGCTTATACAGCTCCCTCCTGACCCTCTGATATTGCTTTATAATGGATAATTTGGTGAAAACAACCTCCCAGACTTCAAATCCTTAACAGCAAGTCAGCTGGAAAAGAGGAATTTCCCAGCAGCTGCTGTATCCACCACGACTGCTGTGAGACCTGTGCTGGTGGATTGGATCTGGGGACCCTGTAAAGCTCAAGGACCTGGGGAGCTGGTGGAAGCCATTCCCTGAGAGAAATATTTGTTCTGTCTCTGTTTAATGAGTGTTACAACCAGTATCCCTGCTTCATCTTCTGGGTGAACTGGGACCATTCACGTGGGACATCTGCCAGACTGTTCGGTTGCCTTACTGCCCGCTATAGGTACCATCTGCAGGACGATGGTGACACTTAGGCTGTCATGAGAAGATGGTTTCTGTATTTCGACATTTGGACCAAGTCAATAATATATACTTTTTGTCTTATCTTACTGGCAAGGTCAAAAAGTTTAGCGCTAACCTCTCCGTGGTGGTTATTAGACAAACTTCCAGCAGCTGCAGCCCAATAAAACCTCAGAGCTGCCCGAAGCCATGGTTTTGGGGGACAGATGGCTTACAGGCCACTTCAGAGATCCCATGAAGCTCCAGCAAAGGTGTGTGTATATCACTTCAGTGATGAGATATCCCAAATTATGGCAGCTCTTCAAAAATCACACCCCATAGACAAGCCAGGACCCCACACTGGGTCAAAGGGAACCTACCTGCCCACCAGCACCCACACCAGGGGCAAGGCATGTGGAGCTGTGTTTATGGCAAGCCTGGGAATAGATCCATCTGGGGAGGGAAGGCAGAGAGAGAGAAAGAGCAGGAATATTTTAAGTTGCAAGTTGTGACCATATAACCATGGTTTTATAGCCCCAGAAAGCACAGGAAAGCCAAGGCACAGCTGCAGATTACTGACTGCCCGGAGCCCAGTATGATCGGTCATTCAGGGAATTAGAGGAAGAAGCTGTCTAAATCTGAAATACAATTTAAATTACTAGGAGTTTAAATGTTATCCTGTTGAATGCTGAATGACAGCAAAATGTGATTGCACATTCTGGGTACTATGATCAATTGGCCAATACTTCCATTTTTAAATCATTTGTTCTGTTAAGCTAATTTAGTGCCCAAACTTTTATGAACCAGTGGTTGGCTAGGAAGCTCTCCTCTGAGCAAAGTGGTGACTCCAAACTTAGCTCTGTGACACTCCACATGCAATGAAAGCTGCCTTTTTTGTTTGATTTTCTTTTGACGCTTTAATCTGCTTGTTCAAATTAAAAAAATTGAACTGGTCCTATCTGAAGAGATTGCAGGCCCACAGATTTAAGCTGCTTTTTCATAATATCTCAAGATTCTTCCATGGATTTGGGGTTGTTACAAACTAATTATTCTCAGGGACTTTGGCAGAAATGTCCAGTTCAGGTTTCAGGAGCCTCTGTGACTCCATTAATGGCTTTCTTTTATGGGGCATTAACTAATTTGTAATATTGTACAAGGTAAAAAAATAAAAAAGAAGCAGCAGCTTCATTTCAACTTCTGCATCATAAGCTGATTTGATCATTATTTCTGTTTGAAGTTATAGCCCAAGCACTTTGGAAATTACTCATGAAATACCATTTCTCACTTCATCTATTTCTAAATTCTCTTCAAATGTAAACCCATTGACTTCAAAGCATTTTCACTAACAATGAATTTGGCCATGCAATGAACTGATGAAAACAAAAACAAAAACAAAATGATAAGGTCATTTCACTGTATTATTTGACTCTTGGGGATCATGTCTCTTGCATATAGCAGGCCTTTGGTGCTGCAAAACCCTGAACAGGAAAGTTTTCCCAAAATTAATTTCTGAAATTCCTTCCCACATCCCATTAGCAAACTATAGAAAATGGCATAGGACAAATTAGAGGGGTGAACACATAACTACACACACACTTAAGATACAGTTTTCAATGGCTAACCATCCAGAGGGAAAGCTGCACTGATTTAGTTGCCACAGGGGGATATGCTGGGCACTGTGTTGAGCATTTGCCACATAACCAGATGACAGAGCAGAAAAGAGGCTGGTAAAACTGAAAATGGGACGAGAATGCCTCTTCCTCTAACACATGGCACACCTCTGAAGCTTCTTGCCTAGACACAAATTACAAGAGGCTCAGGAGATGCTTGAGGAGCCAAGGTCTGGGAAAGCACCTGTGGAAAGCATTCCACACATATTCTTCCTGTTCTCACACCTCCCCAGCATGTGGCTGCTTCAAGAGGCAGGATACTGGGCTGGAGCTACCCCCAGTCTGAACCAGTAGAGCATTTCTGAGATCTTAAGTGGAGTGGAGGCACTCTAGAAAGATGTGTATGAAAAAACGGAGAAATGAACTTTAAAAAATCAGGATGGCATTCAGTAAGAAGTTGTCTTAGCTACTATTTATGCTTATACTGGAATATCAACTGCATAAATATGTGCTAGATAAAACTTGTCAGGCAGCAGTTCTGCACAGAAGAATCTGAACACTTTAGTGCATCCCAAGGGGACCATAAATGAGCAATGCTATGCTGTTGTACGAAAGGCAAAAGCCCTCCTGGGAGGTACCAACAGGAGAGCAAGGCAAAGAGAAATCCTTCTGTCCTTCTGCATCAGCACCAGAGTCTGAACTGGAGTCCCACCTAGATGTGGTACTGGCCTTTACCCCCATGAAAGCTGTGGACTGGCTGGAGAGGATCCAGAAGAGCACTGCATGAATTATCAGAACTCTACAAACCAGACTACGATAATAATAATAATGATAATGATGATGATGATGATAATAATAATAATAATAAAAGAATGAGATTGCTTAACATAATAAAAAGAGAAGGGCAGAGGTAATAACTCTTGACAAATATACAGGGAGCTGCTGCAGAGAGCACAGGAACAAGCTGTACTATGTGGCCAGTGAACAGGACAAAAAGTTGCAGGTAGAAATATTGGTTTAAACATCAGGAAAGCATCAAATAATTTTATCAGTAAGCACTGGAGTAGACTGCCTGGGGAGATAGTTAGTCTCCATCATCAGAGGCATAAGCATAGAGCAGACAACCACATAATGATTCATCACAGTCAATCCTGCCTTGAGGTAGGAGAAAGAACTATGCAACCACTGAGGGTTCCTGCAAACCTTTGGCTGAATGCTGGCTAGTTTCCAAAGCCTCGTGCTGACCCTGTCTCTAAACACTCTCCATGCTCTATAACCATGCCATTTGCATGGGCAGCTATCTCCTAGCCTGGCATATTCAGGGGTCTCTGGAGAAAAAGCTTGATTCAGTCAAGCCACAATTAGTTCAGGTAATGAAGGGGTGGGTTAAGACACCCAAAGCAAAATATTTATGCTATGCAAAACATACGTAAATTAGGCAGCAGCAACAGATTGAGCACATTCACCTTTGAAAAAACTTCTAAAGACATTAACATGGCAAGCAGGAACCACTTTAAACACCAGCCAGCAGACCAAGAGCTGGAGTAAATTAACTGTGCTCTGCAGCACAGCTGCTTTGAAGCTATCCTGTAACCATGAGCGCAGGAGGAAAACAGGGCACAGAGAAACCACCACATGGATACTCCACCTAATGCTGAAGGATATTTTGATCTAGATGCATCCTGCAGAATAGCAGGCCCTTAACTGAAAGGTTATAATTAGGAGCCCTGTTCAGACTTGGAGCCTGAGCTCTGTCTAGGCAGAGGGGGAGGTCCTTCCACAGTGATTTCAGTCTGGATGATGAGAGCCACGCTCTGTCCCTGGATTATACAGTGACTGTTGCTCCTTGCTTTTACCAGGCTACTCAGTCAGGTGCTTCAGTTACAAGAATTCATTGGGTGGGATGTGTCCAAAGCTTTGGGACTTCTCCTTGGCTCAGAGCCTAGCATTTTCAAGACTATGACATTATTCCAGCACAATAAAAAATAATAACTAAACCACCTGTTCTAGGGATCATCTGTCTCAGGGGACTAGTATCAAATATGATTAATGTAGAACTGGAAAGGACATTCCAGCTGACTGCACCCTGAGAACCATTAACACCATTTTGTGAGTTGACCAAAATTCATTTTAAAATTATATTATTTCTTATATCGGCATAAGGAGCTGCAGGTGAAGTGTGGGAGAGAACCAAGGAAGGAAACCAGAGGGGTGAGGGCTCGAGCTGAGGTGCTTGTTCTCATCCAAAGTCTTTCTGGGTTCACGCTGTGGCAACACAGGAGGGGAGCCAAGGTGCTCTGTCTCGACTGCAGAGCCAGCAGGGCTCCTCCAAGGCCTCTGTGCCCTGTGGCCATCTCTCTGAGGCTGGCTGAAGTTCTCCCCAGGGCAAGGAAACTTCAGGCTAGTTCTGATCAAAGGCAGCAGACTCGGCCAAGCTGCCTCAGTGCCGGCAGCAGGAGTAGGGCTCTGCGGCTCACCAGAGGGCCAGGATGACTTGATGTCAGGATACTCACACTCTGGGACCCGTGGCTCGGACTCTCGGCCCTCGTTCGACAATCTGGCTCATCTCCTGCACGTGGAGTTCCCTTCATGGGTGGGGGATTGCCCAGCTTCTCCAAGGAAGAAATTTTGGAAAGGAAGGCCCTTTGTCTATTCCCATTGTCTATTCCCTCAGTTACCCAGGCTCCCAGGGGCTTTTATGATTTTGAAGGTTAAAAGCATGGAGTTTATTCTTCCTTTGTTGTTCCCGCTTCTGAAGGAGCAGAGCTGAAGCCAGCTCCCTGGCTCCCTCTCACAAGCCTTGTGTCACAGGCGCCCCTTTGCTCTCGCGTGCTTCTGCTATCACATGGTCAGTTCACTAAACCTAGGTTTCCAGCTGGTAGAAAAATTCACACTTTTTGTCTGATGGCTGAGCTTCTCCTTTTGTTGTATATGGTTAATATTGCAAAGCAAAGCACAGCAGCACGAGGCCCTGACTTCTTGGTGGAGCGCTGGGCTCACCAGGATCATGTGGCACTTTGCAGCACTGAGTCTGACAGACAATTTATTTTGTGTTAGCCAGTGTAAGGCCACACCATATAGTAAAGGCTTTTTTTTTTTTTTTTTTTTCTGCTTGATCTTTTTCTAACCTGCCGTTAATTAATTGCCAATTAACTTGCAAACCTGGTCACTCCCTGTAGTACATTAATAGCAGAATATAAATGCACACACTTTGCCCTACACTGAGACACAAATTTTCCCTGCCTGGAATAAAAGTTAGAGGGAGGGCTGTGCTCAAACTAACCTCTACAAATCTGTTATTAACCATCTCCAGTTAATTGGTTACAAATTAACTCAAGGCCAAAACCCTGCACCTGAAGGGCTTAAGACAATGTTTTTGAACATTATTCTCAATGGCCTGGGGGTGAAGAAAGATAAAAAACAATGCTTACTCCCTTCTGTTCTGCCGTGTGGCTGGTTGGTACTGGGACAAGCCAATGCTCCGTCTATCCAGGCAGCCTCGGGATCCTGCTCCTGCACCTTCTCTGCAGGACGTAACCAAACGCCTGTGCCCTCTTTTGCCACGTCCCTCATCCACACGCATGGTTTACACGGGCAGCAGGCAGCTGCACCCCCAGGGCACTGGGCAGACATGAAGGAAGCAAAGAATCAGTGGGTTTCAGAAATATCAAAAAGGAAGATCCGCTTCCTGAGTTGGGAGCGTGGGTGTGCTGTGAGTTTTTGCCTTCTCACAATGGAAACGGTGTGAAGAAATTATGTGGGCAAAGGTGGGATGGCAGTAATAAATAGCACTACTTTGCCTGCAGGGCCTGCCCAGCTTCATACACACATACATGTGCACAGGTTGCCTTTTTGGCCTACTTTTGTATTTACACACACTCACTTTGCTTCTGAATCCTGTAGTGCCATAAGCACCACTGGAAAGCTCATTAACTTTTTAAGAAACCATGTATCAGTAAACATGCAATTAATGTATTTCCATACACAACCAAAGCAAGTAAGAGGGAGGCCTCTTCATGATGTCTCCAGGAGAGTGCCTTGTACTATTTTCCTGACTGCTGGCCAGACCCTTCAGCACGGTGCCTTCAGGAACATCCAGCTACTGACAGCAACTTCTCCAGATACTCACTGGACATCTCTGGCCTAAGAACCATTGCTCTGGAGGCATCTTCGGCCTCCCCTAACCCAGGGTCACAGCACAACCGAGCAGCACATGTGGCTTGGAGGGAGCAGAAGAGAAGGATCAATGTCATGCTACAGTCCCCACAGAGCCTGAGAGCTGTCCAGAACTCCTCCTTGTGCCTTCTGTAAAATTATGGCTGTTCTGAGGAAGATAAATAGAATACAAAAGTGAACTTTCAGAGGTTTTTGGACAAAACTTACTTCAGACCTGTTCTTGTGTAGGAATGCATGGCCAAAAAGACCATGTTGCCAAGCGTGTGGCAGCCTGGCTTCGGCAGGACCTGGTTTTCTGAGGTCGCTCCAGTCCTTGCGGTCCTTAGGGAGGGGAACCAGCAGCACTTTAGAAGCCAGTAGATTGGACCGCTTGTCCTTCATGTGCTGGGGTACTATTTATCCATTCCTGAGATCAACTTGTCTGCCTTGCCAAGCTGATAATAACCAGCGTGACACAAGAGTTAATAAAGTTTCCTTCCATCACCAGCAACATCACAGGTGGAGGAGCAAGAAAAGAACAGATTTGTGTGTAACATATTTGGCAAGCAAAAGATACATGCCTTGGCTAAGTTAAACACTGGCTGTTATTTGACCGCCACTAGGACTGAAAACAACTTTAATGTTACTGTCTTTGCACAAAAATGTCTAAATGGTTCCAATAATTCATCTAAGAGATAACAGAAAGGGGGCCAAGTCTTCTCAGGAGAGACAAGAGTGCTCTGCAGAAAACTAAATCAGACAAAATGAGCTGCTAGCATAACGGGAAGCAAACTGCCGTCCAGCCTTTCTATTGCTTACCACTGTGGTAAGCCACAGCTAGGAGCACCACAGCTGGACCAGAACCCCCTGTACTAGATGAAGGGAAGCAACTGCTGCCCACCCTTGCTACTGGCTGCTGAACATGAGACAGGCGACCCCAAACAGGCGGCGGCAGCGGTCAGCAAGGGGTTACCACCGCACATCTTCCTACTCTGCACCACCACACTGACCCAGGTAGAAGAGGCAGGGATTCTCTGGGATAATCACTTCCCTGCCAGTGAGCAGGTGCCCTCCACATTACAACTGGTGGCCCCCCAGGGCTGCCTTTTGCCTGCTGCTCCCCTCGGGTTGTGCCCTCCCCGTTTTCATAAGATCTCCAGAGGAATGGAGGCGTCTTGATGTAACATGCTGCTCCATCACAGTGGCTTCTATTTTCTGCCAGCCTGCAGGAGATACAAGGCTACCAGGCACAATGAGGAGGGCAGGGAAGAAAAGAGGCTCAACTAAAGGGATGCGTACCTGCACGATCCCTGACTGTTTTGTTGATGGCTTCTTCCACTAGAAGAGCTATTCTTGTAAAGAAATTGTTGAATTTGCAGATGCAACGTATTTTGAAGAACCTACTGGGTCAAGATTTTTAAGCAAACAAAGCCAGATTAACACCTGTTTTGTTTTGAGTTGTTTTTTTCCCACAAGGAAAGCAGGCATAAAATTGTTGGTCGTGAGTGGGGGACACAACTTACAATTGGAACTATTTTCACCAGTTCCTGAGAAATCCAGTATAGAAAAGAAAAAAAAAAACAGCAAGAAAACAAACAAACAAACAAACAAAAGAAGAAGCATTCAATTTCACATAGTCCAAACCAAAATGTTTCATTTAAAGTTTCAGCTTTTCAATATTTTTTTCTTTTCTCCTGCAAATTCAGAGTCTAGTTTGAATAGAAATGGAAAAACTGAATCTTCTTGTTTTGCAAATGTCAACAGAAAATACTGTAACTTTTTTAATCTTTTGTATTTCATTGTTGGGGATTTTTTTTAACCAGATGATTCATTACTGACTTTTTCGTTGACAGTATTTCTTATAATGCTTTGCTTAACCTAAATATGAGCCTCACAGTGGAAAAAGAAATCTAAAAATACCACCGGTCTAAAAATAAAGCTAGGTCTCATTCTTCCCTCTCCAAAATGTGCTTCAGTCTCCCACCACCATGTGCAGTCACACTCCAGGCCCACCCAGCCAGAACCCAAACACCCCTGCCTTGCTGGGGTGCCAAAACCCAAGGTCTCCAGCCCTGCACGAGGAGCAGGAGGGTGCTGTTGCTCGGGTCACTTCACATGAGGCACTCACAGAGCAGATGTCACTCCCAACTCTTTTCGTGCCCAGGAGAAACAGGCAGAATTCAGCTGAGTTGAGTGCAGAGGGCTACCTGAGGATGAAGTGCCTGTATCCAAATGTCTGCGTGGACTCTACTGTGCCAATCACCCTACATCAGCCAGGGCCCCTTTGCTCGCTCATTGAGCTGGCTTGTCTTTGAGGCTAGCTTCCATAGAGAAGCCCTATATATGTATAATTGCAGCAAGCTGGTAACTCCTGGTGCAGTGCAGACCTGATACCCTGAGCACTGACAGCCACTCGGCTTTCACATCACAGCATCCACACATCACAAGCTTGTCTCCGCCTGACCACACTGATGTGGCACAGATCCACCTGAAAACCTTGTGGTACTATGTGCTACATGGTGAAAAAGCTCCATATCCCTTAAATAAATTAAACAAAATATTAAAAAAATCTTTAAAACTCCAGCTCCCACCTCTTTCTCCTTCTCCTTCACATACATGACATAATAAATTGCCATCTTCAGAGGATGTAGACTTAAAGATCTCAGAGAACAGTGATTTTGGCATACAGTGAATGTTAATCTATTCCTTTCCTAACACACCGGTGTCTGTGAATTTAAAATGAACTATATTAAATACTGGTTTCCTATAGCTCTAATTGTGCCTGAAGGTGGATATGCCCCAAGGTGATTCACGAGTATGACAGCATGTTTCTCAGATGCCCCTTCCCTGCACTCGTGATGCCTTCTCTCTACCAGGTGTAGGGGGGAAGAGCATGGTACAACAACCAGAGGGTCCGCTATGGAAGTCAAAGTGCCCTGGATTCTTACCCATAATTGCCACCACCTTCAGCAGTTCAACTCACTTATCTGTTCCACAAACTATTTCCATCCATACAATGGAAATAGAACTAATCAATTAGACAGAGCTTCAGTTTGCAGAGCTGCTAGCCTCAACAGCAAAGGCTACTTAACATTATTCCATTATATTCCACATTGTGAGCAGAATAATTTGTCTAGAATAAAGTCCCAAACAGTCTAGCTGTAGGCAGAGAATCTATTGCAGGCCATCCTCTGTCAGACCCACGCTGCTCAAATGCCCCATACAGACCATAAGGATCCAGTACCCCAGGCTGTCTATACACAGGCAGTGTATGTGTTATGTCCTGAGAAGTTAGTCTTAAAGTGTATCAAATCTAATGAAACTGGAGGCAGGATGGGACCTTTATTTATTGAATAATTTCAGCCTCTTTCTGAAATCATTACCTGAACGGTTCCTTCCTTTAAATCGATTGAAAGAGCTCTCTCATTGCAAACTGGAACTGATGTAATTCACTTTTCCTACTCATCTAGTTTTCAAGCCGCCCCACCCCCCACAAGAAATAAAAAAAAAAAGAGAAAAAGAACAAAGGAAAAAAAAAATCTGTGAAAAAGGGAAAAAGTGGTAAGGGATTTATCTGTGGAAATAATCTACATTTGGTTTAACCCTTGAAAGGCACCCTGCTGTGTGCAGAGATGGCAGTCGTCACTAGCTCATGCAACAGCTCCTGCAAGCAGGAGACGTGCAAGCAGTGCACTTCCAAGAGCAGGGACCTGCAGCTCGCCTGTGTACAAAGGGCCAGGAGAGCTGCTCTAGCTGGAAAGCCACTTCCCACTTGTTCTTCCCTGCATGAAAGGTACATTGAAAATGATGTCTTAAGAAGAAGTTCTGCTGTCTGAAAGGTTATTGTCACCTTCAGAGGGAGAAGGGAGGAACTGAAGAGTGTGACTCTTCTCTGGCTCAGGATATAAGTTTTCCTATTATGAAATACAGCCCAAGTTTTGTGAGTCTCACATTATCAGTGAAAGCTGAAATGGCATTTGTTGGGTGGGAATGAAAGCAGGATCATTTCTTAAGGAGCTTTATACAGTTCTGCTTAATGCAATGCGAGCAACAGGGCTTCCTTACCCACGGTCCATGTACTGAATTCACCTGGATATGTGGTCACCATGGAAGGTTACCGTCACTAGAAGCAGAACTGAGAAAATAAGTTTTTCATTGTCTTTCCTTCTGCAACGTGCTGGGCTTATTTCCCACTGTGGGCATCCACTAGGATTTTAGGATGAATGGGAGCCTCTGGCGAAACACCTAACTTTCTCACTCACCATCACTTTGCATCCCCTTGAAGTTACATCTAGAAATTTTCAGATCTGTTCAGCAGCTTCATGCTGCTCTCCATTTTCTCCTTTCAACAGGATTTTAAGTCCTGCTAAATTGCGCAGCCAGCTCCTAGGACAAAGACTGAGATCACTGACTTACGTAAATACTGGTGTCTGATCCTCATGACAGAGAAAGGAGCTGCCGTGCAGCATACGTACAGCTTTGTCAGGTAGCTTTTGCCAGATTTACAGCAGTGTGTGCTGTGCTTTCCTTGGGCGTGCGGGGCGGAGTGCCTCCCTTCAGAGAGCTTGTCACAGATCAGTGCAGAAAACACCTCTGTTGTAAAAGCAAGGGGAAAACATTTAAGCCCATGGACACAGTGAAATACAGCACAATTTCCCACACCTTCCAGGCATCAACACGGGGCATGACGTAGCTCCCGAGAAATTTCATTCAGAATATTCTGAAGAATGCTGACAGGTAAGCTGACAGATAAGCTTATCAGGCTCCACGCGAGACGAGATACTGTCCTCCCTGCTGCAATCAGCACATAAAAACCCAACAAGGCACAAGCAGAGCTGAGCTCCTCTGTACCTCAGCACACCCAGGCTGGAGCCGCAGGCGGAACTTGTGCTCCATGGAGCACCTGGGCACCAGGGAAGCTGCTCACTTTAGTCCAGACCATGATGCTGGTTTTTGAACAAATACAGCTCTGAAAAACACTTTTCCATCTCTCTCTTTCTAGTGTACCTGTTAATTAGCTCAAATTTCCATACAAATTTGAGACAAATCTCTTCATACATTATCTTCTCCCTGTCAAAACTGGAGAGGCAGAGTTGGAATTGAAGCATCAAACATGGTGTTTGCTTCCCATTCATTCAGTATGATATAAACTAAAAACAATGAAATTCTTCAATTTTCTTAAAAAACAACAACAAAAAACACACACACACAAAGTGAATTATTCTGACTTTTTATTTAAAACCAATTTTCGGGTTGTCTCTAAAGCAAACCACGTGCTTGTTCCTGGCAGAATGCCAGGGCTAAATTAGCTTGATACATTTAGTGCAATTGCAAGCTAATAGGCAGTGTGGTCTTCTGTCGAACCTATACAATCTTTTAAATGTTTAATCAAGAAGCAAAATCAAGACTTAAAAATCCATTGCTTCCAGCATTGTTATTCTTTTAAGTAAGCAAGCAAAATCTTACAACCCCCCCCAAGAAGGATCTGGGAGAAGATGGCGGCGAAGAACCTGCTGGATATCTGTGCACACACAAAAACACACACATGTGCAGCTCTGTACGCCCTGCTGATCACAGCCCCTTCAGTTCACAGCCCAACCCTGCCCAACGGTGCTTCATGCCTTGGGATCCGAGCCCTGGCGTCCCTGCATCCTGCCCTGCAGAGGTGCTGGGCTCACCCCACCTGCTGCAGCATTCATCTAGCTCCAGCATGAGGCTGGGTTAAAACAGCGGAGATCTCAGAGCCTACGCACACTGCCACACCTTTCCGCTCTGGCCCCAGGTCTCTCTATGGCATGGCCAGGGCAGGGATTTTTCTGCCTTGTTTAAGAGGCTGGTTACATTCCAGTATTTTCTTTTCTTTTCCCTCTCACACATCACAACAAGAGCCATGCCTCCTCCAGCAGCAGTTTAACAAAGCAGTAACATAGCTAATATTACACTCCCAATCCTCCTCCACCTCACTTCAAATGTTTGCTGAAGCTCAAGGGAAGCTTTCTCTTTTCATATATTAACTACATGGGAACCGGGGCACGTCCCACCTGGAGCCCCAGAAGAGGAGCATAAACACCTCTCAGCCATCTTTCAAAGAGAAAACATGGCAGTATCTCCTAGTAAGACCAGAAGGGCAGTAACAACATATATCCAGTAAACTGTATTTGGACTACTGTGGCTAATGTTTGAGCTGGAGTCAGCAGGCAAGAAGCCTGCAGGGGCTCAGGCTGCCTTTCCTGCTTGTTGTTACACTAACAGTGTGACAGCCTCCCCGCCAGGCTCCCCACACACCCGTGAACCAATTCCTTTCTGCTTTTGTTCAGGGATGGGGATGTGCACCTTTACACCATGCTGTGCAGTCTCTGTCACCTGAAGCTCTCAGACCACTAGAGGCAAAGCAGCATCTCCACCCTTCGCAGTGCTTCAGTAACCTGCCAGCAAAAAGTTTGGGCTTGCACTGCGAGCAGCCTATTACAGAATCACAGAATCACAGAATCGTCTAGGTTGGAAGAGACCTCCAAGATCACCTAGTCCAACCTCTGCCCTAACACTAACAAGTCCTCCACTAAACCATATCACTAAGGGCTACATCTAAACGTCTTTTAAAGACCTCCAGGGATGGTGACTCAACCGCTTCCCTGGGCAGCCCATTCCAATGCCTAACAACCCTTTCGGTAAAGAAGTTCTTCCTAATATCCAACCTAAATCTCCCCTGGTGCAACTTTAGCCCATTCCCCCTCGTCCTGTCACCAGGCACGTGGGAGAATAGACCAACCCCCACCTCTCTACAGCCTCCTTTAAGGTACCTACAGAGAGCGATGAGGTCTCCCCTGAGCCTCCTCTTCTCCAGGCTGAACAACCCCAGCTCCCTCAGCCGCTCCTCGTAAGACTTGTTCTCCAGACCCCTCACCAGCTTCGTTGCCCTTCTCTGGACTCTCTCGAGCACCTCCATGTCCTTCTTGTAGTGAGGGGCCCAAAACTGAACACAGTACTCAAGGTGCGGCCTCACCAGAGCCGAGTACAGGGGGAACAGCCTGGAGGTTAAGACCTGGTGAGTGTTTGGTGCGGCTCACAAAGCACTCAGTTTGGAGCCAGAGCTTTCAAGTTTGCAGCTGGCAAACACAACACAGAAGACACCCCTGCACCAAGCAGCAGGGTGGTTTTTGCAGTGCTGGCACCCCACCTCTCTGTCATTGCTCCCTGGCTGCAGAGCTGCTGTGTAGCTCTTTCCCCTTCAAGCTCCAACCCACACACAAGAGCGTACGGCGGGGAGGGATTCACTAAAGCCGTGCTGTGAGAAAGTCCTGGGAGGCCCCGACACAGAAGGAGGCTGTCTCCTGAGATCTGCTACAAGCAGGATGCTGGGCAGCCTGCAGGAAGTAGATGATCTCTTCCTTTTTCGCAATGTGTAAAAAAGCCTCAAATCCTGCCTTGTCTCTTCTAGACTTTCCTCTGGCATGCTGCTAAATTAAAATGACATTGCTTTTATGGGAAGGTGTTGGAGATGGATTATTCATGGTGCAGATTTGGATTTGATCATATGGGCTGGGCACAGATTTCTCCCTTGGATTGGCATGGGGAAGATGCATGGAGCTTTCCTCTGTAACAGCAGAGCACAGGCCCTTCCATTTGGGAAGCAGCAGGAGCCCTCACTTGTAAAAAATTAATTCTAAACAAGCAGTGGATAGTAAACTCTGGCAACTACCTGAATTTCCTGTAATGTCTTAGTTCAAAACAGGACTGAATTCAAACCAAGGAAGTAAAGAAAGCTATTCCTTAAAAGAAAAAAATCTATATACACATATATATATATATGTGGATCCTTTTACCCCTCCTTTCAACTCTGCATGAATACATATATTATATATATATATATATGGTATCCAAAGCTGATTTGATAGGACCATCTAATATGACTAATATGACACTGGCAAAGGCAGATTCCCTATTGTTATTTAGTTTTATCATAACAACTGAAAATAAAGGTGTCAGTACAAACCTGCTATGATTAGCTGTAATAATGTGACAGAGACCAGAAACTCTGACCATCTAGGAAAATCCCTTTTACCAGGGCAGACTTGATTATTATGTATTGTCCCAACAGCAACTGCAAAAGTTGTATTATGGCTAAATTTCTAGGGAAAATACAGCTACCAGTCAAAGACGTTGTTTCATGCCAGAAGGCAAATAGATTTGCAAAGACTTCCAGCAATTCCCCGTGGTTCAGAGCAGCTTGTGTTAGAAAGCAATCCTATTTGAAGAGTAAGTCAAAAAGGCCCTGGATGCCTTTGCTTTATTCAGGTTTTCTGTGATTTCACTTAGGCACTGGATGTTTCAAGAGCTTTCTGAGCTAAGTGCAGTTCCTGCCTCACCACTTACAGTTCCCACTGACTGCAGCGAAATTTCTCCTCTTCCAGGAAGCAGAAGAGCTGGTTCACAGGGTCTCGAGATGCTGTGTTTGACACTGGGGCAGGTGGAGGATGGTGCAGAAACAGGTCATGCAGAGACATTGCGGGGATTTGTTCCAGAGCCTTGAAGCCTGAAAATTCCACCTTCAACTAAAATATTCACCTGAAAGCCATGGCTCAGTCCCTGCTTCCAAACAAGAACCATGCAGGACATGCCAGTTTTAAAGAATATTCATAATAAATTGAGAGAGGAGAGTTTATTCCTGCCTCTTTTGGAGACGACAGGTGGAGACCCAAAGGGTGGGATTCACCTCCTTTAGCTTCACATATCTAATTGTTAAATGCCTGCATCGATGCAAACCAGCCCCCCTTCACCACACACGCAGACACAAACCTCTAAGTCTGTACGGAGATGGGGAGCACCAGATGGTAATATGGGGAGCACCAGACGGCAATTCATCTCCAGGCATCTCAGATGTCTGTCTTGCGAAGGGCAGTGCCACCCCTTGAACATGCTTGTCTCTCTTGACTAGAAAGGAGCTGAAATTAATGCCTTAGACATCCTCCCAGCACCTAGATCTAAGGTGACTCCAGCCTGGAGCAACTTGCTCCTGGGCCTTTGGAGGCCAACAGAGGAGCCAAGGTTTGAAGTGTCCCTGTGCCTTCAACGCAAGAGCATCCGTCCGCAGGCTGGGAGATCAACCCATTTGCTGCTGGGTCTCTGTGACTCGGCGGTGGGGAAGTGCCAAACCATCATTAAAGGTCAGTAAGTTCCTCTGCCAAGGCTGAAAACAGCAGCTTGGCCCTTTCGTCTGTCAGGTCAGTTTTATATCAGCTGTCAGTTGCTGGCATCCCATCCCAAAATAACTCACTTCACCTCTGTTTCCAGCCTCGCAGCCCATCAGGCTGTTCCTGCCCTGTCACCTCCTATTCCCCCATGTCACATCATGGGCTTGGTATGACATGACAGGCTGAGATGCACTGAGCCAGGGAAGCCGTAATCATGGTTGAACAGAGAGAAAGAGAGAGGACAGGATGGGTCAGAAGTGCAATTAAACAGACTGCATTTGATCAGTACTCTATACCCACAATAAATGTGCTTCCTTCCAGCCCTGGGCAAAGTATTTTACAATATTTTATCTCTGAACCACGCTAGTTTCTTACAACTCCCAAAGGCACCTTGTTCTACTCTTGCACTCGCCTTAAAAAGTCAGAGAGAACAGATTCCCTCGGCTAGTCCATGTGGACAGAGCTGCAAGGAACAGGATCCCTCTCGGCCCTTCAGTATGTTTGCATCACCAGGGGGACTTCAAGAATGAGCAGACTTTATTCTGTTCTGTAACATCTTTATTCTGTAATGACTTTTTTTTTTTTTTTTTTTTTTTGTGCATGTTCGTAATAGTGGAGCTGCCTGAACGGCCACCTCAGCATCACAAGAAAAGATGGGGAACAGTGGAGGCATATTAAGGCTTAACCCCTTCCATAAGGAGAGAAAGCCAATGGGGTAGGGGTGCAAAGAGGTGGTGAACTCCTGTACAGATCTGCCCTGCTTCATTGCAGGCTGAAAGGGGCAGTTTCCATGTCTTGGGCCGATCAGGAGACTTCAGGTTTGATGCTGAATAATGATGTGGCCAGAGCCAAAAGCTACAGAACTTCCCCTCCCTCCAGAGGCACGCTGTTAGCCTTCGTTGCAGGGTGTTATTAATAATTAGTAGCTATGGCAATATGAAATGCGTGTAGAATTCCAGCAGCTCATAAATGTGAAGAGCTCATAAAATGGTAGGTGAAGGTATTGGATGCTTTTGTGCAGTACCATTTTTACACTGACACAGAGACCCCAAAAGAGAAGTGTCTGTTACTTGCTTTGCAGACATGTTACACAGGGGTGTATGCACACAAGGTCCATGCTCAGTACATGTCAGGAGGCAGCTGCCTGAAAGGCAGGTGATTATCTGCCCTTCAGGGTCCAGAGGAAGAATATATCCTGGCCTTTGTTTGGAAATGCTGGGCATAGAGGGGAAAGAACAAAAAGGTGTGCACCTACGGTTTCTGTGAGGGCAGACGACTTTGTGTCGCTGAAAGACTGGTTCTCTTCTTTATCTTCCCAATCTTACTTTTTAAAATACCTCACCTTTGGCCACAGGTGAGACTCACTGGACTACCAGAGGAAGCAGCAGTGCCCCCAGCACAGTGCTTGCTTCACAGGACGGAAAGGGAACATAAGGGAGCGCTGCCCCCCTGCATGGTACACGGCGTCCCCCTGCAGAGCGCAGCCTTCTTTGGGTGGGCGGTACCCAGGTACCCATGTCCACAAGCGCCAGAGCTGACCCTCATTTATGGATGCGACCTCAGCCTTCAGCCTCAGCCCAGCAACCAGCCTCTCTCAGGGTGGAGGTCCCGTCACAACATGGCACACAAGGGGCTTTCCCACTGCTCCCACTTCAGCTCCAGGCTCCCCACCGTGGTGTACCTCTCCTTCTGTATTGTACATTCAGCCACAGCAGGGAGAAAAGGTGTCTGAAGGTATGCAGGCACTTTGCCTGCTGTGATGGGGGACTGACAGCACCGCTCAGCTTCACAGAGCTGTTGCAAGTTCAGCATTAAAGAGATGAAAGTGATGGAGGCCTTACACGCATCACAGGTAGGCAGAGATGCTCTCCTTCAAGCCTGCTGCTACGGAAGTAACCGGTTTAGTGCTGTGCAGCATTGCTTCCCCTTCTGCATGATTAGAGACTGCACCCAGGACATGCCTGTGTCTCTTGTCATCTGTTGTGATATGCTTCAGCAGGAAGCGCACATCAGTCTGCTTCTTCAGGTTAATGGCTCTGCCTTCTCTACCTTATCAGGTGTCTTCTATCTACCTTGAATGGGTGATGGATTTCTGGCCAGTCTTCACATGCTAATGAGAACAAAGACTGAATGAAAGCGTGCACATCACTGCGTGCAGCCTCCTGCCCCTGCAGGCACTGTACCGTATCAGCCCATTTATCAAACCCAAGCTTCAATGTTTGGTTTCCAGACTTGCTCCCGCTGGGCCAAGAACCACACCCTGCTGTCCATCAGGGGATGCTCTGAGTCATTTTTGAAAGGACACAAATTTCACAGCTGTGGCTGCCTGTGAGCCACAACAGTCCTGTGCCAAGCCTTGCTGGTTCATGTTCAACTTGCGGTCTGCTGGATCTGCAGAAGCCTCCCCACCAAGCTCTTGGGCAAATGCCCCATACCGATAGCTCAGAAATACACCTTCGATGCCACTTCCACGTTTACACTTCAAAAAATACAAGCTCAGCACAGTACAAAAGGGTATAATTACCATTTCAGAAAACACAAATGTTAATTTGATGTTGCATGTTATGGCTCTGACAGCTCTTGTGATACGGTGTCAAAGAGGCATTACAAGCAAATGCAAAGTGTTCGGAGTGTTTGTTTTTCCACTTCTACTGAATAGAAGGATAGGGACCAAGCTGAAGCAATGAGTAGAAAAATCATCTGTTAAAGGAGGAGGCAATGTCATTACAATGCAGTTTGTGATTTTCAGGGCAGGGAGGTGTGGGAATAGCTCTTGTTTTGCAGGCAAAATGGGAGCTAAAGCCCTCGCAGAACTGAAGTGATCACACCTGCACAGAGATGATGCTCACGGGCAGCAGCTGGGTTCCTCTCTTGCTCCTTAAAACCTTCTCATATGAACAAGCCAAGGCTGCTCTCAGAAATAACTGAAATAACTCTCTGCTCTGTCTCCCAGTGTTTTGATGGGAGTGACGTGCTTGGTATCCCTGAACAGCACCGGGATAAAAATGTATGAGTGTTTCCTGGGGCATCCTGTCCTGTTCAAAGGGCATCCTTTGTGTCTGTTTACAAGAGAAAACTTCAAATTCTTTGTAGAAAAATCTAAGGATTTCTCCCCTGCCCCGGAACTGTGCACTTTCCATGGACGCACAAAGAGTACAATTACCATCACTGGAGGGTTTGCTGAAGCTAGACTAGCAACATCAAGAGTGACACTGGTGGGGTTCTTGTAAAGAGACAAACCCAGGCCTAAAGCCTGGGAGGTTTGTTTATTCATTTCTTGCACAAAAACTCCTTGAATTTCTTTTTCACTTTAATCCATCTAGTCCTCCCACTCATCCATCTACCCCCAAAAATAAGGTTAGGAATCCACAGTAAAATGATAAAAAAATGCCCATAAATCCTTAGGTTTTCTCAATCAGATCTTCCTAGGGAACTAAGTACATGGTATACAAAACAAGCATGTTTGCTTTGCTGCTGACAGCACACTGAATTGTGCCTAAACGTTTCAGATGGAATCAGTTCCAACGGGTCCAGTACTATACAGGATGGAAAATGAGCCTTGCAACACAGAGTAAGCAGAAGTAGTCAATAAATATTTCAGTTCTGCATTTGGAAAGAATTTGGATGATGTATTCATATCCTACAAGGATAATGAAATACTTCACTTTCCAATGGCCCTAAGCAATGTTTGATTGCACAGAAAGAATTCAATATAATTAAAGAGGATGTTAAACAACAGCTATTCAAGTCAAACATTTAAAAACCTGCAGCTCCAGATCATTTACATACAGGACTATTAAGAGCAGCATTTCAGGAACATTCCAGAACTTGTTACAATTTAGGAGAAATCTTATATGCAAGGTATCTGATTCAGGCAGAAGATGCATTTAAACCTGGATTTTAAGTCTCCTAAGGGAATGCCCTAATCAGCAGATGCTTGGCTCTCCTGGTGTGATGCTGATGCAGCCTTTCTGCCTGGCATCACTCTTTTTCTGTTTCTCCCCTCCTTTCCTCCAACACCCTAACAGATTTCTAAAGGATTTGGCTCTGTCTCAGACAGGAGAGATACCAGCTACCAAAACCTGCCCCTTTTCTTCACTGGCCATGTTCTTGCACTGACCTGGCATCCTATAGGGCAGAGCCAGGGATGCTGCGGACAGAAGCAGCACACCCACTCCAAGAGCAAGGGTGGGAGAAAACCTGCACAGGCAGGACTGGAGTGAGCTGTGTCTTCCCATCTTGTACCTGGAGGAGGATGCTGGAAGGGCTGAATGCACAACATGCCCAGGCCCAGTAGCTGAACCCTGCTGAGAAAACCAACGGCAGGTTATTTCTGGAGGAAGGCATGTCCAGATGGGGAAGCATGTGAAGCATAGAGCAGCATTGCCTTTTTCCTTCCTAGCCCAGGAGAGGCAAGGTCTCTTTCTCAAGACTACAGAGACACTTGGCTCGTCCAGACATTCCTCCAGATTAATGAATATCCCCTCTCTGCTCTTCTCCTGAAGTTTTGCATTTGCAGCTGACATCCTTCTTGCTGGCAGAGGGCAGTGACTGGAGTACGCTGACCCAGAATACATCAGCCTCAGCATTTACAGCTGAAAGCTTAGGTCTTTTGCCAAAAGCCATTAAGAACCCAAAGTGCCAGTGTGTACACGCTTTTCACTGACACCCTCACTTTTAAAAACCAAGACGAAACCAACATCTACCAGCCACACTTCTTATCAGGCCTATTTCAACAAATATTCACAGACATTCATAAGGTTCTCACCCCTCCCTGCTTGAGGGCTCATCTCAGGAGCCAGGCTGGCGTGCTGACCCCCTGTATCTGTTATCCGTAGGATAACAGGAGCTTCCCCAGACACTCCTGCCCTGTATCTGACCTCGAGTCCCCGCCATCCTGTCCCACCTCTGTGGTGTCCCCAGGCCACTTGTTAGCTGCTGCACGGACTCTTCTCGTGCTTGGATACCAGCCAGCCACTAGCATGTTTAAATAATTTCCCACCTTTGCTCAATTCAGCCCCTCAGTGAGTAATTTACTAAACAATTGAAAGAGAGTTCAGGTGACCTAGATGAACTTTATTAACATACTACAAATAATTTAAGGTTTCTAACAAAAGAAATGGGCTTTGGAAACTCTCATTTTAATTCATAACCAATTCTGGTCTATTTGCCCCATGGGGGTCCCATGATGACCTTTTTAGGGGCACCGTAGTCAGGGTTGAGATGGGCCAGATCTCTGCTGATGCTGAGGAAGGATGGATGTGGGGTCACCCCTCTGCATGGCTCGGCCCCAGCCGCTGACCAGAGGCACAGCCCGGCGGGCGAGGCTTGGTGACATGCTGTGTGTGCTCACACCCAGCCAGTGAGCGGCTTGGACATCCCAGCAAGGGGAAAAGGCTGGCAGGAGGTTCGCTGCCTTCTCAAACCCAATATATTAACCACCAAGAGTCCCAGACCTCACAGTTGTCGGCTGCTAAAGAGGACTCTTCCCTTTAACGCCATAAGGCACAGAATGGGTGGATGCCTTGCGGGAAGGGCACTCAAAGGACAGAGCCCTGAGAGTTTCCAAAAGCCTCCCCCCAGCCCACCTTAGGCAAGATGCAACCAGGGGTTTGGCGTAGGCTTCTGACTCCTATGCCCACATCGAGCTCAGAGCAGGCTCTTGGGGGAATTTACTCTTGAAGTTTGATTTAAATATGCAACTGGAATAAAGCAATGCTTTACACAAAACTGGATTATCCCATTCTGCATCCACTAAATGAGCCCCGCCAGCACTAGCAATCCTACAAAGCAAGTAGCAAAATGTTGGTAATTTTGATGGAGCTGCTGCTTTACTCCTGGAGAGAAGAACCTAAGAAGGTCATGTTGCGGAGCGGCTAGCAAGCTGGTGTCAGCCAGACAGCCCAGGGATAAGGAACACAAGGGGCTACAGCATTACAGATGGATGCTGGCACCGATGAGTGAGCCCAGGATGACAGAGGGACTCCGATCCGGTGCACCAGCAGCCGATGAGTAAGTAGTTAGAATGATTCATTAAATTTACTACACAAAGCAATTGATAAAATGAATTTAAAAAATGAATATATAAAATCCATAGGACAAGTTAATTAGTGTTGGCTCCCATGCTCCCAAACTGCTTGTTTTTTCACACATTTATAGAATTTTAAGGTTCATATAGTATCTAATAGGGGCTTCTTTTCCACTCAGTCTGTGGATACAGTTAGTAACTCCAGCACTGAGTGAGGCACGAAGCTAAAGACAAAAGCATTTCTTCTAGGCCTCATTCAAACAATTACATAAAATGAGGAGAATGCTGCTTAAAATTAAGATTTTTTTAATTCCAGGGGAAAAAAAAAATTAAGATAAAAAAAAAAAGAAAAAATCTTTCTTCAAAACAGAAAGGAAAACTGAAGAGATATAGCTACAGAGGAAATGATAAAGTAGCCCTCTCAAATACACTATTATTCAGACATATATGAAATATTTTATACCAATGATTTTGAAGAGCTTCATTTCATTTTTGAGCATTCTGAGAAGTTTTTACCTACATATGTAACATACATGCCAGACCAAAAAACCTCTTTTGAACGGAAAAACCTGAATGTTGTTTTTGAGAACATTGTAGGTTTTTTTCACTTTTCTCTCTCACAAAAGAGAAAAATGACCTTTTACTTTGGAAAGCATTAATTGTGATGCATTTTTATTTTCAGTGCACAAAGTCCTAATTGAGAAACTCCAGGGCACGCTGACTACATCTACCTTGTTAGTTTGTTCCATCTAGGTTAATAAGCCTGACTTTTAGAAAAGTGTGATTTAATTCACGTAGGACTGTGTCTGCCTCTAAGTAACAGGGCTAATGAGAACATCACACACCATGCTGCATAAAGGAAAGGTTATCTTCTCTGACATATCAAATCCAACACACGTAACACCATCTCTATGCCACTGATCTGGAGGTTCAGCATGCAAAAGCCTGAAAAAATAATAATGTTGGATATGGGGCAGTTGCTGGAAAATGTGTGCTCTGGGTAAGCTCAGGTAGGACATTAAGTGTTTTAGTAATGACTATCAGAGTATCTTCTCTGATCTGGAATGGCAGTAAATGGCTTCAAAAGCTACATCCGAGCCTTGTTGGCTATCTCATTAGCTTGCTGCTATACGTGAGTGGGAGCGACTCCTCTTTTTGGTTTCAAGCAGCTGTCCACCAGTGACACATTTGTCTTGGCTTCATGTAAAGCAGGAGTTCTGAGGTTTTGTCTCCAGAGACAAACTTCAATGCATATTTGAAAGAACGATATTTGAACACTTATTTCAAAAACAATTCCTTTCTCTTTGTAGGCAATTCACTTTACAGTGAGATTTTGTCTGTACTGCTCAAAGAGGATATCCTTAGTATTCTGGAAACCTAATTTTAGTTTCCAAACTGAGTCAGGTGACCAACTTTACTGACACCGTCCATCTTCCTCTGCTTTCCAAATTCAGCTATATGCATAAATACTTGTGTAACACAGAGATATAGAAACAGGTTTCAAGTATTATTTTTGTTATACTCATGCTAATGATCTGCTAAGTATTGTATCTGTCCGAGTTAGTTTAGTATTTTTGATACACTTTTAAACTACGTTTTTTAGAGAAGCCACTATAAAAAAAAAAACAACAGGGGATTTTCCATCGTCACTTTTTCTAGAGAAAAAATTCTCAAGCTCCATATGGATTTCTTGTTAAAAGTCTTAGAAGACACAGCTTTGAGCAGACAATAATAAAAAAGTTCAGTCTGTTCATCCTGGGGACAAGATCATCCCTAGCAGATGTGTGCTAATCTGTTCTTAAAATTGCCCTGAATATTTGAGGTTTTCAGAAGGGGTGACACCCAGCTGTCCCAGATGGTGAAAGCACAGTTAATCCTGTCTCAGAGCAGGTTGCCCAGATAACATCTTTGGTGTCCTCTTAGCTTTTTGCTTTTATGATTTCAGCCACCTTAGGTCTGTCTCATCTCCAAGGAGCTCTTTGGCTAAAAGATTTGCAGATTCCTGGGTCAAAGCTGTTCCGCAATCCATTATTCAGAGCAGACAGTTCAAGGTGTATGGGCCATTTAGTGCCCTAAATCTTCAGATGATCAGGCACCTCTCTCTTTGTTTTACTGCACTTTGTGTAAGGTGTTAACTATTCCTTGGGGCAGGAAGTGTAACTTCTGTCAGGATGTGAAAACCACTTCTCACCCAATTCCCGTAAAATCTTTATCCAAAGCTCACACAAGGTGACTCTAAAAACTACAGCAACAACCCAGAAGTTTAGGCTCAGATCAACCAGAAAGGTTAAGGTCTCCATGTGTTTTTTGAAAGGATTCTGTCTCAGATGCAGAGGTTCTTCATTGTCTTGAACTCCAAGCAAAACCCAGGAAGCTTGTAAACTACAAAAATTAATTCCCCATAACATTTCCTTTTGTGGGAAGGCTGGAATGTAAGCAGAAATATGTTAATGTGCCATTTGCTAATTTCACTCTTACTCCATCTGGGGACAGTAAGATCTTCTCCTCTGATATATTTTCAATGTACTTGTCAGAGTTACTAGATCTTGAAGAAGAAACAAAGTTTCCTGCTTTTTGCAAGTATTTTTCATCCTTCTCCCTAAGTTCTCACATGAGGCAAATCAAGATAAACTGTTTTTTCCCCAGTTAAGCCAAGACTGTTTTGCTTGCTGTTTGTGCTCTATCTTCTTTGAGGTATCTGGAGTGATTTTTTATTGTTGTTTTTCTTTCAAGATTTTTTCTTGATCATAATCGAATTCTAAAATTAGCCTAAGAGAGGCACAAATTCAAATTTGTGACATTAAAGATTGGTCTTCCTAGCCAGAAGGAGCCTAACTGCTGCTCAGAAAAATAGTGTCAGGCCATTACCCTAACAAGAAAGAAATTAAGGGGTGAAAGATACTGCTCTGCATCCACTCAGCCCCTTCTACTGCTCAGATCCACAGAAGCAAACTGTAACCTAGGATGGATTCAGGTTTTGCAGCCTGCCAAGTCTACATAAACAGAGGCTCCTACCCAAAAACCAAGCCCCTGGTCTCCTGGAGAGCTGCTGCTCATCATCTCTGAAGCCATGGCGGGGTGCTCAGCCTGCCTGCCCTGGCTCATGTAGGTGCTCAGCCTTTCCCTGAGTCCTCCTGCAGTCACGGATGAGAGTCCAGCTCACCCAGACCAGGATTTGGAGGAGGCTGTCTCTCTTCACTGACTACACACAAAGACAGCGAGTGAAGTCAGCTGGCAAAGCATCTAAAGCTTCCCACGCTTCTTCAGTATCAGCTAGTATTCAACCAGTACTCACAATCTGAGATTGTCAAAGTCCCAAAATTTGGGCTGCATGTCTGTCACAATGTTTTCAGAGATTTACATACGCCTCTGGCTCCTGTCCTCTAGGCAACCAGATTACTTTGATAAATTCACAGATATTAATTTGTGGCCCAGACCATGCTTCCCTTCACCAACAAGATGGAGCAGCTAATCAACTGCTCCACTAAATCAAAGGAGATCTCCTTGGCTGCAGAGAAGAAGACAATTGTGGGATGCTTCTGATTATCATTTTTCCCTTTTTCTCTGACAATTGCAGAGAATAATGGCCTACAATGCAGTAGCTTGCTACCCCTTACTAACCTGCTTTGGTAACTTCTCTAGGAGCTTGAAGCATGCGCACATGCAGGCAATACTGCCTGGGGACTGGGGTAGTAGTAGATGAGGGCTCAGCAGTCAGTTCAGCCACTGACCTCCCACATGACTTTGGGAAAACCATAATGCAGTTCTGTTCCTCATCTCTAAACCAAGGATGATGCTATCAGTCTCCTTTCAAAATCCCTGTTAGCTACAAATGCAAGATTTTAGTGTTCTTATTATTTTAATACTTCAGAATTTGTTTAGTTTTCTATTTTTGCTCTGTTCGCAATACATTTTAGAGCTCACTATCAGCAGAGATATACAGGCTTTACTATTAGAGGGAATTGATACTGATGGGAGCCTTGTTACAATTTGTTAGGTTTTGTTCCATTTAAAAAAAAACTGATTGATGTGTTCAGAATCGGTGAAGTTATTTCTTGAGGGTTTAGTGGAACTTAAATTATGCTTTGCCCTTGTTCTTCTCAGGGGTGGATTTCACCCAGGGTGAAACAGAATGGTCTGGTTAGTGAGGATATAGATTTCAAATAGTAACTCCTACTGTTTAATGATCACTTAAACTCGTGCTATCATAATACATAACAGCTATTTCCCTTGAAGGTTTCCAGCACAGGATTCAGATTACCCGTTACAGAATTGGGAGTGAGCACAGACAATGAGGTGCCTAAAGGTAGAGAGGAAAGAGCAGCTCATGTTGCATATCACAACACAGGGACAACCCTCGCACACTCCCATGTTACACTCACATATTAGCAGTTGCTTTGATTGTGAAATGGTCTAGGGAGCGTGTCCAACCACGAGCCGTTGTTGTGTTGATTTCTGCCTTGTCAGAAGGACTAATTAGAGCCGTGGGCTTTGCTTTGTCTGATGTCATTCTTCTCTGTAGACAAAAGAGATTTCTCTCAACTCACTGACTTACAGAATTAGAATCAGCTGGGAGGAGAAGACTGACTTTTTGACAAGACACTTTGAACGGAGTGAAATTGTGCCTCCCTTTTCCCTCCAAATCACAACAATTTCAATTTCAAACTTTTTAATAGACTAAAAATTGATCACCTCCCCACCCACTAAACTCCCTGTTCTTTTACATCTTCATGTGATCCACTGTACTGTTTAAGAGGAGAGAAGGAGGGGGGCGTAAATAGATAAATAAAACCAGAATAAAGAGAACAGCCTTGTTTTGGCAGAAATCAAAACATAATTTTTCATTTTGAATATCAAATCAATAACCATGAGCAGTGTGAAATCTCTTCAAAGAAACTTTTGCTGGCAGATAGGTCTTGCCACCTCTCTTCCCACCAGTGCTGCAGGGCAAGGCAGCATTCTTCGAAGGGAGGCCGGCAGACAAGCTCATTTGTATCACTCTTTCTGTCCTTCCTGTCTCTTGTCTCCGTCAGATTTAATGGAGTAACTTACTTGTGCAGTTTCCCTGAGTGACTGCAGAGAGCTGCTCTATCTGGCACACCGCGCTGCAGGGGCTCCTGGTTTTCCATTGCCCAAGTGCAGTACTGGGGACAGACCGTGCATGCTCGTGTGAAAACGGTTTTTAGCTAGGTTCAGTTTGGAAGAGGCCAGTAAGCACACTTCAGCACTCACAGTGACTGTGACAATAACCAGACTCCTCTTCAGGAGGCTCCTCTGCAAGCAAGAGGCCAGGGAAGTTCAGGCAAATCTGCTCTGAAGTGCAGCCACGGGACTCACCAGGGAGGAGCTGGAAAAGCAGCAGCACAGATTTCCAAGGTATTTGTACGTGGTGTTGAAGTAGGAGCAGTCCCAAGAGTTGCTGATCTGGAGTAGTGATTTCTGATTCCTGTTGATTCACATCATGAAGAATGTGTATTTGGGGACTAAGAAATTCTTTCTTTTGGTTTTGAGGCAGTTCTATTTTTTCCCATCTTATTTTTGGGTGTCCCTGGAAATATTTGCTTGGAAGTGCTCAAAGAAAATCTTTACAAAATGTGTCTGCTTCCCACATACGTTTTTGCTATGTTTTCTCCTCCTGCCCTTTGCTGCCAAAAACCAATTCTCAGCACAGATACGCATTGTCTGAAAAAAAATAAAAATAGAATCTTTCTAGTGAAAATGCATGCCATATGCTTCCTTGTTGCCACAGGAAAGGTGTACCTCGAGTGTGAGTTTAAGCTTCATTTATTTTTTGAGTGGACTCTCTGGCCAAACATCTCTCCCTTGATACCAGACCCGGGGACCTTTCTGTTGCACGCCACCTTCCCACTCAGACAGGAGGAAGCTGCTTATCACAGCGAGCGTTGGCCCAAGGCCCAGCTCCTTTTTGTTGAAAGGTTTATTTGAAAAACAGCTCCTGTTGTCAAAGTAGCTGCAGCCATTTGAAGGGTGCAGCCCACCCCACAGCACGGTGACACCCCCAGGACAGAGAGCCGCCGGTGACTCAGCTCGCAGTGCAGCCCTACTCCAAAATGTGGTCTTAATTCTCAGCATCAGTTTCTGCAGTGTATTTGATGTTTTGAATTTGTTGGTTAAACTCCCCATTCAAATCAATATAAATACATCTGAAGAGCCAGGCAACCTGCCGGGACTCGGAGATAAAGCTATTCGGATGGGAGGAGAAGAACAATTTCTGCCGCCTGTGTGTCTCTGCAGGGCGTCCTGATGGTCATTGGAGAAAGAGGAGGAAAAAGATACTTCAAATGCTGCTTCATTCTCCTCCAGGATAGAAAAGATCAATAGAAAGCATCGAGGACAAAAGAACTAAAGAGGGGAGGGAAGCCGAGATGAAAAGGTAAGAGGCTCATTTTGATTCTTTAACTGAATAAATGGCACACTTGGCTGCTGCTCCCAAATGCTTTAAACAATAGGTTCCACACTTCTTACTCTGTTTCCTCAGAATACAAAGACTTGTTTAAATAAAGCCCCACTTGTATTAAAACATCATTTGCTTTGAATTTCAGCCTTCAAAGGAGGGCACACCAGCTCCGTGCTTCCTGCTTGCACCTTGTCAAGAAGCTCCACCAGGTGAGTCCACATCTGCCTACCTCTGTGATAAAACAGAGACTCACTGAGCTGCAAGGAGCCTGTGGGGATGCATGCCGGAGCAAACAAGAAGCACCAGGTCTCCTTCCTGCTGCCGGTGCCCTTACAGATGAGTAATGCTGGGCCAAGCAGCAGCTCACCGCACAGGGCAACATCTCACGCCAAGCTGTTTGCTTCACCAATGTGAGTCAGAGCCCTGATGTAATGCTGAGACGGACTTTCAGCAATTTACAGCATCACCCTTCAGAAAGGACTTCCACCCTCCAAAGATTCTTAGGATGACAACCGAGCAGCTGTTGTCAATATTTGTATTTGCTTGGCTAAAGTGTTTTTTAAGGGAAGTAACATTTCCTAAGACCTCTCTTCTGCTCTTTCTTGCTCCTTTCTCCCTCCTGTCAATGCTTGAGTTAAATTATACATCTAATTTTCAGCCATTTAAAATCATTCAAAATCACTATGAGAAGCTAAAATTTCAGAGAGAACACTTTCAACAGGAGAATTCAAAAATTCTTATTGCAAAAACATCAAAACAAAATAATTTCAGCTTCTCAAAAAGAATCCCATTCCCACTTCTGTATGTATCTATAGTGGTCAGAAATATTTACCTAGTTGGAGGTGCGTTCTTCATTGATGCCAGGCAAATACATAGGAAGGTGCTTGCTTCTAAACGGCAAATTGGCATATAAACTGTTTTATCCAAGCCCTATTGCAGGTCCCTTTAACCCTACAGGCCCTTCAGAGAGACCTACGTGTGCCCCATCCTCAGGCAGACAGAGGTGGATGCAGATCTAGCCGTGGTCTGCAACTCTTAACACCAGGGCTGTTCATCTCGGTACTCTGCACCCAGAAGGAAAGGCCACGCACTTTGAAAGGCTGTATATTAAGGAGGAGAAGACATAGGAAATATCTGTCCTCCCCACAAACTGAATCAAACCTACACTCAGTACCCTGACCACCACCCTTCACAAGGAGCAGAGCCACCTTGCAAGAGGAAGAAGAGCAACCACACGATCTGAAGGCAGGAGTTTGTGCAAGAAGAAGTAAGAACCCACTGCCCTTACTGCCCGCAGAGTTATTCTCCTATCCCAGCCCTTCTGTCTGAGTTCGTTGCCTCCTGAAACAGAAGGATAGTGTAGCACTCCTGGCACAAGACACATTCAACTGGCAATGATGTTTTCTCTGCCAGTTTATTTTATTTCTTTTAACAGAGATGCTCAGATACTACACTAGAGAAATATTTAAGTGCAGATAGACATATATAGAAAAATAGAATGAGATAGATAGATAGATAGATAGATAGATAGATAGATAGATGCTAAATTTTAAAATAAAACAGGATGTAGAGCTGTATTAACCAAGAGAAGAAATAAAGGCAGGTTCGTCCTATAACAGCAACGGCGAGCCTCCAACAAGGAGTTGCAAGGTCAAATCCATTGATAGGTGAACAGAGAAGGAAGATGGAGATTAAAAGAAACAATTTTATTTTTTTTTTTCAGATCACCAGATCAAGCTCTCAGAAGGAGTGTGAGTGACTAAAAAAATCCCAAGTTACAGGCAGCCATGTGTTCAGGCACCTCCTCTTTGCAGGAGGTTTCTGTGGCTGACCCACTGCTGTTGCTGATGAAAGCCTGGAGGAAGGCAGTGAGGCCACTTACATATATTTTTTGCCTATTAAAAAATCCTATTTAGGTAATAGGCTCCAGAAAGGGGAAAAATGTCCCATTAATGAGGAACCAATGGAGACTTTTCAAAGCACCTGACAGGGCTAAGGCCATAAATTCCCTGAATTAACTAGAGTTGAGTTATGGATGCAAGCAGGAACTCAGCCAGGAACGAATTAGAAGAATTCAGCCTCAAATTCATCAATGTCCCGGTTAATATTTTAGCCTCTCAGTGGTCCAGAAATGATGAGAGAGAGAACGGAATTGACAGTAATAACAAGGCTGTTGAACACTCTTTTTGAGCCTTATTGGCAAGGAGATCAGTGAGAGGCGTAATAGCTCCCCAAGTGTTGTTGCTCTACCCAGGAGCCTGTGGTCGCTGCCTGCAAGCTTCGGTCTGTCCTCCAGCAAGCGCTGCTCTCTGTCATCCCTTGGTCTCTGCTGAAGGAGAAGAGTTGTGGGGCTGTTTTGCTCAGAGCCCCTGGGAGAAATACAACAGCCAAGGAAAATATGCATGAGTTGGACTGCTCCAAAAGCTATTCTTCTAACATTCGTTTTTAACCACAGGAGAACAGGAGGAGACAGATGCAGTGCAGTGACAAAGATATTACAAACCGGACTATTAAGGGAAAGTAAAATATTTTGCCATGAAAATTGGAAGCTTTTTTGTTTACAACCCAAGTCACTCATCCCAGCCCACAAGTGTTCGACATTATCAGTGAAATCATGGACTGAAATGTTTCATTTCAATATTTCATCATGACAAATGACCCTCCATCATCGTCTCTTATATTTAATCTAAACACAGGCGCATGGTTACGCATCCAGGGTTCAACAATATTTTAACCAGACCCTGTTAAAGATGCATGGCATAATTTCCATATTTATTCATATAGCTTAGGGAAAAAAAAAAGTCAAACCATGTATGAAAAAATTAAGATTAGGGAATTTTCTTACAACCAGTTCAAGTGGGATCCTTCACTCCTTGGTGTGGTAAATCCAAAAATGTAAATGTTCTCTACTGAACTAATTATCTGTGCTCCCTTGGAAGAGACAGGCAGCTCTAAAGCGTGATTTACTTCACACTTACAGAGGCTGACCCCAAGAGAAGAAAGAAGACGTGCCTATTTCTCTCTTTCGGCTTTCAAATAAGTCCAGACAATTGCTGCAGACTGAACTCCCACACTAGAGACATCTAAACTTAGATTCAATGACACCCCTCTCTTGAGACTGTTGCAGATCTTTGCAGGTTACAGGGCTCCAGGCACAGAAAAAAAGCAAACTCATTGCTTTCCATTCACACACATTTTCTCAGCTATGTCACTGGACAATTCAACCAGCCCTAATGAACACTTACCTGTTTGTCTCAAAGAAAGCATGCTGAGAAGTAACATGCAGCTCAGTAAATTCACTCAAAGCATTGAAAGAATTTTTTTTTTCCCAAAGTGTTAATAACAGGCTCATCTACTTTGAAAGCATACCTGAAATTAAGGGCAGCAGGAGTAGAGGTAGAGGGGAGAGATCAGCTACTGCTCTTACTTTTGTTACAAAGAAGTTGTCTTAATTAAAGGTGTAGCTGCTCAGTGTCCCTGCAACAATTCTCTTCATGTCTTGCTGAGTCCTGGCCACAGTGGAGCAATCCATCAATCCCCTGCCATCGCCATTCACTAGTCTCAGGTGCCAGAAGCCTGGAAGGGATATCTGCATGCTCCCAAAAGGCTCCACACCCTAGTCTTGGTGCAGTTTCCAGGTTTCCATCTGCACTACAAATGCCAACATTTTTCAGATGAATCTAACTTTTAAAGAGCTTAAATTAGCTGTTGAAAATTCCCATTTCCTTTCCAATTTTGCATTTCACCCAGCATGCTGAACTGGAGCCACAACCTGACTGTCACTGACAGGGTTAGGTACCAAGAAGGGAACCCCTGACCTGCCTGAACAAGCCTGAAGAGACAGCAGGGAGACACCTGCAGGCAGTGCTTGCCAAAGGTCACCTGTGCTGTCCCTTCTTCTATACAACACGTCAGTTTACATCTCATTTCCATCAGGGAAGAGTTCTTGGTGCCTTTCCATGGGATTCACGGTGCACACACATGCACACTTGTGTCAGTGGGGATGCAGGCATGGCTCATCTCACCAAATTTAGCTGCACAGCTGTGGCTGAGAGACCTATGGCTCTTCGGCTTTGCTTTCCAGTGGTTGTGAAGGAATCTTGACTTTGACGTGGATGCTTCCTTTTCAGACAGCAGAAGCGTGGTGAGACAAATCACACACCTTTGCCTCCCCAGTTCTTTGCACATCAAGGCGGTCGTCTTATCAAGCCCCCATGTGCCTCCCTCTCCCATTGCCCCGCCTGGCGTGTTCTCAGTGAAAGACACCCGAGGTATTTTAGGTGGGTTTGAATGCTGAGGGCATCCTGAGTGAATATATTCACCCTTGTGCAAGAAGCAAGCCATCTGTGCAAAGGGGGACACTCCCTTGCTGGGAGCTCAGCTTTGCACCAAGAGATACAGGCTCTGGCATACGCCAGGAACCCCGCAGGTTTCCAGGGCACCCAGCTCTGCTTTGCTGGAGTGGTCACACAAGCAGCTCTCCACCCATTCCCACAGACCATTCTTCAGGCTGGCACAGCAGTTTCCATTTGTATATAATTGTTATTTTTTTGCCATTCTAATCAATCCTTCAGATTTCATATCCAGGACCCTAGAGCTGATGGCTGTCCGATAGGTCTAACACCATAAAGATAAGGCAATGTTGATGTCAGCAGTGACAGATCATGTTGGATCTTCCGCTCCAGGACCTGCCTTTATCTACCTGCTTTACTGCTCCAAAGAATTATATATCTAACATCCTCAAATGTGTTTTGCTTTGTGTCTGTTCTTGATAATGCTGACAATGACAGACAATGTAATTTTCTTCTGCAGGCTTCAAATACAGACTTAGCAGACCTGGCACCAGGCATCTGCCCAAGCATATGACTTGTCAGAGCTTCGCTGCAGGAACAACAAATTGTTTCTCATTGATTTCAGCTCCATCCCCAGCTGGGGATTTGAAATTGTAGGAGGCTACAGCTAGAAAACGTTTCTCAGACTCCATAGGACAATTACCACTTGGTGGCCAGATCCTGAGGAGCAAATACCCACAGATACTTCAAAAGTAAATAAGAGACAAGTACCTAGAGACATAGATTAGATTATGCTAGAAATTGTTGTTAGAGATGGGTTTAAGAACTACTGGTGTCAAACAGAATCCCACAGAACCATACTCCAGGTCCCTAGCCCTTTTCCAGCAATCAGGATATTGCCTGAAAGATAATGAGGATTTAGGGAATTTTTAATAATGTATTTTAGGCTCCACTCGTTTGGAATTTGGTTTCTGGCCATTTAGAGGGTATGTATTGAATGTTGCCAAGGTTTTCTCCACTACCATATAGAAATGTATGGAAGGGGAGAGTCTCTCTGAACGCTGGAACGAAAGGGTACAGGCTTCAAAACCAAACCAAACCAAATCATTCACTATCATAAGATCGGTAAAACTAATAAAATTGTTAATTGGCAACTCTAAAGAACTGATGTAAAACTTCTCCATTAAATTTAAGCTCAGTGAAGACTAAAAAAAATAGTTTAAATAATACCTTCTTTTCCTGGAGAAAACAAATATTACAGATGTGTCTGTTGATTTCTTCCCTAACCTGAAACAAGGGCAAGTTTAAGCTGGTCCGTGCAAGTTTTAGGGCTCTTTTAGCTGCTTTTTCTGTCCTTAGTCAAAGCAACAAAATGGTGAGGATGGCTGCTGCAGGGAGGACAAGCTGACAACAATGAATCACGCAAGTACAATAGTAACAAGAATTATAAAATCTCCATTAATTTGGGGGAGGAAGAGAAGAGAGAAGGGAGCAAATTAGGAACCAAAATCTATATTTAGGCAGATATGTCATTAGTTGTCCAGATATGGATTTTAGTTACTTGAGGACAGTCTTCCAAGTCTGAAAAGGTGGCTCCACAGCTTTTTAATTGAAGTTTAAGCCAGCTCAGTGAGATTATATTTACACATATACAGAGGCACTGGGGGTCTCTCACAGAGAGGGATTTTTCTTTCCCTTCTTTCTTTCATTCCTTTTTTTTTATTATTTCTTTTAAGAGAATTACATCAGTGGCTCAAACCTAAAGGAATGTCAAGGGCCATAAAAAACTGTACTTAAACTCCGCCTGTTTCTCCAGGGAATGTGTCTAATCCTGGCTCCGTGACCTCCCTATGCATGATACCAAGAGAAACGCTACCAGCTTACTCTTCCAAGCATTCATTTCATAATAACCTTGCACAAAGGATCAAAGAGAGAGCATCCCAGGTAGACTGAAAAGCCAACAGACAGAGGAAAATTGCTACAGTACAGTTCTCTGTCTTGCACTGAATCCCTGAAGGAAAAAAAAAATCTTGTTATTAGATTTTTTTCCACCAAGCAACTTCTTGGTGATTGATGTTGCCAGCAGTCCTGGGGACAAGAGCTCCCTCTTCTCCTGCAGCAAAACCAACAAAAATAGGTATTTCACTGTTTTTTGTTTGTTAGTTTGTTTTTGTTGTTGTTTTTTGGTTTTGTTTTTTTTTTGGAAGTCAGACTCTTCTGCAAAACTAGGTAAACCATTCATTCACTTTATGTTACTTGGGAATAAAGGACTCAGGCAGAGAGGAGGGGACAGCCAGGCAAGCTTGCATCTTTCTCTGAGCCAAATCCCTCCAGCTCCAAATTCTGCATCTGCTGAGTACTTCGGCCTTGCAGGAACTCAAGGTGCCACCCTGCTATGTGGCTTCCTTGTTGCTAACAGAAGGGCTAGAACAGACCCTTGGGACTAGATCCTGAGCTGTCTGGAAAATGTCACTGAACATAACAGCATTGCCTTACAAGCCAGTGGTTGTGAGACTGTCCCTCATCCTCTGGAAGGGGAAGAGGGCCGAAACACTTTGGGGATGCAGCAGTATCCTACACCGAATGTATTGGATTTAGCTTGTGTAAATGGGGGAGAGAGGGGCATTACTAATCTTCAGGGCAACTCTAAGCCTGTGTCTCCGCACCAGCAGCAGCCAAACAGATGCCTCCCTCTTCTCCACTTCCAAACCAAAACATGCATACATACATTCATGTAGACGTATTCGTATGCCAGCTCAGGGCCGCAGCTCAGCTCTGCTAACAAAAGCGTATTCTGTGCACCCTTGAGTCACAAGAAGCAGCCACGTAACAACACTAAAGAGAAGAATCACTTTTGCCTGTCCATTCCCACTACCGCAGCTTGTCCTCTGGAGCACCACCATAGCACTGCTGATCTTGCAGTGCAGTCACCTGGGGACCGATCTAGTTTAATCAATCGTTTCATTTTGCACTGGGTGAGTGTTAGCCTGGATGTGTTCCCTGTGCAGCCACCAAGTGTGTTCCTCGTTGCCACCAAGCAGAGGGCTGTGCCTGTGGCAGGCACCTCTGTGATGGCAACAGGGGGTAGGAACAAGCTGTTGGGGCTGGCTGCATCTCCTGGTGCCAGAAGTTGAGCTGTAAGAACGCCCTGAGGCTAAATAAACAGATCCCAAGCACCACAATGCTTGGCTGGAGAGCTGTGCTTAAAACCTTCAATTGTTCATATCTACCATGGCACTAAGATTTAAATTATATTAGAAAGCCTTTTTTCATACACATACTCTCACGCAGAATAAGACACACTGTCTGTTTGACATACACACTAACACCCAAGAACACAGCACACGTACTCTTGCAGACTGTCTTTCATGTTCCCTGCTTTCCTTACCTTTTTAGGTTAAGGCGCTAATTTTCTGTAACTAATATGGATGCTCACAGAGCAAACAGGCTGTCTCTCTCCTACAGATTACAAAGAAACTAACAATACATGCTCATATTTTTAGAGGTGTGGTGGGTTTGAAGATAGTTTTTTTTTTTGCCACCTTGCTAGTTTTGCTGCTGAAGTGTGAATTTTCTGCGTATGTCCATTTTACATGCTGTCACGCATGCAGGAGTTTCTTTTCACAGCCATTCACCTCTGCACCATGCCTATCCATCATGGAACCTCCTTTTTTAATTAACACAATGTCTCTCAGTTTGCTTTCTAAACACCGAAACTCCAGCTTAGCTCTTCGAACGTGCTTTGGGATGCTTGGCGAAGGAGAGGGGGAGTTGCAGAGACTTGATTTTCTCCTTTCCCGGCCCTGTAGAATGGGCTCTCAGACCTCAGAATAATTGCTGAGGCACAGGAAAGTCCTGGCATGACCACTCTCGGGGTCTGTTCACCTGCATGTGGCTATCCCTCAGTCTGAACTGTCTGGGCAGCACAAAGCAGCTGAAATCAAAGCCCTGAACTTAGATATTTTTACCTGAATTAATGGCCAGGTAACTCCTCCCCGGCTCATCTGTGATCCAACAGCAGGACCCTGGGAAACATTTCTTTAGACCATCTAACAGACTACAAGCAAAAAGCAAGACACTTTCTGGGGTGTCTAAACTCCATGAGAAGGAAGGTTTTCCCAACCAAGAGATCTGCCTGTAGTTGGTTTTGTACTATTGACCTCCTTAGAGACACCAGGTGGCCAAGCCAACGTGGTGAAGTACCAGAAACTCAGCTTTGTGCGAAAAGAGAGGGAGCTTCTCCAGTGCGTGCCCGCCCTGCCAGCCTCCAAGCTCTCCCCAGTGGCCCCACCTGACAGCCTGGGGTTCTGTCCCTGAGAGCTGAGCTCCATCAGGCTCTGATTCTGCTCCCAGGTTCCTCGTGACTGCTGTATGAAACTTCCCAAGGCCTTTTTCTTTCCTAAACTGTAAAAAGGTGCTTCCCAAGAGCCTCCAGATGGAGGCCGTCAGGGGAGGATGAGGAGGGCTTGAGGGAACAAAAGGCTCTTTCAGTGCCCCTGAAATCTTTGTGCCAGGAGGATTTTCCAGTGAGCTGCAGGAGCTGAGCCCCTTTTGCCTCTGGCAGGTCCTCTGCAGATGCCCGTCCTAGTGCACTCTGAGAGCCGCGGTGCTCCAGCAGAGGAGGAAGGAGGGAAGATGGTGTCTCTGAGCTGTGTCTCAGGATACACGGCCTTCCTCTCAGCCTCACTGGCTTTTGCCTGATAAGTAGGACACAGTCTGCCGGCCAGCAGCAATCAGACAGTTATTTCCCTGCACAAGAGCCAGCTGGGTGTCCAGCCAGATGCCCAGTAGGAGCCATAGGCTACAACCGGCTTAATCACCAGATGACTGAGGCCCCCAGCACATGCTCTAAATTCCCATCTTCACAAGCAATTTGCACTCATCATCAGGTACTGAATTCAGCACAGGAATGCACTGGATGTTTGACACAAGAGATGTGAAGTAGCATCTGTCCTGGTTCCAGTTAGGACAGAGTTAATGTTCCCTCATAGTAGCTGGTAGGGTGCTATGTTTTGGATTAGGATGAGAAGAGCGCTGATAACATGCTGATGTTTTAATTGTTGCAGAGCAGTGTTTACACCAGGCCAAGGACTTTTCGGCTTCTCGCTCTGTCCTGCCAGCGAGCAGGCTGGGGGTGCAGCAGGAGCTGGGAGGGGACAGACCCAGGACAGCTGACCCAAACTGGCCAAAGGGGTATTCCATACCATCTGACGTCATGCTAAACAATATATAGGGGTGGCTGGCCGGGGTGGGGGGGCCGGCTGCTCGGGGATAGGCTGGGCATCGGTCAGCGGGTGGTGAGCAATTGCATTGTGCATCACTTGTTTTCTTACACATTATTATTGTTAATACTATTACCATTATCACTATTATTATTGTTATTGTTATTATTATTTTCCTGTCTTAATAAACTGTCTTTATCTCAACTCACAGGCTTCACTTTCCCGTTTCTCTCCCCCCATCCCAGAGAGGGAGGGGGGAGGGTGAGCGAACGGCTGTGTGGTGTTTAGCTGCCAGCCGGGTTAAACCACAACAGTCTTTTTGGCGCCCAACGTGGGGCCCGAAGGGTTGAGATATCGACAAATCTGACCAGAGTGTGTTAAACTAAAATTGGTATAAGTATTGGACCTGCTTAATAGTTGCTAGTCACGATGTTGATTGCCTTAATCTCCAGTCTGCTGTACCTGTATTCCAAATTGAGTTTTATGGTGCGTTACTTTCTGTATGTGCTCCCTGTTGCACTGTTTATCCTTTCCGGGCCCTGGTTTAAGATTGTTATGGTACTGTGCGGTGTAGCAATGGCTTATGAAATGATGAAATATCTGGTCACGACTTTAACCTGGTATTTGTACTCAGCACTGACGTCGACTCTATACTTTGGAACCCATATCTCGGAAACTATTAGCAATTACACCTATTGCCTGTTTTCGTTAGGGAGCCAATCTGTGAAGGGGACAGGGGAAGACATGTTTCCCTACCTGTTCACTCTCCCTTTCTCCTTCACCACCACCCTCTTATCCCCCGAGTTAGTTACGGTGGTTCTCCGAGATGTTGAATATCCTTGGGATACTCAGACCAGCCTGCTCTTGTTGTTATGTCTCCTGAATGCGCTTCAGATTTTGTGGAGGGTTAAACAACTACTTAGGAATCTCATCCGGAGATCTGTCTTGAGGCGGGGTAGTTGCGAGTGGCAGGGAGTGTGGGAGGATATGGGCAGGTTTCTAGAGCAGTGGTCACCTCCAGTGTTTTGGACATTCACCCCTGAACAGCTGCAAAATCCTAAAAAGCTGGCAGAATGCTTGAAAAAAAGGTGTCATGACTCTGGCAGTTCCAAAGTGACACAAATCACTGTAGCGTGCTGGGGTCTGGCTTGTGCCTATCGAGCTGCAATTGATGTTATTAGCAACCTAGCTCCAGCTCCTGCAGCCGCTCCAGCTGCAGCTCCTGCAGCCGCTCCAGTTCCAGCTCCTGCAGCTACTCCAGCTCCAGCTCCTGCAGCCGCTCCAGCTCCTGCAGCCGCTCCAGTTCCAGCTCCTGCAGCTACTCCAGCTCCAGCTCCTGCAGCCGCTCCAGTTCCAGCTCCTGCAGCTACTCCAGCTCCAGCTCCTGCAGCCGTTCCAGTTCCAGCTCCTGCAGCTACTTCAGCTCCAGCTCCTGCAGCCGCTCCAGTTCCAGCTCCTGCAGCTACTCCAGTTCCAGCTCCTGCAGCCGCTCCAGCTCCAGCTCCAGCTCCTGCAGCCGCTCCAGTTCCAGCTCCTGCAGCTACTCCAGCTCCAGCTCCTGCAGCCGCTCCAGCTCCTGCAGCCGCTCCAGCTCCAGCTCCTGCAGCTACTCCAGCTCCAGCTCCTGCAGCCGCTCCAGCTCCTGCAGCCGCTCCAGCTCCAGCTCCTGCAGCTACTCCAGCTCCAGCTCCTGCAGCCGCTCCAGCTCCTGCAGCCGCTCCAGCTCCAGCTCCTGCAGCCGTTCCGGCTCCTGCAGCCGCTCCAGCTCCAGCCCCTGCAGCCGCTCCAGCTCCTGCAGCTGCCCCAGCTCCTGCAGCTGCCCCAGCTCGTGCAGCTGCTCCCACTCCTGTGGCTGGGTCAGAGAAACGAGCTGTAGCAGTGCAAGTTGACCCCGCAGAGGGTATCCCAACCCCTGTGGCAGACCCTGTGTCTGGGTCAGAGAAACGAGCTGTAGCAGTGCAAGTTGACCCCGCAGAGGGTATTCCAACCCCTGTGGCAGACACTGTGTCTGGGTCAGAGAAACGAGCTGTAGCAGTGCAAGTTGACCCCGCAGAGGGTATTCCAACCCCTGTGGCAGACCCTGTGTCTGGGTCAGAGAAACGAGCTGTAGCAGTGCAAGTTGCCCCTGTAGACAAGGTGAAAAAATGGTATAGAGGCTCAGGTCGTTTAAAACGCAGACAGTCTTCTGCTAAGTCTGGGCGTAGTGAGGACGAGGCTGGGCCATCAAAGGTGCAGGAGACTGAAGATGAGGATGAGGATGGCGAAAAATCAACAGTAACTACCCGGACTCCATACCAGCCATCAAAGGTGCAGGAGACTGAAGATGAGGATGAGGATGTCGGAAAATCAACAGTAACTACCCGGACTCTATACCAGCGTGAGCTACGAGATGTGCGAAAAGATTTTGGTCGCTGTATAGGCGAGCAGCTTGTCACCTGGCTGCTCCGGTGCTGGGACACGGGAGCCAATTATGTGGAATTGGAGGGCAAGGAAGCCAGGCGGCTGGGATCCCTTGCTAGGGACGCATGCATTGACAAAGCAATTGGAGATGGAGCACAATCTCGCAGCCTCTGGAGGCGTCTCCTGTCAGCTGTGAAGGAAAGGTATCTCTTCAAGGAAGAACTTGTATGTTTACCAAGCAAATGGACCACCATGGAGAAGGGAATTCAGTACCTGAGGGAATTGGCCGTACGGGAAGTAATTTATAAGGACCTAGATGACGCACAAACATCCGCAGATCCAGATGCAGTCCAGTGTACACCACCCATGTGGCGGAAGTTTGTACGGAGTGCCCCATCATCATATGCCAACTCATTGGCAATACTAACCTGGAAAACGGAGGAGAATCCCACAGTGAATGAAGTGACTAAAATACTCCGGCAGTACGAAGGAAATCTCTCCTCTTCCCTAAAGGCCTGTGTCTCAGCTGTGGAGAAACTCTCTGAAGAGGTCCACCAACTTAAAGAGAATTTATCTTCCCCTCCACCTGAACGAACCAGTGTCCACCAGCTAAAAGAGAATGCTTTAGAGAAACTTTCTGAAAAGATCCACCAACTTGAAGAAAGATTATCTTCCCCTTCACCTGAACGAACCAGTGTCCACCAGCTAAAAGAGAATGCTTTGGAGAAACTTTCTGAAAAGATCCACCAACTTGAAGAAAGATTATCTTCCCCTTCACCTGAACGAACCAGTGTCCACCAGCTAAAAGAGAATGCTTTGGAGAAACTTTCTGAAAAGATCCACCAACTTGAAGAAAGATTATCTTCCCCTTCACCTGAACGAACTAGTGTCCACCAGCTAAAAGAGAATACCTTGGAGAAACTTTCTGAAGAGATCCACCAACTTAAAGAGAGTTTATTTTCCTCCCCACCTGTACAAACCAGTGTCTCAGCTATTAGGGGTAAACGTTCATCTATGCAAGGAAGACAATATGGTGGGCACACACACCGCGCCACCCTGTGGTTTTACCTACGTGACCATGGAGAGGACATGAGAAAATGGGATGGAAAATCTACTGCGACCCTAGAGGCACGGGTACGTGAATTGCAAAGGAAAACAATTGGGAAAAAGGAGTTCTCTGAAAGGTTTGCTGCTCCAACTTCCAGCAGGCAGTCCTTTAAACACAGAAATGAAGATTCTGACCAGGACTAGAGGGGCCCTGCCTCCAGCCAGGGGGAGGAAAGGGACAATCGAGTTTATTGGACTGTGTGGATTCGATGGCCTGGCACGTCAGACGCACAGAAGTATAAGGCTTTGGTAGACACCGGTGCACAATGTACTCTAATGCCATCAAGCTATAAAGGGCCAGAGCCCATCTGTATTTATGGTGTGACGGGGGGATCCCAGCAGTTAACTGTATTGGAGGCTGAAGTGAGTCTAACCGGTAATGAGTGGCAAAAGCACCGTATTGTGACTGGCCCAGATGTTCCGTGCATCCTTGGCATAGACTATCTTAGAAGAGGATATTTCAAGGACCCAAAAGGGTTCCGCTGGGCTTTTGGCATAGCTGCTTTGGAGACAGAGGACATTAAACAGTTGTCTACCTTGCCTGGTCTCTCAGAGGACCCTTCTGTTGTGGGGTTGCTGAGGGTTGAAGAACAGCAAGTGCCGATCGCTACCACAACTGTGCACCGGCGGCAATATCGCACCAACCGAGACTCCCTGAGTCCCATCCATAAGCTAATTCGTCAACTGGAGAGCCAAGGAGTGATCAGCAAGACTCATTCACCTTTTAATAGTCCCATATGGCCAGTGCGAAAGTCTAATGGTGAGTGGAGACTAACAGTGGACTATCGTGGCCTGAACGAAGTCACGCCACCACTGAGTGCTGCAGTGCCGGACATGCTAGAACTCCAGTATGAACTGGAATCAAAGGCAGCCAAGTGGTATGCCACAATTGATATCGCTAATGCATTTTTCTCCATCCCTCTAGCAGCACAGTGCAGGCCACAGTTTGCTTTCACTTGGAGGGGAGTCCAATATACTTGGAATCGGCTGCCCCAGGGGTGGAAACACAGCCCTACCATTTGCCATGGACTGATCCAGTCTGCGCTGGAGCAGGGGGAAGCTCCTGAACACCTGCAGTACATCGATGACATCATTGTGTGGGGTGACACTGCAGAAGAAGTTTTCGAGAAAGGGAAGAAAATAGTCCAAATCCTTCTGAAGGCCGGTTTTGCCATAAAACAGAATAAAGTTAAAGGACCTGCACGAGAGATCCAGTTTTTAGGAATAAAATGGCAAGATGGACGCCGTCAAATCCCAATGGATGTGATCAACAAAATAACAGCTATGTCTCCACCAACTAGCAAAAAAGAAACACAAACTTTCCTAGGTGTCGTGGGGTTTTGGAGAATGCATATTCCAAATTACAGTCTGATTGTAAACCCGCTCTACCAAGTAACCCGTAAGAAGAATGCTTTTGAATGGGGCCCTGAGCAACGACAAGCCTTTGAACAAATTAAGCAGGAAATAGTTCATGCAGTAGCCCTCGGGCCAGTCCGAACAGGACCAGATGTAAAGAATGTGCTCTACACCGCAGCCGGAGAGAATGGTCCCACCTGGAGCCTCTGGCAGAAAGAACCTGGGGAAACTCGAGGTCGACCCCTGGGGTTTTGGAGTCGGGGATACAGAGGATCTGAAGCCCGCTATACTCCAACTGAAAAGGAGATATTGGCAGCATATGAAGGAGTTCGATCTGCTTCGGAAGTGGTCGGTACTGAAGCGCAGCTCCTCCTGGCACCCCGACTGCCGGTACTAGGCTGGATGTTCAAAGGAAGGGTCCCCTCTACACATCATGCAACTGATGCTACATGGAGCAAGTGGGTTGCACTGATTACTCAGCGGGCTCGAATAGGAAACCCCAGTCGCCCAGGAATCTTGGAGGTGATTATGGACTGGCCAGAAGGCAAATACTTTGGGATATCACCAGAGGAGGAGGTGGTTCGTGCTGAAGAAGCCCCCCTGTACAACAAGCTACCAGAAAATGAGAAGAAATATGCCTTGTTCACTGACGGGTCCTGTCGTATTGTGGGAAAGCATCGGAGATGGAAAGCTGCTGTATGGAGTCCTACACGACGAGTTGCAGAAGCTGCTGAGGGAGAAGGTGAATCGAGTCAGTTTGCAGAAGTAAAAGCCATTCAGCTGGCTTTAGATATTGCTGAACGAGAAAAGTGGCCAGTTCTCTATCTCTATACTGATTCATGGATGGTAGCAAATGCCCTGTGGGGGTGGTTACAGCAATGGAAGCAGAACAACTGGCAGCGCAGGGGCAAGCCCATCTGGGCTGCGGCATTGTGGCAAGATATTGCTGCCCGGGTAGAGAACCTGGTTGTAAAGGTACGCCATGTAGATGCTCATGTGCCCAAGAATCGGGCTACTGAAGAACACCAAAACAACCAGCAGGTGGATCAGGCTGCTAAGATTGAAGTGGCTCAGGTGGACCTGGACTGGCAACATAAAGGTGAATTATTTATAGCCCGATGGGCCCATGACACCTCAGGCCATCAAGGTAGAGATGCAACCTACAGATGGGCTCGTGATCGAGGGGTGGACCTGACCATGGACACTATAGCACAGGTTATTCATGACTGTGAAACATGTGCTGCAATCAAGCAAGCCAAACGGTCAAAACCTCTTTGGTATGGAGGACGATGGCTGAAATATAAATATGGAGAGGCCTGGCAGATTGATTACATCACACTCCCTCAAACCCGCAACGGCAAGCGCCACGTACTTACAATGGTGGAAGCAACCACCGGATGGCTGGAAACATATCCTGTGCCCCATGCCACCGCCCGGAACACTATCCTGGGCCTTGAAAAGCAAGTCTTATGGCGACATGGCACCCCAGAGAGAATTGAGTCAGACAACGGGACTCATTTCCGAAACAACCTTATAGACACTTGGGCCAAAGAACATGGTATTGAGTGGGTGTATCACATCCCCTATCATGCACCAGCCTCTGGAAAAGTTGAACGATACAATGGACTGTTGAAGACTACACTGAAAGCAATGGGTGCTGGGACATTCAAAAATTGGGATACACATTTGGCAAAGGCCACCTGGTTAGTCAATACCAGGGGATCTGCCAACCGAGCTGGACCTGCCCAATCAAACCTGTTACGCACTGTAGAAGGGGATAAAGTTCCTGTAGTGCACGTAAGAAACATGCTGGGTAAAACAGTCTGGGCTACTCCTGCCTCAGGAAAAGGCAAACCCATTCGTGGAATTGCTTTTGCTCAGGGACCTGGATGCACTTGGTGGGTAATGCAAAAGAATGGGGAGGTCTGGTGTGTACCTCAAGGGGATTTGATACTGGGTGAGAATAGCCCATGAGTTGAATTGTAGTATGTTAATTATTATATAATAATGTATGTCATCACTACCATGATTGCTATATATCATAGATGAAAATGATGATTAATTAGAATGTATTGGACAGAGTGTAACCTGAGCATGACATAAATGGTATGGAATAAGGGGTGGATATCTGTCCTGGTTCCAGTTAGGACAGAGTTAATGTTCCCTCATAGTAGCTGGTAGGGTGCTATGTTTTGGATTAGGATGAGAAGAGCGCTGATAACATGCTGATGTTTTAATTGTTGCAGAGCAGTGTTTACACCAGGCCAAGGACTTTTCGGCTTCTCGCTCTGTCCTGCCAGCGAGCAGGCTGGGGGTGCAGCAGGAGCTGGGAGGGGACAGACCCAGGACAGCTGACCCAAACTGGCCAAAGGGGTATTCCATACCATCTGACGTCATGCTAAACAATATATAGGGGTGGCTGGCCGGGGTGGGGGGGCCGGCTGCTCGGGGATAGGCTGGGCATCGGTCAGCGGGTGGTGAGCAATTGCATTGTGCATCACTTGTTTTCTTACACATTATTATTGTTAATACTATTACCATTATCACTATTATTATTGTTATTGTTATTATTATTTTCCTGTCTTAATAAACTGTCTTTATCTCAACTCACAGGCTTCACTTTCCCGTTTCTCTCCCCCCATCCCAGAGAGGGAGGGGGGAGGGTGAGCGAACGGCTGTGTGGTGTTTAGCTGCCAGCCGGGTTAAACCACAACAGCATCTTATCTATATCCTGGAAATTAGCACTGGCAAAATTTTCAATGGAAGGAAATGGAATTATCTCATATTTCCTTTTGCTCTTTTAGTAGTTTACAATTAAACACTTCATTTAAAGTTTCTCTCTTTTTCCTTTCTTGATTTTCTTTCCTTCTAACTGCCTTCTTTTCACCTTTTATTTCCACTTTTCTTAAGGAAAACGATCAAGTGAGAGAAACCAGGGCTGAGAGCTAACCCCACACCTTTACACTGAGTCAGAGGGCACAGTTTATTTTTGTCCTTGCTCAGATCATCTATTTTCCTTTTTCTGGATCTGCCCCCCATGTGTTCAGTTCTGAAAAGTTTAAGAGAAAGAACTAAGACTTCTCAGTCTCTATAAACAGGGCTTCAGAGAAAGAGGAGCTCTTTTGGGCAACTCCTGGGGAAAGGAGCTCATCTGTTTTCCAGCTGTTCCCTCAGTTCTGTCCATCTGTGACTAGACGACCTTATGAAAAATGAACACCCATTTTTCTCCAGAGGCCTGAGGGAATCGCCCATATCCACAGCAACAGTCAGGTACCTGCCAAAGCACCCAGGAGTCCCAAGGGATGTGGTACCTGCTAGCAAACAAGTGAAACTCCAATTCTGCATTTATTTCACAAACTGCTTCACAAATGAGCTAGCTGGGCGATTAGGTACTCAACAGCTGCCTTCTGATGTGGCCTGGAGACTAATGCGTGCCCAGCAGCTGACAATTTTGCCAAGTATTCACCTTCTCTGCCAGAGTGATGAATGAAACAAGGAAACTTCTGCGCTCCTGCCAAAGGACCTGGTGTGCTCTGGAGGTGAAATGCATGTGAAAGGCATCCTGCTGTGAATGGCCCACACATTTCCACGGGGAATTAAAACAATCTCCCTTTGTTCTTGTGTGAGGGATAGCAGAACAAAGAGTTTTTCCTCGCCTGAGCTAACTCAGAGGCATGGGCTATTGATGTTCCACAGTGCCAGCAGGATGAACGGAAGCCCTAGCTCCTGATTTGGTCAAAGGAATTCAATTTAAAGAGTAGACAACTGATCTTCCAGGGGGTTTAAAACTGAGGGCAAAACTCACATTTGCACTGAGATCATCGTCTGGGGCTGGGCACTCCTGGAGTCCATCAAACACCCTCTACACTAGAAAATGGTTCAACTTTGGTAAGCACAACAAGACCAATCAGTGTCGACTTCCACGGGACCAACACATACTCTTATTTCTGCCATTCTTAGCTGCTTAGCTATTATACAGATAGTTCAGGGTTGGGGCGGGGGGAGAGGTTGGTGGGATTTTTTTTGGACTGAATTCTTTTTCAGTCCCTTCATACCATCTAGTGGGAGATTTGGGTAAGACATGCCAGCGAAAGATGAATGCCTACAAAACACCTGATGGTGATAGATCTTACTAACATTTGTGCACCTCCAATTAAATGGAATGGTGATGAAGGTGATCAGTAAAAAGCTCTCAAGTCATACAAACAGATAATCATCTTGGTCTGGAGATGGAAACTGAAGGGAAAGCCAAAATGTCTGTGTTTATTCTTGATTTGCAGTAGGAAAAGCAGAAACATGCAATGTAAAATGAAATAAAGATAAAAAAAAATATGAGGATGAAAGTGATTTTAAAAGTGAGTGGATAATTTTGTTTTGGAAATCACATGAAAAACACAGTCCTTATTGCAAAGTCTGTACCCTGTGAGAGACAATGGATATCTTCAGAAATCTTCACTGTAGATGGAGAGGAAAGGTCCTGTATCAACGGCAGACAGGGAAGCTGAGGCACAACAAGAATAACCAGAAAGCTATTTTCACAAGGAAGTCAATCCAAGGCTAGAACATGGAACCGTTGAGTGCTACTTTTACCACCACATTCCATTTTCCTTTTATTTTCTGCCCTTTGAATGGCTTGAATAGCAATCAAATCTGGAATTCGCATGGCTACATTAAGAACACTATTTCTGTCCAGGACTGCCAGAGGAGCCATACCTTTTTCTGGAGATTTTCATGAACTTGTGGTGGTTTGAATGCTGCTCTCCATGGGGGACTGCTTAGCTACGAACAACACAGGGAAAGATGTAGATGTGATGGAAATCTTTTGACAAGTTTACATGACAAAACATAATATATTGTCAAAACGGCTATTTCCTATGAGAAAACTCTAAACTAAAGCTTCTGAATAAACATTTTGAAATTTCAATCTGTCAGATATGACATTTCTCTTAGACTAGGTAACTATTTTGCTCTAAACAGACATTTTTCAGGTTGATGTTTCCAAACCAACATTTTCCTGAATGCCAGTACAAATGTTGATATTTTGGCTTTCCATCCAGTTAGCAGACAGAAATGAATGCCAAAATAATGGAATTCCTAGTCAGATAAAATCTTCTGCTTTCATTCTAGATAGTGAAGGAAGGAGCTGCCAGCCTGAGAACAAACTTTCCATGGGGTGGTCAGTGCTGAGCAGGGCAGGTCTGACAAGCTGCTGGGTTGGAGAAATAAAACAGAATGAAAGACTGGGTTAAAGAAAATGATGCTGGAAATCTCTTTGTCTGAAAGTGTTGGAGAAAAGCTGTGTTTCTGCCATTAGAGGAACAATTCGTGCCCTGGTTAATGACTGCTTTATTTTAGATTGAAGGAATTCAAACAAAAATAAACCAAAAGGCAAGGGAGAGGCTGCTGTGTTGGAGGGAATGTATCCCCCCATAGTGGCACCACATGCTATGAGACATGCTAACCCCGCTGAGATTTCATGTTCCAGAAATGTCAAAGGCCATGGACAGCAGCAAATTTCGATCCATCATTACACGTTGTCCACCCACCAGTCTGAGAACACTGGATGCTTCCTTTCTCTGTACTTGGAGGGGTCAGGAGCTGACAGCATAGTCACTATGTCTCATCATAGTGTGATCATAGTCACACAGCTAAGCACGAGGGCTGGAACCAGAGACCTCCGCAGAGAAATGTGTCCAGAGCAGACCTGTCACCTTAATTTCTGAAACTCCATTACTTTTTTACATCTCTAAGAACTTCATAAAAGCAGCCACTGGCCCCGTTTCTGACCTGCACACCAGGAGCCCTGTTCAGCCCTCGCAGAGAGAGCTGCCCAGCTTGTTACCACAACTGCTCCCCATCACCTGTATAAAAGGGCCATGGTGGTCGGTCTGCACTGAGAGCACTGAGAGCCCCTGAGCTCGTGGCCTCCGGTGTCATCAGTGCCCATGGCAGCTGGGTTTGGTCTCCTAGAAAAGGCAGTCAGGGCCCAGCTTTGAGGTGCCTACGTGAGCTGGCTGATAAGCTCTGGCAGCTCTAGTCGCAGTCGTTTTGTCTTTTCTCCCACCCCACAGCAGAGCTGACAGCAGGGAGTACGTCTGTGCACTACAGGCCTTGCTGTTCTCAACCCAATGTGTTAGCTTAAACTGCCGAAGGATGTGAGTTTATGCAAATATTTCAGACAGAACTAAAGCAGTGTCATTTCTGCCAGTTCTGTGATGAAGATAAGGAAAGAGCAATAATTTCAGACTTGGATGTAGAACAGAGAGTAGGGCAAAGAATAATCTTAAAAACACTACAGCTGATTGCCTGAAACCATTACGTGAGAATCTCAAGAGTCCAAGTCACCCTAGAAATGAAGCTTAGACCCCTATGTCAGCATTGGGGATTTTACTCTGTGCCTCGACCCCTTCAGCGTGTCTCAAAACAGATACAATTTACTGTATTTATTACTGGAGCACGCTGTCCTGTGGCTCTTTTCCCATCAGATATTACGAGACTAGCCCAGCAGGGTGGCAAGCACCAGTAGATATTGGAACAGGGACAAACCACAGCCACTGAGCGCTCTCTTGTCTGTTTTGGGGTCCAGAGCAGTTAAGTTCATGCTAGCTATATGCTGACCAATTTCTCTGGAGACTGAGAGAGCTGTCTGAGGATAAATTGCGTGTCAATGACCCCTTTCTACAATGAACCAAAAATCGAGAGCATTCACAGTCTTATGAAACAGGTTTTGAAAAGATCTCTAAGAAATTTTTTGTAAATCTTAACTCACTGAGCCCACATAGGCATGCTAGAGGTCTTGCAATGCTGGTAATAGCAGAAATTCTCTTTATAGGAAAAAATCTTTCTTCCAAAGTCTGGTACTAAAATGTTCTCATGGGCCCTCTTCAGATCTAAACAGGACCAGAATTTTCAGGCAAAATCTTGCTAGATGTTGCCATATTGGGGTTATTTCAGCAGGATCAAAGATGACTTTGCTCTGGATTCCAGATTACCCACCCAGAAACTCACACGAATCCGTTTCACTTCAGATCAACCCAAACACAAATACTCGACTTTGGGTGTCTGAACACCAGTTTGCCCAGTAGCTCATGAGAGATTTGACTCAGTGACTATTGGTCACCACTATGCAACCTGGCATTTTGTTAAGACAGTTCCCTTTCCAAAGTCCAGCGATATGGGAGATGTCATCACTGAGCTGTGATTTCAGAAGTGAGGGAAGAGGGCAAACCACTTCCATGCCTGCAGCCCTTTCTGGACACGAGGAAGTCCAGTCTGCATTGCTCCTCCAAAGACAGCAACTCCTCAGGCACAAAGTCCCCAGCCAAAGAGAAATTCAGCCCCCAGCAGCATCTAAGGAGTTGGGCACCTAAATGCTTTCAAAGGCACTTTCCTGTGAAACATTAGAGCAGTAGGCAAGGAGGAATAACAGTGAGAGCAGGTGAGGCAGATGGCTAGACAGCGCAGAAGGAAGGCTGGAAATACGTACAGACAGACGTGAACTGCAGGACAGACGTGTGTCTTCAGAAGAACAATGCAATTGCTACTTCTGTCTGTCTGTGAACATGCACTCAGAAGGATTTCTGTAACACTGCAGTGGTTAAAAACAACATTCATGTGAGCTGACCAAAGCAAGGCATGAGTGTGGGGCACCTTAATGTTTCCATGAGCATCCTTGAGCTTCGATATGTGGAATCAGTTCTGTTTAATGGCTTTTCAAATGCATCCTGACATTTATGTGTTGTGTCCTGGAAATGAAGAGATTTATTCAGTGTCTTAAGAAGTGCTATATTGGGGCTGCATTTTCATACGGCTTTCTGCATGACAAGTGCACAGCTCCTGAATCATCATTCAGCCCTCATGCATTTCCAGGCTAGGCAAAGGAAGTGTGTTTTTCAACATAATAAACGCAGGGAACTGTGCTGGCTCATAGCAGGGATACAGGGCATTGGGGTGTCACTGGGGAGGGAACAATTCGCTGCAGCAAGAGAGATGCTTAGTTTGCATGTACAGGATACAAGGACAAGCACTTCTAGAGCACCAGGTCCTGGAGACGCATACAAACTTGTAGTAAAAAAGCCAGCTCTGTAATGCTATAAACAAATTGATTATCTATCAGGAACTAGCTATGGCAGTGCCGTAGAACAAAGTGGGACAGAAAATTTCCATGCAAACTTTGTCATTAGGAAGCAGAGTTTTTAACTCAAGAAACCTTTTGGCTAGTGTTTCAATGTTCTTTAGGAAATTAAAAACAAAGCAACTCCCCAGATGTCAAAACAAAACAAAACACAACTAAACTTGGTTGCTAACTTTAATACTGTGATTTTAAAATGCAACCAGATTCCCTAACAGGAATTATAGCTCTCTTCATCAGTTCTCCAATTCTCCTTCATGGTCCCAGCAGAGCTACACCACCACTAAGCATCCCTCAATGAAATACTGGTGAGCTGTTGGATGTAGCTCAGATGCACATCGAAGGAGCACAGGCCAAGCAATTTACTATTTCCTTTTCCACTACAATCCTGTATTTACCTAACCTAGAATGCCATGATGCCATCCCTAGCTGTGGTCAGGACCAGACACTTCAAAAAGTTGCAATGAAGTTCTTCAGAGACACACTTCACTAAAAAAAAATTATTATTAATAATAATAAAAAGCTACCATATAAATTGTTATCTTCTGTCTACTATTCCACTTATGTGTTCGAAGACTCCTGTTTGATCAGGACATGTTTTTCCTTTGCAACTTTACTCTTATTACAGCCAGTTTCCTTTACATGATTCAGAAGCTAGTTTTAACTAGAGATTCCTGCAGTTACATATACAACTCTAGGTTTTGTTGTTCATTTACTGAATTTAATCTTAATTTGATGAATAATTGCTTATTTGGGTAGGAACTCTGGCACTTGAATCTTAAGATCTATCAGCGTTATTATTCACTGATCCAGGATCTGACAGAGTTAATAGAAGTCTTTCCACTAGAGACTTAGTGACATATTACAGTCTAGATAGCATCTCAATTTCTCTCCATGCTGCTGAAAATACAGCTGAGCTTTGATCTCAGTACAGCTGGGGATTAGTCAGTTTTGACTACCTGCATCTGCCACAGTACCTGCACTTTTACTAGTTCCCTTCCATGGGTTGCACAGGACGTAGGGTTTTGTTTTTAAATGTTCCTTCACGAAAATGTTTCAGGATATTGAAATGAAAGCTTTTCTTCAGTGACGTCCCTCGGATCCAAAGGGAATTCCTCATCAACAGCAGGAGGCAGAGACAGAGCGAATCAGCCATTACAAGCTGCACTTCTGCCCAGACCTTTTCCCTCCTGAGATTTCCCATTTCCTGGTACCGTAACTGGCCACAGTATGTGATGGGAAACGAGCCCAGCTAAGGGCTTGGCAGCACAGAAGTGTGGGTGTTCAGGACATGCAGACAACAGTTCACTTAAACCCAGTGATACAAATATTAATTTTATGATGTGCAGTGTTCAAATGATTTTATTATTATTATTATTCTACGGCAAAGAGACACTCATTAATTTAACCCAAATCTCCATTTTATGCCAAAAAGCAGTTGAGGGAGTATATTTACTCAGCTTGAGTGCAAAATTGGTGAGAGAGAGCCATGAATCACTCCTAGCATAAGCAGTAATTATAGCTGCTTAGGATATGGATAAATGAACCTCTGGGCACACCATTAGCATTTTCTCCAGGCAAATGTAGATAAACACTTAGGAGGTCTGCATCATGGCAAATCACTCAGGAAGGTGTTAGACGGATATTTTTTTCCTGACTGCACGGCACAAAGAAGGGAAACACAGCAACGCAAAGAAGCTGAATTCCCCATTTTCAGTTCTCTACTGCGAGCAAAATAAAAGGCAGACTGGGAACGTGGCCCAGCCCTGCTGGGGCATAGAGGAGCCAGCTCCCCCCCTGCAAGCTCTGCAGTCACAGAAGGAAATGAGCCCCAGCGGCCCCTGGATGGTGCTGTCGTTTCATAGCTGGGTTTGCTGCTGGGCGAGTGGTTCAGTCTGCACTCTCACAGTTCTGGTGTGAAAAAAAAAAAAAAAAAAAAAAAAGAACTTGAAAAGCATCAGAGGAGGAGAGCCTGGAAGATAGCAAGGAACAATCTGTTTTGGTGCTGAGATTTATGGATGAGCCAGCTCAGCACCTGAAATCTGTGATTTCTTACCTTGGGGATTTCATGATGCTAGAAATAGGAATTGCTGGGTCACTAGGCAGGATGAGCAACAGCTGAGAGTTGAAGACTTTAAGCGTGACACTGTGTTGCCAAAAAGTATTTACCCAAATTAAAGACGAGGGACTTGCAAGGAGGTCTTTTCTCACTTTACTAGGAGGGAAGCAGTAAGTGGAGCTGGGCAAGAAATGGAGTTCTCACTCCGGTAGAAGACGTAGAAGATTGAAACAAAATCCTCCACAAAAACTGAATCAGGCATCAGAGTGAAACAGACTTGGAGACATTTTCCTGCAAAAGAAAACAAAACCCAGCAAACAGAAAACAGATGTTTGGTAAACACAAGTGGTCAGTCCTCCTCCCACAGCAGTGACCACCCTGCTTCAAATATGGCCTAATTCAGGAAAATAGGAAATCAGGGTTATGCACTGTAAGCTCTGTAATGGAGTAAAGCAACAGTTTCACTGGTGGAAAATCAGGGAGCCACCACATGCCTGACATCTTTGCAGAAGGGAGCCAATCTCCCTGAACTGTGCTAGGTCTGGCCAGGCACATGGAAATGTCTATTTCCTTGCCAGAGGCAAATCTTGCAGGACACTGTTCCTGATCTGAGAGTACTATGGAGAGTGAACAGCACCGATTTTGAAGCAGTCAAGTCACTGGGAGGGGAAAGTGACTGTAGTCCGACTGAAATTGATTTAAGTGAGAAATCAGATTCCTTGCCCAATAAAATACATTAGTATTTTCAGGTAGCCCAACCCTGAATGAGAAAAGAAAGCTGAGCAGTCAGGGAGGAACAGGCAGGGCTGAAGTTCTGCTGGCTGTAATGCAGCACAGAGCACCTGCATTAGCAGTCACACACCAGCCATAAAATATAGAAGGAGCTGAAAGTGCCGGAAAAGGCATGAGAAATAGATAAAACCTAAGCAAAATTGCCTTTAAATATTAAAGCTGTCACTTCGGGGGATATAGAATGCTAATCGTAAAAGGTAACACGAACAGCAAGAGGGACTTCAAATTACAAAGATGTTAACATGGGGGAGCAGAACGATTGCTGGGAGACCTCTGGCAGGGAGCTCCAGAGGGATCACACTCCTTCCTGCCTTTACACTGCATCACACCAAAGGACAGGACAGTGCTCCTGGGGAGAATGGGGAGCAAGGCCACGCAAGAAAAGCAGATGGTCCTAAAGCAGTCATGACCCCACAGCCCAGTGAACAATTAATCCACTTCAGTTTTGCCTTCAAAAAACCGCTCAATGTAACCACACAGCCAAGGTAGAAAACATGGGCCCCATGTTCATGCTGGAGGCGTTCTCCTGCACAGTGCACCACAGCACTGATCCTGTATTCCTCACAGCTTTGCACTCCCTGGCATGTTTCATTCTCCTTTAGAGGACCCAAAGCATCATCTCCCCCCAGGTTCCCTCCTTGGCTAAGTATTCCCCAGGTAAGAGGCTGTGGACGGAGAGCCTTGGCATGCAGGCTGGTACAGCAGCCTCTAAGCCTGCAACATCTTTGAAATTTAGCTAAGGGCGGCTGCTTAGCAGCAACCTTCAAAGAAAGCTCTTTTCCCCATTCTTCACCCAAAAGGAAAGGGAAAGGGAGACAGGACAAAGATGACTTCAAACCCATCCCACTGCTTGGATAATATCTCTCAGCTCTACCTGGCCCCAGGTTTGTAGCTCCTCATGGGACGGACGTTTTAATGCAAGTTACGTAATAAAGTAATTTTCCTTGCTGCAAATAACCTGTATTCAAACCCATCTTTACAAAAAGGGCACAAAAAAGTTACAGATAAAAGACTTCTGCTGACGAATGGAATCTGGTGTAGGCACAGAGAAGCAGACCAAAGGGAGATTGCTTTGCCACGTGCCCTGCAGTGCCACTGTCAGCTCCAATGGCAGCTCTCTGCCCAGAGATGTCAGACTCCCTCTGCGACCAAAGTCCCTTTCTCCTCTCTCCCATACTCAACCAGTCTTGCCAAGCTGGTAGAAAACTGTGAAACAGGAAATGAGACGAGTTAAATTCATTTCAGGCAAGAGACAGCATATCCAACAAAGGCTGCCAAGCTCATGGTCCACTGGCTAGTGAATAGGGGTTATTTATTGTCTGGTCTGCAGCATCTTGGGATAGACCTGTCCCCTCAGTTTCACACCATACAGCTTCTCCAAAACAGGGTCTTTGCCTAGGCTCCTTGGAGGGTGCATTCTCCTGGGCAGGCTCCCCATCTGGGGCACGTACAGTGGGCACAGGAACCTGGGAGGCTGGTTAGGTACACATGGGGTGAGGGATTCCTGGGTTAAAGAGCCAGCATTTTAGCCCCAACCTGGGATGCGCAGCCAGAAACAACATTCTGCATTGGTAGCTTGGTGAGGAGGTATGTCCAACACAGGGCAATTTCTTTTGGCAGAACCACAAAGTCTTTTCTGCGTCTGCTCTGTATTAAAGGCTATGTACCCGCCACACAGTAACAGCTGAATTACCGAACCCCAAGGGCTGCTGGAAGAGCAAACACTGTTCAGAAAGCGCCACGCTGTGCAGGTGCCAGGCAATGCTGCTTGTTGGGACTGAAGGGTTGTTTTGTGCAAAATGGATTGTTGGGTTCCACTACTCCAGTGGGAGAAGCAGGCTCGGACTCTGGAGCTTCTGGGTTTAGTTTGAGTTCAGAGACATGCCTGTTCCTGGCTCCTCATTACCAAAGTTCAGAAAACTTTTTTTTTCCAGGGCTATAACATGACAGAGACTGGGACAGTCTCTGATCAAGGGTCTCTGCTATCTCCAGGTGACAATTACAGATGGTCAGACATTGTTCATTTGATTTTCCACTTTTCCTCTGGAAGATGCTAACTTTGAGCTCCAACCCCACTGATATTTTCCACTTTTCATCACAAAATGCCAAGTTTACAAGCAGAATGAAATTTCCTCATTTTGTGAAAAAATCAGCTTTTCAGTGCAAAATATTTAGCTGAAAAAAATGTCATGCAGTGCAGCCTGGTGTCCTCTGCTGTGTGGTCCTTTGAGCTTTTATCAAACAGCAGAGAGCTCGATGAGGGACATGACTGATGCTCTCTCTCCCCTGTTCTCTGCACCAATGAGGGGTTAGATTGTCCATTCACACAGGAAATAAGCACAGTGGTTCTTCCCCCAGCTGCAGCATGTACAAGGTCTCTGCCTCCTGCTCATCCACTTATTTCCACAGTTGCAGGAACATAATTGTCTTTATGCCTCTGTTCTGCAGCCATATTCACCTGGAATTGCCCAATTTGTTGCGAAGGTGGCAGATAGAAGACAGCAGAAGTGAAAGCAGAAAAAAAAAAAAAAAAAAAAACAGACAAATATCCCTAAAATGCAGCCCTGCCCATACATCTCCATCCTGCTGCTGAACAGTCACAGTTGTTGCACGTGCGCTCTGGTATCCCCAAAGCACCATTAGTCGAGCTCCCAGCCTCATCAGTTACTGCAGCCCTCCCGTGATTAGTGTCTGCGTGTCAGATGCTAATCAGTTGTCAGCAGTTATGCACAGCAGGAGAGAGAGAAAGATAGGTGCATGCTGCTGAGCTTATTAAATTCTTAGATCACAGCTGATTAACTTCGCGTGGGGGTCTTCATTCGGATATAGTGAATAATTTACATGAGATTGAAAGGAGAGAATGAAGACCCGGACTGCTCATAATTTTTTCAAAGAACCAGCTCTGGGGTTCCTTAGTTCATTGCTGCTCCTGCATGTTCAGCAGCTGACCAGAGGAAAGCCACCTGGGTGCTTTTGCCATTCCTCACTTTCTCCATCCACCCACCCACTTACCTCAGCCTTCCCAAGGAGGCCAGCAGCCCTGCTCTCGTAACAGGGAGGCAGCTGAAGGGACCCCTCCAGGCTGAGCCCAGCCCAGGAGAGGCTCTAAAAACGTCTTGGAGAGCTCTGCAAAAACAGGCGCTGCCTTGCTCTTCTGTAGCATTTTGACAAGGAACTGCATAACAGGGATCACATGGATTCAGAGGAATGAGCCTGCTGGCACAACCAAGGACAAACACGTCCTATTTACCTGGCTCTGTCCTCTTTTCCCAGGCAGCTGCTTCACAGGTTTGGGCTGTATTTTCCTGGCCTTCTGCTCCATTGCCCTTCTACCCAGATTTATTAGGAAATTTGCACGGCAGATGTTGCAGGGATCTGGCTCCACCAGATCCAGCTGATAACTTGGTAACGCTGGTTTTCTACCAGTCCCATTTTGTTCGGTTTAACAAAATGGTCTGCTATGGGGAAGTGTTACAAGCTGTAGGAAAGCAAGGAGAGTCACCTTGCCTGACTTGATCTGAGAGACACAAGCACTGCAGGTATTTGCGGTCAGCCAGTCTAATCTCAGAGTCAATGGAGGGAGACAAGACAGAAAAATTGCTTAATTCAGACATTTTGGTATGAAGTAAAACTTGCCATAAAAGTGCCCATTTCCCTCTGCTGCCCATGAAAAGAGAGGCTGAAAGGCTTAATCATTCCCTTTCCTCTCTCCTACAAGAAAACTCGTGTTCTTTTTTTCTTTTTTTTTTTTTTTTTCAGCCCAAACTCTGAGGTAGGAAGGACTGAGTCCATCCAGGATTGTGCACACAGGAGAAATCCTCTCACCCCATCTTACCAGGAAAGTGACCCCACATAAAGGCTATTGGTTCATCCCAAAGGCTTTCTCCATCACTTCAGAGATGTTAAAATGCTTCCAGAGCTGGAAATCCAGCGTTACCAGTCAGGACATGTATTACAAGGAGCTGCAGATACAGATCCTGGCTTTAACAGATTTTTAATCAGCTCCTCGTGATAGTGGGAAGGCAGGTATCAATCCCAGGGCAGAGCCCAGCACCCAGAAACCTGCAGGAGACAACCACTGGACCCCTGCACTTTGGGGACACGGTACAACTCTGACTGAGACAGCACCAGGGATCTAGGAGGTGCAGCTTCTTAGTTCCTACTAACAGAGTGATGTAAAAGTCTTGGCAATGAAAAAGAAAAAGAAAAAGAAAAAGAAAAAGAAAAAGAAAAAGAAAAAGAAAAAGAAAAAGAAAAAGAAAAAGAAAAAGAAAAAGAAAAAGAAAAAGAAAAAGAAAAAGAAAAAGAAAAAGAAAAAGAAAAAGAAAAAGAAAAAGAAAAAGAAAAAAAAAGAAAAAGAAAAAGAAAAAGAAAAAGAAAAAGAAAAAGAAAAAGAAAAAGAAAAAGAAAAAGAAAAAGAAAAAGAAAAAGAAAAAGAAAAAGAAAAAGAAAAAGAAAAAGAAAAAAAGAAAAAAGAGAAAAAGAAAAAGAAAAAAAAAGAAAAAGAAAAAAAGAAAAAGAAACGTGGGCTGAAGTGATCTGTCTCATTTGGTGTCTGAACCCTCTCCTACGGAGTTCAACCCTGTAACCTCAATGCACTCGGTGCTGTTTGGCTCCCATTTCTCTCTGGCTCACACTGGGGAAGGATGGGATGTATCTGAAGTATCTCAGTGAGAGGTGGTGTCTGCCAGCTCAGTGTAGATCAGTTCCCATCAACTTTGCCTGCAGATGAAACAGCCTGCCAGCATGACAGGAGATGCTCCAACTGGAGATTCTGCTGATTAAACAAAAAAATCTCATTCAAACACAAACACCAAGGAGAGTGCCTCTCAGCAAGGACCTGCAGATCCGTTCCGTCTCTTGCTGCAGTGTATAAAGGGAAGAGGAGGAAGGCAAAGCTGAGCATGCTCCCCTTGGAGATGTCGGTGTTCCATGACATGCCTGGCAGTGCACATGAGGGATTGCTGATGTGGGTAAACCAGTGCCTCGAAAGGAATGTGGTGGATTAGGAAGCCTAAAGGACAAGGAGAAACTGCAGAGGCAGTGCTGCATGGGTATGCAGTGCTTTAGGTATTACAGATTGTAGACACAGTCCTGTGACACTCTGGTTCCCAGTTTGCCCTGGCATTCACAGCTACTTGTCCCTGAATCTCCAGGTGCCTTAAACTCTTACCAGGCAGGTTTCCTGCATCTGCTTTCCTTTTGTCTCTTCGGAAATGAGCTGTAGAGGAACACAGACACGTGCAGTTCTCTTGCTAACCCTAGATGGTGCAATTTAGTTAGAAAGCCTCAAAAGAAGAAGAAACACTGCTTACTAAAATTAAAAAAGGTTTCTTTACAAGTCAGGAAGGACACGTGAGGAGGTGACAGCAAAAACATAGTGGATAAGCAACACCAGGTCCAAGAAGTCATGGTAAGATCAGCAGATTTGGCAGCATGTTCAACTCGATTGCCTTACTGTGCTTGCTCTCCCTCCTGGGTCAGCATTGGATGCTGACAGTGGCATTTGGGGAGCTGGTAGCAATGTACAGCAGCTGAGGATCTGACCCTCAGTCTAGGAAACAGTCTGTACAGCTCAGCTTTTCCCCCTGATTTGCTATGGGATGGAAATCCCTGTGCTGGCCAAGGACTAAACTTAAGGATTGAAAAGGCCTTCATGCTCCAAAAGGTATTGCTCATTAGGAGTTTATCTTGTGCCAGGAGGAATTCTTAAATAAATAAATAAAAATACCCAGAGTTAAGGCACACTCTAAGCATAGCAAAGAAAAAGAAGAACATGAGCATTATAAGAAGCCGAAATTACCTGTCCAAGAAGCTTTTCATCCTCCTCAGAGTGTCTCTAAAGCCCTAGCTCTGAGACCTCTTGTGTGTTTATTGTGCTTATTTTCTGACTACAAACCACAGAGAGATACAGACAAAATGAATTAATTCCCCTTCCCAGTGGAAACAGAGCTGGGAAATCAAACTCTTCCTCTAGCTCAGCTTCTTTGGATTCCTTGGGGAATATGTTTGCAGCATGTCAGCAGGGAACTGGTGCTATTGCCATCACCTGTCTGGTAACTCAGATGACCATTGCATCTTGATTCTAACATCATTTAAATAGCTAAATGTCAATTAAAAACCTTAACTGCTTCTCTAAATCCTGTCTTGGGAGAACTGCATGCTTATTTTCCACCTTTATCCATGACCGCCACCCCCCAAAAAGCCACAGTGAGAGGTCTGGTGACTACTGCCCAGTCCCTCCTAGCAAGCACCAAACCCTGCACCCGTGTCAGCTACAAACAGGACTTGACTTTGTCAAAGAACTTTGAAAAGACTTTGCAGAATCCCTGGTGCTCTCTTCCCAAGAGTTTGCAAGGACTGACCGAGGTCTGGAGTAAGGAGGTTTGGCTTCAACACTGAACCAAACTTTCAACCCAATTCTAAGGATAGGGCAGCACCAGCATACGATGCTCGGGGAGGCTGTGGAATCAATACCGCTAGAGTTTAACGATATAGCCATGTTTTGGGTAGAGATAATACACATTTAGAGAAGAATAGATTAAATGACCTTAAGACCTCTTCCATCTTCTTTCAAATATTAAATGAATGAAAACAACCACCTTACTGTCTGAATTTAACTCATGGGTATAAACCTACTTTGGACGTACCACAGAAAGAATCTGATGGAAGATTTGGAAAATGTCACCATTTCTAGGTCTTCCTAAAATACGGATACCCCAGCAACTCACAGCTTCATGACAGACACCAGCATGGCTTGGCGAGGATCTGTGACCATAAGCAGTAGATTTCACCCTAACCAAAGCCACCGGCTGCTAACAAGATGCAGAAAGGGGGTATGAACTGCCAGCACAGAGAACGCATGCTCCTTTTTCTCCAACAGATTCTGGCTTAGCACAGCTCCAGTGTACAGTACAGGATAACCATACGAACAGTGGGCAGGCTCTCAGATACAAAAGCACTTAATGCTTCTAATAATTTACCATTACAAATAATGTAATAATAATAAATAAATAGTTAATTACCCAGAGCTTTTTAAAATCACTTTTCTTAAGATGAGATATGACATTTTATACAGACAGGAATACATCATTTTAAATGCTTATTAAAAGCCCATTTCAAGCTAGTTGTAAAATGGAGTGCATAATATTAATGTATTTCTATAAACATTTTGCCTTTTTTCACTCATTCATACGCTCAAATTACTGTCTTATCCAAGTCACTAAAATTAATATCAAAATAAAGCACAACTCTGCATTATTATTAGCATAATTGCTCCACTATACAAAAAACAGACCCTCTTAGTATGAATGGCTGTTTCAAAAATAAATGGAAACAAGTAACAAAAGCAGTCTCCAGTAGAGAGAGCAATGTATGTTTACAACTGCTGACAGCCTGCACTAAACTAAACTGGAAGCCAGCTGCCTGTCTCTGCAGAAAGACATTAAGGGCAAAACCAATTTGCCATTCTAATGATGAGAAAATTTGTCAAGTAATCCAGTTCAGTGCATCACTACTCCTAGCATTAGAAAGATTTCACTAGTGTCTCAGCTGAATCTTGCTGCAATTTCATTTCATTACTGTTTATCTTATGTACCAGGAGCCTGGAAAAGAGACTTTTTCATAGAAGACCACATGAAGACTATAAAAATATTTTTAGACTGGTTAGGCCAGAATATATACCTAAAATAATATATAAGGAACGTAAAACAAGGAAGGTGATTTATGCAAGAAGCTGTTTGAAGCTGAACTTTTGACACAGAACAGTTTGATCTCCATTAACTGCAGGACACACAATTAGGTGGCTTGAAGGCAGTAAAGCTGGTGCCCAGTACGGTACTGAAGTTGATATATTACTTGCTAACCTGGCATTTCTGCAGCTGTAATCAGCAGTCAGATCGCATTAGTCTCTGCCCCGAGATGCTGTTCCTCTGATGGACAGTTTCTCTTGATCCGGGGTCTCTCTCAGAGGTGAAGGAAGACTCTTGCCTCCTTGTAACTCATCCCACAGTGCTTGGTTTGGGTACAGCCCCAGCACCTGCCCCAGCTCTTGCCACTGCTTACAGACATGGGGAGTTCACCCTCTTCCTTGCCATTGGGCTCACTTACAACTGCTGGGCCACGGGTATGCACATTATCCCCATTGCAGTATTCCTCATTGCTGTGTTCTTGTTTAAGATTTCTAGCATTTTTTTTCAGCTCGTACCTCTGAAATGGGTATTTATTTTGGGGTTCCTTGAACTCCTCTCAATTTGGAAATGCATCTTTGGTGGTGGGGAGAACCCCTCTGAATCAGTTTTTCACATACCTGAAGGGCTGCCATATGTCCCTCCTGAGCTTTTCTAATCACGAAGTAACCATAATCCTTTCCATCCTCCCTTCTCAGCTGAAGTTTCCAGATAGCTGATCATTCCCCCTGCTCACTTTGAATTCGGCCCCAGCCGGTCCACGCTGTTCCAGATGAGCCCAGCGAAGAGTAGGTTCCCTTGTGCTCCACCTGTTTCCCTTGTGCTCCACCGTAACCATGAGACCCATTTCCCAAATATTGGCTCTAAACTCAGCTACTCACCCTTCCTCTGTATTTGTGCACCTGATGAGTGCTGGCTATTTTGCTTAGCAGTAGGTTGCTGTAAATTTGTATTCTGATGAAAACATTCCCCAGCAAACTATTTGTCGAGATCACACACAGTGCTCCTCCCAGCATTCTGAAAACATAATAAATGCATCTGCTATGGCATGGTTCAAATGGTTAATGGAAGTACTGAGCAGAACTGGACACAGGACAATTCCTAATGAAACCTGACTCATTTAATTCTTCCAGCCTCCTCCGGACCACCCTACTACAGCTTTATGTAGGCAAGATCTCTACAACATGCTTATGAAAATGTCATATTTCTTGCACTTAAGTACATTGCCTCCCATGCCATATGCTTTTCTATTATTTAAAAGGCCTTTCTCTGTTTTTGAAGTAAATTCAATTTATTTGACATGATTTATGCTTTACTAATCCAGGTTGGCTGCAACTCATCTCCTTGCTATCTTTCATACACTCAACAAACGGGGCTATTTATTCAGTATTTTCCAGATATTGAGGTCAAGTTGAAATGCATGTCTCCTCTTTGAAAACAAAAGTCTTTTAAAAGAAAGGTACCTTAGGTTCAGCTAACTTCTCCCCACAGCTCATTTCTGCTCCCTTTTCCCCACTGAACTTTGTGCTCCAGCCCTTCACACAATGCAGTTTACCCCTGTAAACTGGGTCAATGGACAGAGTTTGGCTTCAATAAAAAGCTGTCAGAATTTCAGTGCTAACCAGTGTATTAGGACAGCTGAACAAAGAAAGAACCTCAGTGAAGTACAGATACAGAGCCAGGCTGGGGGGCTCTTAACCTGGGTTTGTCCAGGCAGCAAAAGTCAAGCCGTATGGGTCCTTTTGAGATCTCTGGCTTGTTTTCATCCCCCAGAAATTAAGTCTCTCCTCCTCAGACTGTGATGAATTCCATTAGGAGCAGTTGGTTTGACCTAAATTGTTACTGCTCTGATCTCTCCTTGGTGTGGGCTTTGCTGCAGCATGAGTGACACCAACCCCTTTCACACAGACTGCATTTTAGTGAGGGCCTCCGACATTTGGGGGTTCATCTGGGGAAGGTTTTTCATCTTTGTTAGGCAGCAGAACAGCACTTGCCATGGTCTCTCATAGTATTCACTGTACAATTTGATTTAACCTGGGATTTCTCTCACCTCCTGTATCTCATTTAATGCCACCTCTTTTGACTGCGGCCCTCCACACATTGACTACCCTCAGCATCCAGCTTTTCTGATCTAACCTACTTTCCATTTTCTGCACACACAATGAGGAAATAAAAAATCAATAGAAAGCTTATATTTGTCAAGCTGACTCTAATTGAATTTTCTATTCTTCTAAATTGAGACGATTTGTGCTCACAGTCCTACTATAAAATTTAAAATTCCTCCTCCTCTCTTTAGTTTCTTTCCCTTTCTATCTGCCTTCTGTAAGATCTCATCTACCGGTTCCACATTATTGAAAGCTGTCACCATTCTGCTGTTACTACTTCTTCCCATTACAAGAAACGTGGTCATTCTCACCCCAAGCTCTCCTCTGTCTTCACCATCACCAGTTCCTTCATCTGTCAGTGAGAATCCAGCTTTCTCTTGGGTTGCTCCTGCCTCTCTGTCCCTGAAAGCATTTTCACTGCTATGTTCCAGGAACCTGGTCTTGCAGCAGTTTTCTGCTCTCTTTCTTTCCTGTTTATGTAGCTAAAATCTCGTTTCTGTCCTCCTTATCCATCCTCTCTTTCCATTAGGGGAAGGTAAGAGAGGGAATCAGAAGGCAAGAATGGCCTGTGTGGCCCTTAGGGCAGTGACATTAATCAAGTATTTCTGCACACCAGATCGAGGACTGGAGGTTGCTGCCGCTCTCCATGAGCAATGTGCGATCAGCCTGCCGCAGTGCCATGCTTTATTGGTATGGTTCACAGAAAGGTGAGAGCACATTCATTTTTCAAGCTAACCCAAATATTTCAAATAAGTGCTGCTTCCATTCTCTATTCAATGCTTTTCTTTTGTGGTTTAAGTAAACACTTCCAAAAAAGAAAAGTAGCAGCAACAACAAGAAAACCAGGAAAAAAAATCAGAAACCAAACGATCAGATAAGACAAATACAACTGGATCAGACATAAGGGTCCCAAATTACAATCAGGGGAGTGAAGAGAACAATGACCAGCTCTGGGTTCTTCCCCATGGCACATGGGTTCTGTGCATGCTGCCCAAGGGCTCTTCTGCAGCACCCAAATGACTGCAGTGAACGGGGCCAAGCTACAGGAGCTACCAGCACAGTCCTGGAAGCTCTTTTCCACGTGGGGAGCCATGCTCAGGTGTCTTGTCTGCAAACTGAATCCCCCCCTTGCCCAACCTTTGCCTTTCCCTACCTGAGAATCTCTTATGGGACTGGCAGGTAACCATGAGGATGGCTGGGGAAGCACTGACAAGTCACAAAATGACATTTCTGTTCACAAATAGTCTTCAGGTTTTTGTACATGCAGTACCTGTTATCTTCCAGCTATGAGTTTAAACATGCTATAGCATATTGCACTCCAATATATCAACGTAATCTATAATCTAATCTTTTAATTAAACTACCCAGGAAGAAGCTCTTAATGGGGTTGTTTCATCCCAGGCAAAAGATTTATTCCCATTTTTGACTCTTACATCAGGATTAGTTAAAAACTTATCCAGTTCCAGTCCTATTTTGGAACTTAAAACACGCATAAAGTCAGAACTGAAATATATGCTTCTTGTGCTCTTATCTGAAGGAAAATGGATAAGGAAGACATTGAAATGCTTATGTATAAGAAAATTACATTTCTCAGAAATGAGGTGTTGGAAAGATGCATGATTTATGTCAACTTTTTAACTGGAAATTTATTTTTTTTAGGTTATCAAGTCTGCCTTTTCAACACTTTGGGTCAAATATTTCCTATCAGATTTTTCTTATTTTCAGAAGAAGCATACACTTGAGTCCTTTGGATGATTTTGTTTACATTCCTTAGGAAATTCTGACCTTTAGGATAATTTGACTGCAGTTTTTTACTTGAAATTAAGATTTAGAAGTTTCACATAATGAACTTTCCGAAACAGGCAAACGTCAGTATATTCCTTGATAAAGTGAAGTGTTTTCATTTTGGTGAAATAACATATTATTAAAACTGATAGCTTGAGTTTCCCAGACAGTAAACTTATGATCAAAACATGCCAAGTCAGTCATATCTATATTTCCAGGCTCTGAAAAAACACTGTAATGCAGCCTGTTGTGTCATAAAATATATTCGATGTTTGTGATTTGCAAGGTCTTATAAAGCCAATAAAATTTTTCATGCTATAGGATGAAGTCATAAAGCTATTTTAATTTACTTCCTAAGCAAAAGGATAAACCTGAAGAGGGAAATACCCATATTGAAGGATATTTTTGTATTGGTGTGAATCATTCCCAGGCAAATTAGCATTGTTTTATATGTATTCTCACAGACAAGGAAAGGTCAAAGCAGCCATACAATAAGTCTTCTTCCTTAAGTAACAGGGAGGGAGGGAATGTTGTCCTACAGAAGCGCTCTTATTATCTATTTCCATGCAGCAGCATTCAGACAACCTCCAGGTATAACTTGTAAGAAATGGTCCAGCAATTCGTGCCACTAAGGGGTTTTGAAGGGTTAACATTGAGGCCTGGGTTTAGGCGAGAAGAGAACAAAGGGATTTCTTCGGAGAAAAACTGCTGACTTTGCACGAATGTGCAGTAACTTCTGACAGCCGGCCAAGAGACCACTAGATAAGGAGGAAGAATATGAGCCTCCCTGTCCGAGCGGCCCCCGAGAAACTAACAGAGACTGATAAGCAGGCGCACCTGGGAGGACTTCGGATTCGGGAAACCAATTATAATAACCCTGCCTCTTCTAGAAGTAGTAATGAATATGTATTAGCCTAGGAGCATAAAAACCAACTGCCTTACGTAACAGGTGTGCGTCCCGGTGGAGCAGAGACTCCCGGCGCACCCAGCGCTGTTTGCTTGCCTCTATTCGTTTAATAAATTGTAAACTCTGATTGTAATCCTATTTGGGACTCAGTCATTTATAACAATTGGGGGCTCGTCCGGGATGGTCTTGGTTCCTGAATTCTGACTTGATCTAGGAGGGGCGCCCCCACCATTTGGTGGCTCCTGTTCGAGTCAGGTCAGGGCTAATGCCATCCTGAACCTGAATAAGGGCAAGCAAAGATTTAGATTTTTTTATGAGCTCCCTTTGCCGGCTGCAGCACTATATTTTGCCCGTAATTCTGCGCGCGAAGATCCGAACGAAGACGACGGAGTCGTAAGTATTTAAGGCGTATACCGTTCGGTTGGGTGGGATTCGGTTGCCTGTGTGTGTGAGAGTGTGACTGAGACGGAACGTAGTTCCGAAGCGATTGTGGAGGTCTTCTAACCGCGGTTCCAATCTCCCGCGAGGGACTTGGCCGGTGAAGGACCGAAGCGATTCCTATAGGATTCGTGGGTGGGTGATAGGTCCTAAACCCCCTGCAAGACACTCTCACTAAGGCAACCAAGGGCTGTAGGAATTGCCACAGTAAAATTCCTAGATGGGTCAGACAAAATTGAAGACCCGGGACCAGAGAAAAGGGAGCAAATTACCAGACATACCACCAGAAAGTCCATTAGGGATAATGATTAGAAATTGGAACGATAGGGGCCCCAGAAAAGGAAAAAAGTAAATTAAAAATGGTTCAGTATTGTATGACAGAATGGCCGAAGGAGCCTTTAAGACCACATGTCTTTTGGCCCGTTTTCGGATCCTTTGAAGACTGGGTTTGCCAGGCCTTAAATATACATGTTAATTCAAAGGAACCTTTTAGCCAGGAGGAAAGTGATTATGCAGGATTATGGATCAGGATCTCACGTCCTTTTCCAGCCTCAATATTTACACTAAAAGCAGACGAGAAGTTTGACGAAGAAGAGAACAAAAAAATAAAAAATAAAAAAAAAAGGAAAAAGAAAAAGATGATGAATGGGAGTCATTGGATAACCTACCACCTCTATATCCTAACAATCCACCCCCGGTGGTGCATCTTGTAATCCTGTTTTGTTCTTAAATGTTTTGACTGTGTCAAGGAGGAAGGTGGGAGCATTATCTAAGTAACAGTTTAGAAGTTTGGGTATATTCGCGGTGGTGTTCGGTCAGTTTCCCAAGTATCGGGGGAGCGGGGCTGACTGATTATCAAAGTGGTAGAACGGAGAGTCACTTCTTTGGTGGTTCGGGCCTGAGCCCTGGGAATTTGGTAAGAAGGGGGAGAGCGAATTTATTTAGGCCTCAGTACCTTTTTAAACCCCCATCTTGACGGATACACAGGAGTGATTCCTTGTTTTGTGTAGGCTTACTAACAAAGTGCATGAGAAAAATTAGCATTTGGCTTGAAATTCGGTCTTATTGAAATGTAAATTTTGTGGAAAAGGTGTTATTGTTTGTCTAGAAGACAGAAGGCTGAGTGCTTCAGGTGTTTTTCCGAAGTCCTGCGGATTTATGATTGGAATGGGGCTCATTAATAATCTGAAATAGTAAAGTTTGTATGTGGAAAGAAGAGTTTAATCCCAGAGAATTGGGACATTTGGGAAGAAGATTAGGAAAAGATAGTAAAAACCTGCAATAAAAAGGTTTGCGTGGAAATTGAAACAAGGGACAGTAACTAATATAAATAAATAAAAGGGAATGGGAAATCAAGGAAAAGGGGAAAATCCAAAAAAAAAAAGACGTCCTAAAAAAGAAAAAGCCTCCTTGGGTGCATATTGGCACATTGGAAGGATATTGTTAGAAATGGGGGCACAGAAAGCAAGAGGACTTTCACTAAGTATTGCAATCAATGGTGGCCACTATATAAACTAAATGGCCACTTTATGGATCAATCGACTATAACAGTGTCTTGCAATTAATGTTTTTGAGGAGAGAAGGAAAATAGGATGAAATGTTGTATAGTGATATGTTGTTTCAGCATGTTGGAGGGAAAAGGTTTGGAATTAAGTTGGCCCCTGACTGAGCCTTTGGTGTTGGCATTAGAAAAGTACGGGCTGGAGAAAGATAAAGGAAGTGTTAAAAGGGTTGTTGAAGGTGTTAAAGGTTGTGTGGCATGTAGTATTTAACAGAGCTGTTTGAAGTTGAATGAGCAGGGAAAGAGGATGTAGGAATGTTAATAGTTCCGTCTCAACCCGAGGCTGAGATCTCTAAATCGCGGGTGTGAGCCCTCTGGGGCAGGGGGACCGTGATGGGTCCGAGAGAGTTGTCGTGGAAACAGAAAAGCAGCTAACTCTTGAAACAACCTGAGTTCCTGTGTGAGCTCAGATTGCCAATGGGACCGCTCAGGGAACTTTCAACGATTGCATTCCCCTGACCGACCCCCTCACTGAGACCCTAATCACCCCGGAAATTATGTAAATACCAAAATCTGGTTAAATTGGCTATTGGGAATTGAGAATCTGTTCCAACAAGGTCCAAAAGAAACCCCTATGGAATTTATGGAATTTTTGAATTTCTGGACCAACTTTGAAATGCAATGAAAAAAAAAAAAATGGACCTGGCTTAAAAAAAAAAAAAAAAAAAAAAAGAGAGAGAGGCAACTGGCTAGCCTCTTTCCAGGGCAATCAGCCCCTGATATCAGAAAGAAATTGTCTTAGGCTGCAGGACAAACTTACAACAGTCAGGAATGATGGGGACCTGGGGCATCTACCCTAGCAGGTCCACTAGTTGAAATAAAGCTAGGAAACGAAGACAGAGGCTTGAATTTTTTGTTGGTTATGGGAGCTTCTTTCTCTGTGTTAATTAGGCTGTAAATGTAATAGGAGCAACATATTCAGTTAAATAGTTTAAAAGGACGATTAGGAACTAAGACAACTACAATAATTGGAGCCACAGGGAAAGAGGAGGAATGGTCATTCTTACAACCGTTTTTTCTTCTTTCTTTTTTCTTCTTTCATTCTTACAACCGTTTTACAACCGATTTGCGTTTTGGGGGTAAGGAACTAACCCATGAATTTTAGTATGTACCAGAATGCCCGATGCCACTCTTGGGACGGGATCTATTAGCCAAATTAGATGCAACAATAACCTTTGAGGATGGAGAATTAATAATGAAGGTACCTGAGTCCAAAGTAGGCCAAATCCTAATGATCAAAGATAAACCCTTTGTTAATATTCCAAGAGAAGTAGAAAATGCAGTTATAGCAACAGTACGGGAAACAGATGTACCAGGGAAGTCGAAACTGGCACAACTGGTAAAGGTGGAATTAAAGGAAGGAGCCAAACCTGTTTGAATCAAACAATATCCACTTAAGATAGAAGCTAGGCACGGGAATGGTGAAAATTATTGACAAATTTCTCAAATATCAGATTCTGGAAGAATGTAAATCGGAATACAATACTCCAATTTTTCCAGTAAAGAAGCCGAATGGCGAGTATAGATCTGTACAAGATCTTAGAGCAAAAAATGAAATAACAAAGGATATTCACCCAGTAGTAGCTAATCCTTAAACATTGTTAACATCTGTGAAAGAGAAATATAAATGGTTTACCGTGATAGATTTAAAGGATGCCTTCTTTTGCATACCTCTTGATAAAGATAGTAGAAAATTATTTGCCTTCAAATGGGAAAACGTATTGAAGTTTTTGGACCACATATGGTAACAACCGTTTTGGAACAAAGGGGGGGGGGCACTGGTTATCACCCAGCCGGATGATGAAATATCAGGCAATCCTAACTGAACAAGATGACATAACCTTGAAAACGACTAACCTGTTATATCCAGCAGTATTTCTAGGAACCGTTCCAGAAGAAGGACCGTTGGAACACAATTGTGTGGAAATAATCGAACATACGCCAGCCACAAAGATTTGAAGGATGTACCCCTTGAAAGGTATTCAGTGGGAATACCACACTCCGTGGCACCCACAAAGCTTAGGGAAAGTAGAAAGGATGAATCAAACAATAAAACAACAATTGGCTAAGTTAATGATCGAGACACAGCTGCCCTGGACGAAATGCTTACCATTGGCACTTTTAAACATAAGAACTAAACCACACAGTGAGACTGGATTATCATCATATGAAATGTTATATGGTATGCCTTATTCTCAAGGGATGCCCCTAGGGAACAATGTAGTTGAGGATCATAGTATCCAGAAATACATAATTACCATTGGAAGGAGATTACAGGAGATAAGAGAAATTGGGATGATGACTCAGACACCACCTTTAGGATTTGCTATTCATAAAATACAACCAGGAGACAAGGTCTTAATAAAAACCTGGAGAGAAGAATCATTGAACCCCCGATGGGAGGGACTGTACCTTGTTTTACTTACTACTGAAACAGCTGTGAGAACAGCAGAAAGGGGTTGGACCCACGCATCCAGAATAAAAGGACCAATAACTACCGAAGCCTGGAGGGTTGAGTCCACTCCTGGGGAACTGAAACTGAGACTAAAGAGGAACTGATATCCCAGCAATGAGGTTCTGCATGAATTAAGGGCACTGGATAAAGAGGACAAGGCTGAAGGGAGGAAAGGGAGAAGGCAAGACCGGGGTAGGACCCTCCACTGCGGCGTGTATGGTCTACCGAGGGAAGCAACCCCTATGGGTATTGACCGCCGAGTGAGGGTGCCTCGACCGGACTTCTCCCACACCAAGATCAGTTTGTCCTGAGAAAAATAACATGAGAACCTTTTAAACCCATAATAAAATTGTGATTAGTTTTTCCAGGAGCTGGATCACCCTGAAGGGTTGAATGGTAACACAAGCTCTGAAAGCGGGCCCAACCCCATGATTGAAGGCGCTTCCCACACTCTCAAGATTGGACGGCGAAAAAGGCTTATAATATGACAGGTCGCCAAAGAGAACTGAATTGTGACTGTAAGTGGAAACCCAACGTGGGAGCTTGGAAGCGTGCATATACGAGTACAAACGGGGCAGACATTGTAACAGGACCACTCGGTAACAAGGACACTGTGTATTATCACGCCCCAAAGGGTAAAGATGGATGGGATGGTCATTTTCCAAACGGGACGTGGGCCCTAAAGGGACATTATTGGGTGTGTGGCAAACATGCTTACAAGAGGCTACCCGGAAACTGGTCGGGAATATGCTATGTGGGGTACATAAGACCCTTGTTCTTTTTATTGTCACAAACACAAGGAAATCATTTAGGAATAAGATTATATGATGACCTGAACAGAGTAAAACAATCTATTGATACTTCCTTAGCCGGGGATAGTGCCCAAAAATGGGGAAAGGATGAATGGCCTCCTGAAAGAATCATACAGCATTATGGGCCAGCTACCTGGAACCCGAATGAGTTGGTATCAGGAGCCCGAGAACCTATTTATAATTTGAACCGAATAATTAGGTCGCAAGCTATCCTTGAAGTTGTAACCAATCAAACAGTGACGACCTTGGATCTTCTGGCTGATCAGTCCACTCAGATGAGGAATGCTATCTTTCAACGTAGAATGGTCATAGACTATTTACTAGCAGAAGAAGGGGGAGTGTGTGGAAAACGGAACGATTCTAATTGTTGTTTACAAATTGATGATAATGGAAAAGTGGTTAAGCAGATAACAAAGGAAATTAGGAAGCTAGCCCACGTCCCAGTACGAACTTGGAAGGGTATGGATTGGGATTTCTTTTCATGGTTGCCTGGTGAACCATGGGTTAAAAGGATGCTGTTTTTATTTTTATGTGGTATAGTGACATTATTGTTTATACCTTGTATGATACCTTGCTTTACGTTGTTGATACGGCGAGTAATAAATAGCACCCAATTTGTGATGACTTCAGTGGAGAGAAAAGGTGACGTGTCGATAATGATGCTTAAGAAGTGGACACCCCGAGAACTGACTGATGAAATCCAATTGTTACTGACAAAGGTTGAAGGAGAGACACGAATTGATGATTAAAAAAAAAAAAAAGGGAGGAATTGTAAGAAATGGTCCAGCAATTCGTGCCACTAAGGGGTTTTGAAGGGTTAACATTGAGGCCTGGGTTTAGGCGAGAAGAGAACAAAGGGATTTCTTCGGAGAAAAACTGCTGACTTTGCACGAATGTGCAGTAACTTCTGACAGCCGGCCAAGAGACCACTAGATAAGGAGGAAGAATATGAGCCTCCCTGTCCGAGCGGCCCCCGAGAAACTAACAGAGACTGATAAGCAGGCGCACCTGGGAGGACTTCGGATTCGGGAAACCAATTATAATAACCCTGCCTCTTCTAGAAGTAGTAATGAATATGTATTAGCCTAGGAGCATAAAAACCAACTGCCTTACGTAACAGGTGTGCGTCCCGGTGGAGCAGAGACTCCCGGCGCACCCAGCGCTGTTTGCTTGCCTCTATTCGTTTAATAAATTGTAAACTCTGATTGTAATCCTATTTGGGACTCAGTCATTTATAACAACTGGAGCAGCCAGGGGGCAAAAAAAGGGACAGGTAAAGATGATGTTCTTCAAGAGACAAAGTGCGACTAGGTGAGTTCCTTCAAGGCATCCTTCACTGAAAGGGATGAGAGGAATTCTTGGCGAGGACCTGGGAGAGGCTGCAGGTAGGTTATACCCAAAGTTCATCCTACTTATATTTCCTCTGCAACTTAATAACGGAGAATACAATCCTTAATTCTGCTAGAACAGACTTATTGTTTAATTTTCTTTTCAAATAGACTCCAAACCCCGGTGTACTTGGTCTGCAGGAGTGACAAACTGCTTTACTTGCAAGCACTTGGCTTAGGATATACTTGTCACTGAATTTCAAATCTCAAGTCTTGGGAGGAAATTTCCCAATCAACAGCCAGTAGTGAGGTAACCAACAGCTCTATTTAAGTGCATGTTATCAGAGAAACATTTGTTTGTGGTGGTTTTACCTTGCTAAGGCAGCTGAACTCCACCACAACCACTCTCTCACTCCCCCTCCTCAGAAGAGGAGGGGAAAGAAAAGGAAATAAACAACTCATGGGTTGAGATAAGGATAATTTAATTAAAGGAAAAAATAATTATTAAGGAAAAATTATTATTAATTAAACAATTTAACTAAAGGGAAAAAAGGGAAAGTGGAAAAGGGGGAAAAAAAACCAACAAGCAAAGGCTGTGTGGAAGTGCAGAGGAAAGAAATTACTCTCTGCTTCCCACCAACGAGCGATGCTTGACCACATCCTTGAAGCAGGGCCTCAATGCACGTAGCTGTTGTTTGGGAGGACAGACATTTTCACAACGAGAGCCCACCCCTCCCCTCTTCTTCCTTTTTCCACCTTTTATTGCTGAGTGTGACATGATATGGCATAGAATATGCCTTTGGTCAGTTTAGGTCAACTGCCCTGGTGATGTCCCCTCCCCATCACTTGCCCACCCCCAGCTCTGGGGGGGTTAGAGGGAGTTCTGATGCTGTGCCAGCATTGCTCAGCAGCAGACACAACACTGGGGTGACACCAGCGCTGTTCTAGCTACAAGTGCAGAGCACAGCACTGTATGGGCTGCTGCAGGGAAAGTTAACATCTCAGCCAGACCCCGTACGTTGTTTCAAGTATTAAACTAAACCTATAGGAGCAGTCAAATTAATGTAGCAGGTATTAAGAAATATGATAGCTGTTTATACTTCTTACAGCAAGTAAAATCTTGTTATTGCAAGTGTTGCAAATTTTATTTCCTGACCAGAAATTTTTGATAAAGTGTATCCAGCTGGTTCCAATAAGGACTGTAGTAGGTTCACGTGGCAAAGTTTTGGTAGCAGGGGGCCATAGGGGTGGCTTCTGTGAGAAGGATCTAGAAGCTGCCCCATGTTAGGTAAGGGCCACACTGCTGACCAGAGCCGAGCCAATAAGTGATGTTGTTTTGCACCTCTGTGAGAGCATATTTAAGACAGGGAAAAAAAAACACTGGGCCACACACAGCCGCTGGGAGAGTGAGAGGAGTGAGGAGGCGCCAAGGTCAGTGCAGAAGGAGGGGGAGAGGTGCTCCAGGCACCGGAGCAGAAGTCCCCTGCGGCCTGAGGTGAGGACCATGGTGAAGCAGGCTGTCCCCCTGCAGCATATGGAGTACCATGGTGGGGCAGGGTTCCACGCTGCAGCCCGTGGAGGAGACCATGGTGGAGCAGGTGACCTGGCAGGAGCTGCTGCCCATGGGGGACCCAGGTTGGAGCAGTTCGCTCCTGAGGGATGGACCCCGTGGTACAGACCCATATCTGGAGCAGTTCTTGAAGAGCTGCTGCCTGTGGGCAGCCCACGTCGGATCAGTTCGGCAAGGACTGCATCCCGTGGGAGGGACCCCACAGCACAGGGAATGAGAGTGACCGAGAAGGAGCGGCGGAGAAGAAGTGCTATAGACTGACCATAACCCCCATTCCCCCGTTCCACTGCACCGCTCGGGGGAGGAGGTGGAAGAGGGTGGATGGGGGGGAAGGTGCTTTTGGTTTCTTTCATTTGTTTCTCACTTCTCTAGCTTGTTAGTAATAGGTAATAAATCTTATTATCTCCCTATGCTGAGTCTGTTTTGCCCATCATAATAATTACTGCGCGATCTCCTCATCCTTATCTCAACCCTTGAGACCTTTTCATCGTATTTTCTCCCTGTTCCTCTTAGAGGAGAGGGAGTGAGAGAGCGGTTGTGGTGGAGCTCGGCCGCCCACCCGAGTAAAACCACCACAAGGACGAAAACCCAAGAGCTGAGGCAGCCACCTGGGCTGAGCTGCAGTGCTCCAGCGCACCGGCACCATTTATGCTTTTGGGATAGGAGGAGAATGAATTAAAGCATGAATGCACCTGCATGGACATACCCTAAATGAATGGAAATGCCACACCTCTAAAGAAGACACTTAGCATTTGCAGCTCTACATTTGGGGAAAAAATGCAAACGGTTTGGTGTAGCTAAAACACCAATAAGCTTAAATTAAAGAGCTTTCATTACCAGTCCCCCATTTAAATGCAAGAGACTCCAATCCCAGGAGCTGCCCAAGTGAACATCACACAAGGAATGAAATGCCAACTTTTGAGCAAGAAGGCAAATTAATCACTGTAACAAGCTAATACAGTCTGGCCTGCAGTTAAAGTGAAACTATGGGGTCATTTCTTCTGGTTCAGCTGATAAGCAGAAGTAATTTAATCATTTGCCATTGCATATCTGTACTTAGAGTCTGATTAGTAGCCCCAAACCAGTGGCTGAAACATAACCATCTTCCAACAGGACTGTGTGCACAATCCATATTTAGGTAGTGCCAAGACTATGGCGAGCCAGGGACAAGGCTTACATTTATCCAGCACCTTTCATCCAAAGATGCACAAGGTACGGTGCATCTGGGGCTGTGTCACTGAAGTCTTCATATACACCTCCTCCTGGAGCGTAAATCAGCAGCCAGGTCATGGCAGTGCCCAGCCTGAAAGTAGTTCAGCTCTACACACGCACGGATCCTGACACTCAGCACTCACAGGTCTGTATGCGTGCCTGGGCCGAACAGCTGCAGAGACCAATTGCTTCTTCTGCCTCTTTGGAAAAATGTCCAATCCTTCTCAGCAAACCATTTCTCCCACTCTGGAGGCTAAGATCCTTCATCTCACAGTCGCTTGGAATAATGTTTACTGCTCTGGAAACTGAACAGCACAGCCCCCTGCCAGCATGCTAAAGCAAGTACTTTGGCAGTCCCAGTCCCATGAGCAGACATGACTGTGCTGAGCAGACAGCTCTCACACTACCTGCCTTTCAGTAGCATGTTCACCTCTTGAGAACCTGCCCCTGTACAAAAAGATCTGATTTGAAGAGTCATTCGCAGGGCTAGATCCTGTGACCTACAGCAGTAAAACCACGGGCTGCTGTCTCTCGAGTTGAAAGGTGCATTATTACTAAGTCATGGGAACACAGTCACTCAGATAAACACTGTTAGACACCGGGAAAAACACATCAGCTTTATCTAGATACATTTTAGCAGTGCTCCCATGATGCTCTGCTGATCTATTCTCTCACTTTTACTGAATGACAAGTGTGGTTCTAGCTGGACAACCAATCTGCATTCCCTCCTGCTTGAGGGAGCTCCTCTTGGCTGCCCTCCGTTGCTGCCGTATGAGAGACACTGACGATGGCTCAGACCTCTCCTGTTCAGTAGGGAGAGGAGTAGAGAGAAGGATGGGTACCCAACAGCCCAGAGAAGCGCTGCTCCTCATCTCACTGCATCCTCTGAACAAAATGAGCAGCTATTTGCCGTCCCTTCCTCCTCCTCCTGGCATTGCCTAGCCTAGAAATGGGGCTGGGGCTCCTCTGAAATGCACTCGACTGTGCACCTTCCTCATGGAAGGCTGGAAGGTGAATTCTGTCACTGTAAAAGACAAGGATGGGTGTGGGCAAGAATTTGTGCAGTTCTCAGTCATTCTGAGTATTGGAAATAACAGCTGCAAAGACGTCTTGGGAAGGGGCAGGAGACATTTTCTGAAATCTCTGTAGAAGTTAGTTACCTCATGTTTTAATTTCTCTAGTGCAAATCCAGACATTGGAGCATTCAGAACCGGGCAGGGTCATGTTGCTGTGTTGTAGCATTTGGCAAAAATGTCCCTGCGCTGGGCAATCCTCAGGAAACCCGTGATTTTACCTGGGGAGCCTGGCTCATGGAGAATGACAGGAGCCTAAGACAGTAGTTGAAGTTCCCACAAGGCACACTGAGCTTGAGCTGACTGCCAAAGCAAGACAGAACACAACATTTCAGAAACAGACCACTCCCTTCCACAGAAAATACAGTTTTGCTATGTCTAAACGTTCAATGAAAACAGCTAAAATATCCCTTTTCTATGAGTTTGTCAGTTTAAATTGCAGCCAGATTTCTCCTTATACATCTCATTTCACTAGCATCAAACATTTTATTCCCAGTTTCTTCTAAAAAACTACTGCAAAGCAGTAGAGAACAAATAAAATCCCTGGAAGTGCTCAAGGCCAGGTTGGATGGGGCTTTGAGCAACCAGGACTAGTGGGAGGTGTCCCTGCCCATGGCATGGGGGAGGCACGAGGTGACCTTTAAGGGCCTGTCCAGCCCAAACCATTCTGTGATTCTACAAACTATACTTCTTGCCCAGTTTTACCTCTTGCCCAGTCAGTTTACTGCTGCTGAAGCAGTGCCACTGGTGAAGCTGCACCACACCAAGACACATCACTGACTTCTTTCTGCATCCACTTGCTGGACCATGACCTAGCCCAGACAGGACTGGCCCCATCTCCTCCCCGAGGGACCTGAGGAAACACCTCCACCAACACCCCCTTCCTCATGCCAGTTCTAGCACGGACTGGGCTAAGTGGGACAAGAGAGCCAAAGGAGTAGGAAGGCAGTGAGAGATTCCGCTTAATGCAGCAGTGCAAGCTCAAGCCCATCACACCACGACAGCGAGACCCACCTCTGCCTCCCTCCCCACCTAAAAAGGGTTGTGTTTTGATAGGTACTACACTACTGATATTGTGGAGTGGAAAACGGGAACATCCCTACACACAGCTCTCTAAAAAGCATCACATCACAGATGGTTGTAAAGGGTTTATCCACAGTAACTGGAGACAGGACAGCTTCTTTAGGTGACTTTTTATCCCAGCCTAAGATTGGAACCTAAATCTGGTGAAAATTTCTCCTTGATGGTGCTTGTTTCTCCCATTGCCTCCAGGTGGTTACAGTTAAAAGAGATGAATTCCATCCCAAGTAGCAGATATTTCTCCAACTGAAAGCAAGATCATACCCATAAAAGAAAAGAGGAATTGAATTAAAAGATGTATGACTGCAATGTGATGGGAAAGAAAGGAGGAAAATGAGAGATCAAATACAAATAACCCCTAAACTCCTTCCTCTAAATTATTCAAACTTCTCTCAGCTAAAACCTAAGCAGAAACAAAGCAAGCTTTGCAGTAAAGCCACTGAAATGACCGATTGCTCAGTGAGTCAAATCCCTAAAGGCAAACAGCCTCCCTTCTCTCACTGCAGCCACAGGAAGGGGTATTTGGGGTATTTGCTGCGTGCACCAGGGCTGTGCCCAAGAGCTACTTTCTGCACAGGCTGCAGCAGCTGGTTATGAAGCGGCACGAAGATGTGGGCAGCTGCATCAGTGGGCCCTGGTTTCATGAAAGCTGACAGCCATCACACAGGGCAGCACGGCTGGCTGAGCTCTTGGGCCTGGCCAAGCAGAAGCTTGGGCTTCTCACGTGTAACACAGGATCACCAGGCAGCTCCTTTCACAGCCTCAGATTTAGGGAGCAGCAGCTTTCCAGGTACTGCCCAGCTGATTACAGAGCACACTTCAGGGGTGCTAGGGATAAAAAACATCTTTGACCTCCTCAGGGTCCTTGAGGCTCCGATGAATGCCACTGTCACATACCACTGCCACAAAGCCAGGACACAGGAGCCCCCATGCAAACGCTCTCATTATGAGACACTCTCTTCTGCCTGCTGAGGCCTTAAATCCCCTTCGAAGTAGGACAGAGCTGATGGGACCGGCCAGGAACATGAACAGCTATCTAGGTCCTTGCCTTGCTAGGCAGCCCCAGTGTCCTGGCTTTTCTCCCACACTTGCTTCTTTCCCTGTCTCACTTTTTTTTCTCTAGGCTTCCTGCCATCTCCCTCTTTCTGTACCATGCCAGCAGGAGAAAAACCTCACAGCACCATTCCTGAGTCTCTCCTGTGCACTGTGTCACTGCCTCCTTTTGCTTGCTTACCTTACTGCTTCTTGTCATTTGCTCTAATTCAACAGCTAGAGACCTACCAAGGGTGGAGTGCACAGACATGTGAATAAAGGCTTTTCCTTAGACACAGGAGGCTCCTGTGTTCACAGGGAAAATGAAGTGGATGGAGCAAGAGGCATGTTTCCCTCCCCAGGAGGCTGCTGCTGCTGTTTACCAAGAGGTAAAAGATTTGAGTACTAAGAGCTCGCTTGGCTCCCAAGCAAATGAACACTGGGCATGAGATGTATTTAACAGCCAATCAATGTGAAATGGCCTCTAAGTGTGCTTCGGAAACCTTATTCAGCTCTAGTAAGTCTTCCCTGATGAACTGCCAATGTCACATATCTATCTCTTGACTTCTAAAAGCTCCCTTCTTGCAGACTTCACACCTAGGGCACACGTGTGGCCAGCCTTCCCCAGAAATATACTCTCTCCCCAGCTAGAAATCTTATGCAAGTGGATTCTGTGGGTGTTGTGCATTTGGATGAGATGAAATGGGCTGAAGTGGCCCTTCAAAACCAAGTAATGGGTGTGGATTTTCTCCCCCGATCAGCAGCTTCCAGGGATCATGACAGTAGCCCAGCAAACAATAAACCAGCCAAGAGTGTTGTGATGATGGAGAACGCTTGATCTAGTCTGTGGGCTGGAGCCAACGCGATGGAAGTGCAGCATGATTCATGCCATGGTTCTTGCATTTGGCATACCTCACTCATATTCCCTGACATTCAAACTAGTGCCAAACTATATACCAGTTCCTTGAAGCTAGAGAATAGCAATGTGCACACCCCAGGCTATTTATGCAGTGTTATACTGGTTATACATTGCTCTTTAATATGCATTTAGATCTACCCTCCTAATTACTCCCAAAGGTTTGCCTGTTGCAGTTTGAGCTGGGTTAGCACAGCTCTGGCTGAACTACACGCTGCTTGTGTGCTACAGCTTGTGTCAGCAAAGAGTTAAACTGGAGATCTCCAAAGCTGAAAATGTGCAGCTTGCATAAAAAACTCTAAAACCCCGTGTCTGCAATTACTAACTGATATCCTTGTGGGTTGGCTTGTAGTGCAGACATGTTGGTGGGAGCTGTGAGCCCCACCACAAGCTGGTTACACAGACAAGTAAGCGACATGATCCTATTCTTAGGCACCATAAATCTCCCGACAGGTTTTCTCATGGTGGGTTGCAGACATTTGCAGAGCTTGGGAAATCCCCAGGAGTTTTATTTTGTTGGTGTCTTAAGTTTTATCCCTGTACCACCCAGAGAAATCCCCGATCCCTCAGCTCTGGTACAAACCTACTCACTAACAAGTCCTTACCGCAGCAGGTTTCTTGCCCTGCCCAGATCCATCCCCTGGCCGGCCCATGCTCTGCTGCTCACCAGGGTCACCAGCTGTGTTCTGGCAGCTCTGCCCACGCTCCTCACACTGCCAGCGAGTGTCACCAAGTCTCCGGACAGCAGAAAGCACTGAGCGTGCCTCTCTTGCAACCTGCAGGCTGCCTCGGGGCTGCGGTCTGGCAGGGTTGCTTGTGCAGAAGAAACAGCCAGGGCTCAAAATAGAGAATCAGATACTGCCACAACACGAGAGTTAGACCTTGTCAGCAGGACAGGGAGAAGAGAAACGCTAGGCTTACAGCTCCACCTGGCAGATCCCCTGCTCCGGCCTTGCCTCCACAGCCACTGTGCCCTCTCTCGCTTTCTGGTCTCGCTGAAGGTTTTTCTCTGTTTGAGCTCTGTATAGCTCAGAAGACCTTTCGCTTATGCACAGACAAAAAGGGCATATCAGAGCAGAGGTATATGAATAAAGGCAATTTTGGTTCATTAGCCATATCAAAAATGGATACACAGAGAGAGGGAGAGAGGTTTTTTTGTTTGTTTGTTTTTTTCCCTGCTTAACCTCAAAAGAAGCAGTTAGGCTATTTTGTTTATTTTTACAAATTGGAAATAAAAATAAATTATTTTCAGGTTCTACGAAAACTTTGCATTTGCTTGAAAATGCTTTTTTTTAACCTTATTATTTCCCAATTAGACTGGAATAATTTTAGAGTGAAAAGCTCTTTTGTACTGAAATAATGAGAAACACCAGCTCATAAATATCTAAAGGAGATGTTCTCATGTTTCAGAATTGCTCAGCCTCACATTTAACCCACATTTCAGTTAACACCTCGGTCAGTGTCCCCCTCTCACCGAGCTGGGCTGCAAAGACTGTAAGAATCTATACAGATCTTCTGATGCTTGGAAACGTTACCAATGGGTTTACCTCCAAGAGTTTACCTCTATGAAAACATCTCTGACTACTTTTGCAACAAGACAGACCCAGTTTGTCAGACCAGAGAGGCTCTGGCAGGTTTCCGTGCAGTCTGCAGGTCCCTGGGAAGGGCAGCTCCTCTGCAGAATCCTCTTTTACTCCACCAGTCCAGACCCGGGTCCCTTGAACTACTGCCATGTGAGCAGCCAGACAGAGGTGCTGGACATCTCTGCTCTCCCACTCTGATCTTTATAAAATACAGGTTTTGTTCTGAGCTTCAAACCTTTTAAGCACAACAGGTGGGAAGCCACCTGTTTTCCCCCAGTAAAATATGATTTCCTCCATTTTCCCCACCCTTTTTTCTTGCGCCAATTAAAAATTCAGCTAGCATGTGGCTACAAACCCACAGCTAAATCCCTGAGAGCACATTATAATAATTACTTTAAGCAGTATTTCTCTTTTTCAACATCGTTAATTCATATTAAAAGACATCAAGGGAGCATTTAAGCTGAGCAGTATGAGCACATAGGTAGCAGTCTTGGCCAGCCAGATGAGCTTTCTTTTCACAAAGGTGAAGTCCTCACTGCAGTCCTGCAGTCTACAGAGCTACAGTTCCTGGAAAGAGCCTGAAAATCACAGCTGGAGTGTACATGTGGGTATGTTTTTCCCTTCACCTGTTCCAGCAGGAACCTGTTCCAGCAAAGAGCTGTTAGAGATGTAATGATGTGCCCTACCACTGCTGTCTCTACATATTGGCAATTGGTAGGGAAAAAAATGAAAAGGGAAGAGTTAAAAAAAAAAAGTGTTATCCCACTTCAGTAGCATGTAAATACTGCCCATTTAATAACTGTTATTTATTCAAGAATTTAATCATGCTGTAAATACAGAGCAAGCCCTTCAAGCCACAAAACGCTTCAGTTAATGAGATTAAAGATGGATTTACAATGGAGCTCTGCCTTTTCATTCTCTCTGCTGGGCTGTGCCTCGGGTTTTCACTGTAAACATTAGCCTCCGTTTTGGGTGAAGCTCCGAAATCATCATCCCATGGATGATGACAGGAATAAGTAAGTTTAATATTTATTTTGCATTGCAACTGACTGTCCACGCCCTCCTAGGGAGATGCAGGGAAGAGGACAGCAAAAGGAGTTTAAGGCAAAGGCAGTGTCTCAGAAGTAACAGGACAACACCTACTGCATCAGGGGTAACTCCCCAGAAGATGGGTAGGATCCTCAGATGCTGCCATAAACACTCAATGGTACTGCACTGCCCTGGCAATGGGGAAACTGCCAAAAATGCCAACTGTTAAAAAACACAAAGATGACAGAGCAAATGGCCAAATTCTGCTCTAGGTTGTGAAGAATGCACCCAGAATCACAGTTATAGCCCTTGGGTTTTTTCCTTGCTTACTCCAACGCCACGGGCTTTGACTAGGACTCCTGTTTCCTATAGATAGATGCCACTGCGGCGTAACAGCACCTTACCCTCCAGCACATTTCAACTGCACCAGTCTAGAAAGGACAGGCCCTGCACATACCTTGACCATACCTGCTGACATTATGATCCATTTTTACCCATCAGCACCATAAAGGCAGCGCAGCTCTGAGCCACAGTGCCCTCTGCCCCAGGCACCCACAGCACAACATGTCAGCAAGTTTCTAACGCGGAGCATTTATCGCTGGGGATGGGGCAGGAGAAGTAGCACAGCTTGACTCATTAGTTAACGTTTGTTCAGCGCTCTGAAAGCTCCAGAGTGCTGTATAAGGACTAAGAGTTGCTGTTATTATTTTTCTGATCTCAGGATGAGTTTTCCTTGCTGGTGGTTAGAAAAATTTTGCCATGTAAATTGAACTAATCCAAATGGGAATAAGAGAGATGCTCAGAATACCCAGTACAGAGGGATGAGCTGGCAAACATCCTCTGATGTGCTTATGCTCCCAAGCCTGTAGGCAGTTAGAAAACCTGTCTGCAAGCAATTTCTCCCTCCCCAAATCTGTGCTAAGCCAGGGACCCCATCCCTCTCTGCACATTCCTGGTTGCCCTTCCCCACCCCTGTCCCATGCAGGTGTACAAATGTAGGTCCCAACTCCTTACACATCTGCCTGCAGCAGACCTACACACCAAAGCACTCTCAAGGGACAATTCAGCGCAGTCACAGCCGCGCCTCCCCAGGCTGTCAGTCATTCTGGCTCCTGGTGGCTCAGCTGACATTTTGTTGTTTCTCATCTGTTCTATCACAGGGCCTGGTAGAGAGGACACATCCCTGTGCAGGTCTATACTGCCACTACCACAGTGACAGCGCAGGTCTAAACGTAACACAAGGGAAATGAAATGTCACTGAGTAGGCGCCGGTACCCCCGCTGAGGCACTGCGGTGAGCTGCTGCGCAGCGCGAGGTCTCCTGGGACAGCCCGCAGCATCCTTCCACGCAGCAGGGAGGTGACAAATGGAGGAGAAAGAGATCTCTGTCCCCGCATCACCAGCCCTGAAGGCTCACAAGTCCTTTGTGCAAAAGATTAAGCAGAATTGAAAAACCTGGTAGCATCAACAAAATATAAGTAGCTGTGACTCAGGGCCCGTGTGCTGCTCTGACTTCCCAGGGCTGGGTGCACGGGTCAGTGGCAAACTCGGGCACAGCGTCACCATTTCACATGTGTCTCCTTCAATAAGCGTCCTGCCCACAGAATTCAGAGGCAGGTCTGTACACCCCTGATGCTTTGTGGGGACCTGGTCTTCCTTTAGGTTTCCTTTTCTTCACACGAAGCTCTCATCTGGGTCCCAGAACAGGATGGTGAATCTGCGAGGCAGCCACCAGCACTGTTTGGTTAATGGTAAATCCAGACTCTTTTTGCTGTATCTTTCTCAACGCTTGTCTGCTGAATTATGATTCAGTGCTTGAATTTATGTAAAGTTAAAATGAACAGAGCCAAACACCCTTGTATGCTAAAGTGCTTCAAGTTAATTTGATCAGACTTTTGGGCATAGAGTCCCAGTAGACTGGCACAGATTGACTATAGCTCATTTATATTCCTGTAGTTCAGATGGAAACAAAAGGAAAACAGTACTTAGGTCCAGTCAGAGTTGCTTTTGAGATCTTTCCTGGGGCCAACACAACTAGAATATTTGAAATAGCTCCCACATCTCACTAATAGCCTGCTGAGCCCTCCATGGACTGCAATGAGGCTCCAGGCTGCTGACATGAGTCTGGTTACAAGCTAGCTGCTGGTCCCTGAAGCTGTTCCTACAAAGATGGGAGGCTGCAGTCCTCACATAGCTGTTACTCATTCGCTTTCACCTGCCATAAACCAATTTTGGCAGCTAAAGCTGAGAAAGCCTTTGTGAATCTCGGCAGGAATTTTCCTTTTTTGGAAAGATACTGTCCTCCCAGCTTCAACATGCTCCATAGGGTCAACCAAAAGGCAGAATTTGCCCATTTCTTAATAGCTCTTTTTCTTGCTGTTGTATTCTGTCAATCATGAGCCTGTTGCGGATTAAACTCAATCTCTTCTTAACTTTCTGTTTTGAAAAGGAACTGGCTTTAACACCCAGCATTATCATTACTGCTTTGCTTTAGTGGCTGATTGCCAAGTGATATTTTCCAGTGAGACATCACAGGCCTTGAAAGAACACCCCACAAATGACATCATTTGCTCCTTTGCAGGAAGCATGTGGCTGGAAAGGAGAAGCCCTGGCATTGCACATGGTTATATCCTCTTGTATTTGCATTGTGCCATCTTTTTTTTTCAAGGTCCAACTGGAATCGAGCCCCAAGAATTCTGGTCTCAGTTCAATGCTGAGCCTGTGTTGAGCAGGAGGATGGACCAGATGATTTCCTGAGGTCCCTTCTACTTCTCCTTCCCACCTGTGCCACTCCACTGATGTCACACGCCCACGAGAAGCTAATAAGACAGTGCAGAGTTTTTATCTGGATTTGCTTTCCAGAGATTTAGGAAATTTAGGAAATTCCAGAGCTATCCCATGAAATTTTGCAGTAGCCTTTAATGCTCCTCATCTTTCAGACAGAGTTTGTCAGTTTGACAGGGAACATCCAAGCTGCTGGCCTTTGTGACAGTTGAAGTTTTAGTTCCACAAATTTTCTTCTTTTCCTCCTCACACTTGCAGCCCATAAGCATGATGATGCCAGTCTCTGTGAAGAGATGTAACCTGCTCGTCCTGCTAACTAGGAGTCAGTTGTGACACTGCTCATTGTTCTCAAAGCAAACAGTAAAGAAGAAAAACGTAGTTGTTTTGCCTTGAGTTGCCACAAAAAATACTTGAAGTTTTCCTGGCAGAATATCTGGTGTTAAGAGGTATGTGAAACATTTAGTTTTCAGAAGTTCAAGCTTTTTTTTTTTTTTTTTTTTTTTTTTGGTGGAAAGCAGTCACTTTTTCCTCAAAGGCATCTGCTCAGCCACAAATCCATCAGTGTGTCAAAAAGCCATTTCAGTGAAGTAGTTTCAACCAGTCCTTCTTACTCACCTATTCTAGTAATTGATTGCATACCTCTGTGAAGCAGCCTCTTTTCTTACTCTACAAGCATTTATATTTTTCCTGTCAGTGCCCACAACTCAGACACTACTTACATTTCTCTCCAGATCACTGCTCTGTTTCTTGAATCAGTTTTTGACTTTCTTTCCTGTCTGAATCAGATCATCCATCGTTTTTGTTCCTCTCAGGTTTGGAGCTCTTTATTTCTCTGCTCTTTGCAACAGTAGTTACTGACAGAATGACCACAATCTCCCTTTCAGCCTGTACCACTGATGTTCACCTAAGACTGATGTTTTTTGGGGAGTTTGTATATGCACCTCATTAGCAACACACTGGTGAGGCCAACAGCCCCCAGACAGTACCAGGGAGGACCTGCCCCAGCTGGAGAGGGAACACACTCACTGATGGATTTCAGTGCCCAAACAGAGACATGTTTACAATGCCTGAACTGTAACTTCTCTGAAAAACTCATCTTAGTGTTAAGTTTATGCACAGCCTAGCTACATATGGGTCTGTGATTTCCAGGCTGCGTGATGAGATGTAGCAAACATCAAATTCCCATTGATTATGCCTCTTTTCTATCTTTCCCCCAAATATCTGATATTAAGTACAAATCTGACTCTCTTCTCCTCCTCAGGACACATTCAGGACATTCTCCGACTCTGCTGTCCCTAATCTGGCCCCATCTTACCCTTTATTCTGGTCCTTGCAATCTGCCGTAGGTTACATCTTCACTTGCTCTCCATGAGTAACTCCCATTACAGCGTAAGCATTCAGCACCACAAAAGCCCTCCTGTGACCTCATCCCTCTTTCCCGTTAAGGACAAATTCCCTTCCAATGGGTCCAACTGCAAGGGCAGTAAGAACCAGCCGATCCGTCCATCCGTCATCAACATGCTTGGATGCAGACAGTTCACAGCAGGATTTTCTTCATGCACTGATATCACAGCAGATGAAATTCAAAATGCCTCAGCAATGTCGTACCATGGTCAGCACTGCTCAGCACAGCTGAGAAGTGCAGAAGAAAGATGCCAGAACCTGTGCATAAGACTCTTCCCATGATTATACTGTGAATATTGGCTCCACTTGAAGAAACAAGAATCATTTTTTCCCAGAAATGGACTTTGATATCTCCAACTTTTCTACACTGTAACTTAGCAAATTTTTGTTTTTATTATTTTTATTTTTTAAATCAGAGAAGGAACTGTTTTCAAATATATTCTGAAATGCAAGAGTCCTTAGCAGTTTTGTGTTTCCTTGCAAGAAGCGCATGGCAGACAGACAGATGCGTCACTGCTATAGATTATGATTCCTTCCACCAAAACCAAAGAGAGGTCAATTACTTCCAAACCATTTTGCCTTTTCCTAAGTGCCATTGTTGCTTAATCGATGGTGTGTGTGTAATGAGGTAGAAAAACAGCAGAGAGAACAGCAAAGGCTTCTTTTAATAGAGGAATATGTCACATTTAACAGTGTCTGAGAGGGGAGGAAATTAATTTTACCAGGAGCCAGGACTGTGAAAATCCTCACCCTGTACAGCACCTGAGGTGGACCCAGGTTCCCTCCAGTAAATGTAAGCCAGAACTCCACTAGTGTAAAAGGGCTCTTATCTAGAAGAGGAAACATCTGAAGATATAAATATTTATAACTTGTCACTTTCCACAAAGCATCTTCATCACAGAGCAGCCTGAATGGCACGACGGTATAAAGATCCTCTGTTAGCCCACAGACAGGATCCCAATCTCCTCCCTTACTCGTTACCTCCCAGAAGTTGTGACTTTTCAGTGGGGCTGCTTCTTCTCCTGTCACAGCCCACACCGAGCTCGTTCTGCGTAGGCCAGGGGTGCTGGGCATCAGGTGCTGCAGGTGAGCGCAGCTCTGAGGGGACTGCAGGGTGTGCAGGGAGTTATGCCACGGCGCAGCATTTCGGTGGAGAGAGAGAACACAAAAAGGGAAGGAAACACCTGAGAGTTGCAGTTTTTAGAGCATAACGCAGAGGATGGGAAAGGACTACAAATCCTGGAGCGTCCCACCGCCCAACAAGACACACAGGGCCCAACTACCCTATTTCCTTTCCTTCTTTGGAAGGGACTAAGGATCCTTCACTGCTTTCTTCCTTCAGCTTCCAGCAAGGAACACAGGACACATCTTTGCTGGAATCTGAGGGAAGGCTTTTGGCAAGAGTGCCAAGGAAAACTAAAATTTTCTTTACATGCTTCTTCTCCTCCTCTTGAATTCTCCAGATGTCTCTGCTTGCGATGGTGAGTCCTACTGTGGACTGGGCTAGTAATTCTTGTACGAAACACAGGCTAATGACTGCTATAAATTTATTCAATGTTATTAAAGAGCAGCCGATGTAGTTAGGAGGATACTGAGAACATCAGGAAGAAATCTCCCCTAAAGGCAGCAGTTAATAATAACCAGTAACAGTGTATACTATGATATAATAATAAATAACATACAATTTACACAAGAAATATGAGACACTAGAGAAATTTTCGTTACTAGACAAACGGATAACAATATAATGAAATAATTTATCAGTGGGTTCTGATCAGCTGCAGTGGATTCTTCATCACTTACAACCTGAAAATAAAGCTGGGAAGTTTCTCTGCTGACCATGCACTAATTCAAACAGGGGTTAGCTCAAGGAAATCTCATGGTTTCTGTTAGACTAGATGGGCAGCATGACCCCAAAGCTCACAAGTGTTTCCAGGCTGCTCGGCCAGCCTTGGCGTGCAGCGAGCTGATGGCAACTGGCCTGTAAAGGAAGAGCTGTCCTATGGGGAAATAAAACAGAATCAGCTGTAACTTCCCAGCTCTCCAGTGCTCCCACAACCAACTTTTGACCTCTCAAGGATGCCAGGGTGGCTTCAGCCAATTTTATAAGGAAGTTTCCATTAGTCTCTGCCTTCCAAACTCCCAGCCCTTCAGTGTTGTTGCGAATCACATGAACAATCTGATAAAGACGTCCAGACCACCGGAAAAGCACCCTGTTCTGATTAGCTTAAGTCTAAACAAAATAAATTGCAAGAGTTCTGCTACATGAACTAGACCTGGGTCCAGCCGGTAATTCACAGGCAGCTGCCATTGCCTCCAGTAAACATGCAGCGATAGCAATCGGTTGGTATTTAATTAAACCACAATTCCACCTCATTAGCTCTAAACAGAGTTCTTATTATGGAGCCTTCCTTTGATCACAAACTTCCCCAGGAGGCTTTGTTTTGTTGTGGATTAGGTGAAGGGGAGCAGATGAATCAGAGCTTGGGCTGATGGAAACGACCTCTAGAAATGCCCAGCTGCCACAACCATGCTGCTGTTTGCAGTATCAGTATGAGATCTGTTTTGAATATCTCCACAGATCATGTGTGTGCCATCAGCAGAAACATCTAAAGCATGCTTAGAGTCACCAGCCCTTTGTTTCTTAAGCAGTCATGGGGGGGAGGGGGGGATTTGGATTTGTTTTTTTTATTACTACTATTGTCATGTTCCAACTACTCCATCCCTAGAAAGACCAAGCCAAGGGGATTTAATTTAAACCCGATACATTGAGAAGGTTGTTTCTCTTACACAGAAGAAAACTATTAGTGTCAGTCAACCGACAATGTAGCCACTAGCTGTTCTTTTGTCTTATTTTTAAATTTTCTTTAAAGCTTTATCATGTAAATTACTTTGTGTTTGTAATTTACATTTTTTCCCTTTATTTTTCCCCTATATTAAAAATAAAACCAACAGCCTTCACAAATCACACAAGATGGTAACAAATCCAACATCTGCCTATGGAAATATAAGCAAAAAAAAAAAAAAAGGCAGGTTGGCAGGTTCAATGCACCTAGGAAAGCATTTAGCTAGCTGCTAATTCTCAGTACACAACAAGAAACCCATGAGTCCACTGACTGGAATACTGATTGCCAACAGGAAAGAGCCACAGATAAATACCATCATTAACTGTTTGGAGTGGATTAATTCTAGCAGGCAAGAAGGCGAAATCACTGCAAAATAACCAGCATGTGAGCAGTTTAAATACTTCGTTCTTAGATGGTTACTTTCCACATCTCAGAGAAACGTACTTTACTTTGGGCTCAGTCAGTAACTTTCACCATTAAGAGAAACAGAAAATAAAAGACTCAGGCTAGGCGATTGCTGAGTTCCCCAAATTCCTGCAGGATAGGAAAGATTTTCTTCTCTGTTGCAGGGCTAGGGGACACTGGTGCCCAAGTATAGCAGGAAGGAGGATTTTATAACAACACAGGCACTGGAGAGCTTGGAACTGAATCATGCTGTCTTAGTGACTGATAGTTTTGGGAGCCCTGGATGTACTTGGGACCATACTGCTCCACCTGCAAGTTGCAGGATTCTCTAGCCCCATGAAATACGTGGTTCCTTCTACAGCAGATTAAAGCCAGTCTGTCAGCTGCCTGATTCCACCTCCAAGATGGATGGGAAACACATTTATATGTAGGCAGAAACACAGTTAAGTGTACTCAGCTGTTTGTCAGTATTTGAAGTTTCCCTGTGTATGTCCTATTTTGCTCACCAGAGCCTGCTCCAAAGATATTTCTGAGGTTCAACAGTCTGAGCATTAAGCAAGTTTGGTCTCAATACCCTTATCTAAAATACAGTACAGACTGTATTCTCCCTAACAGGCAAACACTTCTTTTAATTAGTAGTCTTTCACTAAAACTGGTATCCTTCTGGGAAAAGTTCATATTGGACAACTCGAGATTTCACTGAAAAGTCTTAAACCTCTCTGGAGCCGAGACCTGTACAAGATTCCTTCTACTGAGAATCACAGCTTGTGTTTTTCTGGCTCCTAGAAATCAATGAAGTCTTCAGCATCATCACGATCAATGCAATGATCAGCATGATCAATGAAATCAGTGAAGTCTTCAGCAGTCCAATTTAAGTGCTTGATTTTCAGACATGATGTTAAAAAAAAAAAAAAGGCAACCCTTAAAGGCTCTTCAATCAAATAAAAGAATGATTCCAACAGCTTTTCTTTTAAAATATTCCTTGATTGTTCAGTCCATGTCTTGAATGGTAGGGAAGTGCAAACTCATGATTTCTGAATGACTGAGTCTGGCAAATCTCAAACAACACAAGAAGAAACCATTCCTGAGACAAAGCCAAAGCTGTAATTTGTTATTGCAGGAGTTCATAAAGAACAAAGGCCCCAATTCAGCACATTACATACGGTTATGTCTATCTTAAAAGATATGTGCAGTAAATTCCCTTGAAATCCCTGGAACTACTCATATACTAAAAATCACTCACAAGCTTAGGTATCTTGCTGAGCTGATGCCTAAGGATCATGATAAGCTTAATAAGCACTCATCTTAAACACTGTGAAAATATAAGCTGTGAAATTCTCATCAAAATTAAGAGGCCTCAAGACATCCAGAGATGAATCATGAAAAACCAATTGGCAAGCCTCTTATTAAAGCAAGAGAAAACACAACATCGTGCAATCAGAGCAGTAAAGAATCTTCAACTTTACATCAGCCAGAATAATCAAATCAAAGCAACGTTAAAAAAAAATACAATAACAGCAGACAATCAAAACCAAAGGAGCGCAGCACTTAATGACAACTGCTTGGAATAGTGTGCATTGCGTCCGTTTTGGAAACAAATTCTGCCCCAACTCATTAGAAAAACTAAAACCTAAAATTAGAAAATCTTAAAACCGTGCTGGGCTCCCTGGTGGTCCGCTCGAGCAGGACAGGGCTCCATTCCCACCAAGAACAAATCTCCACGACTTTGATCTAGAACATGCATGAACAAGGGGGTTGCATTTCTCCGAATTAGACAGAAAACGCAAAATTTCCATGAGTAAAATCAATTATCCAAGGTCTTCCAGGTTATGTTCCTAGGCTGAAGTGTTAGAGGAGATTGCTCATTTCAAATGGAGACAAGATCATTTGAGTAACACTGGAGAAATTTGTCAAGTTCACCATTATGTGCTTTACTAAGTAGTTCAAAGTAAAAAATAACGTTCCTTAGAACTGAGGTTGTCTGCAGGAAAATTGGTCATGCTGTAGCTGTACCTGAAGTTGGAGAGATGGAGATTTTGATTTAAACTCCAACATAAAACAAAAATCACAGCTCTGGGGGAGTGGCTGGTAATGCAGCGGTAGAGGATTAAAAAGTGGAGAGCCTTGGCTAAGAAGGGTACATTGCAGCACAGCTCACTGAATGATGAGTGTACTTCATGAAAGGGAATCTATCAGCTTAGCACTTCTCTGCAAGATCATGCAGTGAGGTTCAGTAGCTCCTATAATACAATTACTCTCTCCAAAAGGCCGATTCAGAAAGCAATTACACACCATTAGCAATGTACTTCGAAGGCCTCAGCTCACCCAAGAGAGCAGACCACCCCACCTGACTAAGCTATTGTTCTGTGCTGCTTACACCAGTTGTTCCTGAGCCAGGTATTACTGAGAACTCATCTCCGATGCTTTTACACAGGGAGGTTCAGGAGATTAGAAAAAGCAATAAAATGGCTGCACAGGCAAACCCCGGCAGGTTAAGTGTATCACTTAGAGACCTTTGCAAGGCCATTTTTAGTCCATCTACACCTGAGACACTAGTTATATTCATTAAGCACACTTTTAAACTGAATTAAAACTCTTTTAAAAGAAATTGGAAATAAAGGAGTTCACACATGGCTTGTCTGAAATAGCTGACCAGGAGCAGTTTTACCTGCCGATGAGACTCAGGCAGCTAAAAGCATGAGTACAGTCACCTAAACTCAAATTGGATTCCATCCAGATGCCTTGGCTAGCCTTCCCAATTGAAGGCCTGGTGGCAAGGTTTTCATCCCGGACTGCATAATTTTCTTTGCAAACACAAAGGGATCCTGGGGCAAGCTTATGCTATCCACAGGGAAGGCTTGCCTGCTGCTCTGTGCTCTAATTGCCCGTCGCAGCATGTGAAAGCTAGCAAGCCTGGGGCCCTCCATCGTGCAATCACTTCTCTTGCAGCCACTTAGGTCTACCTGCAGACACAGTTCACACCTGCAGCTCAGATTAACCAGGAAATTTAACTGGGATCAGGGAACCCCTTGCCACATCCAGCTACAACCCCTCAACACAGACAAGAGATTTGTCCCACGCAGAGTGACGGCTCAGGGAGGTCATCCACTGCAGTGCTCCCCCATTCGTAACTCTGAGCATTTGTATAAATGGCCACCAGCTCCTATTAAAGGTTTATTAAACCTGCTTCTAGCTAACATGAGATAAGAAGTACCTTTCAACCTCTTCTGCACTTTGCCACACAATCATATACACTGAATAACAATACACACATTTATATTTGACTTAATTTTTCCTGCTTACTTTCAGACCTATGAACTCTAAGAAAACGATAGGAAGGTTAAACACCTGTTCTTTACTTAGACTCATTCTTCATCAGAGTTCTATGAAAATTAAAAAGTTACTGTGAGGTATATTATACACTCCCATGGTTCAGAATTTCAAAATACCTAGTTTGTACCCCCTCAGGACAAAGTTTCTCAACCAAGCCATGCATTTAGCAGTTTCTAACCTCACTATTTTTCTCTCTCTTTCTTGACAGAAACAGTTTGAGGGATAAGCGCCAAGGATCTCTTCCCAACAGGATGCTTTTCCTGTCTCTAACTACTCTGCTTGTACTCCCAGCCTATGGGAATTTCCATATGCGTCAGTAAACACTATCTGCTGCTTGGGTACTTCACAATATTTCTCATATATCTTCTTCTATTGGTTAGAACTACACTGCATTATGGTATCACTAGAGGAACTCACTGGAAGATTAACATAGCAAACATTTTGGAAGCACAGCCTGACTTCATTAATATCTTACCAGGACACAAGACACCAAACCATTGCTATCACCCACGCTACAAATCAATCAACCCCACGCAGAAATATGCTATGAAGGCAAGTGCTTTGCTAGGAAGAACCACACGACTTCTGTTACTACGAACCATTACAGGTTTACTACAGACGCTTACCCAAAGGTGCAAATTCTCTCACTTCCTTTGCAGAATTTACACAAACTGCTAGGGAGGGATCTACAGTTTTTCTCCTTCAATGCCCTTTACAACAAAGCATATAATATCTTGCTGTCTCTAGCAAAGTGCCACAAAATGGTGACGCTGTGATGGTATTTATATGTCAGTGTTCCTGTTGTTGTGGATGGTTTCTTAGAAGACTACCTGAGAAAGCCTCTCCTCCGAAGACAGCAAGTAAAATCCGACAGACTGACAGGACAAAACGGGTTTCAGGGGAGTTTTCTGTGGCTCAGCTACTGAGAACCCTGTGCCAGTTTGGAAAATGCTGGAGAGCAGGGGGAAAAAAATAACATAAAATCTCACCTCCTCTAATAAATGCACCCAAAAACCAAGCAGTAAAAGAACAGTACTTGCCCAGAGCCTATAGGTCTTTTTCCTCTTTTTTAATGCTTTGTTCTGCCTTGTTCAGAGGCATGTGGCTTTAAAAGCATCCGGAAGCCAGGATACTGACTCACGGGAGGTGGTGGATTCACCTGGGATGCTGACACTGTTACATTTTTGTGTTCCCAAGAAGATAATTATCCTCACAGAGTTAACTGAGATAACGTAAGAGCAGGAAGGAGATAGGAAGCTTACCTTCCAGAACTGCCTGCCCACGAGCACTCTGTAACTAGAGGCCTAGATGGGATTTATCTCTACAACTGTTTCCTAAATCATTCTCCTCCACGTCCTGCTCTATCTGTGTTAACCTCTTCCTCACAGACAAAAGTAGACTTTCCTGGTGGAAAAAATATGAGTTTATTCCTTCCTGCACTTTCCCCAGCCTCCTGAGACCATCTCTCAGGTCTCCTTCTGAGGTCCCCTGGAGTCCTGGGGCAATGTGATCTCTTTTCTTGATGCTCTCTTTACCTCTGACAAGTTTCTTAAAGAATAATTAAAGAAACCTTTCATTATCATGAAGACGAGACTCTTCAAGTCCCTGGATTTCCCTTCTGTCATGAAATCCATAAAGGAATAAAAAGCCCAAGTGGGAGAGCATTAAGGATTTGGATATTTGAACCTTAGCAAGGTATTCCTTGTAGTATGAGCACAGCCCACCTGTGCTATTATGTGTCAGAGCAATACTAAAATGCTTTGCTGACAGGCTTGCAGAAGAAACAAAAATCTGGTTTGGGTACAAAAACAAACACAGCAGCCAACCTCCTAAATAATTTGTGGCTCCCGCATGAGTTTTTTGCACCAAAAAGGCAGAAGATCATTCAGGGAGAGACAAAATTATAACCCCAATCTCCTTCTGTTGAAGGGAGGTTGATACTTCAATTATTTATGCAGGTTTGAAATATTTAGCTCAGCATTTACACCCTTAAGGAAACTATAGTTACCACTTCATCATTACATGGAGCCTATCATTTATTCATGGAATCAATAGGAACACAAAGCAGCCGTAATGCTTCATTCCTTTGCATGCACCACAGGGGTCAGGGCATACAGCATCTCTGTCCTTCTGGAGGGAACAATCTGATTTTTGTGGTCAACACAGTTGCCCACAAGATGCTTCATGGCAATGTGCTTGATATTAAAAAAGATAAGTCCAGAAAATGGGCAACAATCCAAACAGGAGGCTGAATACCATGCAAGTATTGCAGGGTGCTCAAGTGTGTGCATGATGAAAAGATGGAGAAAAGGCCACATGTCTGCAGTGAGTGTAATAACTGAAATCCCTGAAGATTTTTGATGGACTACTGTGCTTTTACTGACGGGTGATGGTAGAGATGCTGACTGTGATCAGATTTCTAGCAGCAGGAACTAAACCTGGGAGCTTGTAACCTGAAATCAGAAATATTTATGGCTTCCCTAAGAATCTTGCTTTTAGCAATGACCAAAGCAGGCATGTAGAGAGCATTGTGTGGCTCGGCCACTCCTAAATGAAAATAATGCCTTGCAGTACTTCCCCTCTTCAACAGCATGATTTTACTTTGCCCTAGGTGACCTCATTTCATTGTAGGGTAGTGTTGTGGTTTAACCCGGCTGGCAGCTAAACACCACACAGCCGTTCGCTCACCCTCCCCCCTCCCTCTCTGGGATGGGGGAGAGAAACGGGAAAGTGAAGCCTGTGAGTTGAGATAAAGACAGTTTATTAAGACAGGAATATAATAATAACAATAATAATAATAATAGTGATAATGATAATAGTAATAATAATAATAATGTGTAAGAAAACAAGTGATGCACAATGCAATTGCTCACCACCCGCTGACCGATGCCCAGCCTATCCCCGAGCAGCCAGCCCCCCCCACCCCGGCCAGCCACCCCTATATATTGTTTAGCATGACGTCAGATGGTATGGAATACCCCTTTGGCCAGTTTGGGTCAGCTGTCCTGGGTCTGTCCCCTCCCAGCTCCTGCTGCACCCCCAGCCTGCTCGCTGGCAGGACAGAGCGAGAAGCCGAAAAGCCCTTGGCCTGGTGTAAACACTGCTCTGCAACAATTAAAACATCAGCATGTTATCAGCGCTCTTCTCATCCTAATCCAAAATATAGCACCCTACCAGCTACTATGAGGAAAAATTAACTCTGTCCTAACTGGAACCAGGACAGGTAGGAATGTCTAGTTTCCTTTGGCATCCATTGGGGAAGTTACCAACAGGTAGATGCTGCTTGGTTTTAAGAAGTCATTCTTTTTAAAAACAAAAATAAATAAAATTAGAAACACACTCCAAGGAAGCTGGCATGCTAATTCATTTTCCTATGACTGCATTATCATACAAACAGAGCGGAAAGCATCCTTCCAAAGCATGATCATACAATACGGTGTTAATCCAATGTTATTATCTTTAAAAGCCCCTTATGTCTCTCAAATTTCTGTTATAAACAAGGAAAAGGTTGCAGTGAAGTCATTCTACACCAATCACCCTTGTTTCAGGTTCAGCTGAATACAGAACAGCCAAGCAAAGATGTAGGCTCAGCTTTTTATAATCTTCATAACTGTGCCTCAGAAGCTCTATATGCCCAGTCTGTTAAGAACGCTATACCGCTAGCTACTCTACTGGCCCAGACATACCTACAAAAAAACGTTATACTGACTTAATATTATTAGAACAAATCAGCATATTGGTTATTCCAGCCCTGACACACAGATTGCTATCCCTGAGCTGCACTGCCTGAGACCTCTGTTACTCCTCACCTCCCCTAGCTCTGCCACCCGCGCCTGCAGCATCTGCAGCCCCTTGTTTCCTGGTACTCTTGTCTTAAAGATCACCAGAAATACATACCCTCTTGCAAATGTTTAGGCACATTTACTTTCTACCATCATTTATCATAGTCCCATCTTCTGGTAGTCATACAAATAGAATCTGACATGCCGTAACATCTGCATTACATTTAACTTGTATTATTTTATTTTGAAACATTACCTGCTCCAGGACTCAGATTGCTCTATGCCCCATTATAAACTAGACAGAAATATAATGGAAATTAATCATACTTAGGATGGATCTCAGCAGATTCTAAGACTACCAATGGAGCTCTTACGGAGCAATAATGTTCTTTTGACAATAAAGGGCAGCTGGATTCATAACATGAATAATAACTGCATTAATTCTCATCATAAAGAGCTTCCTCATTTTGTAACATGGATGGGGACGGTGATTTTTGTAAGCCCATGACTTGGTAGCCACTGGAAGGCCGGATACTGGTATCTTGCCTCTTAAAAAAGACATTTTCCATTTGATGGGAGATATGTATATTTTTACATGTGTCTGGCACTTAGGAACCCAATGATTCTTCTACCTGTTTTGCTTTTAACCTCCCCTTTGAGAAGAGAACTATTTGTTTGTAATCCACTGATTGATTTATTTTTAGTTACCATGTTAACCAATAACCCTCGCTGTGGCTGCAGTCGCACTCCTGAAATGTTGATTCAAGGAGGCTGTGCAAATCCCCAGAGAACTGTGGTTCCCTCCCTGCTCTCTCTACTAAATTACATTACAGAGATGCAGTGATGGACGTGGAATGCCCCCACAGGGCTCACAGCCCAGACACCAGAAGAGGAAGGTTCCCAACTCCTCGCTGTTTTACAGGACAAGCACAGAATTCACTCTTCCCTCTGCTCTGTTCATCAGTGTCACCAGCCAGACACAGCAGAGCTGGCGCTATCGGAGTGCTTCGCGCTGTCACCGTGTACTGTCCTGCGATGATCTAGGAAGGCTGATCAAGACTTTGGGGCAAGAAGAGGGAACATCTGTCACTAACTGCCAGCACACCCCTTCAACAACACAGCCTTTGCCCTTCCTGAGTCTCCGCGGAGCTTTCAACACAGCCGTTTCCTCCTTCCCTCTCGTAATCTTTTGCACATCAGTAAGACCTTAGGTAAGGATGGCAGAAAGGAACAAAGCCAACAAGAGGCCCACAGCATGTCTGCTGGTCATCTGCTCACAGCCAGCCCACCATCATCCTGGGCACCAGAGCACAGCTGGCCTGACCTGGCTCCACCACCAGCAGTGACTTCGGTCTTGGTCTTGTCAAGCAAATGTATGTTTATTTTTCTTTTCCAAAATAAAAACCTGGCAGGAAATGATGACAAAGGTAATATACCTACATTTCTATAGAGGTTGTTGAATGGTGATGACACAACTCCCTACTAGTACCAGTACAAACCCAGTATGATGCACAAGCCAACTGATTTAAAATCCAATAGCTGAACTCTGAAGCCTACGGGTCTATAAGAAGCCAAAATCTTGAACATTTCTAATCCCCCCCTCACATCCCACACCCCCTCATGCACTGGTTTTGTCAAACATTAGTCAATAGTTCTACCAGTGACTCAGAGGAAAGTCTCAGTTGCTCATTTGGCAAAAAATGCAGCAGTCTATGAAGTGGTAAATATTGATGATGCCAAGTTTCTAATAGAGGGCAACCTGGAATGCTTCACCAAGCATGAAGACTAATTCAACTTCACTTTAGAGAAGAAAGAAAGGTCATATATCAAAGGATAAAGGCAGCAAAAATATACCCAAAAATATATAATATTAGCAAATATAATATATTTTGCTATAATATAGCAAAAATCTATAATGCTTTCTGAGGTCATCAAAAACTGTTCCTGTTATGGAATCGGGATTTACAATCCACTACTGAATTCTCAAGAAAGGAAAAAGCAATCAGGGTCATGAATCCCTTAAGCTTTGGTTCTCTGTGCAAATTCTGGATATACAAGCTGGAAACTTAGTGGCATAAGGAATGATTCCCAGCTTTTCTTGTTGGCTTCTTACTCTATCCCGTCTACAGCAGAAAATTCAGTAAGAAAATTCCACCAGGAAGTGGGAAAGCTTGACAAAACCATCATGAAAGCAGCTATAAACCGATAAGCAAAATTGCCTTCCTGTGGAAAGAACAGTGGTATTTTAACATTTTAGAATGTGAGATCTCCTGGCATGGTGAGAAGCTTGAAATGAGGATTTCTGTTCAGGGATATTGTATCAGTTTATTGTGTGTATTGTATCAGCTTAAGTGTCTCTTCCTTTTCCCTTGCCAAACACAGCAGCAGAACCGCTTACACTTTGTAATATTCATCATGATGCTTTCTGGTGACTAAATTGCATCATGGACATCTGATGACCACAGTGTAGTGCAGAAGATTGCTTTTGGCAGCAGTGTTTTACACAAAACATGATTAAAAAAAAAAAAAAAAAAAAAAAAGAGGACACAAATGACAAAACCCCTACATCTCCCATGCACTACTGAGACAATTTACGTCCAGACTGATATTGAAATCAACATGATACAATATCAAATCTGGTTTAGTTTTTCAGTGCTGGATGTATAGCTATTTTCCCAAAGTTATTTTTATTTTTATTTTTTATTTTATTATTACTGTTTTCCAAACTTCCATCTTTCAAGAACCAGCTCTCCTGTATAGAAACTTCAGCCCTACTACATAGCTGACTCCACACCCCGTGCACAGGGTTCCATTAACCCCCCTGCCAAAGTGGGTGGAGGGTTAAGTAAGACAGAAGATGGAGGGAGGGGGAAAACGGGCATTTCCAGTGATTTCCCCTTGACCTTCTTCCTTTTGCTTACAGCTGATCTTAGGAATTAAATTCCTCAAATCCTGGTACTTGAAGTACATCCCTGTGAGCTTGGTATGTTCCTCCAAATTTCTTTCTCAAATCTGAACCTCTCTGTCAGTGAAAAGAACACCCAGGGTACATGACCACCAGCAGGCATCACCTTTAAAAAAAAGACATAAAAATGGTAGTGGTTTCGAGAGCTGGCGGCATCCTTCCTTTCCTCTAAAGGAAATGTCTGCATGCTGCATTACCAGGCTGTATTCCTGCAAGGGAATAATTACTTCAATATTCCTTAGTAAGACATGCACACTGTCACTGTAAATTTGACACAGATTAATATTAAACTGGATTTAAGATGCTGTTTTTACACAATGTGCTTGTAATTACCTGGCTAATAGCAATGACTATGATAGAGCAGTATTGTTAGTTGCTCCGGGAAAATTAAAATCAAATCCCAATTCGACATTCATTGAGAGCCCATCAAGGAAATTCACCTGGGTTCAATGGAAGGATTTCCTTTCTACTGCCAGTGAATGCATGAACAGTCCTTGCCCTCAGCTACTGACCTATAATACCAGCGTGCACGAGCCTGAATAACATCCATGAAATCTTCTGGTGCTACGGAGCAGGTGACTGCTGCCCACAGGGCCAGCCTGGGTCTTCCCCACAGCAGGGACAACGATGTGCTGCCAGGAGTAGTGACCGAGGCTGAGCAGAAAGGGGCAGCAGTATCCATGGGAAAGCTGTCTCCGTGGACTTCTGTATCTTGCCCCAAAAGGAAACTAAGACAAAATCAGAAATAAAAGCAGTGCTTTGAGGAAAAAGGTCTTCATCCGGCTTGGAACAATTACGTTATTTCTGAGCAGAAGAGTGCTACAAGGATGCTAAGAGAGTTGGGGATGTCAGGGAATGTAGTGGCAGGACAAGGGGGAACAGCTTTAAAATGAAAGAGGGTAGGTTTAGATTAAATTTAGATTAGGAAGAAATTCTTTACTATAAGGGCAGTGAGGCCCTGGCCCAGGCTGCCCAGAGGAGCTGTGGGTGCCCCCTCCCTGGAGGTGCCCAAGGCCAGGCTGGATGGGGCTGGGGGCAGCCTGGGCTGCTGGGGGGGTCCTTGCCCATGGCAGGGGGTGGAACCAGGCGAGCTTTAAGGTCCCTTCCAACTCAAACCATTCTGCGGTTCTATGACAACTGTCAGAATTAAGAAATCAGGCTCTGATTGTTTCTCAGGTTTCTAGAAGTCACTGGCAGCTTTTTACAGTTATAGCTTGCATTCAAAAAAAAAAATATATATATACAAAACAAAATTCCTCTGTATTGAAGCCCAGTATAAACTCCCGCAAAATTAGCTCGCAATATTGTCACTGCCACTGTTTACCTCTTTAGCATGTCACTCGTAACTTTCTACAAATTATCCCTTCACATAAAGAAAGAAAAGAGAATTACAGTCATCAGGAGAGCACACAAACAGAAAGGTTGGTTGCAATTCAAATAAGAGTTCCAAGATTTGAAACTCATTAATGCTCCTTTCTAGAAAACTCCAAAAAAGTTTGTTACTTTCTTGATATGGTCATAGCAAAGCCAGTTGGGGTAGCAGCTGAGATGCTGACTTGCTGGTGTGACCTACCTTGTGCTGACTACACGGCTCGTACCAATCATCTGGTGAGCAGATCCTCTCTGGGTGTTCACCCTCAAGCTCCAGCAACACAACCTTGAGCTCAGCATGGGAAATCTGCCCACCTGTTTTCACCACACAGCATGCACACACCTTGCAGGCATGTCCAGGGAGGAGAGACTGCATTTAAACCCTTCACAATAACCATAGCAAAGCCCAAATCTTAGGTCCTTCAGCTTTTTCTATGGTTACAGTGAGCTTCTGGAATGAGGGGCATCCCGTGCCTTCCCCTGTACATCTACTCAGCAATGCCAAATCAGTACAGAACGGGCTGCAGGCATGGGAGTGCAGTCTGAAACTCTGTCCAGTTGTATCCTTGAGCTTCATTCAGTGGGGGGAAAAAGGTGTTAGGGATTTAACATAACTCAATACCAATATTCCACAGCAAAAACCTGCAGCAAACAACACACGTGTGCTCAGACATCTGCTTCTGCCTTAACTATTCTCACGCCAGTCTCACAGACATTTCTAGCCCCGATTATACCCAAGTAATTATGCTAACTAAGGACTGCTGCGGAATGCAGTGGTTCTGCCTTACGCCTGTGTTCCTATCACATCCCCAAAGATTTTATACCTTACTTAGTTTACTCCAAGCTATAGAAAGTGGGTGGAGTTTTACCTGTATACAGGGGATTTGGCAGGGACATCAAATGTCAAGTTGGATGACCAGATTTACAAACCATACCTTTCTCTGTCCCACAGCCAGCAGCATCCTGCTACTGATAGTCAGCACAGACACTGATGCATACACTGAGAGCACTTTCAATATCCTTGGCCCAGAAAACATAGGTGAGCCATGGAGCCAAGTGCACTTCTATGTCAGGCCACTCTTTTACTGGGAAATTAAGTATCACAGAATCATCTAGGTTGGAAGAGACCTCCAAGATCACCTAGTCCAACCTCTGACCTAACACTAACAAGTCCTCCACTAAACCATATCACTAAGCTCTACATCTAAACATCTTTTAAAGACCTCCAGGGATGGTGACTCAACCACTTCCCTGGGCAGCCCATTCCAATTCCTAACAACCCTTTTGGTAAAGAGTTCTTTCTATTATCCAACCTAAACCTTCCCTGGGGCAACTTTAGCCCATTCCCCCTCGTCCTGTCTCCAGCCATGTGGGAGAATAGACCAACCCCCACCTCGCTACAGCCTCCTTTAAGGTACCTGTAGAGAGTGATAAGGTCGCCCCTGAGCCTCCTCTTCTCCAGGCTGAACAACCCCAGCTCCCTCAGCCGCTCCTCGTAACACTTGTTCTCCAGACCCCTCACCAGCTTCGTTGCCCTTCTCCGGACTCGCTCGAGCACCTCGATGTCCTTCTTGGAGTGAGGGGCCCAAAACTGAACACAGTACTCAAGGTGCGGCCTCACCAGAGCCGAGTACAGGGGGACAATCACTTCCCTAGCCCTGCTGGCCACACTGTTTCTTATACAAGCCCGGATGCTGTTGGCCTTCTTGGCCACGTGAGCACACTGCTGGCTCATATTCATCTGACTGTCAACCAATACTCCCAGGTCCTTCTCTGCCAGGCAGCTTTCTAACCACTCATCTCCCAGCCTGTAGTGCTGCTTGGGGTTGTTGTGCCCCAGCTGCAGGACCCAGCACTTGGCCTTGTTGAACTTCATACAGTTGGTCTCAGCCCATCGGTCCAGCCTATCCAGATCATCCTACCCTCGAGCAGATTGACACACGTACCTAACTCGGTGTCATCTGCAAACTTACTGAGGGTGCACTCGATCCCCTCATCCAGATCATCAATAAAGACATTGAAGAGAACTGGCCCTAGTACTGGGGGACTCCACTAGTGACCGGCCTCCAACTGGATTTGACTCCATTCACCACGACTCTTTGGGCCCGGCTATCCAGCCAGGTTTTATCCCAGCGAAGCGTATGCCAGTCCAGGCCATGCGTAGGAAGTTTCTTGAGGAGAATGCTGTGGGAAATGGTGTCAAAAGCCTTACTGAAGTCAAGGTAGACCACATCCACAGTCTTTCCCTCATCCACTAAGCATGTCACTTTGTCATAGGAGATCAGGTTTGTCAAGCAGGACCTGCCTTTCATAAACCCATGCTGACTGGGCCTGATCACCTGGTTGCCCTGCAAGTGCCTCATGATGACACTTAAGATAATCTGCTCCATGAGCTTCCCTGGCACTGAGGCCATCATCAAGCTGCAGTGTTATGCGGTCAAAGACAGAACTTCCTCTCCCATATCTAGCCATACAAATAAGGATGCAAGGCCAGTGGCCTTGCAGGGTATCAGAAAACCCTATAGTATCAGAAGTGCTTTCCTTAAAGCGTTATGCTTTGAATAATCGGCTGGTTTCAGCAGACGAAAGAATCTATCACTTTCCATTAGTGCACTTACCGCCCACCATTTTAGGAAGCCGTACATTCTTCAATAAACTGAATCGACTTTCTGAGAACTATCAGGTATCGGCTACAGCTGAGGATGGATATTAGATTTGCTAAGCCAGGTCACCGGTTGAGAAAAACAATCAGATTCTGCATTCTTGCACAAAACTGAAATGTAAGTGCCCAGCCGTAAGTACTGCGCTTCTTTCTTTCAGAAATGACATATGATATTCATAATGGCTTGAATATTCAAACAAATCTCAATTGTGATGTTACGGTTTGCACAGTAATTAGCCTCCAGGGAAAAGTGCTTTCAATTAACGAATGTAAACATGCCACCATCTAGTTATGCCTTTACATGTTCCGCTCAATTTCAAGATTAAGAGCTGGAAGTCATAGCATGGGGCCAGGACTCATGGCACAAATGAAAAGCATGGTTGGGACTTGAAATCGACACTTTTCTCCTCTGCATGGCACTGCCTGACACTCCCTCATGTCTCCTGCTACCACGGCGAGGAAGAACATGATGCAGTTCGTGACTTTGCTGGCCTGTGCCAAGCCACTGACCCGCTGGCTGCTAAGACAAAATTCTCTGCTGGATGACCTTGCTTTTGACTAGATCTCAGCAAGCATACAGCACAAAGGAAACCTGCATGTTTATACTTGGGGTATGCAAGGGGAGTATCAAGGCCATGAAGCACAGGAAGACTCCACTGCTTTATGTTCTTGCTCTATTTATCCTCACTAGATGGCAAAGCAAACTACTAAGGATGAGTCTCTTTCAGCCAATGCCAGCTTAGAATACATGGTGGCATTCTTCTTAGAAGCAACCAAACCCCCAGTGAGCATACAGCAGGTGTAGGCTGCTTCTGAAACACAACCCGAGGCTGGCAGAAATTGAATCTGACTTCAGAAATTGAATACTGACTCCAGCAGGCCGTGGAAGCAGGAGCCCCTGTGGTGCCTGAGAGCCAGCTAAGACGGGTCACATTCCTGGCAAGGTGCACTGACTGCTTTGCCCCTGAATTTTGCTGGTTGACTGCTTTTCTACACTGCTTTTCCAGCACGTAACGCAGGCAGCTCAGAACGGGGTGGGGCTGGCAGAGGGACTGTGAGCAGAGTTCATGGGGCATGAGGGCAACTGATACATGTCTGTAATTGCTCTTATCTGGGAGAGAGGAGGCAAGGTTTGCTCCTTAAGCAGTGGTCCAGGGCCACTGCAGGATGCCAGTTAATTTTGGTTTATTGCAAGTTATGCCTTTTTAAAAAGCTTAATTTAGGAGCCAAAAAAGGTTGGGGGTGGGGAGGGGGGGTGGCCAGTGCAATAGCCCTCCTTGCACCTGCTTCACTCCCAAGACAGGTCTGTGTCTTATGCTCAGGATGCCCGGGACTGCAGGCTGCAAAGGCCAAGTCTGTGACATTTTCCCCAGGCAATTCCTTTCTGGTTCTGCAACTGAGCTGAAAAGGCAGACTTGACAGCTTCCTGGAGCTACAGGAAAGTGTAAGACGTACCCGTTGCTGAATATCTCGGAGAAAAGTACATTAGAATCCCAACTGGGACAATTTACACACAGCGATAACAGCCTGAAATCTCTGAATAAATTGCTGATTTTGAAATAGTGAATGACATGTTAGCAACAATGCACACTGAACAACGTGTGAGAATAAAAGAATAGGTTTCATAGCTCTTTCTGTTCTCTCATCATATATATTTGTGTGAGAATTCTTGCTGCCAGAGAGCCAGTGTGTCTAAAAGCATCTTGAAGAGTCTTTGACAAGTAGCTCCAGTTTATAAATGGAAAGTTTTGATGGCTTTTTCTCCTTTACCCATTTCCACAAAATATATAAGTTATGTTTTCTACATTTTTAAGCTTTATTTTCTACCCATCTTTGATTTCTCCCCTCTAGCAAAATTAGTTGTCTAGAAAGAGTAAAAAGTTGAGGCCTAATAAACAGCAGATGTTCAGATCCAGTAAGTAAATTTCCAGTAACTGCTTTATTGTTTTGTTTTGTTTTTGGGAAAAAAAAAAAAAAAGGGCCTGAGGAACCAGAAGTTGTTAACTACACAAACAATAAAAAAAAACCACACACACTGTATACCTCACTGAGAAAAGTCTCCATTCAGAATAAAAAGGGTTCATATTCTGCACAGTGATCTTTTTTGAAAATAACTCATTTCTTGTGGAATGCCCTCACTTTTCATCAAAATATTTAGATACTACCTTAACAAAGTTTCTGTGGAAACCTGTCAGCTCCTCAGTACTCCTGGTTATTATCAGCCCAGTGCTGGCGGTGGCAGCTGGCACCCAGGACAGCCGGTCCCTTCTCTCCCACCTCCCCGCTGCTGCCTTCCCCACTCGCTGCTGCTCCCTGCCACCCCATTGCCTGGAGGGCCACGCTCCATGACGCACACTTCTGCCCTGCGGTCAGTGTTTGTCACCTGAGCTGTTGTTGCAGGCGACAATTTTAAAGCAAGGTGATTCATTTGGCCAAGCTCACCCTGCAGCAATGCTTTCCTCCTAAATCTTCGTGTTGCAGCCTCCACCCCAAAGCAGCTTTGCAACTGCATTTTACGTGCCATTAATACATCAATACCTTGCAATGAGGGTCTCATGCATGAAGTGCCCCGAACCTGTCCATCATCCACTCCCTCCCTCCTAGTTCCTAGTCTCCTGAAAGCCAAGGACATCTTGTGAAATAGGTGTATGCCTTTCTGGAGTGGCCTGCTGTGCAGGTGGAAACAAGCAAAACTACAGCAGCAAGACTGGCAGCAGCAGGAGAAAATTACCACCGGTTTCTTCCATTCTCACCATGGCTGAGCAGATGGATAACCAGGGAATTCTGTCTTCAGCTCAGAACGAACTTGGTAGAAGTATACTTTGTTAGATCAGCTGGAACAGATGCTGCTGCTATGGTCCATATAAGCCAGAAAATGTCAGGCAGCAGCAGCAGCAGAATCCTTAGTTTCATTAAAGTGATAAAAGCCTAAACAGGAAGATATTACTAGAGGAAATCCACTGGTATGCACTCCAAGCCCCCAGAGCTCTGTGTTAGAGCCCCAGTGGGTCAGAAATCTCTCTGTAGCTGCCGATTTTCAGCCCTAAAGGACTCGGTTTGTGGGCCAACATGGCAAGTGTCTGAAAAGCAAGCTGCTGCGCATGGGCAGATCACTGCTGAAAATGGCAATCTCATAATTCGTGACCCAGTTATGGATTTCCTGGATGTTCTGGACAGACTTGCCTTGAAAATATACATTTATTTCCAGGCCAAAGAAACGGCACTCCTCCCAGAAAAATTCCCAAAGCCAATACTTTTTTTTTTCTCCCTTCTTTAACCTCAGCTTCTGCTGTTTTGTATTCAGTGAATAGCAATTCTCTAGTTTAAAGATTTCTAACTAGAAAAAACTATTTTCAACTCTAATCTTTAATAATCACCTGACCTTTAGAATTCATTTTCAATGATGAAAATCAGAACACAGGGTTTGTTTTCATCTGTTTTGCTCCCTTGACACAAAGCAAACAGCTGCAATCTCCTAATTTTTCTTTAAACAAAACTGAGTCAACAGCGTGTTCATGGCTCTGCCATTCCCCAGTACTCTCAATATGCCAAGGCTAATTTAGGTTGAGGCATAAACCATCTATACGAAGAGTTTAAAGGATTGAATCTATTACTCTCTAAGTAACATTGTAGGAGTGGATTTTTAGAATTAGAGCTCAGTGACTTGTTCATATTTGAACCGAAATATTCAGTTCTACTTCTCATGGAAGCTTTGTAACTTAAAATAACCTGATCTTCTGAAAGAACTATCCCCAAAGTTCACTTCAAATATCGGGTAACAAAGACAAAATGTAGACAGCTAATGTGAAGATGATACTCTCAAAGGAACTGCTTGACATAACAAAGATAAAGGGCAAGTAACAGAAACAGTTTAAAGATGAGCTCTGATGTTCATTCAGAAGTCAACCTCATCACACAGGAAGTTTCAAAAGTCTTCACTGACTGTTTTTGGCAAGTGTGCTTTCTTCTGATGCCCATCCTCACACACACACCTAGCTATGCAAAACAGACCCCTACCAAAACTGCAGGGCCATCTGCCATGCCAAGGCAGCCACAAAGTCCAGGTGAACCAGCGCTCATTCTTCAGCTGTGATTTACATCCTTTTTGTGTGACAGGCCTTCATTGCTTCAAGGCACTCTCCTCCCAGCCACTATTCATCGGCCCTGCCTGACCGTTCATTCGTCTTGGAATCTAAGATGTGTTCCCCAAAGTTTTCATTGGTAGGTACACTTTGCAAGCATCAACATTCAAAGCAGCAACCCTAATGTCTTCCTTTCAAAAGAAGCAAATAGCCCTGTTGGAGAAATCAAATACTCGATTCTAGTGAATCATCTATTTTTTGTTTCGTTACAATGTCCATACTTGACAGGTTGATTTCAGTATCAGTGCAGCTCCCCAGACGTATTTTATCCCGGTAACAATAGAAAACATTCTTGGTTTCTCACTCTTACCTGCTCCCACTGACCTGCTCCTTGAATCAGTCTCGCTACACAGAGGATGGGAAATTAGTTCCCTAGATTTGTGATCTGTTTGAAGTGCACAGTAGCAGATCTAGCTGTGTCACTAACATCTGTCATCTGGTAAGTGGTATTATCGAAGGAGTTAAGTTTCCTAGTCATGTTCTGCTTTTGCTGAATATAAAGCAATGAATACAAAAAGATGGACTCTTTCCTGGCCCCTTTCCTGGCCTCTTTCAGCATAAATATGAACCTAAACACTTGGTATGAAGCACTACATCTCCTCCACTGAAGTCCTTGTTTGAATTCCTAGAATGTGCTCTTTTCTTTCATTTATTACCTTGTAACCTATTCTGCTCAGGCACTGCCTTCATTTCATTTCTCTCAGAGCCAAGTAAATTTTTGGCACTCAAAACAATAATAAATATTTTCTGCTCATTTTGACATTTTCATAGTACACACAAATCAATTGCCTGGCATCCACCAGCAGCACAAATACCATGAAAGAAGTATAATTGACCTCAGGAGTTAACTTTCCACACCAAGGAGGGATGTGTCGACAACAATTCGTTTCAATGGTTCATAAAACACAGCTTAAGTTCCTGCCCATCAACGAGGTAAAAATAGCCCTTCAGGAAGCAGAATCTTCCTGAACAAGGCATCTGCTTTTGCTGAACATTTGCCTTTAGAGTAACTCTAAAACCAGCTGAGCAGTTAGAAACCCAAACAGTTGATGTAAAAATAATTTGTGAAGAGCATGGCAAGTGCTTCCTGGAATATATTCTACATGGATAATAATCATATATATCATATATACATTTTCAAGTGATTCCACGATAGCTTTTGGAAGTAAGAGTAAGACATTTCACAAGTCTCAGCGTGATTTTTTTTTTTATTTATTGTTAGAACTAGTATTTTTTAAAACAGTTTATTCATTTTCAGGTGCCTCCCTTTGAGAAGAGAAGCAATGCATGACTTCAGTAAGAGTACATGGACATCCATGTAGAAGGAATGGTCAGGTAGGTTGTATGGATACAAGAAACTGCATTTCAAAAGACGTAGGGGAAATAGAAGCTATATATCATTAATTTGAGGTCTTTCTTGGCCTAATAATACATTTCATTTATACTGAGCTGCTGAAACTATATCACACATCTTCCCACTGGGAAGACACTTGGGGAGACACTTCCCTTGGTGATTCCTCCAGACTGCACACTTACTGGCTGGAAATGATCCGTGCCAGCAGATCCCATGCAGGTTCAACATTGCTTTTCTGAATCTCATCTGACAGTGGTTCCAGACTCTGCTGCTGCCTTTGTCCCCACATACATTTCAAAACATCATTCATCTTAACTACAACCCCCTGATGCCAAGGACAGTCAGAGGAAAAGACTGATGACAGACTAGATGGAGACTACAGCATGAGGTAAAACCAAACTCTGCTGTCCAAGAATAAGGAAGAATTATGAAGCAAACTGCCAATTCCCTCAATCATGACCAAAGGTCCCTCTGAACCCATCCTGCTGTGTTTGCAGGAGAGAATCACATGCCTAAAAATGCTACATATGCTGCATCCCTTTATACCTTTCAAATATAATCTCTCCCTCAGGCACCCAGCACACATCAGAAACCTATCCTCAATATCACCACTGTTCTGGCAATATTTGTACCCTCAAAGAGAATATTTATTCCATCTTCCCTGGGCACATAACATAGTTAATACAGTGTAATAGTGTGAAGGAAGCAATACAAAAATGAGGGCAGTGGGATATCTGCTGTCGTAACTCTTCACTTCTCTATGCAGAAATACCAATGTCTTCCTTCTGTGGGATTTCATTCAGGACTGTTCCATTTAATTTGGTGTTCCTGCAACCATCTTAATTTCTCTGCAACGAACATATCCCTGGCAAGATTCTGGTCTTGAATAAGTGCACTGTAATGCTAATATCTACATCTGCCAGACTCCTTATTTCCACGGCTTGCATCTCTTCAAAGGCAGAAAGAAGCAGGGTCCCAGAGGATGAGATTTTCCACATGTTGTTTCTAATGATATCAGTGGAGTCACTCAGCAGTGAGCAGAATTAGAACCATGGTTACAAATTGCTCCTGGGGATGGGAGAGAACATGAATGATGCCAGGTAATGATTGCTTGCTACCCTTAGGGCAAGGGGTGATCTCACTCCATTTTATATATACACTATGATTCGCAGTCGGTGAAAGGAAACACACTTGTAGGTGCAGTTCAGCTTAGGCTGCAACAGGTCACCTGAGCTGCAAACTAACGTACCTATTCCCTTCCATGGCAATTAAGAGATTCTAAGAGTGTGTGAAAGAAGATGCTCCCATGACAACTCTGACATCTAAACTTGGGTTATTTCTCTCCTACTTGTGTCCAGCAAAGGAGATAAAGACCTACTGTAAGTCTGCCAGTTCTCAGTCTCCCTGAGCAGCGAGTCCAGAATGCTGCTTAAACATCGTTGTTTAGATTTGGTTTTCCAACCCTAACCCTATCAGTTTGCTGGCCACTAGGGATTTCAGCTGTGCAGGAACCCACTCACTCTGCAATGAGATAAGTCACCTATACTCCCCCGGGGACAGTGTGCCAGGGAATCAGAGACGAGCCCGATGCTCAGGTCTTACAGCACAAGAAGCACCAGAAGACAGCAGAAGGGCGTAACTGGTACAAGGATGCTAAGCGTTGTCACAGTTCTCAAAAGATGAGTCTATTCAGATTCTCTCCACATTGTGGGGACCTGCCTTCCAAGCCCCGACTTGTTGGAAGAAGTGCCCAGGAAATTTTGCCCAGAACCTGTACTATTCCAACAGCGCCTCAGTGGGGAGAGAGAACAATCGATTGTCTACTGAATGGGTTTTTAAAGAATGGGCACATCTATTAGCATGAGGAGGACAGCTTGTTGGCAGCTTCCAACCAACAAAATCTGCTGTCGTAGCAGAATATCGGGTCTGCCAAGCAAACACGCCACAAAATGTGCAGGGAGTGCACTGGAAGCTAACTGTGGCATCTCTGGGTATGAAATAATCCAGTGCTGGGCAGACAAGTCTGGAGGAGCATCTCTGGACCATCACAAGTCTCTGTATCTCTGTGAAATTCCAAGGTTGGCTGCAGGACTAAGCCAGGCTCTGCCTCATCCCGAACTTCGTAGAAGTCTTAATGGGGCCAACAGGTCAAATTCCTATTCCAAAGTCAGCTGTTCAGATACAAGTCTAAGCTACTTACAGAAGCCTTGTTTACAGTCAGTGAAGGGAAACAGGGATTCCAGGGCAGGTAATAATCTTGTCACCACATCCAGGCTGAAGACCAGGAAGGTGTGGTATCTGACAGAGGAAGCCACCAGCACAGGGCTTACCTCCCAACCCCTCACAGCCACCTGTTCACACGCCTCTGCAGCAGACCCACAGACCCACCCCCAGTTCCTCACCAGAAACAGCAGAAATTTTCCGATTTACAGGGCAATGTCTGAAAGAACTAAACCAATTTCCTAGTAACAGCAGATATATGGTACTTAAGCTTTACATCATCTGAACAAACAGTAGGAAATTCCCCTCCGTATAATGAGGATTACAGGCCAGCAAGTGACTCGTTCACTGTCAGACCAAAGGTATTGCACAGTGAGGAGCTGAGCCTGGCCTCTTGAACTGTATTCACTAACAGCTTGACCTCTTCCTCTCCCACTGTTGTGATCTGTTGCTTCCAAACTTCTGCATAAGTGAAACGAAACTCTGGCACTTTAATTAAGGCCAGCATTTACCCAGGAAATCTCTTCTTTTAGCTCCACAGCTTTTGTGGATACACTGAATAAGAAGCACATGGAGTGCTGGAATTAAGAGGATGTAAAAATAATCCATACAGAACAGCACAGCAAGGAACACCCTGAGAATCCATCAGTCTGAAATGCATTTGGATACCCTCTGCACGGATGGCAAAGAAAGATGAATTTGACAGAGCAATACTTAAAATTCAGTTTTCATCCAAAGAGCAAAGCACTTAAATTAATTGAGCTTAACATCCATGTTGAGAGCTCAGCACTGTTATAATCATCACAGGAGAAAGGCTGGATTATGACTGGCTGAAAGAAGCACAACGCATCCTTAACAGGCTATTCACTACTCCTCAGAAACCAGTAAGACAGAAAAATGGCAGCCCTCACAATTTTGATACAAAAGGATGGAGTCGCGTTGCTTTTTATGCAAACTTTGAACCCACCACTGTTCGTGTTCTATCCCCAAGAAATAATACATCTTACCTAAGCAGAAATGTGACACAGCCTGTGCTATTGCTGCACTTTTCTGGGTTACTTATCAAAATACAATATCCTAGGAACAAGAGACCTTTTAAAAGAATTATTTTCTGTTTGTTTTTAGCTACACCAATAATTCATCCCAACTAACTACCACAAGCTCAGTAGCTCTCCTGACCTCCCTCACAGTCTGCCTTTCTCTTCTTCTCTCCTCCCCTGATGGATGCCTGTGGGAATTTGTGCAGTTAGACAGAAATCCCCCATCCATGCATTGTCGGAATTAATGTAACATCGAGAAGCTGGAACAGTAGGATTCTTATCCAGTGAAGAACAAGATTTATCGCCCCTATAAAGACATACGGACTCTGCCTTTGGTCAGTCAATAAATTGTTAGTAGTCAAAACACCCCTTACAACCTGCCAATCTGCCACTTATCTTCCTATATCCAGTCCCAGAAGAACTGAGCTACTCATAATTTTTTTTTTTCTGGATCACAGAAAGAATAGAATATCCTTCCACACAAAACAATCATTGCAGAGGTGGGAAGAGCACCCAATTTGTGCAAAACCCTAAAAAAAACATTTATTTGAGTAAGTTTTCCTACTTAATGTTTACTGTCACGCTGTATGCATCCAGGCAAAGACTATTTTTGATATGTTCTGCAAAGCATTCAGTATACTAAACAGTGCATTAAAGGACCATTACTATTCCAAAACAGCATGCTGGAAGTTGAGAAGTGCCAGCAGTAAGGTCACTGTGGCCGCCCTTTCCTCTCCAGCTACCTAATGATACGTTTTCTCTCTGTCTCATTCTCAGAAATGACTGAAACTGTTCAAAATAGCTCAGATGGAAGCAGGCACATACACAATTTTAACCCGAAAGTGCTTGGCAGAATGATAACTGGAACTCTAAGAAGTGTAAATCAAGTGTCACTGCGCAGTAAAAATTGTATCACTAGTTTCCACAGATTCCATCTACAGCAGGTAATTAATGCAGGGGTCACTGTCTCTCCATTGGGTAAATAAATAAATAAATAAATAAATAAGCACAGAGCATTTAAACAATTTTCCTGTTGTGACACAGATAGCAAAGGGAGAGCACAGTAATCCTGAGTCACGATCCTACACAAACACACTGACTCCATCTTCATTTTGTGGAAATCTTAGAAAGGCAAGTTCCTAAAATGGGAAAGGGATTTCTATGGAGCAATCAGAAAAAGAAAGGGAAAGAAATACCAGATATGAGAAAATTTCCCCAACAATAGGCTCCATTTCCTAAAGAAAAGATCCAAGAGCGTGCTGAGCATCTCCCTAGAACAAGGAATTGTTAACTGGCAGAATGAGCTGAGCAGCTGGGTGGGGAGGTCACCGTCACCTCCAGGTCTGGATCTGTTTCCTCCTGCTTTCCACGAGGGATGCGTGTAGCCAGCCTGAGAAGAAAAGAAAGATCTGTCCTCGGGGTCACTGCCATATGCAGTGCTGAAATTGCAGATGTGAAAGCACACAAAGTTAAGAGGATACTTCACATCAAGCCAAACATTCAAGGTCAAAATGTTCTTTCTCTGCTTCCTGAAACCAATAGTGCCCCAATGTACTTTCTGTTTCCCCCTGCATGTAGGATGTGAAACTCTGCATTCTCCACATCACTGCCAAAGAAGCCAACTGCATACAAGCGATAACAAGCAGAGTCTCAGGGACGTCTGGAGATGTTTATGATAAACACCACAAAGTCCCATTCCGGTCTGAGAGAAGACAGCAGCTCATCTTTGAGCTGTGATTTCAGGCAGTTGCAAAAGATTCATAAAGAATTATTCAGCAGACACGTAATCTCCCCTGATAAGAAATACCAACTATCTGGAGCAGGATTTCCCTGTGTAAATTGAAATCAGCTCTGTGTAAAACTGAATTAAACCTTTGTCACAAAACTGCAGACCTGTCAGTTATATTTTTTCCAGGTTAAGCTGGTAAAATCCATTGAGAACACAGCCTTTAAACAGAACTTTTTACTGCAATAGTTGCTTTTAGAATAACAGCAATAAGACGATCCCTTCTTCAAACTCATTAAATCAGATTGCTTTACAGCACAAAATCATGAACTGCACCATGCTCTACTTAGATAACTATTTCATGAGCAATACTGATTTTCTACAGTAAAGCTGCTTTATTTCCATAATTGTCCCTCCTGAGAAATTTTGTTAATTGTTCCTCCCTCTTCCCCTAGCTTTAATTCCAATTTTCCCTCTCTAGCCTAAGGGAATAGAACCAAACGGTTTTCATCTGGAGTTTGGAAAGCTGGTCAGCTTTCATTATGGTCTCAGTCACTTTTAATCAGCTGCCCTAAAGAACAACTGGAAATAATTAACTGAGCTTCTCCTTGGCTTTCAGGTTCAATAGAAAGGCAATCAACTGAAGATAGACAAAAGGACAACACTCCTATTAAAGTCTGGGAACTTCCCAAGAAGTCAAGGATGTAAGACCAAGCATTGGGATGTCTGTCTGTGCCAGTTAAGAACCTAGGCAAAAAGTCTTGCAAGATTTGTATGTAATTTACAAGTGCATTTTATGCTGCCCATTTCTCTGGCTTTGTCCTGGATATTACTTCTCCAACAGTGTGGATAAAGTCAGTCAAGTGCTCTTGCATAAATACAGACATGACCTAATTTTCAAATCTTCCCAGAGCATACAGCAATCATTTACCTGCTGCAGGAAACAGATAGTCATGGGCCAAAGTGTTTGAAATAGTGTGAGATAGATGGTGGCTGTTCTGCATGGAGCAGCATGCAGAAGAGGTAGCAGAGAACTCCAGAAGCAGAACAATCACCATTCCTAACAGCAGCAGGGAAAAATACAGCATTGCAGTACTTAGCTTAAAAGCTTTGAGAATTTCAGCTTCACGAGATGGGACTGAGCTGATTTAACAGCTCCCAACGACAGCTTCTGCTTCCTTTTGCTCAGAGATCTCGCCTCCCTCCCTTACCTCAAGCCAGCCCCAAGCCTAGTACAGTCCTTCCCTGAGCAGATTCATCCCACCAACAAGAAGCTGCTTTTCGGGCAGCTGAATTGACCCATCAGACGATTAATGAGCTCCGCCAGAACTAGTGCAAACAAAGGATGAGCATAAGAGAACTTCCATTCAGCAGTAATGAATCATGAGTTCAGTCCAGGTGATCATGAAAGATGTTCCTCCTGCTGCAGAGACCAGATGGCGATGAGGTGAGGAATGCACAGAGGGACAGATCACCTCTGGAAGCCTACTTTGAAGCTACTGCTCAACGTTATCAATAACAATATCACCGTTCAAAACTTACTTTTATGTTTATGGAGGACAGGACTTAATCATCACCTCTAGCAGATATCTCTGTACTGCAGATAATTGATTTCAGTAAGCCTTTTTCTATTTGGAAGTAGGATCTTTGTAGCTAGGCTGTGCAAAAGGCAGAGGCTGGCAGGACTGCTGTTACTCAAGGGAAACAATGGTTCTTGTAGCTAAAGGGCAGGGCTGTTTTTTTACATTTTCAGAGAGCCAGCTGGGGGGGAAATACTCATAGAAAAATGAAGCAGCCTGGTTACATGTTTGTATCGTCATTATCTGAGTGGAGCTGTACTCTAATATCAAGCTCCTGTAAAATGGACTTCACAAATGGGTAAATGTGGTCAAGGTAGGTGAGATTCCCCAGAATAATTAGATCAGGACACAAGGCTCTTCCCATCACACACATACTATACAGCCCTTGATCACCAGTTTGTTTCCTCATGAAATTCCTTCACAGCAGAAATATGTGCTGAAAAAAATCCCTATTCCCTCTTAATTTCTGTCTGCTTTGCCATAAAATCATTTATTATAGCGAAGAATGATTACTCAGAAACTCTTGGCTGTTGCAGTGCAGGAACAAGAGGGTCCAGAGGAAAACAAGACACTGGGGGCATCCGTGTCGTGCTGCCAGCCAACACTGGCTCCCCAGGGCAGAGCACCACGAGCACTGTCTGTTGCCTTCCCTCCAAGCAGGTTGCACGCACATACAGGAAAACTCATCTCAATAGACTGAAGGCCTGGCTTACCAGCAATTAAACTGCAGATCAAAGGAAACATAAATGGGGATGTTGCTTTGCTTATTAGTATCAGCTCTGTCCTTGATTGCCTGAAGGCCTTTCCAACAATGTTGACTTTAATTACTTTAATGAGAGAGAAAATGATCTGAAGGGTGTCGGCTCAATGGGGCAAGGTCCTGATAAAAATGTTAGGTCTAGGATCATTAGTTTAGCAGTTAACAGTACATTATCTTATGTTATTGGAGCTAAATGTAAACAACTCCTGAAGCCCAGCTGCTCTCAGGATTGAAGCTGGGGAAACAAATGAGAAGGAGCTTTGAAATGAAGTTGTATTGGTTCTGTTACCCACTTTCAACAGATTGCTCTTTGTTGATCCATTACAAAAAAAAAAAATCTTGTAGAGAGTAAAGCAAAGCAAATTTAATACACTGTGGGCTTGTCTTCAACAAAACACTCATGACAATTATTTAAAACAAACTTTTTGAAGTGAGGGAGTTTATCCAAAGCAAATTAAGATAAAGCAAATCAAGGCCACTTCAATTCTTAAGGGAAGCCCAAGCTGCTAAACAAGGGACCATACATCCGCTAGCAGTGCTAGCAGTCCTGGGTGACTTCTCTCAAGCCACAGAAAGGCAAGATGGAGTAATTTAGCTTCATTTGTAATGAAAAGGGATTAAATTGCATTGCATGACCTGGTGGCTGCTGCAGGTGAAAACCACTCACAGCTACCACAATTCAGCTGACACACAATTAATTTTGAACTGGGTAATGTGATTATGATTCTGAGCCATAAGTATTTGATACAAGGATATAATATGGTTAAATAAATCCCATTTAAATTTGCATTAGATGGGGGTAGTGCCTGCAACTGTATATATAGCTCCTCCTTGTGTTCCCAGTGTGGAGGATTAGAGTTGTTGGTTGCTTTGGCTTGGAATTAGAAAGGAAACTGCATGAAAATAAATAAAATCAAGGATTTTACTTCCCAAGGAAAAATCCTTTCCTGAACTTTCCTCTGATAGTGTATTCTTATGTATAAGCTAGGCACAGGCTTCAAAGATAACTGAAGCCATCCTTGGAGATTCCAACACATTGCTATTTCAGGCTTCATTTTTTCTCTGTCTTAGAAGCAATTTTTTTTTTGAACAAGTCCTTTGAACATCTTTACTGGTTTGTGGCTTGTGGAAGCAAGCTGCATCTTTTTAACAGCCTCGGAGTCCTCATCTATTGTGAAAGCCTCCTTAGAGAGCAACCCCCAAACTCTTAAGTAATGTCTGAGAAACACATCCAAGTGGATCATTATGGAGAATAAAGATTCTTCTGCAGGTAAATGAATGTGTACAGAGGCCAGGGCTATCGTGCTCTTTCTCAATATAAAGGAGATCAGTCTTTGAAGGATGGATGTGACAAGCTAACCTCTGAGCCCTGTATTCCACGCTTTTCTTTCAACAGGGATTGTAATTACCCTTTAGCATACAGTGGAAATTCAAGGGGGAAGTATGGACCTGCTGACTGCAGAGGAAACTCTCAGTTCTTGCTTTGAAAACAGCTGATAATTATTTCTCTGGCTGTTCCAGTCTCTGGTGCAGGCTCACAAGGAAAACAACAGCACTTCAGGCTGAGCTGCCTCGTCCATGTCTGGGAGAATGAGGCTCCATAAACAACTGGCTGCTCCCTAGGATTGTCCAGGTTTCTCTGCTTATTCCAGACAGCAGCTTTTCTATAGCTTTTATATTCACTGAAAGGAATGGCAGTATTTAATTTCATTTAGCAGGCCAGAAAAGGAGGTGTGGAAGGTCTGACAGACAGCACATGAGGCTGAACACCTGAGAGCTAACGAGAGCAGTTACCTGCAGTGTATGGCTGCGTCACCCCTGCAAGGCAACTGAACCGAGTTATATCGGCTGTCCCTGTGGCTGTTGTGCAGAAACATCTCTTGTCCTCACGCAGGTCCCAGCAGAGACCAAGGAAGCTGCTGCAGCCAAGCTCTGGAGCTCAGCAAAGGACTAATTCTACCAGCTCCAGACTGCATAAGGCTTGCACTCCAGCTGCGGCAGAGCTGCCTGTGGCTTGCTCCCACGTGGTGCTGTGGATGCTCTGTGTGGCAGTGACAGCATTCCAGGAAAAGGTACTTCAAAAGCCTACAGGCTCTCTGAAATTACACTCTGAAGATTATTTTTGGTTTTGCCATTTCTATCCACCTACAAATCCAAGAGCCTGAGTTACCACCAGGAAAGCTATACCAGGTTCACAGGGAGCTATAAAAACCTCTTCAAATGGCACATTGCAGCTTTGCTGATTGGAACAATGGTGTGATTTTACAGCTGGATAGCTCGAGACATTCCAGAAGGCAAGGAAGCAAGCGTCCGTGCACCTCATTAGGAAGCCAGCAACTGCCTCATTCCAATGAGCTTAAATTCCAATGACCTTAAACAGGTGTTAGTACCTCCCCGTGCCGGTGAGATATGAGCCCTCTGTATCTATGCGCTGCCTCTGCTGGACCTCAAGATGGAGTCAGGACAGCAGAGGACTGCTAGGCAGAAATGTGGGAAGGAGACTCTTCTGCAGATTGATCCCTGAAATCAAAGTGACGGTTGGAAGTTTCTGAGTGCTTTTGGCACGTAGACAGCAAAGGAGACAGAGGAGATGGATGAGCAGGCAGAGTGCTGGTGACAAGGTCAAAGTATACTGTGAACACCTTGTCCAGAGCACTGGTGCCTCTCTATTGCCCAATACCTTTGGCCATCATCAATCCTTGAGCACCCTCTTACTGCTCTAAAAGGAAAAGCCAAAGCTGAATGCTGGCTATTACAGTCTCAGAGGTTTACACTGCAGCTCTGGAACTCTAGACTCTGTCATAGCCTCTGTGTGTGTGTGTTATTTTGGGAGTACCTGTTGCCTTCTCCATGAAACATAAATGCTACTGTGACAAAACACAGTTTACCTCTCAGAAGTATTGTACCATTCAGATTAAATCTGCTCCAGTATTATTGCAGCTCCACTTTAAAGGCATAATACAAGACAGAATACAATTTCCTTGGTGAATGAGATTTATTTTCTTTTTGTGGTCATCTCTTGTCCTCTGTTGTAGTAAGTATTCTGGCTGGTAATAGCATGTATCTTGCCTAAGAGCATCACAGGAAGGTACATATCGAGGCTAAAGGATAGCAAGGAACCGTATGTGTTGCCAGCAAGTTTAACGAGAAAGTAACATGTGGCTGTAGGAAGATATTTTGAGAAGGACACGCGTGTGCTTCTTGTGATTTCTGAGCTTGAGAGAAGGAAAGAGGAAAGGAGGAACAGACCGCAGAGCTGAGCCCAAAGGATGCTTCTTTGTGAAGCCAGGGTAGCAGCAGTGGAGAGCAGAACATGGCCGTGGTGTGTTTTAATTCCTGACCTGGAGTTTACCTGTGATTCCAGCCAGCATTAACCATCTTTCGTCCAGCCTGGCTCTCACCCACAATTCCTAGAGATGCCTTAAGATCTCTCTGTGCTGCAGTCACCACAGGGTGTTGCATGCCACACACCACTCTCCTCACCCAAGTAATAGAAGGAAGGACCAGACCATTGCACTACCCCCCCCCACACACCTTCCCCCACCTTGCACTGTGAGTGGAAAGAGTTAGAATGGAGCTAGGGAACAGGCACACATAGCATGGCCTGCAGCTTCTGGTACAAACACAATTTTATTTAACAAAGGAGCTCAGACACTTTCCAGCCTGTCCCTTTAAGACCATGTTCACCAAGAGAAAGACAAACATACAGTTAACCAGAAACAGCAGACATTGAAACCTTGTGATCTGAAACTTGACCCTGATTCAACAGCCAGGAAATCCTGGGAAACCTCCAGAGGCAGCAAACAATCCCTTGCCCTGGGGTGGAGGAGAAGGAAACAATCAACACATTTATGCAGACTCAGAAAGGGTCAGCCATTTACAGAAAACAAGTAGAGCATGTGCAGGAGTTAGGATCATCATTACTAAGACACCCATTTTTTCTGCTCCAAGGCATAAGCTGATCAGCGGATGGCATCCAAAGGAGCCCTCCCATTCTGGTGGGATACAGAGCGTAATTAGTGAGGGCATGGAAAGCCTCTGACATAAGCCTCGCAGGCAGGGCAGCCCTAGTGACAACAAATGACATTTTCTGCTGCTGAAAACCTGACTGTAAGAGAAAACTGTACAAATATAACCCTGCTTGAACGTAGAGCAACAAGGGGCCGATGACCCAGCCATTTATTCCTGACCACGTGGACTGGAAAAAAAAAATCAAATCATGTGTTGGACTGTGATCCACCTCAAAGCAATCTGCTTTACCCATAGCAAAATGGGAGTTCACGAGCAGACAGCCCCAGGGAGAGCTGCACCTGGAATATCAGATACGAGAAATCATGGGGCTTATTGAAGCAAGACTATAGAGAAAAGTTAATTTCTGAGAGGCTGAAAGGATTAGGTACAGTGTTGCCCAACTTCAGTGGTAGCTGTTACTTTCTTGGAAATCGCAGATAGTAAAACTGAATGAGATAAAAAATGTGGGTATTTTTTTCATCTCTAATTCTTCTCAGAAATCTGAATGCAAATACTGCTGTGCTTACCACTGGACTTGCTGTACATGCAAGGCAGCACTCCCTGGAGGATACAGAGAGGATTCCAGATGCCCAAAAAGTGCTTTGTAGTGGGTACACCATTGCCCCTTTCCTCTCTGATAAGGGATAGAGCCTGGCCCTTTGCAAGGTGTGCAGAGATCTGAAATGTTTTATGTCAAAAAGTGCTGAGCAGCTTCAGTTTGTCTGGACTTCTGATCATGTTCTCTGGGTGTTGCAGACAACCCTAGACATTCTCCTGTCAGGCTCTATCCTTCAACTATCAGAAACCAAGTTTCTATTTTGCAGGAAATATAAGCCCTTTAAACCCTACTTCCATTTCAGACCCATGGAAAAAAAACAACATTTTGTAATGAAGAAAAGAAATGGCTTGTTTTCTTCCACACGGAGCTATCAAGACATTTCATATAGATGGTGCTGGCACTTTCATGCACATGTTCCAGCACCGTTTAAATCTGAATGCCACATAAAACTTATTATATTTATTTTGTTGGGATCAAACAGAATACCGAAGGTAACAGGACTACTCAACCATCACTGCTATTGCAATGTTCTCTAAAACAGCTTTTTACTTCTACAAAATGGCAGCTTCTGATGAAAAAGCCTACTATTGATAGTTTGCTGTCTGGCTCCTCTGTCATTATCTATAGCTGTGGCAGCCCTGCATTTAAATCAGCATTTGAGCGAACAAATAGGAGAAGGCTATACCAGCTTAACCTGCCTGCAGTCTCTGTATGTTGGTTCCCTTTCACGCTCACCATTATGGTTTTCCCTACCATTTAGCAGAGTCTCAGTTGGCATGCCAGGGCTGTTCATGCTTGGGCTCCTACAGTGTGCTTTAGGGCAAGCAAAATATGCTTCACAAAAGTTTTTGCTGGTATTTATACCTTTGTCATTGTTTGGTTCCAGCAACAACTGCAGGTTTTGCCTTGCTATTACTTAAGAATTTTTGTTGTACTAAATTCAGGACATGAACTGTGGGGATTTCTTATCTCAGTTTAATTACCTCTTTGATTGAAGTAAATGTTGTATCAAGTGGATGGAGGGAGGTCATGGTTGGAATGATCTCCTCATATACAGATTAAAAGCACAACCTCCTTTATCTACCATTGTCTTCTAATGAGGAATTTCAGACTCACCAACTTCAGAATAACCTCAAAAGTACAGGTGACCAGTGCCAGCAGAGGAGATTCTACTTTGTTGCTCTGCGTTTTGCCACCATGCCTCTTTTTCATCTCCTTTTTAGCTGTTTGAACTTCTCTCTATTCCTCATGCTCCAGAAACCCTGCCTCAGAGACTCTAGAGGCAGCAACTGGATGATGAAGGTGATCAAACAAGCCAGAGTTGGTTACTCTGTGCTTGGGCTTAGACAAGGCAAACAAACGTGGCACAGCTTCACAGAGGGAGGGTTGTTACCAGCTCCACAGGGAAGGAGAAACATCTTGTTGACATCATTTATTCAGTGTCCTACCGTCCCAGCCTTGCCACATTCTTCTTAACACCAAATCCAGTCCTACCTGAGCAAAGGGTAAGTGAAGAGAAAATATAGTAAGAAATTCTGCAAAAAAAATAAAATAGAATAAAATAAAAATAAAGGGAAGAAATGCAGCTTCAGAAGTTCGCTGAATCTGAAAAGGTTCAGTTCAAATCTCTGGTGGTCTTGGCAGATCAGCCCAAGGGCTGCAGACTGGGAAATTAGGCCTTAGTCCACTACCTGTTGTGCCCAAAGCTGAAATTTTAGACGATGTAATTCATCAGCCCTGGGGACAGACATCCTGGAAGATAACTGTCTTGAGCCGCAAAGTAAGTGCAAATTTGTGTTGAGCACTCTGCCTACTTACAAAGTGCCCTTCAAGAACATTCGTCTTTAAAAAAAACCAGTGGAAGATTGTCTGACAAAACTTGCCCCTTGGTTCTCATCTTTAAACTTTTTGAACCAGGTCCTTCAGAGCTATAAAACGTATTGCAGAAAAATCAACCCTTGAGTGCCTGAGGCTGGGAATCTAATAACTGAAGGCACTTTAAAAAGTGCCTAAAAGCAGGAATTTAATAACTCAGGTCTGGTTTTGATCATAACTCTGGAGTGTAGGTACCCTGATGATCAAATTGTTCAATAAGAGACATCCTGGAGGATGGTATATTTCTTTTTCAGAAGTTTTATCAAGCATTTAATGAACCAGAATTCCCCTGCACAAATACCTCAACTTCCTTCCCTTCTCGCTCTGACACATTGCAGTGGGTTTTCACCTGTGATGCAGCAGTCCTTCTCAAAAGTAAAAAGCTAATTCCACTGACCTTTTAGGAAGAATTCAGCTCTTCCACGTGGATGTCTTGTTCTATATCCAGCCCCTCCCTCATGATTGCCTTTTTCTGCCAGTCCCATTTTTTGAGCAGAAAAGCACAGCTGAACAAAAGCACTTCAGCCCAGCCTTTTAATGTCCTCCACAGAGATTCCTTTCAGCTTCAAATCCACTGCACTTCGCTGTGCCACTGAGTACACCCTCTCCCTTCTCCGTATTACTCTGTGTGAACAGGGCCAAAGGCATCCTTTCTGCCCCAAAAGAGCAGAGGAGACAAATTCTGCACGAAGACAAGTTATTGCAAAGCAGGCTGTGATGACAGAGCTGCAAACCCAGCCCAGAGCAAGCCTGAATTTTCCCAGCTTGTTTTTCCTCTTCCATCAACCTCCCCTCCCTCCAAACACATCTCCCCAACAGTCTCCCTCAAGGAGGGTGTCAGCTAATGCCTAACACATCTGCTTACCTCCATGCCATGTTTGCTTGAAAGAGAACCGGCTGCCACCAGAAACACAGACAGCTACTAGATGCTGTGGGCTGTCATCACATCTGCTGTTCTGGGTTCAGCTGAGGTACATTAAGAGCTTACCAGCCTCTGACATCAGCCGGCATAACTGATCAGATAGTTGCTGTCTAACCTGGTTCTGTCAAAATGGGTTTAAAAAATTCAACAAACAAAAAACTACTATTAGCAGTGTTTTAAGCTAATCTAGATCATTTTGATAGAACTGGGCTAGTGAACAATTCTAGCTGCCAGATCAGAAGATGTGCCTACCTCTGGCAAGCCACACAGCAGTGAGCAAGTAGAGCAGGGCACAGATCTCTAACTACACACACAGCAGCACTGAAGAGCACACTGACGGACTAGGCTGCTCAGACAGCCTGTCTCCAAATCCTGGGCTGCCCAGTTTGCTGCAAAGCCTCTTCCACAAAGAGGATAACATCTAGACTGTATCTAAATTAAGTGTAAAACAGGACAGACAAGCCTGATGGAGTCAGCACAGGACATCCACCTTGCTTTGTCCCTCAAGCCAGGTGTCCTCAGCCAGCCTTTCCCACCACCATGACTAGTAAGGAGTTTGGCTACAATGAGAGAACATCCTTGATCCAATTAACAACCTAGGTAGTGTTAGCGTAGCAACCACATAACCACCAAGTGATTATATGAAGGTGCTTTATTCAGCGCTGGAAGCCGGGGCAGGTGCCCAAATCTGGCTTCAAGTCCCGTTACTTCCCAGCCGTTATTTATACATACAATATTGCGTCAGGTATACATATTCATTACAGGTTGCAACATCAGCCTCGCTTTTCATTCTAATTAGCTCCCCTCCCCTTTGCACATGCGTGGCGCACTCTGGTGGTCGTCCAGGTGGTCGTCCAGATGAAGTAAGGAGTCTTCCTCTCCGCTAAACTCTTTCACCTTTCTCACTCGACGCATGCTCCCTCCGCTCCTTGGTTCTGCTTCAACTCATTTCATCATCTCCAGGCCCTTATCCAAGGTCAGGTTGTACCTATTCCCTTCCAGGGTTCCCCTTCAACGATTCTTTTGATTGTTCAATGTACTCCCTAAGTTTCCAGTATACATAGATTACTTGATAATGTAAGTACATTTAATAATATTTAATTATACCGTATGATCCATCACCTGAGAAACATTAATAGAACATCCATTCGATTCTCCCCAACACTAACATTTCCCCCCTTTGAAAATACTTCACTCACACCAAGAGCAAGTATTTTCATTACTATTAAAACATAATTATATACATCCTGTTTACCGGTAACATGCATATTCGGGTTCGGTTCAGGAGACTCATAAGGTTTTCCATACATGATTTCATAGGGACTTACTGACATCCCACTTCTTGGCTTTATTCTAATTCTTAGCAAAGCTATCGGTAAGGCCTGTGGCCACTGTATCTTAGCCTCCTGACAGATTTTGCTTAATTGTCCTTTTAAAGTTTGGTTCATCCTCTCTACCTGACCACTAGATTGAGGCCTCCATGGGGTATGTAAGTTCCAGGTAATTCCCACTAACCTACTAACCTCCTTAACCACATTGGCAATGAAATGTGGTCCCCTGTCTGAAGAAATACCCAACGGTACACCAAATCTAGGGATTATTTCCCGTAGTAACCATTTTACCGTTTCCTTTGCTTGGTTGGTGCGACAGGGAAGGGCCTCCGGCCATCCTGAAAAAGTATCAACCCCTACCAATAGGTATTTATAACCTCTTGCTTTAGGCAGTTCTACGAAGTCTATTTGCCAGTAATCTCCAGGCTCTATCCCAGCTCTAGTTCTTCCCATCTCAGCATGTTTCCTTGCTACCGGGTTATTCTTTAAGCAAAGCTCACATTTTGACATTACTGACTTTGCCATTGTTAACATGTGTACCGAGATGACACCTCGTTTCAAATAGGTTACCATTGCTCCTGCACCCCAGTGACATTCATTATGTTTTATTTGTAAGATTTCTCGCATTACTATAGGAGGCACTATGAGTTGTCCTGTCGTAGTCACATACCATCCGTCAGGATTCTTCTGGGCCTTCATCAAATTTGCAAGTCTCTCATCTTCTGCTGAATACTTTGGGTTTTTAGGTAATTTGAAACAAGAGAGGCCTACCTTCGATGGAATTAGAGCCATTACTTTCCGTACTTCACGCGCGACCTTCCGGGCCGTCAAATCTGCCAATCTGTTACCTTCTGCAATCTCTGACATCCCTCCTTGATGAGCTTTACAATGCATTATGGCCACCTGTTGGGGTTTCTGTACAGCTGTTATTAATTTTAATATTTCTTCCTGATATTTTATATTAGTCCCTTATGAGGATAGCATTCCCCTTTCTTTCCATAATGCCCCATGTACGTGGACTACCCCGAATGCATATTTTGAATCTGTCCAAATATTCACGTTCTTACCCTCGCTTAGTTCCAGGGCCCGCGTCAGGGCGACTATTTCTGCTCGTTGGGCTGAAGTCCCCGGAGGTAGGGAATTTGCCTCGATCACTACCTTTGATGTAGTTACCGCGTATCCTGCATAACGAGTCCCATTTTCCACAAAGCTGCTTCCATCCGTGAAAAGTTCCCAATCTGGTCTCTCCAGAGGCTGATCTTTTAAGTCTGTTCTGCTGGCATAGGTATGTTCGATGATCTCCACGCAATCATGACTGAGGTCTCCTTCCTCCGTAGTTGTTCCTAGAAACACTGCTGGGTTCAATAGGTTAGTAGTTCTTAAGATTACATCATCTTGCTCAGTTAATATAGCTTGATATTTCATCATTCGGCTGGGCGATAGCCAATGGCCCCCCTTTTGCTCCAATACCGTAGTCACCATATGTGGCACGAACACTTCAATTTGTTTCCCTAATGTGAGCTTCCTGGCTTCCTGTATTAAAAGGACTGTGGCTGCCACGGCCCTTAAACACGAGGGCCATCCAGCGCTTACCGCATCCAATTGTTTAGAAAAATACCCCACAGGTCTTTTCCAGCTCCCAAGTCGCTGGGTCAGTACTCCTAATGCCAATCGTTGTCTCTCATGCACAAACAGCTGAAAGTCCTTTGATAAGTCCGGCAAGCCCAAGGCAGGCGCCTTTATCAGGGCTTCTTTTAATTTCTTAAAGGCCTCTTGTTGTGGCTTTCCCCAGGTAAATGTACAGGCCTTTTGGGTTTCATAGAGGGGCTTTGCTATGAGTCCATAGTCCATTACCCACAGTCTACACCACCCGGCCATACCTAGGAAAGCCCGTAGTTCGTGCAGATTTCGCGGCTCGGGGATTTCACAAATAGCTTGTATTCGGTTAACTCCCAATTTTCTTTGTCCTTGAGAAATTTCACATCCCAAATAAATTACTGTTGTGCACGCGATTTGTGCCTTTTGTTTAGAAACCTTGTACCCATTTAGTCCCAATTGATTCAAAATATCAACAGTTACCTGAATACATTCTGACTCTCCTTCGGTAGCTATTAATATATCGTCCACATATTGTAACAGCAGGTATCGATCCTTTGGTACCTGAATTTGTCCTTGGTTAATCCAGTCTTCTATTTCTTTAGCTAGTTGACTGCCGAAGAGGGTCGGGCTATTCTTGAATCCTTGAGGCAATCTTGTCCAGGTCAGTTGCATCTTTCGTCCGTTCCGTGGACTTTCCCATTCAAAAGCAAAAAGTTTTCTACTATCCTTGTCAATGGGTATGCAGAAGAAGGCATCTTTTAAATCAATTACAGTAAACCACTTATATTTTTCTTTTACAGATGTTAACAATGTATAAGGATTAGCCACCACTGGGTGAATATCTTTTGTTATTTCGTTTATTGCCCTAAGGTCCTGCACTAGCCTGTATTCCCCATTAGGTTTCTTTACTGGGAAAATTGGGGTATTATATTCAGATTTGCATTCCTCCAAAATGTGGTAGCTAAGAAATTTATCTATAATCTTTACTATTCCTAGCCTAGCTTCTAGCTTCAATGGGTACTGTTTAATCCGTACCGGTCGGGCCCCTTCCTTAAGTTCAATTTTTACTGGCTGGGCTACTTTTGATTTTCCAGGCACGTCCGTTTCCCAAATTGCAGGCATTACTGCATTTTCTACCTCTTTTGGGATATGAGGAACAGCCTTCTCTTTAATCATTAATATTTGTCCCACTTTTGATTCCGGGATTCTCATAATCAATTCTCCATCTTCAAACATTATAGTTTAGTTAGCAAATCCCGTCCCAAAAGAGGAATAGGGCATTCTGGTACATATAAAAATTCATGCGTAATTTCTTTACCTCCAAACTGTAAATCAAGGGGTTGTAAGAACGGCCGTATTTCCTCCTTCCCGGTGGCACCTACAATAGTAGTTTTCCTTTCCCCTATCTTACCACTTAATCTATTGAGTACTGAATATGTGGCCCCTGTATCAATCAAAAATTTTACTTCCTTATTTCCTATTTGAATTTTTACCAAGGGCTCTTTAGTTTCTTTCAATCTCTCTAAAAAGGCGGAAGGTGATTCCGCTTTTTCTTGCCTGACATTATACAATTTTGACCAATTTATGGTCCGGGGCATAGCATTCTGTACCCCGACTTGTACCCAATCTTGATATCTCTTCAGCCTCCTTATTCCATCCCCTGTGTTATAATCCCATTGGGGATCCTCAGTGGGGAAGTTTTGATCTAGATTTCCAAGCACTAATCCATTTCATATATCTTCTCGGGCTCTCTCTCTGGCTGCCCGCAATACCATGTAATCCATCAAAGTATCCAGGATCACCTGGAGATCATCCCAATCGGGATTTTGGGTTTTAATTATCATTTTCATTATCCTAGCTACTTTATCTGGGTTTTCCCTGTAGGTGCCGGCTGCTTGCTTCCATATCATTAAATCCCCAGCTGAAAAAGGCACCTTGACATATACCGGTCCTTCTGTCCCCACTCCTTGCCTGAGGGGAGCGATTATTTTCCCTCCCTGTTCATTTATAGTTTCTCCTGCCCTTCGCTGTTGCCGGGTCCTATGTGACACGGGGAGACTAAAATCGGGGATTCTCCATCACTACTGCTATCTTCCTTTTCTCTTTTCCCTCCCTGTCCTGGCTCTTCCGGCGGAGCCGACGGCGCAACTTCCAGATCAATATTTCCATTATTATATTATTATATTATATTATTATATTATTATATACATTATTATATTATTATATTATATTATTTCCCATAATACTTATTATTCTCTATTGCCTGATGCTGTATACAGCGTCCCTCCTTAGTACATGCACAACAACGTTCCTCAGTTGAAACTTCAAGCACCATTATTCCACAAGCATGCTGCCATTCAGGCTTTCGGCGCAAATAAAAGAATAATTCCACATACGGCAGTTCATCATATTTTCCTTCCCGCTTACAAAATAGCATCAATTGTAAAATTGTATTATATTGCAATGTCCCATTCTCAGGCCAAGTTTCTTGGTCCTCTAGTTTATACTGTGGCCACCAAATGTTACAATAATCAATCAGCTTTCCTTTCCGCATTTCTTGACCAAAACCTCCCTCTTTCCAGTGTGCTAGCAAACACCCCAGCGGGGATGTCCGCGGGATAGGTACATCTTTTCCCAGAATTTCTTTAATCTTTTTCATTTTGAGCTTATAATACGGACCCAAAAGCTGCCGGAGCAGCAATACACTCTCCCGGAAGCTGCCGGAGCAGCAACACACTCTCCCGAAAGCTGCCGGAGCAACAACACACTCTCCCGAAAGCTGCTGGAGCAACAACACACTCTCCCGAAAGCTGCCGGAGCAACAACACACTCTCCCGAAAGCTGCAGCAACACACTCTCCCGAAAGCTGCAGCAACACACTCTCCCGAAAGCTGCCGGAGCAACAACACACTCTCCCGAAAGCTGCAGCAACACACTCTCCCGAAAGCTGCAGCAACACACTCTCCCGAAAGCTGCCGGAGCAACAACACACTCTCCCGAAAGCTGCTGGAGCAACAACACACTCTCCCGAAAGCTGCAGCAACACACTCTCCCGAAAGCTGCAGCAACACACTCTCCCGAAAGCTGCCGGAGCAGCAACAGCACACTTTCCAGAAGCTGCCGGAGCAGCAGTGTGCTTTCCCAAAAGCTGCCGGAGCAGCAGCGTGCTTTCGCAAAAGCTGCCGGAGCAGCAGCAGCACGCTTTCTACATACCAATAATACCTGGTGCTGACCCTTCAGCACAAACCAATACAGTTACCAATGCCGAACCTGCAGAGCTTTCGCTCTGTCTAACGGACGGCGCCTAGGCTTACCCCGGGAGCTCCCTGCCCAACCGAGCGTGGCTTTCGCCGCGTCTGACCGGCAGGCTTTCCCAACCAAATCGGTACCGAATACCCAAAGTTGAAAGCACCTTTGCTTACCACTCCAGTGGTACGTCGTGAGCAGCGGAGGTCGGTCGTGGTCGACTGCTCCCCGAGAATCCCTCGGTGCCGGCTGGAGCGAAACCGAGACACGATCCGCCTCAGCAGTGCCCACGCTGTCCCACCTGGGTCGCCAAAATGTTAGCGTAGCAACCACATAACCACCAAGTGATTATATGAAGGTGCTTTATTCAGCGCTGGAAGCCGGGGCAGGTGCCCAAATCTGGCTTCAAGTCCCGTTACTTCCCAGCCGTTATTTATACATACAATATTGCGTCAGGTATACATATTCATTACAGGTTGCAACATCAGCCTCGCTTTTCATTCTAATTAGCTCCCCTCCCCTTTGCACATGCGTGGCGCACTCTGGTGGTCGTCCAGGTGGTCGTCCAGATGAAGTAAGGAGTCTTCCTCTCCGCTAAACTCTTTCACCTTTCTCACTCGACGCATGCTCCCTCCGCTCCTTGGTTCTGCTTCAACTCATTTCATCATCTCCAGGCCCTTATCCAAGGTCAGGTTGTACCTATTCCCTTCCAGGGTTCCCCTTCAACGATTCTTTTGATTGTTCAATGTACTCCCTAAGTTTCCAGTATACATAGATTACTTGATAATGTAAGTACATTTAATAATATTTAATTATACCGTATGATCCATCACCTGAGAAACATTAATAGAACATCCATTCGATTCTCCCCAACACTAACAGTAGGAGGAAAGGTGGAGGGAATATTTCCCTATTTGCAGCTGGCACACTGATGCACACAGACTTTAAAGAGCAGATTTCTGGCTGTGCATTAATCAGAAGCAGGGACAGATTTTCATATATTTTTTTTTTAAGTGACAAGCTTCCAGCAACTAAACTTACATCAGTCACAGACAGATTTCCAATCAGTTACTGCTTGGCAAGTCAGTGCAGGACTCTATCTGCATATCCTGAAGTGATTCTTAACTTAGAGCAACTGCCATTCATACCGGCTGTTGAACAGTCTCCAGTTATCCACATGTGATCCTCAGAGCACAGCGGTCCTTGCTGCGATATCGCCAGGACTTGGATAAATCCTTTTGGCTCTGACTGGAGAGTGGCTGTACCAGTGCAGACACTAATGTCACAGACTTGTAGCTGAGAACAAGGAATACCTGTGCTCCACAAGATCACTCCTTCACCGCTCTCCTTCAGCCCCTCCATTGACACCATTCTAGTCCAGTGCTAATCCCACTGGGATTTACAGGCTTTTAAGTGGGTGGCTTGTTTGGAAGCTGAGCTCATGGAGAGCAGCAGATCTCTGTAACTGCCTGGAGATAGCAGACATGTTCCCAAAGCTCTCTACCCCAATTACTACTTCAACATTTTCAAAGAGAGTGCACAGCGGGGTTCTTCCCTCAAGATCCTTCACAGACTTCTCACATGCAAGCAGGCCTCCCCTCTTTTGCTTATTTCTTGTAACCCAGACAAGTCCAACAAAAATTTGCCTTCTTGACTTGAGTAACTGATCTGATGTCACAGGCAATTCCACGCTCCGTGGTACCATCTGCCGCATTCACACGACTGTGATTTGCAAGACACTCTGCATCACCTCCCTGTTTAAAATAATCCTTTCCACTGAACAAAGGCTGTATTTAACATATGCACAAGTACATCTAAAGGAAAGGAGGAATATGTAATGACTACCATTATCCACAACAATACATTATTCATGCTTCCCTCTGCTAGCAAAATCCTTCCTTCCCAATATTAAAGTGGTACATACTGAAGGAGAATGGCAGACCCTCTGGGATTCCAAATGCCTTTGCACTGGTCTCATTAGCATAGGCTCTCCGATTAATCAGTCCATTCATTATACAGCAATTTCACTACGAGGACCTATTTGGGAACACATGGCACGCTGTTTCACCTGAAGTGAGAGCGCAGCACCAGTACCAGCTTTTATGGCAACCACAAAATGAAGTGGCACCACATGCCACTGGCTCGGACAACCCAGTCAGCGAGACAATAATTGTACGTGGGGTGCTGAGGGACTTAGCACTTTAGGGGGAGCTGGTAGTGACTCAGATCAGATGCTCTCTGGTACCTTCATTTTGGCCTTTAATCCACAAATATTAGCTGATAAAGGTGTCGTTCACTAGCATTGTAATACTGAGCTCTGATAGCAATGTCTTGGCTTTGATAATCTTTGGGTATTAGAGAGATGAGGTTTGCAGGGAGAGGTAATACTTTTTATTTGAACAACTGATGGATTTTTGGCGGGCATAAAAATCAGATAAGCTTCCAGGTACACGAACCTTCAAGGATTTGTTTGTTTTCTTCCAGCTGTATCAGTAGAACTAATAAAAGATACCTCTCTCCCACAAACTTCAAGGGCTGCATGTCTGAAAGTGTGTCAGTTTTTTTCTGTATCTTTTAGTTACTCTCACTGCAAACCTCAATTCTTACAGCTTGGATTTACACCTTCCCTACAGACTTCTCAACGTGTACAGTGAAACATCATTATTTTCATTTAGGAAACATATTCATTCAGGAAAACATAAGCCCAGAGCGGTGATGTGACTCGCAGCAAGGGCAGGAATATGTTGTAGGTGCCAGGGCATGCCCTACCCATGGCAATACGCTGTTGCGGCCTCACTTGGGGACTGAAATTGCCTCTCTGCTCCATGCTGTGGCCGTGAGGTTGTTCCATGGGTGTGCACTTGCTTTCTGACTACCTCTGGCCACTGCTGCAGGGGTGGAGGAGAGCGGCAGTACTGTCCACAATACCCACAATTTCTCAGCTGACAACAGACGGGCCTTTGGCAGGTTAGTTTTGTAACACGGTTACTGATCAGCCGCACAATCCAGAGTGCAGCAGTATCCCTTGCTCACCACGACACCACAATACACCCTCATTCTGTAACTGCCGACTTGGCTAACACTCAAGTAACTTCCAGCCTTGTCTCCCCACTTCATAGCATTTCAGTTCTCATTTCAGGATAGTTTCCAATGATGCGAGTACTTCCCATGTTTTTGACTCAAGCTCTAAGCTCAGAATGCTATAACATTTGGATTTAACATCCTAAAGTGGATTTTAAGTATCAGTGCATGAAAATGTCAGTCTCCTCTCAGAGCTCACTGTCCAGAACACAGTTCCAAGCAAACACGTTAGCTCTGATAGGGAACAGCAGATGTTTCTCAGCAGACAACATTTACCTGCCTTGCAGGAGCAGCTTAACAGCAGACAACATTTATCTGTGAATAATTTATTTACAAAGTGATGAAAAAGCTTTGTTGCCAGTCTTTTTCACTCATTACCCAAACAGCTCCTGAGCAATTCAGTATGAATTCTTGCCATTTCATGGCCTCCTCCTCTTCTCATGAACAGAGATGATGTAGTACAGATACTGAGCAGTCTTCAGCTATCTACAAAGGATTTTGTTACCAGGTAATCCACTCATAAAAATGCAGTCACCTCCAGGAAATGTGAAAGACTACTTTATTTCAGCCCCCCTCTTTTCAGTTCCTCTAGGACCACATTTTTATAGATAAGATATTTATTTATTTATTTATTTGGTAGCAACATTTTTAATAACAAGGTCTTCATCTCTTTCTCTCCACTTGTAAAAAAAACAGCTCTGAGCAAAATACTAGTGAGGTGTGGGGAAGCCACATGTTCTTGGTGAACTAGCACGAGTCTCACATGGACTTCTACGACTGCACTTTTACAATTTCTTATCACCTCACTCCCCTCTCCATTTTGGTCCTTATCTCACACTTGCTGTCCAGTGTCAAGGCTGTTATATCTTCAAAACAGAGATCAAACAGAGGCGATACCACTTGCATAAAGACACGATTATGGGTCCCGCTGAAGTCTTGTCTGGAAGTCAAAGACACACTGAATCAAGATGAAAGCCTGACAAATTGAGAGGTGAAAGAAGTCCCATACATTAATGATGAACTGGGCAGAAGAAGTGATTGACAAAACTGGCGCATTCATGTTTTATGATGCCTCTGGATGAAGAGGTGGAAGCTTCCCAGCTGGGACATTTTAGCCCAATACCCATCCCCTGAGGAGCCAGACAGATTTCAAGTTTCCATTTTGCAGGAATCAGGTGGAGCTATGAAAGATTATGGAGCATGGAAAGCTCCTTCACAACCTTCAAGCCTCTTCTAAATACCACACCTCGGTGACTTCTCTATAAAATCTTAAATAGGTCCTTCTTCATAAAACATTAAGTCAAGGACTCAGAGTATAGCAACTGTGACCTTTTACAACCAAACAAATTCCGCAGCCAAATGAAGAAGAAAACTTCCTCCACCTGCTCAATCCTGCAAGCTTCCTAGGCTTACAGCCCTGTTCCTTGGAATAAGCCACAGTCTGTTTTTTTTTTTTTTCCCTGCACGTGTTCTTGCAAATAGCAAAGAAATAGCAAAAGCACTTATTGTTAATATGACAAAGAACCACCATCTTTAACCAATTTCCAGAGAAGTAGGTTTAGAAGGCAGTGTTCAGAAAGAGCAACCAAAGCTACAGTGACAAAGGCTGGCACCTCCAGCTGCTACATTGAGAGCAAAAATCTAAATCCAGGAAAATCAGAAACTGAGGAAAGTGCAAATTAGTCTTATCCCTCCTGCCAAGCTCACTTAGCTGCTTCTAAGGCAAGTACAAAGGAAGGATTGCATAAGGTTTCAAAGCAATCTAGCACATATGAAAGGGATCTTCTTAGGCTGTGAATGGTAGAGGTGAAACAGAATTGCAGCCAGTTGGAAAATAGTGCCTACATCCCTCTTGGCCCATTTCTGTCTCCATTTTGTCACTGGAAAATTTCTGATCTTATAATGAAACTAAGAAAAATTGTAAACATGAAGGTTTCTATATATACTTAAAGCAAAACTAACTTTTCTGCTAAAATGTTTCAGTTGGGAATTTCTGCCAAAAGTTAAAACATTACAAGGAGACAGAGAGAGAAGGAATCATGTTTCTAAGCATTCACTTTGTTCTCATCGAGGTCCCCTTGGACTGTTCTGAAAACCTCAATCCAGGTTGTTTCAAATTCCATCTTGCAAACATGCAGTTTATTGAGGCTCTATTACATACAATCTAGTATTCACGCTCAAATCTGCAAAACTTTTATGTGCTTCAAATGATCTTTTGTTGATTTTTTCCCTTTGTACTGCTGTTTATTGTTCTCTCCCCCCCCCCATTTATTTATTTATTTTAGGACATCCTTTACCAGACATCTAATCCTTGCTGGAGAGAAGGTTCATTTCACTGCAATTTGGATGAAACTAACTCCAGCAGTAGCTGCTTCATTGTTTTGAATTATTGTTGTTAATTGGAATTGTGTTTTTCATTTTCTGAAAGGCAATGATCAACTATTTAACTTGCTCTGCAGCTAATTAGTGGCATTTATGATTACTGTGAGTTTCAAGTGGCACTAACCGTTTGCAAACAGATTCTCAAGTGATTTTGTGGAGCATCACGGGAGGAGACATCAGGGAAAAGCAGAAGGACATCCAAGCGATGTAGAATGATACAAAGAGAGTGGCTGAGCTTCACGGGAAGAAAAATTATCACAACTAAGAGTATGTGAGCTGCTGACTTCTCAGGAAAGGAAGAAGAATTGTGAGCTGTAGTGCTCACCGGTAGAGCTGCAGGTGTGAGGTAAAGTTTAGCCATTTCTAAGCACCATGCCATTATGTTTGGGAGTGGAGATATTTTTCCTTATTGCAGCATTCATATTTATATTTCTGTGCATCTGAATTGGAACTTACCCATAATCCAAGTAGAAAGGTTTGGCTCAGTTTTGAGCAGACTTAACGTTAGTGGAAGTGGAGATGTGGTGTGTAGGAGGTTTGAAAGCCAGACAACCAGGATGGAACAAAGCCAGCTTTACCCTGCAAGGAAATCAGCACAAGAATCACTAGGAAGAAAAAAAGACACGTCCTTTTTTTAAGATGCTGAATTTTCCTTCTGCTAACAACAGCTGCTGCCTCCATGTGTGCTTTTAAAATACGTGATCAAGAATTCTTAGTGCTTGCTGCTGTCATAAACAGGATGAGTCAGCCACGTATCCTGAGCCACTGCAGCCACTCAGCACTGGTAAACTTTCACAGTTCATGAGTAGGTTTAGGGTGTTTTATTACTGCTCCAGCTCCTAGGGTCACACGAGCAAATGAGAACTAAACTTTGACAAACTAATGCATAAATGACTGAAATAGGTACATCATTTCCTCAGCACTGACTCGAAGACTGTGTTTCAGATGTCTCAGAGCTGTTGTTTCAGGCTTTCTGCAGACTCAGGAAGACAGAACTGACTGCATAGCTTTCAGTAAGGTCACAAAATAAGGCAGGAGAAGAGAGCAAACATTTGAAGGGAAGATTTACTTTTACAAATGTTTAATTAAGTTTTTGGATTTGAAACAGCAGAAGACAAATCCTGAGTTAGCTCTGAGAAGAGACATCTTCTGCTCTGTTGAACTGAAGGAGTCTGAATTTCATCTCTGTGTGCTCCAGATTAGCCAGCAGTGGGGAGCAGCCACTGCTGACTGTTCCACAACCAACCCCTCTGCCGGCAGAGGTGCTCTATACCAAGTGCCATACCTGGCCCATGGGAATAGGCAGCTTTCACCACAGTGCCCAGTTCTAGCAGTAAACTAAAAGAGTCTCTGGATGAGCGCTCTATTTTTTTCCACACCCTTGCTTTCGCCTCCAATACTGCAATCCTGAAGACTGGCTTTTATTGCAACCAAGATTCAACATCCTTTAAAGTACTAAAACAATAAGCAAAGAAAAAGCAACGTGACAAATGCTAACTCCTAAATCATTACCAAGCAGGATGGTAAGTACAAAGTAGAGCCACTGTTCATTGACGTTTCAGTGGAAACTTCTTCATGGAAAACAAGCTAGCTGCCTTTGCATCCTGATCTTTCAAACCTTCATTTTTCATCTGTTGGGATGCCGCTGTTTTTTGCAAATGAGCTAGCAATATCTCATCTTCATTCTACCCTGAAGTTGTTGGCTGCATTTGCCAATTAAAGATAGGAAAAAAAAAAAAGGTGGGTGAGAGGGAGGGAGACTGAAGGAGGAAAAGGTAAATAAAAGTTACTGAAAGCCTTTGCCAGGTTAAAAACGACATCTTGCCAGGATGCTTGGCTCAAAGAATCTAAAGGAATCACAAAGATCTACAAGAAGCAGGGATAAGGTAGTTAATATGCCTCAGTTAGATGAAAACATATAAAATGGCTACTTTAGAAGCAGATGTAAACTAGATGGTTAAAACAGCAAGTCTGAGAAACAGTTTGTTCCCAAGATAAGACATCTGACACCTCTCCATCCTCTACTTCTGCCAGGTCAAGTAGGTTCAGAGTATAAGAAGAGTGAAAGACCAGACAGGCTCTGCTTTGTTAAATTTTCTTAAATCCAGTGAGAAAAGAGAGTGACTTGGCCTCGTAACTTCCGCTTAATCAAAGTTGGGACTGGGATAATTTGAACACGATTCACTTTGAGAGACAACAAGCTGCTACTCTGAAGCAAAGACAAGCTGCGTTAATTGACCCCTGCCCCTTTTCACTCCACTCGGACAGTCTGCCCTTCACAGGTTTCCTCCTTTCTGTGATCCCTTGAGTCTTGCCACTCAGTGAAGGCACAGAAGGAATAAGCAGATGAAGCGTTCAGCATGTTACATAGTGAGCAGACATACAATACACCGCTGTAACTGGGAGTGTGCTGTACGTGTGGGACTCCAGGATTTCTTTATCTGATGCTATGCTGCAGCTCTGCAGCCTGTTCTGTAGGCTGCACCCAACTAAATGGTCAGAGAACCACAAATCTGTCTGATGTTGTGCAGAGAAGTCACAAAGCTTTGTCTTCGGTGCTTAAGCTCCAATTACAACTTATGCAGAGACTTCAGCAGACTGATGTTCAATGAGTGAGACTTGACATATCTTTGTATTGCAGTAACATCGGCACTTCCCCAGCTCTCCTCAGAACAGCGCTGTGCCAGGCACTGCCCATACAGCTCCTACTTCCCCTGTAGTGGTGAAGTCATTAGTATTTAAGATTTGAGTGGTTTGGCTAGGAAGTTTATAAAGGAACATTATTTTCAACTAAAAGCTAGCAGTCCATGATTGTTTCCAAACCCCTCTTCTGAGCTAAAATAGTAGTGGATGTGCCACTCCTTCAGGCTCCACCAAGAGCCAGCTCTTCACATACTCACTGTTGATTCCTTCTTAGAAGTGTGGTGGTTTGCAAGGTACTCATCCCACCCAGGGATGGGTACCCAGCCTTGTTAACATATACATGACTGCTTGGAGTCCATCCCTTCCAAGGATGGATATCTGGCTTTGTTAACATTGAAACAATTGTTTCTCCTTTCTTCCAAAACAATACACAAAGCCAGATCACTGCAATCACTTGGCAGAGAACAGAGGAACAGAGGGAGAGATAGTGTCTGAATGTTCTCTATCTGATCATAGTTAATAAAGCTTCTGTCTGACCTGTAATAAATTGTACTTGGATTATTACACACTTCAAGTCCCTATACCAACACCCCCAAAGACAAGCAGCCTAAATTGCAGTGACTGGAAAACAACAGAAAGTAATTTTCTCTGCAATATTAGTTGTTTTACAATTCACTAGCTAGCACTGCTCTAAGCTTCATCTCAGATGATTATGAAAGACGGAAGTCACAGAAAAAAAGGCCAAATGTGAAACAGGAAAGTCCTCCGGGACATATTATTCAGAACAGGAGTTGCCTGGCTCTTATCACTGAAGAATCTCTTATGGGAAAGAAAACGTAATCACTGCAGTATTGAATTTCACTGAAAGATTTATAATCTAATTTAAAGGTATAGGGATTTTTTTTTTGTTAATTATAATAAACAGCAAGTTCATTACACTCCAGCTTCCAAAGAAATAGCATATTGTAGACAGGGGGATAAAGTATTACTTTCATTCGCTCACAGGGCAGAAGTTAACCAGAGAGATGCCAAGAGCTGAGAACAAAAACACTGACCCTCTGCCAAAAAATTGTCTTTCAATGTGAACAAAACTCACATGAAGAGAGGCTCTTCCTTTGAGTAAAAGAAATACCCATTTCCTAAATGGCACTTCTCCATCTTGAAGCACCACGCAAAGGAGGTAGCTATGGCTTTCTCCTTTGTACAGAGAGATGGAGGCACAGAGAAGACTAAAATCAGAATCCTCCAGGTTTTTGCCAAGAGTTTGAGGTACCAGACCATAAGGACCTGGCCTGAGTTGAATAGGGTGTCCAGTCCAGAGGACGGCATTTTACCTGCCCCACATCATCTTCAGCCATAGCATCACATCTCCCTGTCTACGAACTCATCCAGGTGTGAGTCCTGCATGCTCCATTTCACCAGGTTAGGAGGAAGGCTTTACTGATGGCTTTACATGACTGATGCTCGTACCTCAAAACAGACACAAAGGCCACAGCAAGGTCAGGGCTGAGCCACCTGTTGCCCAAACTCACCAAGGAGCTAGTCAAGCTACCCCTGGGGAGGACTAGATCTAGGCCTGAGCATTCCAAGCAATTTGTTCCGTGTGAGTACGACCAAACTTTCGTAAGGAAACAGATCTATTTCTGTGGCATCTTTTCTGAAGAATATCATCCTGAGTAGTCTTCCTAACTAATTTGGCTGCCTCGATGTTGCATCCTTGTCATGATTTTGGCTGGGATTGCTCTAATTATTTTCATAGAGGCTTACATGATGCTGTGTTTTGGATTTATGATGAAAATAGCAGTGATAACACATGAATAGTTTCAGTTGTTGCAGAGCAGTGCAAGGAGGCTGGGGGTGCACAAACTGGGAGGGGATGCAGCCAGGACAGCTGACCCCAACCCACTGGAATATCCCACACCACATGACATCATGCTCAAAAATAAGAGCTGAGGGAAAGGAAGATGAAGGGGAGCATTCAGAGTGATGGCATTTGTCATCTCACGAAACCGTTGCGCATGATGAACCCTGCTTTCCTGGAAGCAGCTGAACATCTACCTGCTGACGGAGAGCAGCAAACACATTCCTTGATTTGCTTTACCTAGTGAACTGTCTTGATCTCAACCCATGAGTTGTCGCACTTTTACCGTTCCAGTTCTCTTCCCTAACCCACCTGTGGAGTGAGCAAGCAGCAGCATGGTGCTGAGCTGCCTGCTGGGGTTAAACCACAACACTACCATTGCCTTTGTCAGCAACCAAACTGCTTCACATATATGAACCCTTCCTTGCAGTGCAGAGTTAGCCTCCTGGATTTAATATCTTCATTTACCTGCTTTTATGCATATATACTTCGATGTTGCCTGTTAACAGCATGTTTTCCTCTAACCATGAATATTCAGTGGAAAATGGCATTGGCCTCTTACTACAGTGTGAATGCAGAGATTTGCAAGCTAGTTCATTCAAGAGCTTGCATGCTCCAGCATCTGGTTACTTGGCAGTGATTTATCATTAAGGGAACCTGCAATTTGTCATGGGCTTTTGTTGTCAACTTGTGCAATTTGCTGATTATATCTGCAAATCACAATTTAAAGTTTAATCTGATCAATGAGTTGTGCTTTATACGACACGCTCTGGTGAAAATCAAGGAAGCCTTTGAAGTAATTTGGTAGAACAATAAAGAAAAATAAGAGATCAATCAGATGCTAAAAAAAATAAAACCTCTCTTAAACATTGAAATGCTGCTTATCAAAATTAATTCAATTCCTTTTGGAAACAGCAGAACATTGTGCCTGGAACACAGGTAGTCAGAATTACTGTTGGGTTGAAGATTGAGGGTGTCCCCCCCCCCCCCGCCCCCCACCTCTGGACTTCTTAGAGGGAAATTTTCATTTTAATTCTCCCACTGGGAAATATCCCACTTGAAATTCCAAACTATAGAAAATATATACCCTTCCCACAGGTTTTTCTGGCCACCATTTTTTTTTTTTGACAGTTGGACCACAGCACTGAATCGTAACAGGTGGTTGCTTAACTTGCTTTCAGGTCACCATTTCCAGCTGGGCTTCCACTCAACAAAAGCTGGAGATACACAGTGTACATTTTATAGACTTCAATGCTTTTAAATTCTTCACACAGATGTGGACTTGCCAGCAGTGCTGTGGGCCCCTTGTCTCTCTATTTCCTCTTTTCCCCCCATCTCCTACTCTTCTCGTCACTGGCACCATTCCCAGGACCATGAACCATACCAGTTGCATGGCATGGCAACAAGAAACAAGATAAGTGGTGAGGGTAGCAGCCTTCCCTTGCTCTGCAGCAAGGGAGAATTTATTTCCCTCTCCCCTCATTAGTCATATCAAGTCTGCATCTGCCCCGAGCTGGAAAACGCTCAACAGCAGTTGCAAGTGTTATTTCTCACACTTTCACCACTCAATACCAGTCAGACTTTGCAGTTTAGGAAGTGACAGTATTGTTTCTTAAAAAGGAAAGCAACATCCTACATCTTCAAAAATAACATTAACCCAACTTTCCTAAGAACTTATGATGAAAAATGACATCTTCTTTCCCTGAGAGATACAATTGCTGTCTTTCTTCCCAGTATTTTTACTTGATGCCAGAATTTTGCACAAAACATTTTCCAAATATTTTTATTCTGTTTTCAGTAAAACTCCATTTTTTTTAATTAGCATAAATTCACTGTAAGAGAAACAGGCTCTCACTAGTGAATATGGAGGGGGGATCTATCATCTGGACAACAGTCCCAGTATCCACAGAAAACAAGGAAAATAACCTGGTATCACCATTCTTTGAAGTATCATTTTTCTTTTGCAACCTTAAATCTTACTTCACTTGATTTCTGACTAGATGGAGGGATTTCTCATGATGAAAACTCAGGTTCTCTAACTCTGCACTGGGTTTTTTTTACAGGCATCCATGGGAAGATGATGGGGTACACAAAGAGTTTTGCTTTAAAAGCCAGCTTCTGCAGAGATGTGTACAATGATGCTGCTTAGGGCTCAATGAGCCTGTCCCTCATATCTGCTTGTCTATAGGCAACTGCATCGATTGTATTACTGTGCTTCACTTAATTGTCTGAAGTACAAAGAAGTCAGCTCAGGCAATACTAGGAATGGGGTTTAAATGTATTAAACTTCTGCCTTTGCAGGATCCATTTTCCATTACTGTTTCTACCTATTCAAAGCATTTTCAGCTCTTTGACACTACATTAAGTAGGGCTAAGCCAGATGTGGCTATGCTTTGGAAGAAGCCATTCTAACTGCCACAGAATGGACAGGAACATGGAAGCAGATATTCTTTTTCTTTCTTTTTCTGAATCAAAGCTGGACCAACACTATGCCATGGAGCTAGAAGGTCCTGTGCTATTAGAGATGCTGCGGCTCAGACAACACATAAAACCAAGGTCTGCTTTGTTTTCATTCATTATAGCCCGTGGCAGCACCTCCATGAACTCTGGTATTAAGCATGCCCAAGTTCTGTCATAGACAGTCATTAATCTGTTCATCACAACAGAGAAAACACAGCATGTAACAGTAATAAATGGTAGCTAGGGGGTTACAGAGGCTGCTGGACTGAGTCACATCCTCAGGCTTTCTAGCTGAGTATCACTGCCATGAAGCACCATTCCTCCAGATTCTCAGCCATATTAGATTGGGGAAAAGATACCAAATAGGATAGCCAGCATATAACTGACAATATGATTAAGAGGAAGCACCTCAGAACATTTACATACCATAATCAAGTCACCCCTTTTACAGCATATCACAAGTAAACTGTTCAGACTTGCAGCTGAAGAGAGTAAATCAAGAAAAGTGCTCTGTTAGGAAAGCCAAAATGCAAAAACATTTAGAGAGAAAGTGATTTCTGCTTTTGGATCAAAAATATCTTCGGTAAAGCCTGTGGGAAAAAAATCTGGGGATTTGTATCAGAGAAGTTAGGAGCTAAGAAAACTAATTCCACCAAGAAACAAATTAGACAACTAACTCAACTATTCTATAAAGCATTTCTCTAGGACTTAAAGCCAATTAAAATTACATCGGAAAATCCTGCTTCAACAAACCTACTTATACAGCCCTCCTGTGCCGTTCTACTCTGGGGCAGCAGTGTTGGTATGCAAACCAAATAACTGCCCAGAGTTCACAATGGGTGAGCAGCAGTTGCCCAAGCACAGTTGTCTATATAACTTTGCATAACCTTTAAAATATTAACTCACTTCAGAGGTCTGCTTAACTTTAACTCTGCTCTTTATCCATGATTGCTTCACCTGCAAATAGAGTGTGTAAGGACTTTACTAAGTGGGCTAAGAGGCCATTTCATATTTCACTGTGGCTCCCATATGTGACACTGTCCCTTCTGCTGACCAGCTGCTTCACAACCTTTAAGAATTCACTGCGCTAAAAGACTGCTTAAGTCAGCCTCACTGTCTAGCTCTCTAGGAATCGACAGAAAGTTTAGCACAGAGCTATGTGGAGACTATCTACTGGCAAAGGAGAAGGTTCACAAATACCTGAAGGTTGCATACATAGGGCAGGAGATGGCCCTCCAGAGCAGACCATTTATAGGAGGCTGAGGGTGAAACCCCACTCAATGTCAAAAGAAAAAGCTTAGGGAACTCTACCCCAGGACTGTCCCAATAAACCAGGCAACAGGAAGAGCCAGCCAAGAGGAAAACTCCCTCTTAGCAAGGCTGCTGGGATGGAGAAAACCCTTAAAGAGTCAAAGCTTGCATGCAGGAGTGGGAAAGGGATTACACGCTTGAGTGGTTTTCCCAACACTAAGGTAGAATAGCTATGGCTCTGGACCTTAGCTTCTAAAAACCTCTGTGCACATACATCTTGTACAAGTCATAATTCTATAGAAGGCTTAGGAAATGACAAAGCTACTTATGATTAATGATTATTATGAGAGCTGAAGGGTGATGGAGACTCTACAGCCATGGTTCTCATGGTTCTCTCTGAGTTCCCATATTCATTTTTGGAGAAAAAGACTGCTAAGGTACAGGGGGGCAGGAAGGAGCAGGAGCCTTGCACCTTTTAAGTCAAAGTATACGAGTGCAGTACTCAAAAAGAGTAAGGGTGGTGGTGGTGGGTGACAGACTCATTTGAAGTGAAACATCTCATTCAGTTTGAAGGACAGCATAATTCCTGCTGTGAGTAGCAAGTCCTAGTTGTGTTTTCATTTTCCTTAGTGTAAGACAGAAGCAGTTGTTGAACGGATGAAGATGATACAATTATAAAACCAGTTCATACATTGAAGCACACTACAGCGTTCACATGGACGTTGGCATTACTGCCACTCAAGGAAAGAGTTATAACTGCAGATACAGCCTCTTCTACAAGATAGCACATGGGAAATAAGTAGATGCACCTCAGTTTTTTTTTTTTTTTTAAATTGTACCTGATTGAAAACAGCCCAGAGAAGCTGTGGTAACACCTGTCTAAAGCCAAATGTGCTCCTCAGAGCAGCCAGGCCACCCTGCTTTGTAAACCACAGATGAACTTAGTCCTTACAATATATAATATCAGACACTGTCTAATACAAACATCAGAATTAGGCCCTGATTTGGGGAACTACTTCTCCCCTCCCACAGGGCCATAAAAACAGCCATTCTGTGCTTCCACACTGCCAGGTCATTCAAGTCTCTTTTGGGAGCAACTGGGCAGGACTGCCCTCTGCTCACGTAGAGGCAGAGGTGTTTGCTCTTTTATTTCCTCTCTTCCAGACTACAAAAAAAGCCTCAGAGCAAGTATATCTTTTTTTTTTTTTTTTTTTAACTGATCACTATCACACTTCAGGTCAGAGCTGATGGATAGATAAGTTCAAGAGTTTCTTTGGAAACCAGGTGGAAAATGTCACTGAGCATAACATCATCTGTACTACAGATGCAGGAGCTGACCTAGCAGAGTAGAAAGGTAGCTCAATGAGACATACCTTGAAACAGAATGTAGCTCAGTTTTCACATGGCTGCTGGGCAGAGGGGAGCCAAGGTCAGTATTTCCTCGGATCAGAACTTCGTTATCAGACAAAAGCCCTTTGCTGTAATTATGAACTGATGTGAAAGCCAGAAAATCTGAATTCAAAACAAAACCAGTCAGCTTCTAAACAAGATTTCCTGCCACTGAGCCTCACAGAAAACAGGACATTTCCCTTGTTTCGTTCTGGGCAATGGCATGGGCTGTGCATTGCCTTCTTAAAAATTGCTCATTTCATCTGTTTGCTTCTTTATACACAACCTATGCCCTACCTGGACTTGTACAAAGCATTTGACGCTGTCCTGCATAACACCCTCAGCTCTCCATTGGAGAGACACAGATTTGACCAATGGACCACCTGGTAGGTAAGGAATTGGCTGGATGGTCACACTCGATGAGTTGTGGCCAACAGCTCGATGTCCAGGTAGAGACCAGTGCTGAGTGGTGACCCTCAGGGGTCAGTACTGGGACCAGCGCTGTTTAACATCTTTATCAGTGACACAGTGGGACTGAGCGCACCCTCTGCAAGTTTGCTGAGGCCACTGACAAGTGGTGCGGTCAACTCATCTGAGGGAAGAAAGGTGAGCCAGAGGGATGTGGGCAGGCTTGAAAGGTGCGCCTCGGCAAGCCTTAGGAAGTTGAACAAGGCCAAGTGCAAGGTCTGGCAGCCAGGGCAGGACAATCCTAGGCTGGGTGACAAGTGTTTCAAGAGCAGCCCTGTGGAAAAGGACTTTGGGTTACAGGTAGATGAAAAAATCAGCCAGCAAGGTGCAGTTGCAGCCCAGAAAGACAACCACATCCCAGGCTGCATCACAGTAAATACAGCTAGCAGGCTGAGGGAGGTTATTCCCCTCTACCTGTGAGACCCTACCTGGAGAACTGTGTTCATCTCTGGGACCCCAGCACAAGAAGGACATGGACCTGTTGGAGCGGGACCAGGGGAAGCCACAAAGATGATCAGAGGCTGAAGCACCTCTTACAGACGAAGGCTGAGAGAGCTGAGGACGTTCAGCCTAGAGACAGGAAGGCCGAGGAGACCTTACAGCAGCCTTCCAGTACCTAGAGGGGTCTACAAGGAAGCATTAGAGGGACTTTTAGGGAATGTGGTGACAGGACAAGTGGGAACAGCTTTAAACTAAAAGAGGGGAGATTGAGATGAGATATTAGGAGGAAATTCTTTACTATGAGGGTGGTGAGGCCATGGCCCACGTTGCCCAGAGGAACTGTAGGTGCTCCATCCCTGGCAGTGCCCAAGGCCAGGCTGGATGGGGCTGGGGACAGCCTGGGGGGGTCCCTGCCCATGGCAAGGGGTTGGAACAAGATGAGCTTTAAGGTCCCTTCCATCTCAAACAGTTTTGTGATTCTGTGAAAGTATGTTTCCCTATTTTTCAGGGTTTCTCATTCTCTTAGCACTTGCTTAAAATATGCAGCTCCATGGTTTCCAGCTGATAACAGCCCTGAAGACAGCAGCAGGCAAAGGTCAAGTCTGTCCTGAAAATCCATCATACACAAGTTCTTGCATAGAGAAACAACCAAAGCCTTCTTTCCTATCCCATTTCTAAGTTTTCTTAGAAATAATAAACTTTACCAGAGGGGCTTCAAGAGAGTCATTCAGCAGAGAAATTTCATGAGAAATCACTGCCTTGGGACCATCTACTTTTTCTGTCATGAAAAAACACCAAATTATATTTGAGAACACCCACAAATCACTCAGCATTAGGAGCTGGATAAAACCAGTGAGTACAGAAATTTTGGAAGGAGCCACAAGCTTATACCCAGAGTGAATATTTACTGACAAAGAGACTTTTCTTAAGCCCCTCAGCATCCAAACAAAGGCACGATCCACATGGAACCAAGAGGTCTCATTAGCCAGAGGTTTCACATCATTCAGGTTAGATTTTTTGTTTTCAGAGAGAAACTGTAAAAAACAACAACTCTCTTCCCTTTCTTTCCTCACATACATCAACATGTTAGACTTGCAGACGCTGTGGATTTTGCTCTGTAAGAATGGAAAACTCTGGCAAGAAACAAGACAAGAAAGGACAAAGGTCAGATCTCCATGGACAGTGAAGTTTGTGTATTTCAGAAAGGTGCTGATCTGATCACAGATTCATTGCCTATTTCTCTGGACATTTGGTTAAGACTGATGCAGTTCTCCAGCTAACTACACCAAGCTTGACCAACACTTTTAATTGCACAGTCCAGATTCATATGTTCAAGTGTTTACGGCCCCTTTGCTCCTTCTTCACCTGGACTGCTCAAGGCATCGTGTTTTCTTCCTTGCCAGCTGCTCTCTGCCCAGCAACCTGCTCCTCACTCACACTTGAGGCAAGCAGCAAATCTTTCTCATGGAGCTCTTGACTGGACAAGGCAGTTCTGCTGCTCTCAGAACTGGTGCCCAGCAGCTGCTAAGACATTTGCAGGAAAAGCCTCCTTCAACACCTGGGTGCAGGCGTACCACACATTCTATCTATGCATGAGGGATGCCCTTCACACTGCCTCACCACCAGCCTCAAAGCTGTTGTGTTACAGGAAAACTGCACACAACCTTAAAAAAAGGACATGATGCTAACTCAGTGCCAGTCCCACCTCAGATCTGCCAGCGGCAACTCTTCAGAGATGATTTGAACTTTTCTTGATAATTAAAAAAGATAAAAATATCAATCATTCAGAAGTTTCATTGGCTTTTTGAACTTTAACCTGTTCCCTTGCCTCTCCTCTGTCACTGTTTTTATACTCGCACACCTTAAAGATGTGCTAATGTGGCATTACTTTAAAATTCTAATGATATTTTTCTGGGTTAAGCTGTCTGGTTACTTCTTGTATTTTAGCCAGCTCAGATGAGAAAAGGGACACCTTCCATGCCATATTTACAGTCTATTTGGTCTGAACTTTTGGGTAGACCTATATGGTCTCTATATGGTCTGAACTTTTGGGTAGACCTGTGCGGTATCAAGAGTTGGACTTGATGATCCTTAAGGGTCCCTTCCAACTCAGGATATTCTATGATTCTATGATTCTATGATTCTATTTCACCATAGCATCTGCAGGTTCTTAACAGAGCTTTCTTTTACCTAGCTTTCACAGAAGCAAATGAGCCTTAACATATTTCAGATGTATTTTTCCTGAGCAGCAGAAAACCACTATTTTTTTTTTAAGTCTTAATGCTTTGATTAGCAAAGCTGTACAAAACCATATAGAAAGACATAATTTTACCCAGAGGATCTCAAACCTTTCAGTAGTTACTTTTTTTATTTGGGTTTGACTTTTTTAATTTTCAGGAAAACAAAACCTTCTGTTTAAGTGTAAATTAATTGGCAGGACTCCTTTCAACACTCTCCAGCTCTTCATCCTTCAGACTTCTATACTGCCTTTCGTCCGAAAACCTCAAAGCACTTTGCAAAGGACTAATTAATAAGTTTCAGCATAACTGTCAGCGTGGCAGGTAAACTTGACAAGTGTTAACATTCTTGCAAGAACCACCACACATAAACCCCCTAGAAATTTCAGGCAATTGTTCAACCCAGGAGAGTTTTTGTGTTCTTTGGTTTAACGCTGTACATTTGACCTTCCTCTGTGGAATGTAGCACAAGGGCAGCCTGTCTCAACACACAGGTCTTTGCAGTTGGTTTTGTCTCTGAAATGTCTGCATTAAACTCTGTATTGAGTGATTCCCAAGAAACCAGACACTGACTGAACAGGCACACAATACACATAATTCTCTAAAACCAAACAAAAATCTTCCAGTTACCTGAAAAATGTGAAGACTGATCCCAGAACAGATTTTCTTGGACTTCTGCAGAACTTCCAGCAAAGAGCCTCACATGCTTTTTTACTGATGGGTCTTTTCCCTACCACACATTGTTTTACCTCACATAACACTGCCAATAGGAAACTCAAAGTAACAAGAACAAAAAATCAGCATGCATTGTTCAAATACATGTGAGTTTAATCAGTAGGGTGGGATTCAAACAGGGTTGTCTGTAATGTGACTCACCAAATGCAGGTATCCGCTCTGAGAATGTTTCCTACTCTGAGCTGCGCCAACTACACAAGCATTGGATAGTCACACAAAATCCCCCTTAGTACATGTCAAATTAAAGTAAAGCTTTACAAAATTTACAAAATCTCTATACAAATATAGTTTTAAGTGTCAGGAAGGACAGGCACTAACAAGCAATCATCTTATATCTGTGCATTGAGAGTGCATATCCAAGTGGCTTATCTCCCTCATTACTCAGCTACTTGGATATTTATCTAACCCGTAGTTACCATTACAGTTGTGATACAAGCCCACATTCTTGGGTGGCATCCCCAGAGGAGGACCTCAGCTTCGAGAAGCAAGCTTTTTCATACCCAACTTTTTCCTTGTGGAAATGTTGCCTCAGGTAACACTGCCAAGCTCAAAGACCATGGACTCGTTCTACAATCAAGATACAAGGACTGCATCTCCTGTCATAGGGCTGTATCTTCCCTGTTTCACAAACCAAACACGAGATGGAACCCCTTTATGTAGCTCTGTATCTGGCATAGGTTCCTCTACATGACTGTGCCCGGCCCATCTTCTCCAAAATGCATGCTGGTCAGTTAAGTCCACACCTGGAAGTCTGCTTGAACACAATGGATGAACCTGAGCCAGTGGTCTCAGAAGCCTGCACAGCTGTGTATGGATGCTCTAGGATGATTACCACCCTAAAACAGGAGACCCTGCTTACAGCTGCTGACGCCCATTAGTATAGAATCATAGAATCATAGAATATCCCGAGTTGGAAGGGATCCACAAGGATCATCGAGTCCAACTCCTGGCACCACACAGGTCTACCCCAAAATTCAGACCGTGTGACTAAGAGCACAGTCCAAACGCTTCTTAAACTCTGACAGGCTTGGTGCAGTGATTCCTTCCCTGGGGAGCCTGTTCCAGTGGGCGACCACCCTCTCAGTGAAGAACCTCTTCCTGATATCCAGCCTGAACCTCCCCTGCCTCAGCTTGACACCATTCCCGCGGGTCCTATCACTGGTGACTAAAGAAAATAGATCGGCGCCTGCCCCTCACCTCGCGAGGAAGTTGTAGACTGCGATGAGCTCTCCCCTCAGCCTCCTCTTTTCCAGGCTGAACAGGCCCAGTGACCTCAGCCGCTCCTCATGTGTCTTCCCCTCTAGGCCCTTCACCATCTTCCTCACCCTCCTCTGGACACTCTCCAACAGTTTTACATCCTTTTTGTACGGTGGTGCCCAGGTGCTAGTATGTTGCAATACATGCTTTGTGGCTGCAAACAGCCCTTAACCGTAGAGGAAGCAGAGTACAATCTCTTAGGACTCTTTCACCAAGACTTCCAGTCAGCACCCCAATAGCACAACCATCATCCACAGCTCCAAGTGAGTCTGTCTCCTGACCCGGAGTTCACTCTGGTTTTGGCTTACAAGCCTCCCTCACGCCCTTCACACCTCCAGAGCGTTTGCAGAACCTCACTTCCATTGTGGCCTTTGCACTGGTTGCAGTTTGTGTTCTCACTGAAATCAGTTCATCAGAGCTCTCACTGGTTTAATCCAAATGGAGAGTGACAGCTCAGAGTCTGCTGAGGAAGCAGGGTTGTCATCTCCGAGCAGTTTGGCTTGCTGACAATGCCACGGGCTAGAAGACGCTCCTGTCACTTCGAATTACCATCATCCATGCTCCATGGATGCAGAAGCTACTCACAAGAGATGACCCACAGAGCCTTGCTGTGGCAGGAGACATTCCTCCAATCGTTGAATTCATGAAGTCACTTTTGAGAAGCAGCAAAGCAAAGTGCAAAATAGCTTCACACACATACACCCAGTCCCCAAACACACACTCATGTCCTCAGACATGAAGAAGCATCACAGCTCCACCTGTTCTGACCAGCCACCTGCCTGGTTTGCTGCCTCCCCTTTAAAAATAGATCCTTGCCCTGAAGGTTAGCTATAAATCACACTAACGCCATCTTCCTGGAGGGAGTGCATATAGGAAATACACGCTATTACCCATCATTTAAAGAATAGCTGTTGTTTGTAGGTTGATCCAATGTTCTGATATATGCCCTGACATTCATATTGCAGTGGATGGAGATGTGTAGCATTCCACTGTGTGATCCATTCTTGACTGTCTCTGCCCACAGCTGGAGGGGATCCAGTGCCTGTGTCATTGGATCCTACAGCCAGACTGGCAGAACTGTTGGTTTGAAAGTAAATCTCTTGGAAAGGTTAGATTTCTCTCCTGAAGTTTAAAGCTTTCCACATTTACTTTAATCCCAGTGCAAGAGCAGTTCTGTGCAAATGTTCTGAATTATGCATAGTTTGATTCCTCCTCTACAGTGAATGCAGACACTATATGATAAAACTGAAAGATGTTCTCATGATTGCCCAAAGCTGACAAATGTCAACATCATGCCATGGAAGTGTTTTTTTTCTTAGAGAATTGCCCCAGTTGAATATTTTTACACATCTTTAAAACTTTTCTGCTAGGCAACCTGAGAAAAGTGAAACCTTTTGTCCCTAGAACTGCAGTGTCTCCCCTGAATAAGCAGTTCTACTGAAGTCAAGAGAATTCTTAATATGAACAACATCTTCTGAATGAGCAGGAGGCTGCCAAGACTAGGCTTTGTGTTTTGCATTCAACCAAAAGGAATTAAGCTTTTTCTCATTAGTATCTGTATCAAAAAAAACAAATCTCATGCTGGGCTTCAGATTTAAAGCTGTGCTTTGGATCCATGGGCGGCTTTTGCTGAGATGTGCTGGAAGATGGCTCCAGGCAACTTGAAACCACAAGGAGAAAAGGTGTCAGTCTACAGATACCTGAGCATTTATTACTCGAGGCACAGAATCTTTCATAGGATGTGCCAAGACCTGGAAATTTCCATTTTGTTTTTGTCACCTCCTCAATTATACATCCAAAACGTTAGAAAAAATTGTTGGATTTGGAAGTCTTTCCACTAATTCTCAAGACAGCATCTGAGGTAGATGCCTTACTATTTGCATCTCAAGTGAGATAAGCTGAATCCCTTTCCGATATTTAAATTCCAGCATGAAACCATTTCACAAGCAAAGGAACAATTCAAGCCTGACTCACTATGAAGGCATGTCGTACGAGTGGAGCTTCCTAGCAATCACAGAGCATACCTTGATGCAAACTTTTTCCTCTTCAGTATACTCATGTCTAACAAGTGACTTCACATTATTGCCATCTCCTCAGTGGAGAGGCTCATGGAATCTTTTGCCTTTATTTGGCTTCTGCTTTTCACAAAACTCATGGGACCTTTATCCTCTTTGAGACCTCTAATTCCTCACCAAATTCACTCAAACATGACTAACAGGTTCAAAACACTGATTGAAAGATGGGCATGTGAGGAGGCAGCCCAAACACACCAGCCTCATTTTCTTAGAAGACTAGGTTAGAGAATATGAAGTCTTAAGTTCAGAATCCCTTTTTCCCCAGAAATTAACATTTAAAATTAATTTAAAATATACTTCACAGAAATTTTGTATGACACCAGCTTTCTAAAAATATTCCGATTTCAGAATAGTAATTATGTTCTAGTTTATATTATTTTTTATAATTTCCCCATAATTTCATGAAACACACTGCTCCTACTGGCATAGGTAATATGACATCATGTAAGAGTTAATCTAGTCTTTTTTTTTTTTTTTTACATCAAGTGCTGCTATTCAGCACTGATTGAAATGTCATCTCTTTCTAGATGAAAATGTCTGACGCTTGGTGTAATCAAACAGTTTGACACTTCACAGTATAAACAGGAGATATCTGAATGTAGAAGATTTTCAATCAGTGCTAAGTAACTGCTGCACTTATAATCTGAAGTATTGCACACTTTAAATAGTTATATTACATATTCATTAATAGTAGTGTCTGTTAAGATCTGCTATTGACAAACAATGAAATGCAAAATAATATAAACAGAAAAATGCACAATATAAATGCTAAAAAAGTGAAACTATCAGCACTATATAAACCTATATATTCATTATATATTTTCTCACAGGAATTTTTCCTCCAGATCAAAATGAGCTTATTACATCAGGGAAAAAGCACTCAGCTAGCTACTGCTGCATGAAACAACACTGTGCTCTGAACTGGACAACTGTATCAGAAACTACTCAGCTATTTGACCTCAGCTCTTCCTGCACTTGGGAAAGCCCCCAAACTGTCTGGAGCTTGGGCTCCACTGACTACAGAGGAAGCTGACAGGAACAAAAGATCAAGGAAATAATTAAATCAGACATCTAAAACAGGAGCGTCCCTCAGAGAGAGTAACCGTCAGTGTACCACCTCTAATTCAGTGCCAGGACATTACTCAGTAACTGTTCAACTACTAAATAAACTACCTGTGTGAAAGATTCATTTGTGCCTGATGAATGTAAGGAGCCTTACAAGGAACCTCACAAAGAATCTGCCGACATATGGGCTGTATAAATAACTACAGGTTCAGATTGGCCCTTTCTGGGGTCCCAAAACTGTTACAGTAGATTGTAATGCAAGAACCCTTCTTGCTGGGTAACTGGTAGAGATCCCAGACTACTGCAGCACCATATAACCAGACATCAAGAGTCAAGAAACACTTGCAAGGAGCATTTCATTCAGGTAGGGAGGGTTTTTTAAAAAGAGACAGCGGAATTTAAAAGAGCCCTTAATCACCTGCAGCAGGGAGAGCAGTCAGCACAAAGGCAGCTCTAGGACACTTGCAGAGAAAAGAGTAGCTGTCGGAAGGGAACTGCGTGTTATTCAAAAAGGATGAGAACATCTCAGCATACACAGTAGTAAAATCAAACAGGTGTGCATAATAGGAGCAGCCTTCTCGCAGCGCTGAGGAACATGTCAGTAGAGTCCCATATCACCCAGAAGGATGTTGTGTGTAGGTGGAGTCCCTGGGTCAAACATTTGGGAACAAGCAAGGTGCAGGTCTGGGGCTCAACAAGAAAGGAAAGACTTATTCTGAAAAACCACAGCCAGGAAGAATCGATGATTGGGCAAACCTAGTAAGAACCAAACCCAGCTGAGCAACCTTTATGCAGCCACTATGGAAACCAGCAGGCCAGACCAGCTGAAAACATGAATATTCAGGATGCTAAATCCCTCTTAGCTTCCCCTATGTGTCTGAGCCTACCAGTCATACCTGCATACTGTAGCACACATCACCTGGAAGCAGGGACATAAAGGTGAAGGATGAGACAGCGTGCCAGTGAACTTTGTAGATACTGTTCTTTCAGAAAGGCACAGATCATAGACCAATCTCAGCTGCCTCCCGTAGCAAAAAGCAGCTTGTCCTGGGCCTCCTCCCAAGAAAACCTCACACTGCAGACTGTTCACCTGGATCGCACCAGCCCTTAAATGCTGCTATCGGGTCTCCTCGCCCTACAACATTACCCAACAGGTCTTCCACAAACACAGCCCTTCATACAGCCAGAGGGAAAAGCAATCATCTTTGCATGCTTCAAATGATGATGCCAACTAAATGCAGTTAAGTAGAGAAGAAATATTAACGGCAATTCTGACAAAAAAAAAAAAAAAAGCACTGTTCCCATAGGAAACAAAAGCAAAATTTTTCAGTATTTTTGAAACTGAAATAAAATCTTAAGTCCCCCCGTCCCCCCCCCCCCCCCCCCCCCATTTTAGCATCCCTTTAACAAGGATTTAGAAAAATTAAACTCAAAAGCTTTGGAATTAATATGCAAGTTAAAATATCAAAACATTTGGATTAAAAATTTTACTGTTCAATATTTCAGTTTACAGTATACACGTACTCCTCCCCTCCAAACATATTTCAAGTGAAAAGCAGAAAGCTGTCCCACAGAAGGCTAAGTTTATATTAATGAAAAGAGATCACCATTTATCACTTAAAAAAGTCACCATCTTTGCTGAAATGATTCACACTCATGAGTTAGCAGTTTCTGGCTCAAGCATTCAACCTTTGTTACAGCCTTCAAGCTTTGCACAGGCTGTAACAGAGCTTTCCAGGGTGCCCAGAACCCGAGCGCTGTGATGCAATGAGTTGCTCCAAATTGCTTTTTAAAGGCTGACGAGCAACATTACTCCCACTCCACAGGCAGAGTATGTCTGTTTAAATGCATCTCAGGGAGAGAGCACATTATCCATGATGAATAGAATACAGAAGAGTCAGGAGCACTTGACAGAAGAGAGGCCACTTTGGGGATGCAAAGTTCACCATCCATTTGCTTTGCCAATAATGCACCTACTGTGTATGTAATTGGAGTAAGAGGGCTAATATATTTTTTGACTGGTGTATCAGGCATTTCATAAAAGTGCAAACTGAACTCCAATAATGGCGGGTTCAAGATGGCACAGTATTTAACAAAACCCTGCTTATTTTGGAACACGTTGATACAGAGCAAAAACCTCATCAACGATGAGTTAATCGAGGTAAGAGCTGCTCCCTGACTCTTGTAACAAGCCAAAGAGTTATGGATTCTCACTTTTGAGTTTGTGGGAATATCTTGAGCAGAGTTCAACAAAATACAGATAGACATCATTCAAAACATCATTCTAGAAGAAAAGGGCCTGTGACTAAAAATACTGCCATCGGTGAGTTCACCTAAAGCTAAAGTAAAATACAAGTACTCAAAAATTCAGACACCTGAAGATTTGTTTTAATCCCAGAACCGAAGTTTTGTGCATTTGTGTATTTATAGACTAAAAAGGACATTTCAAGCATGTCGTCTTAACATGTCATGGCCTAAATGGGGCCAGCAGTGATCTTCCTGAAAAGTTATTGCTATGGGACACTGTTCAAAAGCCAGATGCCTTGATTCTCCCAGAAAGATTTTCTTCTCACTAAAGTCCCTAAATGCACAGACTGCATGATAAGCTGCAAAAGGGGCTTTTAGAGGAAAGCTCATACAAAACAGAACTTCTGTAAATAACTAGCCAATCTCAACAGGAGAGAAATAATTCAAAATACAAATCCCATAGGTAACAGCTGACAGGGAAACATTTTAAGTTGTGTCCAAGCAAGTCACAGACTTCAGGGAAAAAGGAATCTGTAAGAACATCAGATCTGATTTTCTGCATAGTACAATTATATACTTAATGATTATTAATTTTATAACTTTTCATATTAACTTAAAAATTTTGTATTTGAACTGGAAAATATCTTTATGGGAAAAAGTAATTTTTTACTTTAAAATTGCAAGTGATTGAAAATCCAATGCTGCCCCTTAGTAAATTGTTCCAAAGTCTGAAGAACATGATAAATGTTTATGTTTTACTATGCTTATTATGTTTTTCATCTAAATTTGTCTGGTTTAACTTCCACATGCCAAGTCTCCTTATAACTCTGCCTGGGAGGCTGATGTGTACATCAAAGTTTTATTCCCCACAAATTTAAATTTAAGTAAATATTTGAAGCATCCGAATATTATAGACCTGGCTCCTCTCTGCAGATAGAAAGTAGTGCAAATAAGTTTGGTCTTGAGGTTACAAAGGTGCCGCTTCCTCCTGCAATGGAAGCAAAAGCACAGTCCTCTACCTTGGTTTCCAAATAATTTTCTCTATCCGATTACATGTGGAGCAATAAGGACAGTGCTCTAAAACCAAGTACGTTCCATCATATAAATCCCCAGGGTATAGTTACCAGTCTCTCCCTAAATTACAGGGCACTAGGAAAGCAAAATAATGACCCTTGACTGTGCAAGTTGAGTCTGATCTTAGAAAGCTGAAGTCAGCATCAAGTAATGCCATCAAAAACATTTTTGAGACAATCAATTTTTACTGGTCCTGCGTCACAAAGTAATTATAAACCAGTCACAGAATCAAAGAATCATTTTGGTTGGAAAAGATCTTTACGATCATCAAGTCCAACCTAACACTATCAAGTCCACAGCTAAACCATGTCCCTAAGCCTACATCCACACATCTCTTAAATACTTCCATGGACAGAAACACCATCATTTCCCTAGGCAGCCTGTTGCAGTGCCCAACCATCCCTTCCATGAAGAAACTCTTCCTGATATCCATTCTAAGCCTCCCCGACACAACCTGAGGCCACTGATGCTCAGGTCACAAGTAATAGGATGCAAGGCATCACTAACTGTAAAAGTTAAAAATACAAAATAAGAAGTCTTACAAAAAAAAAGGAGAAACCAGGAAAAGTTGAGACATTCACTCTGAAATGTAATAAAATATAACAGTGAATAAAATGTAAACATATTGCACATCAGCTACTTTTGTGTACAATTAGTTGCAATTAAGAGGTATGTACTCAGTGATCTGGAGGAGGTTTGTGCAGAAATTCCTCCTGAATTCAGAATACAGAAACTCCATCCCTCTGTCTCAGAAGGATGCTTTGAAAATGCATCCTCCTAAGTGTCTCAAAGTCTGCTTCTGAATTAACAAGACCCTAATTGCCTGATTATTGATTATCTCTTTGAAGTACAGTAATCATGATATTGTAGCGAATTTGCCATCTGCCTGTCTTGTTAACAACCCAGCTATTTTCACCACGAGCTGTCGTACCAATGGAAAACACATATGCTATCACTGCAGTGCTTGTCCTTAGAAGGGCTGCAAACACAGATGGCTTTGGAGAACACAACGGGGGTAATAGCTGAAGTTTGCCACCCTCCCGGGACTGTTGTGATCATCTGCCTCCTATCAGTGGGACTCTGTCCTCCTCTTGCGGTGCCTGGGATGCCTGCTGAGGTTGCTAAACATCCAGGCTATGTCACCAAGAACAGAGGCTTTGTGGCTTCAACCAGATCACAGACATGTTCAGAGACCCCATTTGAGCCAGGCAATTGACTTAAAATTGGTGGAACACAAGCCTACCACCTATTTCAGACCTCTCAGTTTCTTTTTCCCTAATGACACTCAGAAAAATTATGATTTCCCTGCGACCAGTCTTTGGCATGGGAACCATGGTCCTACTTCGTTGACAAGTATCTCAGTTGATAGGGCATATTTCCAGTAAATCTTATTTCTATTTCCAGAAGCTCCTCCCATTTAAAAGGCTTTTGTACCAATAGAGCTGTCTTCATACTGAGGCCAGGATTTCTCTCCATTAGGTTTAGATACCTACAATACAACCATATGGAGTCCAGCAGCTCACAGACAACTTCTCATTCTAAGGTAGACTCAAATCTAAGTTCAGTAGGGTGCTTAGATGCCCCAAAGAGCTTCGGAAAATGCCCTGTCCTCTCATTTGACTGTGAAGTGTGGCTAGGTGACTAGCTCAGTCTTTCCCATTCCAATGCAGTGCCTCCATTCCCAGTGCCTTGTTTTTTATTTCAGGTCCACTACAAAGCTTACCAAGGAAGGATCCGTTCAAGACACTTTTTTCAATTACTGTACTCCTTGCAGTTTTTCCCTGCTCTGAGAACATTTTTGGAAAGATTAGTTCCACCTCTAGCTCACTGTTCAGAGCCAGGTGGTTCTGAAATGTGTGCAGGAAAGATTAGCTTGCTCTGGGACTGAGCACTCTAATGGGAGTAGCTGCCCCCGACCTTTTGTGATGGACAGGAACAAGCAAAAGATGCCAAAACAAGGATTTTCTTTTGCTTGCAGTTTTATCCAAATGCCAAATAAAGCCTTGTAACTTAACAGCTCTGAAATGTGAGTTGACAGGAAAGTACTATGCAAAGGCAGAAACTGGTGCATGGTGAGGTTAGCAGGGCTCATTTCAGCGATCTACAGAATGTAAACTAAATGACTGCCTGTACATGAGAAATTTCTCTATAAATTAGAGCATAACATTAGAAAAAAAGATTACCCCAAGTTGATAGCCATGCCTATAATGGTAGTGTTCTGCAAAGCAGGCATCAAACCTGTGAGCAAGAAAGTTATGTGGTTGGGATGACGTTTTCATGGAAGTCCTAAAAATTCACAGCTGAATATCAGGCTATGTCCTTCCTAGATAAAATTCCTATCCACAGAATACATTATTCACTAAGCTGATTAAATCAGCCTCAGTTAATCTCAGTCCGTTTTTTTTTTCCTTGTCTGCAAATTCAAAGACACCTTTGAAAACTACTTTAGAGAGCTTTGCCTGGGTTCTTGCAATACCAGCAGCAACAGGAATTCAGACCTACAATAGTTTTGAGAGGCTGCATCACTTGAACAGTGCACTTTTGAAAATGTTACTTCAACTGACCACCCAAGGTCACTCAAAGTCCAGGACATGGCATTAAATCCAAGCACACAGACATCACCGATGGTACAGGAGGACACTGGTATTCTGCTGTTTTCTCACAAGGTGAAAAAAGTTGAGTTCCTTCTAGAGCAAAACTTAGTGTCTGATCCCAGAACAGTTTGGGATGACTAGAAAAATCACCTGCAAAAGATGGGGGTCCATGGATGAGGTTGTCCTTCCCTTTGGCTTTCCATCTGCAGCGGGGTTTTGGAGCACATTTCCTTTTTTTCCATCATTACACCTCCTAGCAGACCGGTCTCAAGCTGCTGAAAGCCATTATGAGTCTTGCAGGAGGCAGAAGCCCTACCACCATTACTCCCCAGCCCCGCCTAGCTCCTGTTCCTGCAGACATGACCTGCTGCCAACCTATTCCAGCAAGATTCTGAGCTAAACTGCTCATGGGCTAGTCCAGCATTGCAACTCCTGTAACCCAGCAACTCCTGCCACTCCAAAATGAAAGCTGAGATTTAAAAAACCAAGCTGTATATGCTATTTCAAATAGGCAACACCGGTAATCTTTCTGCAGGCAACACAGAACTTTGTTATTGTGCAGCCCTATGGAGAGTATTTCTAAATTAAATATTGAAGAAGCTTTGCAGCTGGGACTTGGAATATGTGTAATTTAACTTCTGTTGCTTTGTTTCAAATAAAAAAAAAAAGCTGAGAAAATATTAGCAGTGATATTTCTTTTCTTAAAATTGCAAACTAGAGATCATCTTGCTGCAGAAATTTTTGAAGGAAAGAGTGTGCAATACAAATTCAGGCTTAGCCAAGGAGGGTCTCTTTCCTTACCTGCTTTCAGAATACGATTAGACTTCTTTGAAGAACTACCTAGAATTATACTGAAGCCCCTTTAGAGTAGCGCACATGACCAGCACATGCAACAAGAACTGCAAAACTCAGAAAAATTGCAGCATACATAGCACTCATGCTTCTAGTACCCTTCAAAAACCATTCTGAACCAATAAGAGCTACTTAGTACTGACCAGCCAGTCAAGATCTCATTGTTTGTGCTCACTCTTGTAACCAGGAAAGCCCAATCCTCTTGCTGTGAGAAGCACTTCCAGTTACAGGCACTATCATAGTGATGGAGTTTGAGACGTTATGGACACCAACCCATTTCCTTCCTCTCCTTCCAGAATATTTCTTCACCTCCCTTTGGTCACCCTCCTCCTCCTCGATCCCTGCACATGCTCCTCTCACATCCAGAGTCAGCCTGCGCCAGCCGGTGCAGTGTCAGTGTGACTGCACCTAGAGAAAGCTCTCCCAGCAGCAGTGGGAGCTCAAAAAACCACGTGTCTTGACAGAGGGACAATAGAGGCAGCTCCCTCTGTTCAGGCACTGCCAAGGTCAGCATTCGTAATGTCTTAAAAGAGTTCTTTGGAATCAGCTGCTCATCTTCCATGCTTCAGGCACACAAGAGCAAGCACAGGATATGATCAGCTGAGAAGAACAGGCAGCACCTCTAGGTGTCCTACCCAAAGCCTGAAGCCATGACACTGAAGCCTCAGGCTCCAGATCATGACGACAGTCATTTTTTTGTGAGCTGGGAGAGAATCAGCTAAGAGCCACACTTTTACAGGATACACCAGTAGACAAAACTAAGCATTTCAAGCCCTTCAGCATTAAAGTTTTAAGATCCCAGAGTCTGGAAAATGTAAGATATGCCTGTGGAGCCAGACTTGAAATAGCATCACAGCTCTTTTCTGCAGCTATGAGCAACAGGGAAGATCTGAATCAGCCATCCAAGCACTATGACACCACACCATGTCGCTAATGCTTTGCTCCAAGTAAAAGCTCTTGGAAGTGCTCTTGTTGTTTTGTCACAACATATTGCTGTTGGCAACATTGGAAGGAACTAGAACCCTTCCTAGTACCTGTACTTTTCAGGTTGCATTCCTGAAGCTTCTCACTCTCTCCATTGTGTATCCACTCTTCCTATGCGGTTACAGCTGAGGTTAACTGATCTGGCAGATAACTGGCATTTGGGATCCCAAGTCATTTATCAAAGGTCACATAAACTTGTCAGAGACACACACTGCAACCAAATCACCAAGCCCACCAGTACTTTAATCTCAAGGCTCTGTCCTCCTTTAGACAACTCCCCTGCCCACCCCTCAGTTATCCAGCTTGCCCATCTGGTACTTTCTATCAGTACTTACCATTGGGGAAAAAGTTGTCAGACTTTGAATAGATTTTCATTGTCTGAATAAATTCAACTAAGCAGCTGTGCTGTTTGGAAAGCTCTTAAATGTTTAACATAATTGCCTCTTTGAATAACAATTTCTCAAGGCCCAAGCTGAACCTCCAACTTGCACTGGAAATACTCACATGTACATGCAAACAGGAACAGCACAATCCCAACACCAATGCTTGCAAACTATACTCTGGGGAAAGGTTTACAACAGAAGAGAACTATAACCAGGACTATTCATTCACTCCACCCTTCCACTCCACACCCCAATACTAACCAGTAATCCAGCCATCCTCCTGCATCAGCTCCCCACCCTTGCACGAACAGCCAGTGGCTGGATTAATTTGTTACTGTCTGCAACTTCAGCTGGTCCTGAGGCTCCTTCTGCAGCTGGCAACCTTCAGAAATAGGCTTCTTGCTCTTTACATGAAATGAGCTCTGGATGAGACTTAAAACACCAGCATATTGCTCCATTTAGCCTTCAGAGATGTGTCGAGTAATTGCTGCCCTCTTAAATCATTGCTGAGCACTTTACATATACAGGAGATCGGCTTATGCATTTGAGACATGGATTTTAGAGGATGTTGCGGAAAACACCCATAATTCAATTTGTCTTGTTAAACAGATAGTGTTAGTACAAGTGAACCAAAAGGCCATGATTCTTGAAAAAGACAGCAAGAAGAACACAGCCCAAATGTTTCAAATGAGCTGCTCCAACTTTGAGCCTGCAAACAACTCTGTGTGGGAGGATGGCAGTTTCTCCTGCAGAGTTCTGAGTATCCAGAGCTCATCTCCAGTGCAGAATGCAGTGGGGATACCCAAGCCTGCTGTAATTTTGAACCAGTTCATGAAGCATGGGATGGCTTTCTCTGGAGCCTTCTATGCAGTTGTATTCAGTTCAGAAGCTGCATACTAGTAAAGGTGTAGCCTGGGGCTTGCTCCTTCTTGCTATTGCTTGCATGCTCTCAATCCTTAAGGCATTCACATTAAAACTGCCCCATATGGTTCCGCAACACTGAGTCTCCAGCAATGTTATAAAGTTCACTTGAATGCTTGTACCTTCAAGCACTTTCTGATCTAAACACACCTTATCTCAGGTTCCCTATGACTTCTAGCCACTGTGCTATGAGTGTAAAGTTAAAAACATAGAAAATAAGTCAGATCAAGGCTCATTACACCTTGTTAGCTTTCGTGGAGAGCCAAAGCAAAGGACTTGGCACCATGGAACTTCAGGCACTGGCATCTCCTTGCTAGGTGGCCCCTTCAGCTGCCCTCAGCTAGCTGCTTCTCCACGTGGCCAGTAACTAGGGTCTTTACACAGAAGAAACACTCAAAATAAATGCTGGAAACCCTCTGTCCATTGTGAAGCTGGAAAGAAAAGAATTACATTCTTCAAAGGAGTGCATTTGGTGGAAGGCAAGTGATGCTGAGCAAAGATGAATGTCCTTCAGGTGATAGCAGCTCCTGAAAAAAAACTCTTTTAAGGACAACTGGAGCACCTCACAGGAGACTGTCAGAACCAAAGCAAATTTTGGGGACAGGACAAGGGGCAATGGCCACAAAACAGAGCAGAGGAAGTTCCGCACCAATATGAGAAAGAACTTCTTCTTGGTGAGTGTGACAAACCACTGGAACAGGCTGCCCAGGGAGGTCGGGGAGTCTCCTTCCCTGGAGATATTCAAGGCCCCTCTGGATGCCTACCTGTGCAACCTGCTCTAAGGAACCTGCTTTGGCAGGGGGGTTGGACCCAATGATCTCTCAAGGTCCCTTCCAACCCCTGCGATTCTGTGATTCCTGTCCACAAGGGTTTTACGATACCTCAAAAAAATACTTGGTCTTTGAGAAGTACTTCACAACTCTGATGCCAAACCCAGCCTGGACTTGTACTATCACCCAACACCAGAAACAAGGCTGAAGTAGAAGAGGTTAACAGAGGGATTGGAAATAAGCCTCACGTTATGTGTCCTAATATGGTATATGGAAGGCAGTAGCGAAAACTCCGAGGAGACCGGCGGCGCTGGGAATCACAGGGGGCTCAGGGCTTCTCAGCGCTGAGGCGGCGGGGCCAGGCTCGGGCTCACCCCACCTCTTTTGCCTCCTCAACTCCTGCCCCCCAGCCGCCTCCTCGGCTCCACCGCCTCAGGCCGAGCAGCAGCTGCGTGACAGTCACCCGGCGCCGAACAGGGAGTGGTGGAGCAGTTTAAATGGCTGGGGCTGGGGCCTACTCGCGCGCTGTTTCCATCGGGGCGTGAGGCGGCCCCGGGGCGCCTGAGGGGTTTGGGGGGGGGGCAGTGCTGTGCCCTTGGGTAGTGATTGGCCTGAAGGTACGTCCCATCCTGTCCCCTTCTTTAAATGGATTAAGTAACACGCAAGTTCTTTTCGTGGTTGTTTCTTTACTCCACGATCTGCTAGGAGTCTAGGGAGACCCAAGAACAAGCCTTAGCAGTGAAAGTGGAGGCAAAAAAATAGTGAGTACCTCAGTATTTTCCATACTGCTTTTTAGGGCTAGGCTGCTGTTTTGCTGAGTAAAGGGTCTGTGTTCTACTTAGCCCTTCTGCACACTATATACTGTCAGAAGCCTTTCTTATTTCCTGTCATTTTTGTTAGCTAAAGCAGGTGACACTAAGCTGTAGGGAGTAATTGCTGTGCTGGAAGGTAAGGTCCCTATCTGGGGGCATCTGGGCAAGAAGGAGGCTGACCAGATCCTCATAAAGTGCAAGATCCTGTGTCAGAGGGGCATCAACCCCATGCAGCCATACAGGCTGGAGCCTGACTCAGGGAAGCTCAGGAGGCAGCTCCTCAGGGAAAGATTTTGGGGTGTTCTGGTGGGGAAACTAAGAAAATTCTGAAGAAAACCCTTAAATTGTAAGCACACCACTAAAACGCAAAGCCCTCATGTGGGGGGGATTCCTTCACGCTTTCTGCATTGACTGAAACTGCTCTGAAGGAGCTGGTGTGACTGCTGCAGGAGAGCTGAGTGAGACATGATTGAAGTAGCTGCTGAGCACTGCACCCTTGGCTCCACCTGGAAAAAACATGTCAGCAGCAGCGCTCATTCCCATCACAGTTATTACGCAGCTGAGAAGGGTGGCAAAGTTTCAGACACGCTATTTGTGTTGAAGAGCTGGGGTTATTTATGTTTTCAGGCATGTTGCTATTCATCTGCATAGAAGAGTCAATGTAATAAGAGTATAGTTGCATAGAAAACAGTGTAATCATGGAAATGCTCAGCCATTATTTATGTCCTTCACATGGCTGCAGAATGGAGTCAGTATTATCGTAGGTTGCAGATTAATAGTCAGTGTTCCTGCACTAAGAGTCTTTACTGAGGAACTGCTGGGACATTCAATTGCTTAAGCAATTAATTACTGGGCAGAAATGGAAGGCTGTATGTTCCCATGGGTGACTCCCTGCAAGTGTTAGAAGTTATGGCAACTAACTGCAAGATGAACCTTTATGAATCTTATTCATAAATGTAATAACTGATGGCAACTGCTCACATATGAATATTGAGTGGGGAACTTGCAGGAGAGCTTGGAGAGATCTAGCGGGAGTTGCAATGGGGAGAGCCTTTTCTAGGACCTTCTCAAGGAGGACAAGCTAACATTTGCTACTCTGCCTCCTGCAGCTCAAATTGGAGGGACTGAAACTGATGACATCAGCTTGAATATTGAGATGGAGCCTGAAGGGGACCTTTCTGACATGCTGCAAGCAGCGTTGGCTACTGATGGGAATGCTGCCTCCACATATTTCCTGATACTAAGGTCAGCCAGAAACCAAAGCTAGCTTTGGCCCTTTTTGTTTAATTAGTCTTAGGTGACTTAAGGTTATACCTCCAATGAATCACTACACAGCACGGAAATGGCAAGTTATGGGGCAGTGCACTCACACCCCCTGTCATGAGTGTGCTGCTTTGGTCAGACACCACTTCTGTGGGTGGATTTTCAGAGGGTCAAATTCATAATGCTCTTGCTGCCTTGTGCTGCTCCAGTAGCAGCAGAGGAAACCAGAGACTGAATTCTCCATGGCCTCAGAGCATGCTGTGCTAAAGCTGAATAATCCATTCCCAGGGATCATGCTGTGTGGCTGTAACTAAGAGTAGATGCTTGAAGATCAGAACAGCCCAGGGAAGGAGATAATGGCTAGTGTACAACACATTCTCTCTGGCATAACCACGCTGATGCTCATCATGTAGACTCAGTGTATGGCTGTTGCCAGCTTCATTACACAATGCCCCCAGGTGCCATGACTTGAGCTGATAAAAGTGGTCTGTTGCCAGTGCAGCAACATCCATACTGGGAATTTTGCTGGCATCAGCAGGCTGATTTTTGTATTTTGCACTTACGTAGTATAATTATGCCAGCCAAATTCTGCTGTATGTATCAATTCCTGTCATGAGGAAAGAGGTAAATGGTGAATCCAAGCACATCTGGGTCAGAAACCCACCCCTAGGACTTGATCAGAGTTGATACTGAGCTAGAAGAAGCCATTTGTAGTGGAAATAATGTTTTCAGTTCTTTAAAGTTCCAAGAACAGCTCCAATGTGTATTCGCTATTTAAACAAAGAGAGGAAAAAAAATCTCTTAGAATTTGACCCAACTCAGTCAATTGTTTTGTGTTTCTTGGCAATCTGAAACTAAAGACTGAACAATAACTTCTTTGAAGTTTCCCTTCTGGTCATCCCTGTTCTATATGCTGTGCTAAAAAGTAAGAGAACCCAGGTGTTGTATTTCACTTTAGTGAGAAGGAAGATGGGGGACAGCTTGCGTATGCAATTAAGTCAGGTAGCAAAAAGCTGAAAATCAGCATGTGTGAAGAGAATTTGAAACAGTGAGTGTTGTTCTATATTTAGTGGAAACTTTTCTTTTCCCTTTGCAGCTTTTGCGTAAAGCCTGGAGGAACTAAGAGAATAGATCTGTCTATAGCAATCTGTAGCTCAAAATGTCAGAAATCCACAGTAAATATGTAATGCCACCAAAGGAGGTTTTTAAAAGATGAGTGCCCCAAAGGCTCTGAATTAAAAGAAATGAAATCTTTGTAATGCACAATACCACATGTGTACAACTTAGGGTAATGTTGCCTAAAACAAGTATGTGTATATGACTCACTAAGTCCCTCCTACTTACACTAATGGGTTACCCATGCATACACTGCATGAGCTACATCTCCACAGATAATCAGATACTCCAGGAGCAAGCAGCATAAACTCAGATCCAGACATAGACCGTGGCTTTAATCCTGGGTCATTTCTTCTGTTGTTTGAGAACACAGCCCCAGGACCGCTGTAACGGTCTTTATAGATAGCTATTGTATTAATTTTCTTGCAGGTTTGTATTCAATGGCTTTCTGTAGAAACTGCAACATAAACTGCAATGTAAGATTCTCTTGTCTATTTTAAGCAATGTATCAGGTTATCTTATTGTCTGGTCAAAAATTGGCCCCCAGGTTAATGATACAGTGTGAAAAGAGGAATTTGAGAGTAAAAGAAAATGAAATTATAACATTTTCTGATATTCTTGCTAAAAGACTATCAAAAATGTTTGATTGATCTTAAACACTCAGAAATTACTCAAGGCCTGGGAGGCTCACTGTTTCATGTATCCTTTCAGCCTTGCAGCACTGCAATGTTATTTCCCACCACTTTACAGGGAGACAGTCATAAGGAAACCTGCTATTACGATGCCTAAGGCTGATACAGAGTGGCAAGGATCTCTCTTGATTTTTAGCTTTCTAAAAGGTAGTTGTCTAGGTTAGTCTACGCTAGCTAGGTGTGTCACTTTGGAGAGAAAGGTCCAGAGGCTATTCCATCATGTTCTGCCTAACAAGTAGGATGTGTGAGGTTGGAAACAGGGAGCTTTGCTGTACCAGGATGTTCTAAGCACTTCTGAGCCTGTGAGAAGAGCCCATGGCCATATTCATGCTTGGATGGCCAGACCTCAGGCCCCTTCCTGGATCCCCATCTTCTAGAATCTCCTCTGAGATTTGCTGTAAAAGTGACTGGGGATCTGTTACCCTGTAAGGTGCAGTATGATGGCAATGCCCCCTGAAAACCTATCATGGATATTTATGCAGTAATCAGACCCAAATTCAAAGCTTACCCTGTGACTGACATTCTGTGCACCCTAAAGCATGAAGGCAGTCCAGAAAGGCTGCAGGTTCAGTTTGTAGGTGTTTGGATTTGCAGCTGTGGACACAAGGCAAATGATTTTATGGGCATCTTTTCAAGACCACTTCCTGAGCAATGTTTGAAGCAGGGGCTGGCCTGGTCACAAATACTCCTGTAAACCATCCAGATCCCTCCCTGAAAAAAAGGCTTTGAGCTTCTGTTCCTCTGGGAACAGACTGGCATTCTGCCTCCCGATCTGCAGCTTTAAATGCCTCTGGTCTGCCCTGAAAGTTTGCTCCATAGCCAGTCTGACACCTCTGATATGACAGGACTCTGGGAAACTGAGCACCATCAGTGACTGCCAGACATTGCAGGGCATCATTTAAAATGCAATTAACATTAACATTAACAGGTTCTGCAGTTCTCCATAGAGAGAGAGGAAAGGCTGCTGACCTGGTGCCTGAAGTTGTGAGTAGAGGTGAGTGCTGGCAGAAAAACTTTCGACTAAACTTTCTCTGACTGGGGGAAAGGAAGAATAACAAAACAATTTTATGAAATCCTGTTCTTTCAATGAGAAATTCATCGGAAAAACTCTTTGGATATGGTGTGATTGATCCTCTGAGCAGGAAAAAGAGCGTATCTTGAGAAGGAGATTATGAAAAGATGGTGGGGTCATTGTGACAAGGCACAAGCCTATCTTTCAGAGCCAAAATGAAATGGACGAGGCTTTATTGCAAACTTTTCACCACTGTAGCTATTCTAGTCATTATGACTCCCGTTACCCAGCTCTGTCAGGCTAGTTCTTTCTGGTGGCAGAGGAATAGGGAGAGGAAGCTTGAAAAAAAAATCAAAACTGCACACTGGACAGCATTAGCTGGGCAAACTGCAGCGTCCATCTCCAACTGCTTCGTTAGCTGTAAGGATGGCATTAGCAACGGACACTGTTCGGACCTTTTACTGCCTGATTACATATTTACTCGTGCACATCAAAAGACTACAGTTCAATAGGTACTATTAAAGAAAAAAAAATATTTGAGAAGATCCTTCTTTCTTTCTCATTGGTCACCATTTCACTCCAAGTTTTCTTCCTTTATTTCTTGAAATAAGACCAACGTTTGTAGTATAGATACTTGCCTAGTCACAGTCCCAAATTACTACAATGAAAAAATTAATTACATGGAGGACTTTCAAATCACCTTCTAAGGAAGAGTTTATAGCACGGTTCTAGCTACAGTTCTTGTTCTCCTGAAACTGTCTGAATGCTGTGTCCGGCTGCAAAAAGATAAAGGTCCCCTTTCCCTCCTATATGTTTAGAAAGCGTTCCCATCATACAATCTGGAAGAGCCCCTGCATGGAGCAGTGAGTGAATCAGCAGGCTGCTGCCACTTGAAAAAACAGCTTGAGAAGCACAGTAGGAATTGAAAAAGAGGGGAGGAGGCCAAGAGCCTTGAGCAGAGAGAAAAGGGGATAGAGAAGGCAAAAAATCTGGAAAGGGAAGAGGGTCCCTGGGCTGGCAGGCCCAGCAGTTACATGATCAGAGTGGGAGCTGAGCAGCCCAGCAGGATGCAGCAAGAGGATTAGGAAAACAAAAAGGAACTCATCTCTCAGTTCTAACTCACTTGCATGAAGGGGAATGTGTTTGCTTACATCCATCAGCTGAGCTGCTCTGGTGCCATCTCTGACTGCCTGCAGATAAAGTGTATTGTCATTTTGTAGAAGCTGAAAAATACCTTAATACTTTGTCATCCTAAATTCATACAGGATAAGTTTGGTACCTAGCTCTGTTCATCCCCCATGCTCTGATTTGGGGTCATCTGTCATTTCCAGACCACTATCATAAAAGCACTCTGCTTGCAGGAGCCCTGTTTGGAGATCTAAGGGATTAAATATCACCAGTGAGTTATTTAACAGTGAAGTTTGGAGCTACACCTGCTGCATTTCTGGTATTTGCCAGTGAGCAGGGCTGCCTAACTAGAGTCTGTACCCAGAGTCTTGCAAGAGCAACTTTTTCAGAAAGCTCCAGATTTTGGAACTCATGTGGCCATGGAAAACTTGTGAATGGGCTGTTAATATAAAAAATAACCTAACAACAAAATAATTTTGCAGCAGAATTAAGGCTAAAATGATTGTATACAGTGTAAAAGTAAAAAACAAACAAACAAAAAAACCCAACAGAACTCTATATGAATTAAATGAAAGTTTTACTGTTCAAACCGAACATTTTGATATGATAAAATCAAAGAGACAAGGTGGAATAATTTTTACTAATTTATCTTCTAACAAATGGTTATCCAAAAAATGCGTTCCTATGAAATACTTTGATTTCAATGAATATATTTTCTAACAGAAAACCATTTTGTCATCGTGTTTTCCAGCACCTCTGATAATAATTAATGCAGAGGGCTGAAGAGAGGGTTCTTATGACTGAGCTCTAATGTGGGCTGATCTTTGTGTGTATAGAATAAAATGTTTAAATGCATAGAATAAAGGGGCTCAACATCTTCATGTTGATTCAACTTGCATTGTGCAAAGAGCGTGTGGCCAGGCTGTGAACAACACAAAACAACAGTCACTATTTTCTACTTCTGGGACTATTTTATTGCAGCCCATCCACAGGGGCAATTAGAAACAGTGGCAAATTCTAACCCATTTTAAAATCACAGCAGTGACACTTTGTTCCTCCTTCCACCTAAAATCCTACTTGAAAATCTAGGGCCAGATCTCAAAAATTCAACACTGAGCCATTCAACCTGAAATCAGACCATCGCAGTGCTAGTGCTAAATCCTCACAGGAGCAACCGAACACCCCCAAAAGGGTTGAACTCTGCATTTAAGACCACTTTTGCTAAAGTCCTGGTAGCGTTAGTTAATTGGTATAGACTTAAGCCCGTTTTCTAAGTGCTGTAAGTTTTATCCATGGTGAATGATGAGAATAAAATCAACCACAACCATAAACGGAACTGCAATTGTTGCCCAGGCACGTAAGAAGTATTAGAAATAGCAATGCTTTTTATTTTATCTGGAAAATAGTCTGAGTGGTTTGTTCACAGTTATGGTATAGTAAGGCACTTTCTCTGTGATGAAGATTCGTCAGACCAGCAAGAGATCATAGTGTAAAGATGATCCTTGGCCATCTTCATAAAGCCAATGGACATTTCTCTTTCCGCCTCTTGTAGCTCTCTGTGCAGCACAGTGGACCATCTCTTGATGTCCATGCATGTTCTCTTCCCTGTGATTCATATAATTTCTTCCGGCAATGGTTTTCTGAATTTATGCTCCAAAGGTACCTGTGCTATGCTGGTAGTCACTTGCATTTTCTGGTCAGGCATGAGTTTGGTCACAGCATCTGGAAATGCCCACGATGGTCTGGGCTTCCTGCATTCCACAGTCTCAAAACCTGCCCTGACCATGGTGAAATGACAGCTTGTGGCCCAAAGGGCTGTCCTGCTGTCCTGCTCTGTTCTCATCAGCAGTGTACTTACTTACCAAATCCTGGCTTCCCTAAAGCCCTTCCCCTACAGGGAGATCATGTTTGATCTTATTACACGCCAAAAGACAGCCTGGGGAGGGAGGGATGGTGTCAGTGAAACTCTGAGGGTTGCTATAACCACCACCAAACTCTTTTTTCAGTTAGAAGTTATTTTCTTGGGCTCAAGGAAGAATAGCATAACACATTTGACTACTTTCTTCATCTGTGAGAGAATTGTATTATCAGCAGTGCAGAGAACTGGGCTGTCACTTCTTGAAATGCTTTGAAATACAGGAGCATACGTGACTTTTTCAGGAGACGAGGGGCTGTTTTGTTGAGGGGAACAGAGTGGGAATCCACATCGTTGCGTAAACCGTGCCAATATTTTCACCAGATTAGAACACACTGGAGTCCTACATTTTTGCCTAGCCTTGACATCTGGATCCATTAGGAATTAGCAATTCGAATTTGAAACAGCCACACTAATCTTTTTTTTTTTTTTTTAATTGGCTGCTCTATTGATTTTATAAGATACGTGATGCTCTTCTACCTGTGTGTGAGGCTCCTGCTTGGAGCTGCTAATGGGAAAAAAAAACAAACAACAACTCTATTAGCAAGAATTCCCTCTGAAATCCTTGAAAATCCAATATTGCTGATTAGTTTATTAAAAAAAAAAAAATCTTATTAAAAACTGCTCGGTGACTTCCTTAATAATATCAAGAGGCAGATCCTCATGCTGGGCTCCCTAGAAGACTAATCTCTCCCTCTCCTTTTTCCTTTCCTGCCTTGAGCAAGGTTCAGAATTTGTAGCATGCAGGATTTGGTTTCCCAGCCCCTCCCAAGTGAGCTGTGGAGGAGGAGAACTGTGCTTCCTGTTCTGGCCCCATGCAGGAAATGTATCTGTATAAAGAAATGAATTATGTTAGTCCAGATTCAAGGAGAGTGGTGGAAAGTAGCAGAAAAAAGTCCCTTTCATCCCTTTAGCACTTCATTAGGCAAATTAGCTATATCCCTTACTTATCCCTTTCCCACTTCAGCCTCGAATTGATACTAGCTTGGATATCTCCTCCTGACAAGTGGAAAAGGCATGGGGTTTGTGCAGCTTACCCATCTCTTACCCATCATCTTAACACAAGACGTGGCTGAATCCTGAAATAATAAGGCCGTTTGTTTTTGGGACACAAGCTAGCATTCACTGAAAGCCTGCTAATGATCTCTTTCCCTCTCCCAGATGTCTTCCTTTGCTTTAACAAGTGTCCGTGATATTAGGTAACAGACAAATTAGTACAATGCAGAATTAAGGGAATGTATGCATCTGCACACAGTTTAGCCTATTCCTTTATTTTCAGATAATCATTGCAATTTCTGTGAGCAAGACAGGCTTTTTATTTTCTAATATAGAGACTTTTTCTCCCCTTGGGTTTATTTTGGCTATATAAACATTAAAGAGACATTCAGAGAATTGTGGGAGGGGGCACAATGAGCACCTTCCCCTTTGACTGCTCATGACTGCAAGCAGAGCTCTGCAAGAGAGGTTTACCTTCATAATGGTGCTCCCTATAGCTCTATAATGTCATTTGAACAAGTCTGCATTGGTGCCCCTCTCAAGACAGGGGAGATAGCGTAATCTGTAGATGCATTGCTAGATGAGGGAGAACTCAAGCTGCTAGTACTTTAAAAAGGAGCTAATTGTTGCAAGGAATGAGATGGTTCTTGCTGTAACCCATTGCCAGCTGTAATGTTACGTTTAAGTCTCCTTGCCTGGGTGAAGAGGAAGATCAGTTTTGTCCAAAAATTAGATGTCATGAAACATATTGAAGTTGGGCCAGAATTAATAATTAATACTCTTTTTTTTCCCTTCCTTTCTCTTTTCTTTTCTTTCTTTTTGAATCCATGAGTGAGAGAGCGCAAAAACTCCTTCCCATCTTCCTATCTTAGTTAATATATCAACAGCATACAGATTTTCATATGCTGAAGACTCATGTTCAAGTCCAAAGAGATCTGAAACAATACCTGATAAGGTGATACACTATTCTAAGTGCATTCTTCAGCTACAGAGTTTGGCTGGAACATTTTAACAAAGTTTTTACAAAGCTACATTTTGTAAAAACAACCCAGAGTTTTGGGAAGAACTCCCTGACCAGCTCTAAAGCTAAAAACAAAACAAACAAACAAACAAAACATTGCCTGTTCCAGTTGTGAGTTGTTTTGTTCATTTTGTTTTAGAAACAATGTAGGCAGGGTGAAAATGAAAATGGTAAATCAACAGCTGGTTAGAAAGCGGTAAGATTGAACACAAAGGAGCCCCTGTACTTCAGGGGACCCAGGAGCTCTGAAACGATTGTGGGAACCCTCCTATCAAATTTAAATTTTGTCCCTCCTTGAGATGTTGCTCTCCCCATTACCTGATGGTGAAGGAGGACAATGCCACAGAGCAGTTCAGAGCAGGAGTTTACTTTCAGTCTTTCCCTTCTCATGTTAACCATCTTGAAAAAGTACTAGCACTGGCTGAAACTGTCTATGTGGTGGAGTAACGGCTCTGCAGAGGGCAAATAGGAACAGCCACAGTAAGGAGGCTCTTTTCTTCCTCAGACTTTCCCTTCCCTGCTTCTTTGGGCCATCCACACTCTCATTCAGCACATGCTAATTTTGACATTTCCATAATGTCTCCTTGTTATCACCAACTCTTAATTTAACCTCACTGCAGAAATGCCTCCTGCATTTCAACCAGACAGGCTGGAGTTTAATTATACAGTCAGGCAGCTGGACTGTGTTGCAGCATATCCAGCCAGTCTCTGGTTTCATGTGTATAATTGCTGAAATACTCATTCTTCACCCTCCTCTTCACCCCCACCCAATCTACTTTCTCATTTAGTCACCAGTCACTTGAAAATACTTTGCTAACAAAACAAATTGCTGCTGAGTTAAAGCAGGGTTTCTTTTCCCACTGGATTTCTGTATCATCCTGTTGAAGTCACTGAGTTAATGAGGCCCAGAATCCTGTTTTTCCTCATACCCAGCTGATGCCATGCCTCAGCACAGGGTGCTGTTAGTCTCTCACATCTCTATTACTCCTTGACACAAGACAGAGCAATACTGAATTCCTCCTTTTGAGATGAGTGGGCACTTGTGCTGCTGCACTCTTTTTGTAAATTCTGCAGACTTTTATGCCTCTTGAGAGCTTCATCTTTCTTTCAGTCCCTGACTCAGTGCCCAAGAGATGCAGCAGACTGCAGAACTGAGCAGCCCCACAGCCCCAGAAAAACAGGCTGCTAAACAGCTGGAGACTCAGGTAAGAGCAATGCCAGTGCTGCCAGAGCTCAGGGTTACCCAAGGACTTCAGCAGCAAAACCTTCTGTGTGATGCATTTTCATTTTGCCAAATTAGGCAGTCCCAAACACCCAACACTGTTCTAGGAAAAAACAAAACAAAACAAAAAAACCTTTAAACAGTGACAGCTCAGCAGAACAAACATCCAGCTTTTACTGAAAGGCGGCAGCAATCTGGGTTGTCTCTTGAGCCTTTGCAAATACCATCACTACCCCAGATACCTAAACTTACATCTTTCACTGGGCAAAAATCCATTTATAATTCTGGCTCTGAATTCATAGCTGCTCTTTCTAAACAGTCCAGCACATTAAAAAGTAATTATTTTAGTACTGAGCTGAATGTCATGGTGTTCAGTGCCTCACAATATCAACTGCCCTTGCAACAATAGTAGCAGTTCCCAAGGGAAGTGAAGAACTAAATTGACAGCAGGGTCATATTTCTCTGAGTTCATGCTTCAAAACCCAGACCGAGGACCTACCAAATACTTAGCAATGCTCTTAGGACCTGACCTTATCGATGTGCAGGACCTGTGTTACCTGTGTACCACAGTCACTGCTGGTGCAGAGCATGGAGGGAACATACCAGTGACGCTTGAAAGTTATAGGACAAGGAAATGGTGAAATATACCGTTCAGGGATAAAGTCGTCAAGTGTGTCTAACTGACCTGGTGTGTGGAAGTAGTTACTTCTGCACTAACCCTGCATATCCCTATATCGTCCTAGATCACCTGTGTGTGACACGCTACAGCCAGCCAGGACAACCAGGAGGCCATAATAAAGTGAAGGCAACAAATAGGGTTATCTGTTGTAAGTAGGAGATTTCTGTATTACTATTCAAATCAGCCTCAATCAGCTACTGCCCTTCCTTTGATCTACTCTGCTAAACAACAGCTAATGTCATTAAGGCACATTCAGATTCCTTAGGATCCACAGCTAAAAGTACTGGCAACTGGAATCAAACTTCTTAGGCAAAGAGGAGGGGGGAAAAAGACATCAAATGGAAAAATGCAATTTTCCAAGTGAGTCGTATCATAGAAATACCTGACTTCCCACTGCTCTTCTAGGCAGAGAGGAACTGAAAAGGGAATTAAGCTGTCTTGTGTCATAATCTTAACTGTGCATAGTAAGCTGGAGTGACTATGTCTCTACTTTAAGTTTTTAGTCTTTAATCCCGGAATTTGACTCATTTCTTCTCACTGCCTGGGGTGAGCAGGAATGCCCCTTAGTGGTGATACAATTGCTTTGGGCTTGACTTTAAAGATGTCCAGATTCCCAAGACACTCCTGTGAACATGTGACTACCTCCAAAGAGCCTCAGAAGTGTATCAAGGACACCAAGACCTTTGTCAGGTAGGCTTAAGTTCGCTTTCTGGGAATTCATTCTGCTGCACGGACCAGTAGGCATTTTCCCATGGCAAAGGAATTTCTTGAATTAATTTCTGTTTAAACTATATAACAGATTTTCAGAGCCAGTATCAGCCAGTCCCTCTTGGTCTTGCAGCTTGTTACTGTATGAAATCTTGAAATCAAGATTAAATGTCTTCCTAAAAGCTCTTTGGCCTAGAAAAGGAGCAATGGACTGGCATTTGCTGTTATTCAGCATTCCTCAGATGTTCTTTGCTAGCTTGGAAATATGTAATTCTGTGAAATTGACTTTCTCCACATTATACAAGTTCTTAGAGAAAAGATGTCTTTGCACTCTTTGCACTCTGCAGCTTTATCTATGGAGACCATGGAATCGTTAATCATAGAATGGCACAGGTTGGAAGGAACCACCCAGTTCCAACCCCAATGCCATGGGCAGGGATGCCACTCACTAGATCAGGTTACCCAGGGTCTCCACCAACCTGGTCTTGAACACCTTCAGGGATGGGGCATCCACAACGTCTCTGGGCAGCCTGGACCAGGGCCTCATGGCCCTCTGAGTGAAGAATTTCCTCCTAACACCGAATCACAGAATCATCTAGGTTGGAAGAGACCTCCAAGATCACCTAGTCCAACCTCTGACCTAACACTAACAAGTCTCCTCCACTAAACCATATCGCTAAGCTCTACATCTAAACGTCTTTTAAAGACCTCCAGGGATGGTGACTCAACCACTTCCCTGGGCAGTCCATTCCAGTGCCTAACAGCCCTTTCGGTAAAGAAGTTCTTCCTAATATCCAACCTAAATCTCCCCTGGCACAACTTTAGCCCATTCCCCCTCGTCCTGTCTCCAGCCATGTGGGAGAATAGACCAACCCCCACCTCGCTACAGCCTCCTTTAAGGTACCTGTAGAGAGTGATAAGGTCGCCCCTGAGCCTCCTCTTCTCCAGGCTGAACAACCCCAGCTCCCTCAGCCGCTCCTCGTAAGACTTGTTCTCCAGACCCCTCACAAGCTTGGTCGCCCTTCTCTGGACTCGCTCGAGCAGCTCGATGTCCTTCTTGGAGTGAGGGGCCCAAAACTGAACACAGTACTCAAGGTGCGGCCTCACCAGAGCTGAGCACAGGGGGACAATCACTTCCCTAGCCCTGCTGGCCACACTGTTTCTTATGCAAGCCCGGATGCTGTTGGCCTTCTTGGCCACGTGAGCACACTGCTGGCTCATATTCAGCTGACTGTCAACCAATACTCCCAGGTCCTTCTCTGCCAGGCAGCTTTCTAACCACTCATCTCCCAGCCTGTAGCACTGCTTGGGGTTGTTGTGCCCCAGCTGCAGGACCTGGCACTTGGCCTTGTTGACCTTCATACAGTTGGTCTCAGCCCATCAGTCCAGCCTATCCAGATCATCCTATCTTCGAGCAGATTGACACACGTACCTAACTCGGTGTCATCTGCAAACTTACTGAGGGTGCACTCGATCCCCTCATCCATCTTGAGTGTCATCACACGGCACTTGCAGGGCAACCAGGCGATCAGGCCCAGTCAGCATGGGTTTATGAAGGGCAGGTCCTGCTTGACGAACTTGATCTCCTTCTGTGACAAAGTGACGCGCTTAGCGGATGAGGGAAAGGCTGTGGATGTGGTCTACCTTGACTTCAGTAAGGCTTTTGACACCGTTTCCCACAGCATTCTCCTCAGGAAACTGGTTGCTCTTGGCTTGGACTGGCGTACGCTTTGTTGGGTTAAAAACTGGCTGGATAGCCGGACCCAAAGAGTCGTGGTGAATGGAGTTAAATCCAGTTGGAGGCCGGTCACCAGTGGTGTCCCCCAGGGCTCAGTACTAGGGCCAGTTCTCTTTCTAAATCTCCCCTCTTTTAGTTTAAAACCATTCCCCCTTGTCCTGTCATTTTCTGATTGAGCAAAAAGTTGCTCTCTGTCTTTTTTCTAAATCACCTTTAAGTATTGTAAAGCTGCAATGAGGTCACACTGGAGCCTTCTCTTTACACTGAACACCCCCAGATCTCTCAGCCTTTCTTCCTAGGAGAGGTGTTCCAGAGACATCTGCTTTCACTCGCTTGTTTGTAGGATTTCTCAGTAAAATCCCTAAAGACTTCAGCAGAGAAATAATAGTGCTTGTAATTGTTCTGCAGAATCCTGGAAAACGTCTTATTTCCATTTTCCTTTGCTAGTATTATATTTTAATGCAGGAGTGTCCGCTGATATTCATTATTCATCTGCCCTTAAATTTTTAACCAACACATGCTAGAGATTATTTCAGAAATTCTATATTTATAGAGAGCTGGGAGTGAACAGCTATTCAGCTGTGCTGATAACTGCTGTCACACTTCAGTATCCATTTTCAATGAAAATAGGTGGCTAATAATCATAAATGGAAAAATTGTTAAGTTGCACAAACGAAAGGATGCCAGGAGTCATCTGCTCAGTAAGAGGGAAATCCATCTCTTCTGGGAATCTGACTCAGGAGCTGTGTGATCACTAACACCCCCACTGTGAATACACTGTGATACATAGGCCTTGTACTGACTTTCAGCATGCTGATGAATTTTGCTAAGAGCTAAGTTACATGATTTATTACAGAGAATTTTTTTCTCAAAAGTATTTTTTTTCTTCATTATTTTCCTCAGGGGTAATCCAATGTGCAAACTTTCCCTTTCTTTTAGAGCATTTGGGTTTCAGTTTTATTTTCTCTTTCATTTTTTCACTCTATAAATAGTTTGCAAATCAGTATTCAAATTTCAGTTGTGTTGACTTGATGTCTCTAGCACTCTTCAGATTTAAATAAGAATCCTGATGCTTAGCGCAGTTTGGTGGTGTTTTTGTTTTTTTTTTTTTCCCAGCCACAGCTCTTGGAATTACATAACTGTGTGAGAATCTCAGTTTGCACTTTAGAAGGGTATTTGTAGCTTTGTATTGCAAAGGAAGTAGGAAAATATCCCACAAATGTGCTGAGAGGGACTGACAACTGGCAAGCAAGTAGAAGAACTTTACATTTATTCTCCAAATAAAATCTGTACAACTCCCCCCGACACATATCTTTTCTCCTTTTTACAGTTTTTGTAGGAGAAGGAATTAGAAAATATGTCTCTCCTGAAAGCACTTAAGATGGAATTAATTTTTTTTTCTGGAGCTGCCTGTTGCCTTCCCCTGCCTATGCAAAACGGTTAAAAGGTGGGATTGAATTTACACAGCCAAGATACGGAAACCTTTCGATAGTTACAGGGGAACTAAGCTGGGTCTGGGTCTTGTCCAGTATGCATCAGTTGTCTTTGTTAATAGAAATCTGCTCCCCATTGTAGTCAGTAGAGCCTTAACGAAGACAAAGTGCCCTGGGGGCACATTTTGTTGCCTGCTGCAATTGACTGAGAATATGATCTCTAGGAGAGCAGACCTGTGGCAGAGATAAGAAGGAAGCTGACAGGTAAAGTCAGGTTGGGTTTCCAGTAAGATGATTTCTAATGCTTCAGCTCCTGATAGTTTCCTGTCATACTCCTACAGTCGAAGGAGTAATTTTTAGACTGGGACACAGCCTGTTTACAAACATCCTGTTTACAAACAACAGTGCTTTCCCCGAGTCCCTCTAGATTTAGTTCTATCTAGAGACCCTTCTGAGATCCGTGACTACTGTGAAAATGCAGGAAAAGCAGAACACCTTGCCCTGAACAAGGAACTGAGGGAACCTCACAGAGGTTTACAGCCCTGCTGCCAAAAGAATACTGCCCAGACCTCTCCATCCACTGAGAGTTTGTTCCCAGCCCATCCCTGTGCGTGTGTACATGGGATGGGCGAAGTCTGGGAATGTATGGCTAGGAACCAAGGGGGCAGGCTTCCATTTCCATTGGTAGTATTATTTTTAAACGACACTTTCAGTGCCTTGACTAATGCTACCTGTAACCCTGCCTCCATGAGCAAGCACTGCTGATCCCCCCCAGGCTGATATCGGGGTTTGCTAGCACAGCAGCCATGAACCCCCTCCTTACTCTGGTTTGCTTGCTGCTGGAGGACAGCACATAAGGCAGCAGGCTGGAGAAACAGGGTCCATAACTGTAAGCCCCACTCTCATCATCAGAGATTTTGGGGCCAGACCCCCCACCCTTGCAGGGAGAGCCCCTTGCAGCAAGCAGTCACTGGCCACATTAATCCTTTCTTCACCACAGCTTTCTCCTCATTCCATGGACAACTTGCAGTCTTGGGCTTGGTTTGTTCAGCACTTAGCATGGCAGGAACTGTATGTCCCAAATGGTCTTTCTCGGTGTGGTATAAACCACTGTCACCCTCAGCTGTCCCTGTCACACCCTCAGTCTCTCTCCTTCCAGATCCTCTTTTTCCAGCTTCTTTAGTCCAGTTCCAGCTCATTGATTTCCTCTTCTTGCTATCCTGGACCTCCAGACCATTTTTCACTGCAGCAGCAGTCACAGTGCTTAGGCATATGCAAAGAGGACAGGTGACTTTCCCACATATTCCTGGCCTTTTAGTACATTGCTTCTCCGAAGAAATATCAGTCAGTATTCTATTGTAATGACCCTTGTCAAGCCCCAAATACTTAGGCCTAGATCCAAAAGAAGAATTTATCTAAGTCATACTCAAAGACAATTACTCATTTAAATACCTTGCAGAGTTGGTCTTATGTGATGACAGCTATTGAGAAATATTTGTTTTTTAATGAAAATCTACATTTTCTATAACAATGGCAATAAGAAGACGGATTGCATCTGCAGTTTTCAGTTTTCTTTTTTTATTATTATTATTTCCCTGGAGTCAGAAACTGAAATACAGTTCTGAGTAAGGAAAGTCTTTTCCAGAAAAAGTTAGGTATATTTAAGCTGAATGGAGATTGGAAGGGTCATTCACAAATATTGTGAATCTCTGAGAAGTGACTATATAATATCCAACCAGAATGAAGCCAGTACCAAAAATCTAATCTAAAAGAATATTGAATATATGTTGCATATATTTAGTAACATAAGTGATATATTTTTTGAATCAACATTTCATTCTGAGATTTTTTTTTATTTCTGTTGTTTCGTACAATATAAATACACTTCGTTTGCACTGAACTTTAATTCAGAGATCCCTGAGTATTTCACAAGATAAACGTGATCCAACAAAAGTTAATTTTGTATTGGCCTTTATATAGCATTTTCTAACATTGCCTAAACACAATATTTGGTGTTTCTTGGTGGAAAAATACTGTATGGATCACAGTGAAAGAAAAGAAAAACCATGAGGTAGACATCTAGCATGAAAAATCATTGCTGAAATGTAGAGTCAGTCACATTCCCAAGCAGCTAAAGGCTGGGTATTATAATTAAGAGCATTAGGAAATATCAATATAATTACCAGAAGAGCACACAAGAGACAGAGTACATCAGTAAACATGGAACAAATTTGTTCCAGAGACTGTTCCATGAGTTTAGTAACAATCAGTATTATTCCTGTGAGTCTCTTGAATGTGCTACTATGGATACCTCCCTGTTTTCTCAGACAATGGCTTTTATTACCCCTAGAAACCTCACATGAAAATGAGTGAAAATGGGTCATTCTGTTCACCTTGACTTGTACACTCAGTTGAAAAGCATGACCATTCCCATTTCACTGACTTTCAGACTTAAAAGTTAAACAAGACAGACACAGTGTCTTCGTGAGCCTCGAGAGAAAATATGCATCTGACAGCAAGATGGGACCACATCGATACAGGAGAACAGATATAAGGTAGCATTTTTCAGTGGCTCACAGCTACTTCAAACATGAAGCGCTTTTCCTTGGTCCAACAAAATTCACTTCCTTGATGCCTGAATAATGTTAAAAGTGACAAGTAAGTATCAAGGTCCTTTTGCAAAGCTGTCTGAGATTTTCAAGAACAATCAGAAAAATGGACAATAGAAAGATCTGTGTCTTGAATCCCTTCTGATCTTTGAAGAGTTTTTTATTTCTGCAGTTGAAAACAAGCATTTAAAGTTGGCCTGTAGGAAAAGTCTGTGCTAACCCTGTAAAAATTGTATTACATATACCTCTTGTATGTACTCATGTGAGAATACTGCATTCCTAATCGTGTTGTTCTTTGGCACAGTCCAAACAAACATCAGCACATTCTTAATACATTATTTTCTGAGCTTGGCTAAATAAGCAAAAGATAAATCTACTGGTAATGCAATTAAGTCATAATTATACAGAAATACATATGCAATTACTTTCCCATCCTCATTAAAGTTGAATGAATGCTTAGGGGTTTAACTATCTTTTAACTACAGAGCAAAAGAAATTTAATTAGATACTTGCAAAATTTTACATTTTAAGTTTTCATAGTAGAAGCGTGACAATAACTGTCTTTGAAAAAGGTGGCTCTGGTTCTTGGTGAGAAAAGAATAGCTAAACATTTTGCGCAAAGAAATTAAAAATGCAAGCAAAGACTATTAATAAAAAATCAATTTTACACTTATTGCATGTGCAATTTTCAACTAATTGCATTGCAGCAAGATTTCTGTCTTGGGTAGGCACTACATTTCCACTAGAAAAAAAATCTCAAGATGATATTTAATGAAACTTTTGTAAAAGAATGCTACAAAGGAGATAAAGCCTTGTTAAGGGCATGCCAGATGAGGAGTTTCCGAGTATCATGTGGGAAAGGACCCTGAAGATCAGCAGTGTGTATACGTGGAGGTGCTTCTTGAGTTAAATTCACTTGTGGAGACACAGACGCTCACACAAGTGCCATTAATAGGGTTTTTCCCAACTTACTTGTCTAGAAGTGTGGAAGGAAAGCATTGCCCACTGCCAGGCAGTGCAGGTGAGAGTAAATTCTGGCAACATCCCCAAATGACACCCTAGAGTTAGGGTTTTCGCTTGATCCACTTGGTATTTCAACATGGTTATCATGACAATTCTAAGTTTGCATGTTTGTGGTGCCTATCCCCTGCATATAGGTGGTAGATGATTGGGATGATAGTTGCTAGCTCACAGTACATGCAAACAGATGTAGAACACAGGCATACTTCAGCACCTGCTCCACCATGAGGAACAGATTCAGCGTTTCACAGGAATGAAGTAAAATTTCATCTTAAATCCCATGTTAGAGGAACAGGAGCTATAGGGCCTGTAGCGGGCAAGTTGAGGCTTGTTGACTCATGGCTCTTCTTTGGAAAGTCAATCTGCTGACCAAGCCAAGCTAAAATCAAGGAGAATTAGCTTCAGTCATCCTCAGTCCAAGGGCTCTTGAATATATGAAAATGCCGGTCTTGGTATGAGAAACTTTGCAGAAGAGCTAATTAAGTATCTGTTGAAGACTGGCATGATGGACAGGGCAAGGAAGAGACTAATTTTAAGCACCTGACAAGGCTGGCCAAGACACTGCAGGAGCCTTCCCCAGAGGGAACATTGTAATTAACATCTCTTAGAGACACAGTTTATCGCAGAATTGTCTTTCCTTCAAGCACAAAAATGCAGTACTTTATTATTCTTTTTCCCCTTCCGAGATGGTTAGTTGACTAATGAAATTACATGATCAATATGTCACACACAGACTAATCAAAAGTCTGGCTAGATGGACTCAGTTAACATTCAGTTTTCTTTGGTGTCTTATGGGTAATGCACTTCAGTGGGCGTTGCCTATATTTTTAAAAAAATGCAAAAGGAATAGTGTCACCTTTGCTTTCTGCCAGTTACTATCCTGTGCAATGGTGAGAACTCTGCTCACCTCTAAACCCACCTGAGATGCAGAGAGCAGGCACTTCTCTGTTGTTGCCTTGCTAGTGAGCGGTATTGCTCACTGGGTGTGCACTCTCAGTACTAGGCTACTGCTAGAGCAGCAGTTTTCAGTCCACTTGACTTGCTTTCTGAGAATTGTATTGCACACCAGTAGGCACTGAAACTATAGTCTCGCAGTGGTGCAGCTGGGATAAGTATCTGGTCCTTAGTTCCTGTTCTTTCTCTCCTCCTCTGTCAAGTTCTCAGCCATCACCCCAGTCATCCAAGGTACAGGGTTGCAGTTGTCTGCCTGGCCACTGTTCATTTTGCCATGTCCTTTCACAGGAAAAGATAACTTTCAAGTCAATCCAGAGAGGCAAGAAAAACAAACAAACAAACAAACAGCTCTTTGGTAAGGCTCTGCTGGGAGAAGCAGCAAGCAGTTTGGGAGTTCCCTGTGTTAAATGACCCTCTGTGCCTTGATCAGGTGACTGGCTGCACACAGGCATGAGCAGCAAGCTGTCACGCTGTTTTACTGGGATAACAGATCATAGAATCATAGAATATCCCGAGTTGGAAGGGATCCACAAGGATCATCGAGTCTAGCTCCTGGTTCCACCCAAAAATTCAGACCGTGTGACTAAGAGCACAGTCCAAACGCTTCTTAAACTCTGACAGGCTTGGTGCAGTGATTCCTTCCCTGGGGAGCCTGTTCCAGTGGGCGACCACCCTCTCAGTGAAGAACCTCTTCCTGATATCCAACTTGACCCTCCCCTGTCACATCTTGACACCATTCCCACGGGTCCTATCACTGGTGACTAAAGAAAATAGATCGGCGCCTGCCCCTCCACTCCCCCTCGTGAGGAAGCTGTAGGCCGTGATGAGCTCTCCCCTCAGCCTGCTCTTTTCCAGGCTGAACAGGCTAAGTGACCTCAGCTGCTCCACGTATGTCTTCCCCTCTAGGCCCTTCACCATCTTTGTAGCCCTTCTCTGGACACTCCTATAGTTTCACTTTGTTTTTGTACTGTGGTGCCCAGAACTGCACACAGTGCTCGAGGTGAGGTGAAGGAGGTGAGTCAGCCAAGCAGAGGTGTACGTTCCCTGATGGCATCTGAAGTGTGGGTCTATCCAGAGCAAAGAAAAAAGGCAAGCTCTTTTCTTCCCTGCCAAATTCCCTCGCTAAAAGGTACCAGGCAGCCTGTGCCCCAAGCCTAGCATCAGTAGACAGCCTGCTGAGCAGTTCAAGGTTGGAGCAGGAGGTGGCCGTGATGGTGACAGATGGTGGATGGACTTAAAAGGGTATGGCATCCTTAATCTCCGGTTCTTCTCTCCCCCAAGTATCTTGGGCTTATCCTCAGAGGAGAGAAGATTGCTGACCAAGAACACCAATCACTTTTGGTGACAATGAAAGTAAGCCCAGAGGTATCCACGTTGCTTTCTACAGTCTAAGTCTTAATTAAAGAAACAGAGGAAAAGCAGGGAAAGGCATTGAGTTGCCACTGGGGTAAGGACAGTCAGCATCTTACTATGAGTCCATCTATCTGTCCTTGGGGGGCCTCCAGGACCACGACATATGAACTGTTCCCTGGTCACAACTGCAGGAAGAAGAGTAAAACATTAGCTTTGGCAGCCATGTACTGTGACAATTGGCATTCCTGGGAGAGAAAAAACAAAAACAAAAACAAAAAACAAAACCAAAAAACCACAAACAAACAAACAACAAAAAAAAACGCTTCACAGAGAGAGAGCCAATTAGTGAGACAGACAGATTGTTTAGGTAGATGCACATGTACAGTCTTGCTCTCAGAGCCTCTCTCACTTCCAGTACACTGCAGCCACAAAGTCATGACCAAAGCAAGTTTCAGTCACGGAGAGAGCTGCTAACAAGAAGCTTCAACATCACAACAACAGGCTGAATATTGGCCAAGAGAAAAATGCACTCTATCAGCTGTTCATTCCTGTTGCTGGAAATTTATTCAAGGTAAAGCTTTTGTAAGTGTTTGCGGGAGGTGATGATCACGGTAAGGCCGCAACTTTGGTGCCATGGCTATAGTGATAGGGAAAAAGGAAAATAACATAGATGTCTGAGTGTATTAAGATGGTGGAGTAAGAAATATCTGGTATATATGAAGCCTCCAGACAGAGTGGGATTTAAATGAAACTGCAGGAATGGATATCACTGTGGAAGTAACAGGGCCTGCCTATGTATATCTAGTCTCAAGAGTCAGGTAGATATTCATCCTTTTAGTTCTGTTGGATTTTTTTTTCTTTCATTTTTTGCCCTTAAACACCTCAACCCCTCAGAACAAAAGGTTACAAAAACGCACTTGCTGAACATCTTTTTGAATTCCGTAGTGATCCTTTGGGCAGAGTGCCTTCCTACTCCATCTGGTAGCACAAAACTTAATTAAGAAAGGCTAATCTAACTACTTTACACAGGCTTTATTTCATGCACTCCTTTATTTTGTTTTATTCTAAAGCTCACAATTTCAGCCTTTCAAGCTTTCATCATTCTACTGCTAGCCCTCAGCTTAGGCGACTTGACCTTGGACCAGAACTGCTTGGCAGAGTGAAATTAGTCTTTTGTTGGAGACAAAGAGCTAAACTGATTTGAGGAAAGGTAGATGACAGAAGCTAGTTCAGTAGATGTTTCTTTTGATTTTCTGTGGAAGTACCTTAGATGTTTTTATAGGTAGTGGTAAAAGTCCTCAATGATAGATATTTTCATGTGCATCTTTCATTAGTCCCTTGTATTACTGAAAGCCACAATACTGCTATACTTTTATTAAAGTGAGTGAAAGCAAACACAAAGAATAAATACCTTACTCTAACTCTTATCCACTCTGATCCTCCAGGAAATGGTTGTTGCCTTTCAGAAGATTTTCTGAGGCCAGGTACAGTAAGTTCAAAGGCTAAAAGTAAATCAGCTGCTGGGCCACAGATAGAGTATTGTAACGTGCCTCGTTAAACCATAAGCCTTGCTACAAACTGAATTTTATACACTGCCAAAAGCCACTTTCTACTTGCCCTCCTACTTCTCACATGCAAGTAGGCATCTATTAGTAGTCACTGGTAACTGTGAGTTTCAGTGGCCCATGCTAAAGTAGCTCACACTGCTACCCAGCTTGTTTTATTCTAATAAAATAACACATTTCTGGGCTGCTGGAAGTGTTTCATCAACACTGACCTGCTCCCAGCAGCTTGGTATTCCCACCACCACTTACTGGTGGCACTTATTGGCACCGCTGCCAGAGCACTTAACAGTTACAGGAGTGGTCCCTGTGCATGTTCACTGAGGTCTCAAGGATAGATGTGTTCATTCCTACATCATTTAGGTTCAGTATTATAACCCCTTTATAGGAAGTCAGGGGATTGGTGTACATGTCTTCACTGAAGCTGTTAACCCCTCCACATCCACCCCAAAAGAGGTGTTATCTATCCTCTCACTAGTATATGCAGCAAGAGAGATTGAGGACAAATTCATCTAACTACATGTCTGCAATACGGACATCTACAGCCCTGCTGAGAGTCACCTGAGACTCTTGTTATAGCAACTGTATAAGGAGGCTCTCTCCAGTCAAGGGCCTGGGGTGATATGGAGGAATTTTTTCCTCTCCTGTGACCATTAATGTTCTGCTTAAAGCCAGATGGATTTGCTTTCCAGGGCTTCCAGTCCAGTACTTAGAAGTAGATGGGGACTGTGTGTCAGGATGTATTTGAATTTCAGAGAAAAAAGGCTGTCCAAAAATGTGGCTTTGCTCCATTTTCAATGTTTCAACATTTTTCCAGGGGAAATTTTGCATTTTTCATTTTGATTGGGGAAGCTGAAGCAAAACTATTTAGAGATGGGGCTCTTGGTCTGACCCTGAGTCCATCAGGTATCTTACATGCATTTTCAACCTATGTGCTTCTCTGCTCTCTGTACCGTGGCAGTACAGGACTGATGCATCAGTCCAAAGAAGACCATGAGTTCAAGGCAGGAATGTGTGACAACAAGGTGCAGAATATCAATTCTAGAAGAAAACACAAAAAATTAAACTGACTAGTAAGTAAAGTGGAAGTGTCAAAAAGGTCTTTTTTAAAGAGAGTCTTTTGACATTTTTCATTTGTATCCTTCTGCCAGAAACAAGAAAAAATATTGGTGCTTCTGGTGGGAGGAAATTTCCAAATTTCAGCCAGCTGCTTCTGCTGCCTTTCAGTCATGCTCTAAGAGACTCCTGGGTTGCCACTTTCCCTTGCAGGAGGAACAAGGGATGAGGTGATTTGATTGTTCACATTCCAATGGATTAATTTGTTGCCTTTGAACTGTAATGAATAATTTGAATTACAATTAACAAATCTAAGTGCAGAATCAGCACCTGGCAAAAACAATAGTAGAAAGGGCTGTGTAGGTGAGATGTGATGAAAATATTAAAAGAGGGAGAGCAGCTGGGTGCTAGGCATGCTTCCCAAGGGATATGGTGAAGGCAACATCACAAGGAGTTGTGATGGGCTAGTGTGAATGATTGAGACCAGAGCTATAAATCCTGTATGTTGTAACTCACAAATGGCACATGTTTTTAATTAAGCCAGTTAGTTTGTGCATCTCCCTACCTACTCACTCTGAGTGTAGTCACTTCTAAGTGTCTATTAATGGGAAAATGCTTAGTGTTCCATTTCTGGGACAACTTGAGGAGGATGACTGGGATTTCACAGGGCTGCTTGCCACTGAATGTTCCTCAGTCTCATGGCTTCCCTCACTGGACAGCCTATTGTCCTGGTTCCAGTTAGGACAGAGTTAATTTTCCTCATAGTAGCTGGTAGGGTGCTATGTTACCACAACCACAACACCTATGTAGCAGCTCTGGCAGCTGACTGTAAAACCAGCTGTCATTTGTTTCCCTCCAACAGCCCGGAGCTGTGATGAACAGAGTTAGCCCAGTGAATGACCCTGACATCAGATGAACAAGAAGGAGTGACAATGACATGGTTTTCAGGCAAGAGACCCACCTTTCATCCCTCTGCTGTGAATCCAAAGCCTTTCCCTGGGGATTCTCAAGGGAATCCTTGGTGCACACTGAGATCTGCAGAAACATGCCACAATCAGTACCTTTTGAATACTGTCACCAAGAAAGCTAGGCCAGTGCCCAGGCACATCACTACTACCAGATGGGATGCTCTGAGACTGGACTGGTACTTAAAGTTGCCAGTGGACCTTGGGGCCTAGAGGAGGAGGAAAGAAAAATGGAGATAGGGAGAGAAAAAGAAATCCTTCAGTGTATCACATCGTGGGAAGGCAATGCAGCAGGCAGAACTGTGTCCGTACTGATTTTGTCCATGGTAAAGACAAATATAAAAGAGGTACTGGTATCCACTGGAAAAACCTGCAGGTCTTCTCTGAACAGCATCCCTCCACTCCCCAGTTTGTCTGGACTTGTTTTTCTCCACTAGGTGTTTGGTGTCTAGTTCAAGGTTATAAAAAGAAATCACAACCAAGGCAATTGCAGGATCTCCTTGCCTGGAAATGCTGTAGTTCAGTGCTTTCCTTTTGTAATACACTGTATCTAAAGATAATCAAAGAAGCTAAATTTCATTTTAAATAATACTTTCAAGCAAGTGAAAAATGAAGTAACGGTGCCCATAATCTTCTTTTCATTATGCCACTCTTCATACAATATTGTGATATGATTCCCAAGAAAGCAACCTCCGCAAACACCCTACACCAAACACCATCTCTCATTCAGAGTAGCTCTTGAACCTGTGAATGAACTCCAGAAGAACTATGAAACTCCCCAGTGCAAGCAGATTCTCCAGTACAGGGCTGAATCAGAAATTTTGTTTATTTATTGTAGGTTATGCTTTCAGCCTTAAATTCTGGGTCTGTTGCACAACAAAGAAGTCACTGAATCAGGCAAAGAAAATTAATTCTGTCTTTATTCGGGGACAGAATTTCACACATTTTGGTGCATAGGCCTTCAAAAAAGGTTACTGCAAGTGTTAAATTCGATTCAGTATGCTGCAAAAGATGTGTATGTATGGCTGCCTAAATATAATTATAACCACAGAGTTTTTTTAAAAAATCTCTTCATTATAAGAATATAATTGTCTTTGTTAATTGCCATGAAGTTACAGATCTCTCTTAGCTGTGGTCTCAGTGCTTGTCGTTACTTTTAAAAAAAGGCATTGTACTCCAGAAGCTTTGTTTAAACGATGGGTCAATACAGTATTTTTAATACATTTCACAGTGATTACACATAAAAAAAAAAAAAGATGTCAAGATTATCAAGCATGCAAAATAATAGCGTTACTGAGAGGTTTCTGTACTGTGATGTCTTGCCTAATGAGAGGTGTAGTTTGGAAGCCAGACTTCCCATTTTCCCATAAGCCAAATTCCCTGACTGGGGTAGTCCTCCATGGTCTTGGGTGATCTCCCTGAGCAACAGAGTACGTCTTGAGAATTTCTTCATAATTATGGTTTACATGAGTGCAATGAAAAACTCACAGCAATAATGTTTTGTTTTTTTTTGTCTGTTTTTTAATTAACTGATTTTTAGACACAAAGCATGTTTCACTCTGTTTTCTCCTGAAAACACACCCTGCCTGATGGGCAGAGTCTGGTTTTGACCAAGGAACTTTCTGGCAGCTTCATCTGAACCGTTCAGGTGTAATCCAAACCATGCCTGCTTCTTTGGCAATGCCTCCAGCACCAGCTCAGATGTCCCTGCCTGCCTCAGCTCAGCACCTTTCCATGCCATGCTTCGTTGCATGGCCTCCACATCAGTACTCCCTAATCTAGGGGCACCGATTGTTTTCTGTAATAAGCAAACCTGACTGCAGACCAGGGCACTCAAAATGGATGCAACTCACATGGCCCTTGGTCCAGGAACATCAATGCACATGCCTGAGCACTGGTATGAAAGCTATACATACACAGGTTATGGCATAAGGACCTCATCAGAACCCAAATAAGCTCTTACCCATCCTTAATGGCTCTGTGAGATGCAAATGCACGCCTGGGGATTTTAATCACCTAAATCCTGTTTATTTAGCTTAGCACTTTAATGTAAAATAAGACAGAAGACACCTAGAAATGAATTCAACCCAAACTGGAAAAAAAGAAAATTCTCTTCACAGAAGAGGAGGGCAGACCTGGTGTGTTCTGCCACTGCCAAGAAAACCTTCAATTCAGAGCAGCATTTAACACAAACCTATGCCAAAAGCAACCTGAAGATGTTCTGTCATATCTCATTTATGCTCCAATGCTTCAATAAAAAGGCAGAATTCCTTGTCAGCACAGCAGTCCTTTTTCAAAGACTAAACAAAAATCACTGAGGAATTGAAGTCATTGATGAAGACTTTATGTGAAATAGCCTTCTTTCTGTCCCTGTGGAAAATGCCTTTCTTCAGACAGAAAAGTAATAACAGAAATTGTCAGGTTTTGCTACTGATATGGGTAAATTCCTTGCCATGGGAAATGGCTAGCTTGCTGATTTGATTTCCGTTAGCAGGATAGGGGGACCCAGGCTCGTGAATGCTGACAAATTAGGCTCAACATACAGTTGCACCTCCCCACCGTACACTTGCGCTACTCAGAACTGCTGGAGCGAAAGAGGTGCCATGGGGAGCTGCTCCTGGACCTCCACTTTAGAGTCATTAATATAACCTAATGGTATGAGGGGAGGCTGTGAACTACAGGAGTTCTGCAACACTTTGATTAAAGATCCAGCACCCCTGGAGGGGAAAGTCGTCTGCCCAGAGATGGATGAGACAGGCAGCCAGTGATGCCACTCCCTTCAGCTGATTTTTACCTGCCCATCCTTACTAAAATAATCGTCATCCTGAGAAGAACATGCAATTTGCCATGGCCAGCTGCCATTTCATTCCTAATCACTGCATTTTCTTCTTGTAGTTGAGGCATATTGTGGTGCAATTGTCTCTAAATGGTGTTTCAGCATTAAGGAAGTACTGATGAGCTGCTGTCCACTTCATTTCCCTTACACCACTGGCCAGGATTTGGCTGAAAAAATGAACGCATTGAATATGTGACAATGGAAATGCTAGGCTGAACCAGATTCTTCAGTGTTTGTATAGCTGTGGCACCTGCCCTGGCTGTTGGTTGGAACAATTATGTTATTCTGCTAGGAAATATTTTGTATTGAAAATTATTCAAATGCTGCTGTGTTATCTATCAGGAATAAATCTGCACCGACAATGTAGATTTCTCCTTCATCCCAAATCCTGCTGTTTGATGCATCAAGAAAACGTGTACATGCATTAAGCTGCCAAGAATACTTGTTTCAAATGAGCAAGCAGAGTTAGTGTTTCATCAGTGTGTTTGTTGTCTGTCAGGGGAAAAGTCCTTTGAAAGGCTTCAGGAAAAAAGAATTGGGGAACCTGCTAACATTTTTAAGATAGGAGAGGAGAGATTATTGAAGACAAGACCTGAATAAACATTCTGGAGTTTTGCTCAGATTTATTTTTTCTAAGAAAACACAACCATATCTTTTCTTGTCACTGCACTTATTATTTAGCTTTCCTTTTTTTATATCAAAATTGAGACTCTTTCAAAACAATTTTGCCAATAATTTGGACCCTTCATTCCTTTGCAACAGTTAAGAACTGATGACAAGGATTATGAGAAATATCCCAAAGCAATTTCTTCAATGTAAGCTTCACAAGAGGAGACAGTTTGGAGTTTTTAAGGTGACAAAGGATGGTCTGGCTCGTTCTACCTAACCTTCCAAAATTTTCTGACACTGGTAATGTCTCTTAGAGTTTTGTGCTGGAAATACAGATAGGGAGAATTCATCCTGGCCTTGAATGCAAATTTAGTAACTAGGAATCAGAATCCAGAAATTTATCACCCAAAGTGTCACATCAGATGCTTGATCTCTGCCTGTTAGCAGAGCTGGAACAAGATGGATTTGAGTCTTCTTCTCTAGGCTTAGTAGTACGGCAGTGCTTCCGACATCCTCAGTTCCTGTCTTGATTCCTCACTTCTAATGGTGTCAAAATCAGGCTTGCATGATGTCATGGCTAAAAAGGACATCCAGAAATCCCACTAGACTGCAATCAAAACATCCTGATTACATTCAGATGTATTCTGCATTAATTATATTCTAGTGGCAAGTAGCTTCCTATTCGCTGCTTTAGTTCTTCCTTAAAAAATAATCATCATAACATCCAGCAATAATAATGCAACAATCTTAAAGCAATCCAAGGGTCATTTCAGAGTCTGCTTGGCGGGCAGGATAATCACCGTTGTTTTAATACACACATTTTAAGTCTGAAGAACAGATCTGAAATTCTCCCCAAATTAAAGTAAGTGGGAAAAAAATCTTTATGAGTATGATTAAATGTCTAAAAAGTCTCCATGAGAATTGGAGCTAATACCATTAATAATGTGAAATCCTAGCACAACTGCCATCCCCTTTTTTCCTGATTCTTCCCCTCCACACAGCATCAGTGCTGCACAGTAAGTTTGTAATTTCTTAAAAAGCTCACTCAAATCTCCCTTTTTCTTTTCTTTATCTAAGTTCAAAAATGTCCATTTTTAATTCTGGAAGTTTCTGAAGAGGATCTAACTTAGTGCCACAGAAGTGCTGGTCCTGGTCTTCTCCTCAACAGAAGGCACCATACATCCTTTTGATGTGTTTTTCTCATGAGATTTCCTAGCAGGGAATCTTGGAAAACTGATCTAAAACCTGATGTCTACCTTAACAATCAGCTCCTTCCCCATCACTCACACCTGACACACTGAGAGAGCGTCTGACTGTACCTGCAGATTTACACACATGGATGAAGAGATACCCTGTCTTTCATGACAAGATAAGGCCCTTTAACCTTGCAAATCCCGTCTCCATTCAATTAGATCTCATGTCACAGGAAAGACAGTTCTGAGACTCTGCTTGATCACAGAAGAGACAGATCTCAATGTGACGCAGATAATGTATGATCTGAAAAAATTAAGACCATTTAAATATTCCAAGAGAAGCAGAAACATATTGAAATGTGTTTGCAAAGTAGCTATTTATGCCTGCTATACAGACAATCTAAAATTGCAGTAGCTGGTGAATTACTTTCATTCCTTTTCTCCTAATATTGTTCCTCTAAGCAGTAAACGTGAGTCTGTTGAAGTTGTCTCTTCCATTTGACAACTACTTCAGTAGTCTGACTAATGTCATCAGATATATTCAGAGAACTACAGAATGCAAAGGCACTGCCATTACAGCCAAGCCTGTGGATGTATTTCTGCAAATTATATAGCAAAACCAAGCAGCAAATCAGTGTCTGATTAGCTCTGGGATTTGAGGAGGTTCTCATTTGAAAACTGATGAGAAAATTCCCCTCTGGAATGATAAATGGGCTAACTTGTAAGGTCTTTGTTAGTTTTCAGGAAAGCAGACTGTATTAAGTATCTTCTCAAAACCAGAGTGATTACAGCTGTCCCACAGCAGTGGTTAGGGGCTGGAAGATCTGTCGTGTGTTTTAACCCAGAGTGGACAGTGGGGCTATATGATACACTTACATCAGTACTGCAAGCATGGACTACATGAGCAGGGCCTAACGTAGCATCATTCCTGTATCACACTGAACCAGACACCACTCAGAGGGCCTGTGGATGTGCCCTTGCCTGAGCTTTGACTGGCACTGAAAGCATCAGGGCTCAGCATTCTGGCGTTCCAGATGTCCTGGGTCTGAGCTCAGTCTTTGCAGCCCACCTGCTTCCTGCCTGGTACTCAGACAGCAAACTCGTCTGACCCGACACCTGCTTTGTTTTGTGTTTATCCATCATCTAAACACAGTGGGATGCTGCTCCAGTACCGTAACACTGCTATTAATAACAATAAAAGATGCAAATTACCCCATGGATTTTCCCAAAGCTTCCCTGCAGTCAAAGATCACCTCACCTATCACAACTAAGAGATGATTCACTGCCGTCCTTTAAAGATCACATGCCAGACTGGATTTCAGTCACTGACATTTTACCCTATCGATATTTTCTGATGAGTCCTCCCTGTTTTGGTGTCCATGGTGACAAGTGCTTTTCTTCTGCAGCCAGAATCCTGGTGCCAGCGTGGGAGTGCTGATGAGGTCCTCTCCAACTTTGCAGTCACTCGCACTTACTAACAGGGGCTGCTCTTCCCCGCTGCTCAGCACCTGGAGAACCATGCCAGATCAGGGGAAGCAAGGAGCAGGCAGCCCCCTGCTAGCTGCGCTTATTCATTTATCCAGCCATGCTCAGCATTAACACTTCAGAGCACATCCAACAGCCTCAAGCATGTTTTGGAAAAGCAGTGGAGACAAACAGCGTGTTCGCTCTTACCTGCTGTCTGCTGTTAAATAGTTGATAGGAGGAGGAGGAGGAAGAAGTCAAATACATGCATTTTATGGTGCCTGCTTTAGTTAATTGGACTGGCTTACAATTAATGACAGTGGGTCAGTTAATATATCTTTGCAGCCGTCTTTTCTGTATTTTGTTTAGTTATTTAGTGTACCCCAGATGCTTGCCAATCAGGAACAAAACAAAACAAAATCAACTTTGAAAAAAAACTAATATGTTTTGCAATAAAAAAATAAAAAAGAAAGAAAGAAAAAAAAAGGCAGCATTGATTTGGTCAACTCTGCAGGATTTTGGCTAAACAGACACTAAAGAAAAATGAAAAACACTGCTGCCATTTCTAGCTGTACTGGACGGCATAATCAGAGTGTCCCAATGCCTTGAATACATTAATGTTCAGATGAGTAAACTGAGGCATGAAGGAAGTGAAGACTGATTATTAAGTGAAGAACACAACCCGGAATGTGCAGTTCCCAGTGTCATGGTGTTGCCTCAGACTATTTTCCTGTTGAGCCAGACATTCTTAGAGGATTTCAGAGGTGCCAAGAACACAGCAGTCATCACATATTAACAAAAAAGATTTAAAGTAGTAAAGCCAATAATTATAAAATGCTGTTCTGTACAAGTGCTCTGTGAGCTGGAGATGTAACTCTAGCAAATGTGTGACTATTTTACAAAGACTTGTTAGCATGTCAGTAGTCCTTAAATAGAAATAACCCGAGAGAGAGAACATGAGCCATGCCCAAGTCACTATCAGCCCAACTTTCAGGCAGTCCTCATGGATTCTCCTACATGCAAAAGAAAGCAGGCAGTTCCATTTGTAAAGCATTAACACTTGTCTTGCTTCCTGGAACAGCTAGCAATGTTTTAAGTGTCTGAAAAGAATTGCTGCTAAGCATTTAAGGAAAATTAAAATATAAGGAGACATTTGTAAGAACAGAGAGAAGGGAAGTAAATAGCATCTTTCCTCTCTCTAACATGCCCTTCAACTGAATTTTGGATTAGAGCAATGAATTTACAATTACAACAGACAGCAGCCAGATTGGAACCAAACACCATTGCAGAGGTTGGTAGCACGTGTAGTTACCCATCCCCAGGCCTGGACAGGGGGGCATGCAGCATGGGGAATGCTCAGGAGGACTTGGAAGTCTGTAACAAGTCACAGAGCTACAACCTCACTGAGATAACAGAGGGGTTGCACAAGTGAGCTGTAGGGCATGGTTACACCTCCCTTCATCCATCTGATAAACCTGTCCCAGCATGGCAGTCTGAGGTGACCATCTTTCATTTTGTTACTCAGTTTAGTGGTACAGCACCTTATCAGCACAAGCCATGCCGGTCACTGCCTCCTTTTGCCCATGTGCCTTCGCTCAGCTGCAATAGCAGAAGGAGCAGAAATCTCACCTCTAAAGTCTATCGAGACTACAGTAACAACAAGGGTAGACTGAAGTCCAAACAAAGTTTTTGTCAGCATCCTCCTGTGCAAATCACAGGTCTTATTCTTGGATGAATCAACACCAACTTGGAAGAAATTAGAATAAACTGAAATATACTGAGGGAAGGGACTAGCAAAGGCAAGACCCATGAAAGTATCTGGGAAGATAAGTTCCACTGAAATCTTTTGTGTATCAGGGTCCCTGCTCCTGTTCTTGCTCATGACGTTATAATATGTGATGTTATTTTCAGGTTGATTTGATTTACCAAAGCATGTACAGTATTTCATAGCCCTCCAAGTCCTTTAATTCCACAGCAAAGGCTGTGAGCACTATAATCACTAATCTGACTAGATAATTATATTTACAGGAGATAAAACAAGAGTTTTTATATTTATACGTCATGACCAACACAAGCAAAGAACTTGGTTGGCTTCCAAATCCTCATCTGGTACTGAACCAGGGACTTTGCACAATTGTTTCAGTATTCAGAGAGCTAAATGAGGCAATCAATTAACTGAGTTCTGCCAATTGCAGAGAGTCCTCATATGCTCAGCTCTGCAAATCCAGAGAGTGATACTGGAATGGTAGCACTAATGGTGCTACTGGAAGTTTGAGAAATCAACAAGTTGCCTGGGTTTGGATAGCACCAGGTATTGACAGAAAATGAACAAATGGGAAAAAATCTAGTAGATAGCAGCATGAGAAAACACAGAAAGGTTTGTTATTTAAGGGAAGATAACAAGGATGGCCAGAAACAATAGCATTTTCAGGAGTAATTGATATTTGTTCCAACTTGGGATGAAAACAAGCTTCGAAAAGTCAATATTTCTCATTTGCTGTGGAACAGGTGTGAACTACATAAATATATGTTTCTTTTCAAACTTTGTGTAAATAAGAAAGCTTTACAGCAACATTTACATATCACAGTACTGCTTTGCATTATAAATGCTCATCAGGACTATGCAAATTCATCATCAATAGTAACAGGTTCCAACAGAATGCAAGTGATTTTATCAAAAGAAAGAATAAAGCCTTTAAGCGTGTTGCAATGGAACAGTAGCAAGGAGGAAACCAAAAGGTTAGAGTGGACATTTCAGTGTGCTGCAAACAGTCAAAATGTAAATATCCTAACAAAATGTTAATATTGTGATAATTTTCATGGAAATCAATTGCAGGGATTTGAAATGGAAAACAAAGCAAAATAAAACAACAGTTTTCTGTCTGAAATACTAGACTCCTGGTGAGCTAACATTATCCCAAGTCTTCCAGTGCTAGTCTCAATCTGTGAGTACAAAGCAGCTGAGTGAGAGCTGTCAGTCTCCTAGAAGGATATAAGGAGCACAGTGAAATCTTAACTCTTATCCAGATCCATTATTTTCCATAGCTGATGTATTTAGGGGCAGTCAGATCCCACGCTCGTGCCAGGTCTTGCAAACCTCTGCTCTTGTCTGTGTGAAGTCACTATTGGTGTAAGACATTTTTGAAATCAGGTTGAAATGCAACACCTAAAAGTTCCTCCAATGCCACGCTCTATCCTCAACAGCGGCATCATTAGGAAGTGGACAAAAGCAATAAATAAACGTTGATGCCAACCCATCACATTCTGCTATTATAACTAATTCAGTCCTTTGATGTTTATATTGTTGCTGAAATTAATTTAATGAATGTTCACTTCACTAGAGGCGTAATCAAATATTAACAGCTGAATGGGATGAAACTCCCCGCCAGAGCTCACCATAAAAAAAGAAATGGGTCTGAAAGCAAGAAGGATCAGCTGAACATCAGTGGGTGGGCAGAGATGACTAATTGAGGCCACGAGGAGCTTGCGTTAGCTGGAGCTGGCGGCTTCCCTCCAAGGGAAGCTTTTTGCTGTTTATCCCCACAGTGCAGCCCAGTGGCTATTTTGAGGCAGCAGGGATGTTCCTCACAGAGGGCAGCTGACTAATGAAATCTGAAGGACGGGAGGACCAGGCAGTGTTTTTTCTCCTCCTCTCTCTTGGCTGTCCAGTGAATCTGGTGTTCATGGCATGGTGAGTAGACTGGATGAAAAAATCCTCACCCCTTGTCAGCTCACATGCTTGCTAAGCCTGACTTCTGCCTTTGCTTCTATTTCTATGTCGTCTTGCTGTTTTTCTGAAGCTTGGCTGCGAAGGTGAGAATTTTTGCTTCATCTGGAGTAATGTCCTTTCATTATTTTTACCTACTGAGAATAAAACATGATCTGCTGAAGACAACGTGGTTTAATACAAAACAGAGGGAGAGAAAAACTCATTAAATAAGCAAAGGTGCATCTCAACTTTTGCTAGAAGGATGGAGTGTGAAAAAACAGGACTATTTACTCGCTGTGCAAGTTAAATAGAGGTGTTTGCTCTTGCAATACAGGAACACAACCACATTAAAACAAACAAACAAACAAACAAATAACAAACAAACAGAAACTTCTATTTCAGTTTGAGCATCCTTTCCTCATTTGGGAATGAAATAACTGTAATGTACCAGCATCCTTCTGTTTCTTGGTAACCACGAAGCCAGGCTAATGCATTTAATTCTTGTTATGTCCACTATATTTCTACACCCATTAGACAAAGACCACAGCTGTATTAGTAACACAAATACACATGCAGCATTTCAGTTTCTGTGAGGATGTTTTATCTGGTCTTGTAATAATGTCGAATGTGGAAGAATCTCTTTGTTCATGGAACAGTTTGTTAACTGGACATGCATGTGAGCCTTTTATGAAGCAGGATGGACAGACGGAGACTGAACATCATGTCCAACTGTGAATGGAGACATCTCCGTATTTAGAAAGCTGCATCTGCAACCTTTCAGGAACAAGGTTGCAAAAAGCACAAGACTGCAAAAATTTGGGAAAGCTGACATTCTTAAGCATCACAGGATGAAGGTTCATCCACCAGGAACCATGTAGGCAGGACCTAACCAGAAGCAGCAGCAAAATGGTTGGGTCAGAGGCACAGTCTTTGCACTACTTTTCCTTTATCCCTGGGGAGTATAGGAGAAGATTGGAAACTTACAGATCCAAAGGAAGCAAGAAATAAATCCCTAGTAAGAAAAGATTAATGACAAACTCAAAGAATCTGGCACGGTTGGAAAAGATTAATTGTGAAACTCTTCGAGGTTTGCACATTCGTTTTCATTTTGCATCAGAACAGTCAGAGTTTTGAAAAGTTTCATTAAGAACAGCAAAAGACCAATCCATCCTAGAATGATGAACAGCCTGCATCCTAGCTCACTCAGCTGGGGTATGGGAGACTCCGCCTCGAACCCTTGCTCTGGATACCTCAAGAAAACAGTCCTTGGACTACTGAGTGTTTAGTGTGTAGTGCCGTCCCCTCACAGCTTCAAGCTGAAATATTAGTTATATACATGTGGGAATCTTTAATCATTTTGACCAAAGACTACTTCTAAGGATAGATTCAGTGAAAATAAATGATGCAAAGAAGTTTTTCATTTCAAGTAACAGAGCTTTCTCTACAGTTCATGCAAGATCCAGGCTTTTAGTTAATTTACCTCTTTTCAGCTTTACATTTGCCTTTATATTAATCCCCACACCTTCTTCTTATTTGCTTGCTACAAAGAAATCTCAATTTTCTGATCCTTATATAAATGTGAAACCTGTACTGAGCTGGTTTTTTTTTTCTTTTTTTTTTTTTTCCTAAAACCACTCTTAAAAAGGTTTTTCATGTCACAAGATCTATAAGATACATGGATTTTTATCTGATTTTGTGCCTTTCTACGAATACTAACAGAGAATTTAGAGATAACCTTAAACTGTTTTGGAGAATCTAAATTACATGAGTAAATGAGTCTCTGTGAATTTTCCCAACGATCTGTGGCAGAAAATTGAAAACTCCATAAATAGCATGAGAGGAGTAAATCAGAACTGAGTGATTCAGGCCAGAGTTCATCTGTACAAGTCAGATACCCCAGGCACTAGGACTCCCAAATACCCATTTTTATGGCGAGACTTGACCTGACCTTAGGCAAAGTAGGCAGCTGCCTGGAGGGGCAAAGTAGTCCCCCAGGACCCCAGCCCTTGCCTTAGTTATGCCTAATAAAGTGGTGGCCAGATCTTCATGCCTAATAACTGATTTATGCATTTCACATCAGAACAAAGCACAGACATGCATCTCTCTGATAGCTGCTGCCACCAAGGCAAAGGCTGGGTGCAAGGCGTGGAAGCGTGGTGTTTTTCCCAGTAGCTCCACTTCTGCTTCTCCACTGGCAGAAAAAACATTTCTGCACAGCTTATCCTGCTGTGTTGTCCTAGAATTTTGTTTTCCTCTGTGCAGATCCAAATTTAATTTTGCCTACAGAACTTAAAATCTTTTCACCATCTATCTATAAGCACAGGCTTTGTCTTTCTTAAGGTTATGAAATGCAAATTCAGACCCCTGCATGGACTTCTAGGCTTCCCAAGCCTTACATTTATCCTGAGATTGATAGGGCTCATTTAGATGTCCTGACCTCTCGCCTCCCCTCCTATTACAATCGGTGACTGACGAATCTCAAAGGAACCTCTGGGTATATGGGGAGGGCAAAGCATGGCTCTGCCAGCTATATAATATTTCAGTTAAAATGTAACATCTGATGCTGTCCTCCCTGAAGGTATTATAAAATACATAATAATAAAATACAAAATACATAATATAAAATACACAATAATACCTCCCTGCTTGATTTATAAAGCTATTGAAAGGAAAAACAAACTTTCTGACAGCAAATGAAATATTTCAACTACTACAAACCACATAAGCTTCTTGGACCTTTTTTATTGGTGAGGGGAATGTCACACATCCCACTGGTCCATCAGGGCCAATTTTCAGGGAGCAGCTTCTGAATCACTGATGCAAGGAAATCAAGCAGGAAATCAAGATGGGTGGCAGCTGGCTGCTGCTCCTATTTTAAGAATTTTTTTGGTCTTCTCACCTTTTGCAAACTGCAGAACAGAGAGGAGGTCAGAGAACAGCTCGGCTGTCACATGTATTTTTTTTTTCTTATTACCCCAGTGCTTTTTTATCCTTAGAAGCACTACAGTTGTTATCACTAGCAGCTACAGAGCCAGGAGTCTTTGAGGCAGATTAAAGTATCCTGCAGGTAGCCATTTCCATGACAGTTATCCAAGCAGAGAGCTGCCAGCCAGTGTTAATGGTTGTGTAATGCAGGTCCTTCCTTCTGGTCACCCTGGGCTCTGTTGAGGGTCAGCAAAGAGAAGTGGGTATTTCAGCTTATTTTACCAGTGATTGTTGAGAGCTTGAGGAATTTTACCAGGGCTATAAAGGAAGCAAAGATTGCTAGCCTGGATGGGAGGATTGTTTCTGGTAGTAAGCACCAAAGCTCAGGAAGAGTCATAATTTTGTACTGGAGAATATGAAAGGTAGAGGAAAAGATAAGGCTAAAATAGGTGCTATGAGACCAAGTTTCACTATTGGTACAATAGAAAATGAGGCATATATAGTAAGATGGATATTACCATTTCTGAAGTGTAACTTGTTAGTGACCTAGAAACACTAAGAAATTCCAGCAGATAACAATTAAAAATAAAAAATCACTATTGCAATGTACCCTCCTTTTACCGGTGCGAAAGCAGCCACAAAATGTGTACACAGGAAGACATAAGTCTTCGCAAAGTTCTTCGGTTCAGGTAGAAGAGGCTTTGTCAAGAGCACACTTGCAGCAAGAGTTTTTGCTGTACATACGCACTTTTTTGAGTCCTTTCTGCAGGAGGTTAGACCAGATGGATCTCCAGAGTGGCCTTCCAATCTTTATTTGATTTTAAGTTAATTGCAGGTAGAGAAACAACAGATGGCACTCTAGAATATATCATAAAGCTTGTGGGTTTTTAGCAGGCAGACCTGTACAATCTGTTTCTATTCTCAACAAAGTTTCAGCCGAAAGAGCCCTAAAGACTGTCAATGGGGCAAGCTCAAGTGTAAGCCAGATTCTCCAGGGCATCAATCTAGTGTTCAGCCACACCAAAACACACAAGTAAATAAAAAAAAAAAAAAGGAAAAAAATGTGATTTGAAATAAATCATTATGTGAAATGCAAGTGGAATTCTAACCTCACCTTCTTTGGCATCAATGAGTTTTGAAATCCGTGGATTAACAATGCTGTATAACAGCTTGATATTATTATATTACCAATCTCCTAAAAGACCTTGTCTCCTTTTACAAAGAAATACTGATTCAATTCTCCATGGTGTTACAATAGCATAAATTTGTTATAAGTGGAAAATCAGGCTCGTTTTCTTATCAGGCCCATATTCCTTCAAAAACAGTGTCTTGCATGTACTTTCATATCACCTTCTTTGCCAAAGTCTAAGCATGACAGGAGACCATGGTTTACTGGCAAACAGGAGACCATGTTTACTTCACCCATTATAGTTACAAGTGATGTTCAACTGGGGCTACATGCTACTCTCTTTCGTAGCAGCCTAGAATTATTCAGTTATTTAAGTCATTAAGCCATTAAACATTTTTGCCAGGGGTCAGACTGCCTGCTCCAGATTCCTTACCAGATGAAGATTGTTGCTAAGGTAACAGCCAACATCAGCTCCCTCTGTATCCGTGGTCCCCCCCTCCCAGCAGCATACTTGGAAACTTATTTCTTTCTGACTGAGCTACTCGCATGTTTGGAGAGATGAATGCCCAATGTGAGTGATCTATTTGCTGGTTAGCTGTTGTGACAGTACATCAGAGTAAAACAAGGGGGTGGATTTTGGTCTTACTGTTGCTGTAATCTGGGGAAATTCATTCACCAGGTTCAGAAGGACCAGACTCAGGTTATTTTTTTTCCCTAAATTATCGCTATTGCAGAGCAGAGCTGGACAAGGTGCTGATAAATTATGGTATGTCACCACAGACCTGGTCTCAGCCATTGCTCTGCATCTGCATGAGGCGCTTCAGTTAAATCCCACCCTGAGTCATCTGCAAAATATGTATTGGCATCTCAGCTAGCCACGTTGATTTCTTTTATAGCTAAAGGACAGATGAGTCATCCACTGTTACTGACATCTGAGGAAGAGTTGTCTCTGTTGAGGAGGAAAAAATTCTAGATGCCTTGGCTCAACTGTTCACATCCACGCTTTGGACACATGAAGCATGATGAGATGAATCTCACCCCTTAGACCCTCAGGACTAATACTTTTTATCCAAATGTATGTGTCTTCAGTGTTGACATCTCCATATGAACAAGTTATCTGGACTCCCTTGACAGTTAATGGAGAAAAAACAGCACCCAGAGGACACCATATTACATCAATTCCATCATATTGCAAGGGAAATATGTAAAAATAGGTTAGACCAAGCAAGAAATGTTTGCCTTTTTCCATATAGCATAAAGAGTCTAGACAGTTCTTTCCGATGGAGGCATCTGCATCACAGATGCCTGAAGTTAATGGAGATAAATTTCATTTTGTGCCTCATTTTCCTATCTTTAAAATAAGAATTTGTAATAAAAAATCTGTATCTCCTAATGCATATATAGGAGACAAAGACAGGAGAGTGATAGGAGTCAAACCCAGTTTCTGTTGTTGTTCTTTTTGTCACCCATTACAGTTTGGAGTGGAAACTTTCCAAAGTAGTGTAGTATATTGGAGGAAGGTCTGGAGGAAGAGGGTTGTATTTCCAGAAGAACTTAGCCATGGTACAAGTCACAGACAGGGAGGCTATTGGTTCACCTGTAAGGGAAGAGACATGGAAGGGCCCACCTGTAAGGGAAGGGCCACAAAGATGATACGGGGCCTGGAGCATCTTCCCGATGAGGAAAGGCTGAGAGACCTGGGTCTCTTCAGCCTGGAGAAGAGAAAACTGAGAGGGGATCTTATCAATGTGTATAAATACCCGAGGTGTGGGAGACAGAGGGATTTGGCCAACCTCTTCTCAGTGGTTTGTGGGGACAGGACAAGGGGCAATGGCCACAAGATAGAGCACAGGAAGTTTCGCACCAACATGTGAAAGAACTTCTTCGTGGTGAGGGTGACGGAGCACTGGAACAGGCTGCCCAGGGAGGTTGCGGTGTCTCCCTCTCTGGAGATATTCAAGGCACGTCTGGACGCCTACCTGGGCAGCCTGCTCTAAGGAGCCTGCTTTGGCAGGGGGGTTGGATCCGATGATCTTTCGAGGTCCCTTCCAACCCCTTCGATTCTGTGGTTCTGTGATTCTGTGATGTTTGCCTTGGTTACAGCAGCTTCCACAGACATTCAAGGATCTTTCCTACAACTCTGGGTGACCAAACATTGGAAGTGATAACAGAGAAAGAGTAAAGGCCTCTGCCAACTCACTTTTCATTCCCTGTCGGTTTGGTCTCCAATGGCAGGAGGTGTTGGTTGAGGACACAGACAAAACAAAGTCCCATTAGAGTTAGTTGTATCAGATTTTTCAGATGTGTTTCTCTGGGAAGTGAAAGAAGATCAAATTGTTTTGCACAAAGAAGAGATTCTTCCAAAGTTTTTAAAACTTTGAGTGAGAAGCAATCAAAGGGTCTGTTGCCAGCAAAAGATGCTGGAAATGGAAATGAAAATGTCAGTAAGGTTTGTATAGTGGCACTTGGCCAGAGCTGGACTGAATTAACTGAGCCAGGATAACACTAAACACGAGGTACTAATAGGCTCTTAGAGTATATTTCAGACAGATGAAAGCAATTGTCCCTTGACCTTCTGCACCACAATTCACCTATGGCATTCACAATAGCCTGCTAATATATGTCTGGGAGAAAGATTACTGCTACCTTGGCAAAACTACTTTACTCCATCCAGAGCTCTTTACAAACTCAACACAGTTGACGTCTCTTGATAAACCCTGGGTAATGCTTCTCTGTGCTGAAGAAAACACACTCCATGTTATCCATCTAAACAACAGGCATCCGTCTATCTCAACAGGCTCTTTTCACAGTCTGCAGAGGAGAATCAGATGAATTCTGCACATCTGTCTGGTCCGTCCCCTAAAGGTTAACTGCTGGATGCAATGCAGAAGAGATACAACCAGAGAAGAGGTAAATCTTAGACTGTTTTTCTATTTTGCAAATCCCAGACCTACCCTTCAAGGCTTGCATCCAGTAACATGTTTCAGCTAATATTTAATCAACCGCTCACAGCTCAATGCCATTTCTCCATTGCTTCTAGGGAACTATCAGTGATTTCCAGGTCTCCTCTGGTGACAAAAGCCCACTCCAGAATCACTTGTGAGACAGAACTTCTTTGAAGTGCACATGAAAAAACACACTACATTTATTTACTTCCTCTTGTGGTGGTTGTTATTTTGACGTTATCCATTGGAGTGTATTTATAGTTAATGTTAACAGAGTGGATCTGGAGTGGACACAAAAGTGGTGATAGACATGATAGATTTTTATATTGAGGACTTTAAGAAACTCAAATACAGGCTGCAATAGCTGCAAGTTTGAAAAAGATAGTGTCTTCTTATTTATCCTAATGGTGAAGCAGTCTTCACACATACAGCTGCACATTCAGTCTCAAGTCCAATTACAGGAGTTTACTCAGGAGACACTCCATGAGCTCAGGAATCACTCTGACAAGGACACAGGGCTGTGCCTCTTTCTCAGAACAGTTCCTCCTTGGCTTTTAACCCTCTACAGCTCTATTAACATTTAGCAAACCAACAAAGATTGAGTCCAGAGAGAATAACAGCAGTGCAAAGCTATTACCATGAGCCACTTCTGCAAGCCTGGAAGCTGTCTGCTTTATAAATTCAGTGCTGGGACGGTGCAAAAAGGTGGAAGCTCTCCCTCAGGTGCTAGCCTGAGCTAACATGTAATTGCAGAAAACTCTTCTGACTCATCATAGCAGGTCCCTGCTGGGATCGGAATCAGAGCTACTGGCGTGATTAAACTGAGACAGATTTACTGTTGCCTGCCAGCCTCCAATGGTCAGCACAGCCCATGGAGAAGGACCTCACTGGAATTTCAGAGGTGCTGAAAACAATACCCTAAGAGACTTGAAGTTTGAAAGAAGACTTACAAGTAGGGCCGACGAAATACTGCAGGTACCTGAGCTCTTGTACTGCTTGGTCAATAAACCTGTTACAGCACAAGGCTCCTGTATTTCCCCAAGAGTCTCCAAATGTATCATTCGTCTCTGTACCTTTTTTTATTTTCCCCCTTGAATAATATTGTAGCATGGAAGTCTTGGTGAGAAAATAAGCCCAGAGGGGTATAATGGTAGTTGGCATTTCTTGTCAGCTCCTGCTGGCCTTGAAATTGATTTAATGATGGCAACACTGGAAATAAAAATAATAACTCTAATAATCAGGTATTCTGTAAGAACTCTTTGGTTCAATGGACCTATACAGCTGACATATTCAAGCAGTAGAAAAAAAAAAAAAGACACTATTGCAGAAATCATACAAAAACAGCCAGTGGCAAACCTTACCGACTTCAAACTTTGCTTACACAGGTCTATCAAAGTGCTCATGAGTCATTTCAATCGTATGTCCCAGAAAATCTAGGTAATTACACCCAAATCTCTGTGAGAAAGGGTACATCAGAGATCCCATGTCAGTTCATTAACTGAGCAACTCATGCTCACAGAGCACGTTGAGGTGTTTTTCCACCACTGGAGAACTCAGCATAACCTGTTGTGTATAGCTTTAGCATCTCTCTGTGCATCCCAGATCCCACAGGGAACATGCACATGCCCTGCTTTGCATATGCAGGAGATGTGCCCTGTGCTAAGTGGACCTCAACTATTCAGCAAGGGTAAAGTCTGCTGATATCTCTCAAAGCACAGATCAGCCAGAGAAGAAGCTTGTACAAATTTATTTTGGTAGGAGAGCTTTTCTTGGCTGTGTTTTCAGATGGTTTGAATCCTGGGACCAGGAAGCTAACAGACTCCCAGCCTAATCTATGCCTGAACAAGAACATCAATTCTCATGTAACACTTTTCATGACTGCACCTCCTGGAAAGTTGAAGAGGAACGTAGCACTTATCTCCATTTTGCAGATGGAGCAGTAGAGGCATCAGATCAAGCCATCAAGTTCAAGAATCAAGGATCAAGCCATCCAGTTCAGTACATGGCAGATTTAGGAACAGAAGCCACCTCAGTGACTGCTCGCCCTGTCTTACTTCATGCATCAGCAGATGACAAACTCACACAAAGCAATTACTCAGCTGAGGGGAAGCACAGAGGAAAACAACTTTCTGTGCTGCTCTGGCAGGATGACCCAGACATGTACTGGCTCAGTCTGAGCACAATGCAATACTCCATCAAGCGGCCATCATCCTGCAGTGGTCCATGGCTACAAAGATGCTGGCAAAGCCATCACATCCCAGACCATCCACTAACGGCAGGTGGCAGGGAACAGCCGAGGTCATCCTCAACAGTGGTGGGATTTGTTCCTGGAATTGCACTAGGGATTTCTATAAGAAAACCCCACTGGGACTGATCTAAAATTTAACTGGGGACCAGTCTAAATCTACCTACCATTTGAGTCCTTTTGTCCAGGGTAGTTCCTTGATGCTGTAACTCTGTAGTTCAGATGTTGGAACTGCCATAGAAAAAAGTGCAGAAAAGTCCTTGTGTGGGTAGTTAGAGCAGGAGTCCTTCCTGCCAGCTTGCCCATGTTGCCAGTGCTGGGCAGATGATGATGAATGAGGAATTTACAGCCCAGATTCATTTTGCGTCCTTGTATCCAGGAGGAGTTTATTATGGTGGCTTGACTTTTTCTGCTTCCTCCTTTTCCTGCCTTCTCTCTCTCCTGGGTGATGTCTCCCAGCACTGCCCATCACTGTCAGGGTGTCTACAGTTAATTAACTGAGTGTTTGTTTGCTTTTGAGAGGACATGGAAGGTGATAGGCTGGAGTTTACTGGCTTTGCAGTCAGTGCTAGCTGTGTCTGCTCTGCAGCTCCCACACTGAGGGCAGCTCAGGGCTAAAGCACCAATTAAATTCCACTTAATCCCTCTAATAACGATAAGAAAAAAAAAATTAGTGTCACCCTTGCACCACGCACCATACTGGGGAGATTTAAGCCCTGTCCTTCATGCTCCGCAGCCCTCTATCACTGTGCTCCCACACCCACCTTCCAGCCTTTGCATAAAAGCCAGCTCCACCTCTGCTGGTGTTGTTTGCCCGAACCAGCCCCACCAATTAAGAAATGAAGACACTGGAGCAACCACTCTGCCGTGCTCATGCCTCAGGCTGAGCCCAGCTGCATGATGAGCCTCTCCTGCCCAGTGGGCAAGCCTGTTCCCATGTACATACCACTGACAGCTGCAGAGCATTTTCCCTCTCTGGCAAGAGAAAAATAACTCTGGGATTCAGAATTGGGAAAAAAAATATAAATAAATAAAGAGACACAAGTCAGAACAAATGAGCTGAGAGCTGGCACATGCACATAGACTGTGCAGCACCTGCTTCCACCCACAGCTGCAGATGAATTATTGTGTGTGCAGCATTTGAATTTCCATCATGGTGTGGTCTTACATTCATGGATGCATTGAACAGATGCAGATGGACTCTGAAGCAAGTGCAGAACAGCCAAAAACAAACCCCAGTGTCTATGTAAAGACATACAAATCTCCCTGCATCCAAATATTTAAACTTTGTATTTATACCAGATTGTTTTGGTACATGGAGTCATTCTCAACCCTCCAAGATCCTCTCTATAGATTCTGGACCATCGCATAAAATGTTGTCCCTCATGTCATTCAACAGAGACTGCATCTCCCTGTGCAAAATGATAGTGGATTTATGTAAGTTTTATTAGATTGAGCAAAACATGCTTTTTCTCCTACTGAAAAAAATATTTTGGGCAAGATACTTTGTGCTGGACATTCTGAAAGTTTAGTGCAAGTGAACACCAGCACAAACCTCTCACTTACGTGTTATTTATATTCAGACATTTTACCAGCTGCACCATTAATAGAATTTCGTGCTTCTTTCCTGAAAAGAAAAGGAAGTTTTCTCCATATAGTGTTTTTACCATATATATTTTAATTTCTGTGAAATGACCCATAAACTGCTCTATGTTTTGCCCAGCACACATGAAAGGAGATTAACTGTCCCATGAGAGAAGCTGCACCAGCTCAAGTCCTCCCTGGCAATTCCACCCTGACCTGCATGAGACTGCCAAAATGTGTGAAAGCTTTGACCTTCCCAAGTAGTTCTGGCAAGTCAAACACTGGCACTTGGATCACTTGGAAAAAAACAGCACTCTTTTTGTCAAACTGCAGTCTTTTTCCTGCAGAGAGCAGTAATCATATTTCTCATCTGAATTTCCCCTAAATAGGAGTTATTGCCCATATGTTTGATTTGTGAGGCAATTAAGTAGGTTGGGATTTTCTCCTCATGCTTTTCCCATTTTCAGTCTCGACTGCTGACTCCAGTACACGCAGCTTATTTGTTCTTGCAGATAATGTCATTTATACTGCTAAAAAAAATAATTTCTGAGCACGTGGATTCAATGGCCCATAAGCTCTGATTTTATTTTCACAGGTGCATTTTTTAAGGCCAGAAGGAAATATGATCACCACCATCTAGCCTGACCTCCAGCATAATACGGGACATAGAAATTCACCTGTGACGTCTGTGCTGCGCCCTGTAATTTCTGCTTCAGCTAGAGACATGAAGAAACATCCATGCTTTCCTTCATTTTTTGCAGTAAGCATCTATCATGTCACTAAACAAGGTAATTCAACCACTTTGATATTGAAAGAATGATTGTATATTTATATCAGATATATTACCTCAAACTTTCTTTGACATGTATGGTGCTTTTCTTTGACTGACGAAGACTCTCTCTCTCTAGATATATATATTTTTTTTCTCAGGCAAATTTATTACTCTTGAAATTACTACAGTTGGTTAGAGCTGGTAAGAAAACAGTTGCATTTGTTTTGTAGGCATGACGGCTTGTTCTGCTGCTTGTAACTGAAAAAAGTCTGTTCATGAAATCAAGTTCAACGTTCTTCATTTCTCCTCTTAGAACTTTCCAATCAATATAAAATGAGAAATTTTATGTAACAAGGATTTTTCTTCTGGTGTGACATTTTGATTTGTAACTGACAACATTTGAACATGTTTATTCTCACCTTTAAAAAAGGGAGAAGGAAGTTTACACCAACAAGAGACATTTCCCTCTCTGTCTGACTGGGTCCCACTAAGCCCAACAGATATGCTTAGCAGGCTCAGTATTTCTGGCAAAAGAGGTTGCTGAGCATTTTGCTTTAAGGTAAAAGGGTGTAGCGATTCAGAAAGCTGCAGATAGCAATATGCTAATACACACAGGATTTAAGTTTGGTAGGATTATTTTCTTTTCCTAAACAATATTTTAATTACACTGTAGAGTTAAAATGGGATTTATAGAGTTAAAATGGGATTTATAATGCACTTAAAAGGTTTTTTCCTGCCTTCTCACATTCACCTAGACTTCTCAGGTGCTTGAAAAACAAATCAAAAATCAAGACAACTTAATACATGTGTACACTTAATGAAGCCAGCACAGCTACATGAGCAACCCTGTGAGGTCTAGATCTGTTGCATCTTAGCTACAGAGCAACACGTGGTTAGAAAAAAAGATCCATAGGAGTCAGTTAAAAGTCTGACATACAAGACATTTTATAGCTCTTACATGGATTCCAATTCATTCCAGCCTGAAAAGCTCTTGAGATTGTATCAGAGGTGAAGAAGGGAGCTTTTTAAATTAACAGCAGTTTAACACTGGAACTCAATGAGAGGATATATGGCATACCAAGGCAGAAAAGACCACACTCATAACACTGTATTGAGCTAGCAGAAGGCTACTAAGGCATCATCATGTAATCAGCTTCCTTTTCTTGCAAATAAAGTGTGTGGGACTGTCTCAGGGACTTTTCCATATCCAGCTACTGGGAGCTTCCAAATATTTGATCTCTGGTGTCTATATTTCAGCTCACCAGCTGTGTTACGGAAGTGCAAACACACACCCAAGCACATCAAGACTTCGATCCGCATTGTTTTTAGCATGGACACCTCCTGCAGCACTAAGACTTACAGGACCTTGCAATGCCAGGATTTGGAAACATCATACAGCACAAGAAGGCAGACATTCCAACACAACATTTAGATTTCAAAGGTTATCCTTTCCCACCAGCTGCCAGCATCTTTGTCCCAAGGACCTGCCTAGATGAAAGATGTTTTTTTTTTTTGCCAAAGTCACCATATGGGCAAGAGTGATTCTCGTGATCAGAAGCAACAAGAGCCTGGGAAACCTACAGGCTCCTTCAGTCCTTCAGAGGCTTAGTACTCTACCATGCACACTGAGAAGCTGGAACAACTGGAGAGGACTCCTGAGACATTTCATTTTTTTAGCACCTGGGCACAGAGAGCTTGTCCAAACTTCACTTAGCAAGTATATAAAAAACAGTCTCCAGTCTCCACCGGCTACTTAATCAGGATGGCTCAGATCTTGGTTATTTCTATCCTTTCCTCTCTGGTCCCTTTAGGAAGAAACTAATCTCTGTAGTTAGGAAGGGATCCCGAAGCAGCCACTGCTCACTGCAGTGACAATCATCGAAATGTACCTTGCTGACTCAGCACAGCTGCAGCTGCAGAGCATGGACCTTCCCATAGGGTTAATTTATGGCACTGAGCATTTAGATGAATGCAGATGCGGAGCACACAGGAGCATACTTCAGCAGCAGACATGGCCAAGGTCCCGATGCCATCATAAGATGGCATAAAGAGCCCTAAACCTTACTATAAGAAGCTGCAGTCAATTGCAACCCCTGCAACTGGGTTGAAAAACAAAAGCATGTCATACAACAGGATAGTGTCTCTGACTGTTTTGTGGAACTTGTTCAATAGTCTTTGTTCTTTGCTGTTTTAGAGAAAATAGCGGAGGTTTTAACTACTGCTGCAATGGCAATTATAACAATGATCTGTCACTTTTAGATTTACTGGTTAAAACCATGCTAGCTGACACTGGCAATTTCTCGTGCAATAAATCCTAAAAAAGCATCTAAAACAAGCTTCTAATTATGTTCTTCTTTGGTGTTGATTATAATTCCCAGTCCTGCAGATCAGGGTGTAATTATTATTTCCTCATATGTTGACAGGGCAATAAACTATTAGAAATGTTGAATACATTCCTGTTTAACAGAAAGGAAAAATGATGCAACTCCTTAGTACCAAGAACGTGTCTATGGTTGCAGGATACTGAGATTTACAATAATAGGCCTCATTTAAGACAATACTTCCAGGAGGCAAAAGATAAGTAGTTACACCCAGAAAATGGCTACTGCGAAGAAGAGGAAGTGAGACTGGCATATTGAGTTTAAGTTTTCTTTTAAATACGAAATGCAAAGGTAAAATCATATATTTTCCCCAGGTTTGCCACAGGGACTCTAAAAAATTCCAAAAACTGCTAGAAAAAAAATCAGTCTATCCAAGGGTAGTTTTTAGATCAAAAATAATCTTGGAAATTATGGGCATGTAGAAAGAATGACCCATATGCTGTGAATCCCTGTCACAGGCCAATTCTGGGGTGGTTCTGAGACTAAAATTTTGTTACAGAATTAGCTCTGTTCCTGGCTCCCTGCTATTATATCCCAAATGGATCAGTGGAAATCCTGTATCAGAAACAGCATGACCAGCAGGACCAGGAAAGTAATCGTCCCTCTGTACTTGGCTCTGGTGAGGCCACACCTCGAGTGCTGTGTTCACTTCTGGGCTCTGCACTACAAGAAGGACATTGAGGTGCTGAAGCACGTCCAGAGGAGGTCAACAAAGCTATTGAAGGGTCTAGAGAATAAGTCTTATGAGGAGCGGCTGAGGGAACTGGGGTTATTTAGCCTAGAGAAAAGAAGGCTCAGGGGAAACCTTATCACTCTCTACAAATACATCAAAGGAGGTTGTAGCAAGGTGGGGATCGGTCTCTTCTCCCAGGCAACAAGTGAAAGGACGAAACAGTCCCAAGTTATGCCAGGGGAGTTTTAGTTTGTATATTAGGAAAATATTAGTGTGGATAATACTAGTGGATATTAGTGTTTCTGACAAGGTTTCCTGACTTCCCAATAAAAAAAAAAGGCGGAAAACCCTCACTCTGTGCTGGATTTTTAAATTGAAAAACAGGACAGAAATGCCCAGCCCTGGTATAATCCAACCAAAATACTTTCAACAGTGATGCATTTTTACTTCTTCAGTACCTTGTTTGGCACAAAAGTGTGCAGAGTCCTGACTGAAAATAAAGCCTTTGTTGGCTCTGGCTCTGTAAAAATCAATTGATTTTCCTCCCTAGCCAAGTAAAATCACAAAATCCACAGATCTTTGCATTATTCAATGTTTTCTGTCTTCAGACTGCAATCACTTGTCTCTGTTATTCTAACAAGCATTAGAGAGCCCTCATCCACTGGAGTGGAAAGCTGAAATACTAAGCTATGCATGAAGATAATTTATTGACCTAAAATATCTAACAAGGTTACCAGGTTTAGATTTTGCTCATTTATTTTTTGCTTGCTACTTCAAAGAGAAAATTCAGACAAATTATTATTTGTAAAAACAGTAAACTAGGCCATTGCAAATGTCATCAAGGAAGCATTACAGCAAAATATCCACCATCAAGCTGCCAGAACGAATTATTTAGGATAACTTTAGACTTTTAAGTGGAGTGGAGTGTACTTTTAAACTGGACCTCTGGGAATTCAACTAGTATATTTTTAGCCCCTTGTACTTGGTGTAATGCGAATGTTTGGGGCTTTTTTGGTTAATTATACAGGTGGGGGCATTCATCTGCTCTGACTGAGCCAAGCAAAAAGCCTCTAGGTCTGAGTAGCCACCTTTGCAGTTAGCAGGGAGAGGAAGGGAGACCTAAAGGATAAGAGATGCCTGTCTTGGGAAGTGGATGTAGGATAGGGTAGATGAATTACCCTCCAGGAGCATCTCTTTTATTAACTACAAAATGAGCCCAGAATGACTCATACATCTGCATCTAGATGAGACAAATCTTGTACTCAAGATTTTTTTTTTTTTTTTTTTTGAGAGAGAGAGCAAAGCAGGATCAAAACAAGAAGGCAAGAGCACGACTGGATAGCCCGCTTCAAAGTGACAGTGAGCCACTGCAAAAGCAGAAAACACTGGCAATGGGAAAAATTTTGAGTAGTGGAAGCTGGCCTTGCTTTTTGGATGTGCTTTTTGGTTGGGATAAAAGAGAAGTTCTCACTTAACAAACAGTGTATATATTGAAGAGACAAAGCCTTAACAATTATCAGCTTTGAAGCTTCTCAGGGCATGAACGAGCTTATTTTGAGGTGGGGAGGAGACCTGTGAAATCCAGGGTAGCAAAAAGCTGTGAAAGGATTAAACAGAGGTCCCTCTAAATAAGACTAGATGGGAGATACATAGGAGAGACAGATATAAATAGAATATTGCAAAAGAGAACATTGCAAAAGGCTTCTTTTACAAAAGGTACATAAGGATCACGTGTGCTCCTTTCAGATGAAAAATAATAAGAGGTGGAGCTTCACCACATTGTAGATGGAAAGACATCGTCAGAAGGAAATTGTGCTTGACACTGTAGGACTAGAAAAATAGATCTGCCCTTTGTAAATGGGTAGACCAAGGGACAGTGAGTTAAATAGACAGAGAGTTGACCTACAAGCAGGGAGCCGGTGGGACAGATCTTTTAACACTCATGACATTTCATAGTAACCACCACTGCAAGTGATGATGATGCTAACTGAAAAAAGACCCAGCTGTAGTGGGGGAAGCTGTCACCTGTCACACCCACGGGCACCCTGCATCAGGCTCAACATGACAGTCAATAAAATCTCAGAGCAAGCAATCAACAACAGCACTTTTACAAACTTTTCTTGCAGTCTCTGAAAGAGGGTGTCAAATCTGAAGAACTTTTTGCAAGGAACAGCTTGAGCACATCCTTCAATTACATTATGCCCCACCAGCCTTGCAGCCCTCAGCTGTGCTTCCCTTCCAAAAAATCCCCTTGTGAGTGCTATTTTTTATGTTTAATCTACAGGTGATTCAGGAATCTTTTCTGTTAACCAAAAATCTCCAACTGTAACTTTTATTCATGAAAATAGAGACTTAACCTTCAAGTGCCTGCATTGTCTTGACAAAGTTCCAGTCATAAAAATCTCTTGTGCAGCTTGGGTGCTGATAGATTGGAAGCCATAAATCTTGCTGTTATTAGAGCCACAGTTCTCCACACTCATTGCAACAAGTACTCACCAGCCATAAATCATTGTCTCCTTTCCTAAAAGAGCCCATTTCAAATGCTTCACTGAGATCTGGATTATTCATTAGCTATTTAGGTGCTTCTTAAAAAAGACATTAGAGGCGGTCTCAGAAAGAAAACTAGTCTCCTGGTGAAGCTTCCAAAGGAATCCCAACATTAACACAAACACTGTTGCTGAAGCCACAAGAGAAGCAGGCAAAGAATTTTCTTCTTTAAAGTTTCTGCCTTGTTCTCCAAATAACAGTTGAACAGAACTGGAGACCAGACACTTGGAGATTCATTGCTTATTTTCAAATGAAGACATACAGAAATAATAAATAAATAAGCAAAATTTGACTAGATGTAGTCTGATACTTAGATGTGGAGATGAAAACGTGAGATTGCCTTCAGATCAGGATAGAAATACGGTCTTGAAGGAATTTTCAAATCCTAAAGCATTCTGGGAAAAAGTAAAAAACACTAAAGCAGCTTTTTTAAAAGCAGCTTCTTTTTTTAAAGCAGCTCCTTGTCTTTTGCAGATAGTACCGGAATGATAACCTATTGCTCCATAAACACAGAAATGGCAAGTTATTCTTCCCAGGATCAGTATAAAGAGTTAATTCAGTTTATGAATTGAGAAGTGTATTATCAGCTTTGAATTCTGTCTTGTTGCACTAAGCAAAAATGTCTTTAAACCTTTAGCGTCTGAATGATGCTTGCTTCCAGCTCCACGTCCCTCACAAGATACGACATATCCAAGGGTGCTCCCAAGGCCAAAGCTCTGAAAAAAACTGAGTAAACCAGCATTCAAGACAGATGGCAGAAATGGAAGGTATGAGCAGCATTAGCGCTGTTATTGAGCTGTGCGTTCAAGTATCCTCCTTAAAGATCTCGATCAGACCTTCAACAAAACCAAGAAGCAGTCTGCCAAAACAAATGGTGATGGGAGACTTCCATCTCCTATGTGCATTCATGCAGTTGTAAATGTATGAACATGAATATATAGGTACGTGTCATATAGGTATATTCACACACTATACACTCTGAGACAACATCAGAAACCTCAGAGCCAGAGACATATTGAACCTTCAATTGAACCTTCTAAATTGAAAAGTTATTCAATGGGACCAAAACCAAGGAAACAAAAGAGACTTAGTGTCATCTACTTCCCAAGGTAAGAGTCCCACCTACAGAAGAAACAAGAATCCAGCCCAAGTCAAGGCAAGCATTTAGATGACTCAGCTGACAAAAATACAGCAGTTTTTGCTGCTGAAGGCATTGTCAACACATTACCGTGTTATGTGGGGATCAAGAGCCTTTGCCAGTTCCTGGATATGGTTGAGTCCTTGTCAAGAATTCTGGGATCCCAGCTCTGGTGGGCACGTGCCCATATTGCAGATAGAAGCACGGCAGTCTCTTAACATCTTCAGTCAGAGACTCACTGGAGACAACAAGAGTAAGGTCACCTTATGTCCAAGCAGGCCAGGGTTGGTACATGGCAAAAAGGTCAGGAGAAGGACAGAAATCAGGGAATTACTTACCTTCTGCCTCAAGGACACAGTTACAGGGAAAATTACAACCACCCATCAACTCACCCTGAAAATTTCAAGTATGATTTAATTGGAAACATTAATGTCTCTAAACTCAAAGTTTTTTTCAGGAAAATAGACATACACACAAAATAGCCATTACAAGTATTTTCCTCCTACTCAGCAGGAAAAGGCACTAGGGATAATTTAATGGCTTGAGTCATTAGTTTCATATTGATGATAGGGGATGATGCCAAATACTGAAACTTGGCAAAGAGATGGAGACCACATTATGGTTTATATTACACTTGCAAGACCAGAATGTGAAAGCTCCTTACTATAACATTAAAAGAGGTTTCCTTTTCCCCCAGTGACAGCTCTTGTTGATCAAAATAACATCTTCAGCTAATGTATTCCTTTTTTGTAGGGAGGAATGCAAGTAGCAGGCTGTGTGCAACCTCCTGTTGCAAATCTTACAGCAAACCCAGCAAGCCTCTCACACTGAGCATGGGGCAGCTCAGCCTCTGCCCTTCTGCACCACATGCAGTCAGCATATCTCTTCCTCGTTCCCAAGGCTCTGGGCCACAGGGCAGAGACAGACAGAGCACGGCCCTATGGAAAGCAACAGTCGTGTCCCTAGAACACAAGACTGTTGAAAGAGTTTTGGTTTCTCTTACTTGTTTGCTGGTGCTTGAACTTTCAGGTCATACTTGGGTCGCAGTTTCAAGCTCCCCCAGCAACCACAGCAGTGAAAAACTCACTGCTGGAGAAAAAACAAAAAACAAAACAAAACAAAACAAACAAAACAAAACAAACAAACAAAAACAATATTTCTCAGCAATTCACAAAAGTATTCAGAAAATCGCCAATTACCACATGGCCATAGGGCATTGCCTTGAAGACATCGCTGGGGATTATTTTCAATGACCAAGAGTTTTCTCCTGTATCAAAAGAAAGCCCTTCACTCAAGCCATATCAAATTGATGCCCAGGTTACAAACTGAGCCCTTATTCATTGATAACACAGATAACCAAGCAGGTGGTAACCACGGAAGAAAATTGTCTTTTGGTAACATATGTGGAACTGCCTGCAACCCCAGCCGTATCGAGAAGAAAGCAGATTTTCTCTCCAGATGGCAAGCTTTACTTATTCTAATTACAGATATGTCCCCAAACACCTGAACACTCTCCATATACACGCTGAAACACCACTTCACAGGCTGATGAGTTGAAGTAAAATTTATTTAGTTATTTAGCAATATTTTAGAACAAAAATTTCAGCTCTGTTCTCTTTGCTGCCTGCTATCTTTCTTCAAACAGCCTTTTGCAGTCAGCTTGTTGTACAGATCTTCTTGGCTTCAGAGTAGGGCATCTCTGGGATAAAAACTTTCAGAAAAAGGAAAATAAGCTTTAAAATTAATCTTGGGATTAATTAGGAGGGAAATAGAAGTGTAGAGTTCCAAACTGCCTTACTTCCTAATTAAAGACTGCTCACTGCACAGCTTCATGATCCTGAAGCAGTAAAGAAGATAGGGCCAGCTATTTAGCAGTACAAGTCGATATATCCCCATTGACTTTGCAAAGTCAATTTATGCCTCTTCTACCCAAGCTGACATACTCAGAAATCAGTGATGAAACTTGCAATGACTTCCATGGCACTCTGGGTCAGGCCAATATAAATAATCCATACTTATTCATTCTTTTTGGCTGGTCATTAGGAGATTTTCCTCCCACCTCTCCCCCTTCCACAGAGTCTACAGAGGCAGATTCTACTTCTCAGCACTGTACTGTTCAGAACAACATTTCATTTTAATTTATTCCACTGTTCAACAGGACAAGCCAATATAAAGCCTTATTTCTCTGACAAATAACTGCTTTACTTAATTCGCAGCAAGAGCCCAAGGTTTGCTGAAAAACAGAGTGATCATCTCAGGCCACGTGGTATCTGACAGAGATGTGCAGAAGAGGAGGAAATACCTCACCCATTCAAAAGGATACTTGAGATGTCACAGAACTTTTTTTTCTCATTTTTACAAAGTGGAAAATAAACTTGGAAATATTAAAAAGTGTTATGAAGCCAGTCAACCTAAACATTATCCAGAGCATGGTGCCTCAGGTTGTGATTTCAAAAATGTGAGTTTTGCATAAATTATTGGCTGTGAGTTTAAACTGAGTTGATTTTTTTTTTTTTTTTTGATCAGGACAATGACGATTTCATTACAACTCTAGAAATGCTCTCTGTTGCATTTTCCAGAGGTGATGACAAGTGCAATTTATCAGCCACAGTTCCCAACCATGCTGACAGCTCTGGAGATGATAGACACAAAAAGACAATATCCAAAATGTATCCAAATTAGATAAAAAAAATAAAAATGGATTTTTGTCATATCCTTGTGCATACCCCTCTGTATGTCTAATGCCATGCATTACTTTGTGGTGACTTGAAATCCAGCAGCAATTTTACTGAATGAACATATGCCAGAAAATCATTTTGCAAACATCAATGGTCTTGAAAGACAAAATGAAAAATTCATCTAAGGAAAGAGACAAATGAGCTTTAACTCATTTCTTCTTCCAGAGTTAACAAGTGTTTAAAGGATTTTATTCACCATATGCCAGTGTTAAATCTGGGCAATGTGCTGTAATGCAATTGTACCTTCCCTGTAAAGCCATTTTACAATTATGGGACCTGTCCAGGAGTTTAATGAAATAGTCAGAAAGTGGTCAAGTGCAGAACTCAAAACAACTTTTATGCACAAAGCAGTTATGCTGAAAACAGAGTGGGGATGCAGAAACTACTGAAGTGGAACATTTGCAACATTCCTTTTAAATCAAAATATTTCATTTCAGACTTAAAAGGACTTTTCTATGAAGCATTTTGAAAATATAATTTCAAACCAAGATTGGTTCCCAGGTATGTGAACCAAATCCTTACATCTCCCTTTTCTTTTCACCTTGAAAATGAAAGCTTCACAGTGATTTAAATAAAAAGTTTAATTGTGGATGAAGAGAAATTTCATTTCACGAAGAATGTTGACTTCCATGTTTTCTGGTCTGCTCTAAGTGGGAAAAATATTTGAAATCTCTAAAAAGAAATTGAAGAGAAACTGTTTCTACAACAAGAAAGGGTCTCGGGTACAATACACTTATGCTCTATAATCAGTCATGTAAAGCCACTGGGTTTTTCCTTTTCAGGGCAGTTCCACTTTACGTATCTAGTCCTGACCTCCTAGACCAAAGGTAACTTGGCTATAATTATTTTTCAAAATATTCCTCTTGTGCTTCACTAAGGGAGAAAACTGAATTATTAGATTCAAGTACAGCACAGTGCATTACCAATCCCTGCCCTGCTCTTGCCTTCATGATGCTAAAGAGTGACTGCAAAAATGGATTGGTCTTGCAACAAATTTAAAGCAATAAAGACGTTGCTAATTTTAGGGCTGATGATATTTTCCACTACAGCCTGAAAGGATTGTCGGACCTGACTGGAAACAGCACTATTAGCTATGGTTCACAAACAGCAGAAGCATGAGGAGTGCTTCGTCTGATTCTAGAAGAAATATGAATTTTCCATACTATCACCAGTTAGGTTTGCCTGCAGGCGAGTTATTTACATCTGAGCATCAGCTGAAGCATTTCTAGGAACTTGGGAATTACATAACCTTGACAAATATTGCTATTCCAATCCCTCATTGCTGGACTGATGGGCCGAGGCCAAGTGTATGAAGTTCAATAAGGCCAAGTGCCGGGTCCTGCAGCTGGGGCACAACAACCCCAAGCAGCACTACAGGCTGGGAGATGAGTGGTTAGAAAGCTGCCTGGCAGAGAAGGACCTGGGAGTATTGGTTGACAGTCAGCTGAATATGAGCCAGCAGTGTGCTCAGGTGGCCAAGAAGGCCAACAGCATCCGGGCTTGTATAAGAAACAATGTGGCCAGCAGGGCTAGGGAAGTGATTGTCCCCCTGTGCTCGGCTCTGGTGAGGCCGCACCTTGAGTACTGTGTTCAGTTTTGGGCCCCTCGCTACAGGAAGGACATGGAGGTGCTCGAGTGTGTCCAGAGAAGGGCAAGGAACCTGGCGAGGGGTCTGGAGAACAAGTGTTACGAGGAGCGACTGAGGGAGCTGGGGTTGTTCAGCCTGGAGAAGAGGAGGCTCAGGGGAGACCTTATCACACTCTACAGGTACCTTAAAGGAGGCTGTAGCAAGGTGGGGGTTGGTCTATTCCCCCACATGCCTGGTGATAGGACGAGGGGGAATGGGCTAAAGTTGTACCAGGGCAGGTTTAGGTTGGATATTAGGAAGAACTTCTTTACCGAAAGGGCTGTTAGGCATTGGAATAGGCTGCCCGGGGAAGTGGTTGAGTCACCATCCCTGAAGGTATTTAAAAGACATTTAGATGTAGAGCTTAGTGATATGGTTTAGTGGAGGACTTGTTAGTGTTAGGTCAGAGGTTGGACTAGTTGATCTTGGAGGTCTCTTCCAACCTAGATGATTCTGTGACTTTGTAATTCTGTGATTGCTGATCCTAGAACACATTTGTTCTTCAGAAGGCACAACAGTATGCATATCTGTTCTTAATTGTCTTTCTTTGATTCTAGAAAGACTCCTTATTCTAAGGAGTCTTTAACCAAGGGAGAGCAGTTCTTCTTTCCTGAGGCTGCAGCCTCACATTTACAGACCTATAGAGGAACTATATGCACATTTAACAACTCTATGGGGACTTAAAATAGTTGGTTAGCTAATGGATACAAGGGGTTTCAAGGCACCCAGGCAAGTTTTTTTTGTTGCTGTTTGGTGTCCTGGTTCCAGTTAGGACAGAGTTAATTTTTCCTCATAGTAGCTGGTAGGGTGCTATATTTTGGATTAGGATGAGAAGAGCGCTGATAACATGCTGATGTTTTAATTGTTGCAGAGCAGTGCTTACACCAGGCCAAGGACTTTTCGGCTTCTCGCTCTGTCCTGCCAGCGAGCAGGCTGGGGGTGCAGCAGGAGCTGGGAGGGGACAGACCCAGGACAGCTGACCCAAACTGGCCAAAGGGGTATTCCATACCATCTGACGTCATGCTAAACAATATATAGGGGTGGCTGGCCGGGGTGGGGGGCCGGCTGCTCGGGGATAGGCTGGGCATCGGTCAGCGGGTGGTGAGCAATTGCATTGTGCATCACTTGTTTTCTTACACATTATTATTATTAATACTATTATCATTATCACTATTATTATTATTATTGTTATTATTATATTCCTGTCTTAATAAACTGTCTTTATCTCAACTCACCGGCTTCACTTTCCCGTTTCTCTCCCCCATCCCAGAGAGGGAGGTGGGAGGGTGAGCGAACGGCTGTGTGGCGTTTAGCTGCCAGCCGGGTTAAACCACAACATTTGGTTGGGGTTTTTTGAGCTCTCTTGACCTAATGAAAGTACAAAGACTTGTAAAAGCACAAGGATAGCCTTTGCTAACCTCATCTCTTAAACACAGGAGAAACACCAAGATGTAAAGACTCCTGGCAATCTTCAGATTATTGTTCTGGCAATGGAGACCAAATATTTCTACTGCTCCTATTAGCAGCGAAGTTTTTTGCCATCAGGGAAGATATATTCATTTCTGCAATCAACACTTTCCTAGGAAGTTTGTCAGTTTTGATATTTCATTTAGTGTAGTATGGGGAAAAGGCTACAGTGACTCTTGTAGAATATTTCACTGAAGTTAAATATTCTGCATCAATTTTACCAAAAACTGGAATATTCTTCTATTATGTCATAAATTGCATTGAAAAAAAATGCATTAAAAACAAAACAAGACCTTCAAATAGTGTACTTCCAAAGCACTTTCATAATTCCAGTAATCATGTTGAGTGTTGAGATTTTTAACCTTGAAATCATGGAATTGCTGAAACTTCCTTCGATTCCACTTGCCAAAGTCAGCTTGAAAAAGTTGTGAGGGGCATAGAACCAGTGGACAAAGATCTAAGAGCAATTATCATTAAATACCATCTGGATCTCCCTTACTTGGCAGCCAAACTTAAGACCCATCCCCTTTGTGCACCATCATCATATCCCTCCATCTCTGATAATGAAGCTTCCCAGACGTGTTTGGAGGTCAGCTCCTCTCCGTGCAGCTGGGGCTGGTGGAAAACACTGAGCTTTCTTCTCTGTAATTATGGCTCTCAGCCTGGCTGAGCAAATGCTTTGATTTACATTCCTGGATGTGCTAAGCATCAAATTTTTCTGGTACTCACAGCTTAAAATGCTTAGAACTGGAGATGAAAGCAGAGCATGCTCTCTTGCAAAAGGACAGTGCGCCCTGGAAAGTTTATGGTTGTGCTCATTGAAGCCTGGGGCTGGCTGTCAGCGCAGGAAAATGTGTAGGCGAACTTCAGAAAATTCCTGGATGGAAATGATCAACAGTCCGGTGACAGCTCAACCATGAGTTGGTGGGTTAGTGGGTGACAGGCCAGGGGGTGAGTCTGTGATCACCTACTTCTTGTGTTCTACCTCAAAAAGCCCATTGCTTGCAACTGTACGGGTGCTGCCCGTGCTGGTGACCTAACAAATACAGGTAACTACAGGTGACAGTGGCTGGAAAAGGGAATGTGTATCAGAATGAATGGGTCAAAAACACAAAGGGGAGGACTAGCACTTGTCACTGACAAATGATCTAGGTAGTGCCAAGATCTGATCCTGCACAGACATCCTTATGTGCTCAGGGGCAAGTAAGTGAGCAGTGGTTCTCCCCATCTTTGGGAGCTAAGAGGCCTGGAAACTTTCACCCAGCGTCTCTAGGATGTTTCCTGACCCTACCCAGTTCCGAGAATGAGCAAAGGAGGATTGCATCAGTTCAGTGCATAGACAGAACTCACTTTTGCCCACAAAATAGCACTAGGACACCATGCAAGGCCCAACATCACCTGGAGCATGTTGCATGGAGGAAAACCCTTCAGCTCTGCATATCTCCTGGGCTGTTAGCGCTCTCTTATGGTCTGCTTGCTCCCTCCCCATCCCACCTTTCCCATCTACTTAGCCAGCTGAGCCTGCAAAGCAGCTCACTGCTTTCCAGGAACATATCTGAAACATCACTTCAGTTACAATGGGTTAAACTGCGGCAGGAATATGCAGGTGACCTGAGGAGGAGATGAGGGACCACCTACCCCAACCTGGGCTGCAGGCTGGACTCCCATGCGCAGATGGGCTCTTTCACCAGGCACAGCAGAGCATATGGGGATTATTTGCTTTTGGGAAGGAAACTGGACAATGAAACCATCTAAAACCCTCAAATAAAAATGCAACAATTTGAACGCAGCAGCAAATGGCTAAATAAAAGAAAAGCAGTCCCACCCACCCACGCACACACACCCAATCCCAGCTCAGCTGTGCTTTGGGGGTTTTGCATCACCTTCAGCATTTAACTTCTTGGCAGCCATTTGGATGGAATAAAATCCCACCCTTCCCCCATATGATTACAGGACCCTTTCCTGGGGTTTCTATGGAAACCCAGCTGCTTTTAAAAATATCTGCTCCTCCTTTCAGTGGAAGAGACTCAAACAGCTAATTGCCTTCTGACAAGTTCTCCCCTTTGGATAATCTTTTTGCTTATTCACCCACCAGATTAGGGGCTCTCCCTTTCTCCAGCTTGGAATTTGCTTTGCAACAGGTTAAAGCTGCAGCTAAATTCAAAAATCCATCACAGGACACAAGTGCTGGAAGCTTGGACTGCAAAAAGCCCCCAGCTCCCAAGAGGCAGAACCCAGGATCCACTTCCATGGTTCTCCAGCTCTTGTCTAGCCACAGGTTGAAGATCCCTCACTTCAGCCAGTCCTGTACCTATGCGGGCAGCTCAACTTCTCTCACTGTTCAGTCCAATCACTGAGGAAAGTCTGAAGGACTTCGGGGCCTGCCCAAGTGCATTATTGTGCCTCCTTTGCGTAAAAGCCTTCAAGAAAATACCCTGATGTATCCCCACCTGGGGTACCATGTTTGGATTCAGATGGGGAAGGCAATATCCCTCCCACATACCGCCTCTCCCACGCCATGCACAGCCTCTGACCCCACTGAATTTGGTATCGGGAAAGGACCCCCCCAAACCCACTGGCTCCCAACACTCATCACTTCTGACAGGCACCTCTGGCTGCCCGTACTTGCCATAACAACGGTTTCCAGGCAGTCATGCATCCTGGAAGCCCAAGTCCTGGCACTTTAAATCAGTCTAAATAGTTTCACAGACAAAACATCTTGTCAGCATCTACACAATCTCTCCTGATTGAACCAGTGATCGATGTGACACATCAGAAACACAACTTACACATTTTCGCTGCTTGCTAAAGCTCACTCAGAGGGGCTGAGGAGGCAGCTTAGGGAAGGATAGGGCAGGGGAGCCTACTTTGCTGACATACAAGGCACATTCAGATGACATCCAGTGATTACTAGTCTGCGTTAAAGCACAAATTGTTACTTATCCTCCCATCTTCTCACACAGCCCTCAAAGTTTCCCTAAATAGCATCACGGATGATTGAGAGAGGGCTGTAGTGCTTTAGAAGAGGTTGGAGGTAGTGGGGTTTGCATGTGTCTGTATTTTATTTCACTAAATATCTGCTCTGTCTGGCTGTCCACATTTGTGGTACAGAGTGAAAAGAGAGCCCTGAGAAAGCAACATCTCTAAGGATGAACATCGGCTTTTGCATCATTTAAAGATTATGACACCCAGAGCCAAACATTGCAATGAGGCTTTTGCTTGGAGAACTGATGTCAGCTCTGCAGAGACTCATCAAGCAGTTTGCAAGGGGCAGAAGGATGAGAAGTTCTCACGTGAGGGCTCGAGGACAAGCAGAGGATTTGACATGTTCTGAGGATTTTGTGGTAAAGCAGCCTGCTAGCCCTACCTGTCTCCTGCTAATAGCTCAATATGTTCAAACATTTGTAGGTGCACATGAACAAATGTATGTCTGCATGTATCTAGGTAGGTACCAAGCTCTCTGCCCCTCCAGAGGCCCTGCCTTAACCAAGCTAGTTAGTTATCCACGAAATAATGAGATTTTGCTTTAAAGTAAGGAGATTTAAATGAAAGAACGTGAGTACCTTTCATTTACTGGCTGGCTTTTCAGCCTTTTCAGACACACTTGCAACCTTTCCTCTACAACTCAGAGCCCAGAGCCACGCTTTGTAATAACATCGGAGCTCAAGTTCACATTTCATCAGAAGAGCTGAAGCTTTAAGGAGAACATTAAGTTTTGCAAGATACATAATAAAATCACTAGAGCTGGCAACCATATAATCTGAAGTGTAAATTTCCAGCCCTTTTCGCTGGCAAAGACAGCTGTCATGCTGATAACTCACCACCAAAGCTGAAGTTTGTCCATATTATTTAGCAAATATACACAAGTACTCCAGGAGAGAATCCACAAACAAGTCACTAATCCAAAAAAGCTGAAATCAGAGGATGAATACAAGTTTGCTATTCCTGGCACGCTTAGGGCATATAGATAAGAGTAATTCTGGCAGTGGGATTAAACAGAACTTATGCTTTCAATATGATAGAAAGTGTGTTAGACCTATGAGAACAGGGACAGGACTGAGGATTTTTTTTTGTTTGTTTGTTTGTTTTCCATTTTAATAGAATAGGACTTTCACCTCTTAATGTTTTACCCCGTCTTTTAGTGTAGGGCAGCCTTTCTGCCAACCCCTTGTACCACAGCAACTTTGCACATACCCAAATGGGGAAGAAAAAAACTATTTGCATAATAGGAGAAGATGCTGTTTTAAATAAGCTCTGATGAGCTGAATCACAGGGGAACCCCGGGAGTGTGGCTGAAGCAGCAGACCTGTTGCATGGCTCATTATATATTGCTTTAGTATGCCATTAATATGCACCTCCAAGGCATTCCTGCATTTTCCCATGAAAGATTAAAGAGAAGTCAATTTCTACTAATCACACATTTTCTACATTGCTGTCTCACATTTTGCTGACGGGGAAAGCAAGGACTGTGTCTTCTCTCTTCAAACATCCAGGGGATGGGGTTTATTTCCCACCGCAAACACCCTGCAGAAAGGCATTCCGGCAACACACCGAGGGAGCAACCCTGCTGCCTCCAGGATGGCAGGTGCTTGCTGCCACAGTCTCCAGGCGGCCCTGCTGCTTCTGTCTGCTTTTCTAAGTCTTCCCACTCCAGAGCCCCCCAAGCACCATATCTGGGGTGGGAAGTCCTCCTTCAGCCTGCTAATACAGTACTGAGCCTCCCTGATGTAGCTCTTGGTGAGGTTACTCAGGACCTCTTAGCAGAAGGAATAAAGGCAGTAAAACCACCTTTTTGGCTTTTGACATGTTAAAAGCTGGTGCATGCACTACACAAAATGCTATCTGAGGACAGGAATCCCAAAGCACCCAGGTAGAATCAGCTCTAAGTGCAAGAATCCTTCTAATGCAGCTTTCACCTCTGCTGGCATCATGAGGTCAAAAACACCTCTGACAGATGCAGCACTTCCTGCCCTAATGGGGCAAAGCTGTGAGAGGGAAGGCTGATGGCCAGCACTCCTGGCACCTTGGACTCCTTCTCCTACCAAGTATAAAACAAACTCACAGAGAGTGACAAGGGCTTGCTGAAGGGAAGTAAAATGCAGTGAAGTTCTTTTGACAACACATTCTTTTTCCATTAAAAAAACATCAAGTCATCAATAACAAGCTTTTTTCTTTTTTTACATCGTAAGAATAGCATCTGATGCACAAGGGAGGATTTCTCTTAAATTGAAAACAATTCTTTTCAAGATCTATAAACCAAAAATATATACATTTTTTTCCATCTTGAATCAAAGTGACATTTTATTTAGCAGAAGTGAATGATTACATCAAAGATGTAATAACGGCACCTTCAATCGCAACCCAGCCAACTCCATAAAAATCTGCAAAGAACTCTCATGCCCATACCCTGAGACAGGCTGTCTCTCCAACCTCATGCTCAGGACCAGGATCAGTCTTTTCTGCTACATTGTTTGGTAGAAATAAACATCTCAGACAAGGAGGTTTTTGCATACATTTCCTTTCCACAATGAGCTCTGAGCAGGAGATGCTTCCCTTCAGCTGCAAAAGCCCTGTCTCACTCAGCATGCAGCCCAAGGAGGGAAGCCTTTATCTCCAGTGAACACCATCCCCCAGACAGTGAGATGGAAAATGCCAACAGGAGATTTGCTGGCTCTGAAGTGCTGAGGAAATATGAGCCCGTCATGTATGATTAGATGTACATCTGTAGGAGAGAGATTCCCTTAGCAGCTTCCTCTGGCTCCTCTGTCCCTCATACATCCTTCTTTGCTTCTGCAATCACCTTCCTTAGGATAATACCAAGTGTGGTTCCCTGTTTTCACACATCCCTGAGCTTTGGGACCTTAGTGCAGAGATTTGTCTGTGTTTTCAGAGAGCAAGGGAAGACAGAGGTGTGATGGGTGCTCCCATTTCGTCCAACTTTCTTTTTTTCTAGAATGCCACCTAGTACTGCAAGTTTTGTGCCTTGTCAAAATTCCAGATTAAAAGCAAACTGAACTAGTCTACTTTAAAACATTTAGGACTCTGCTATTTGGGATGCTCAGCCAAGTCTCACCCTACTCCAGTTTCATAACTGCTTCCCAAACTTAGTATTTAATATTTCCCTGATTGAGGATGACAAGATTGCTTCATGGGCTGCAAGTCTGGGCTGTAATAATGCAAAAACTCTCCTTGCAGGGCAGAATGGACTTTCCTAGTGAATAAAGCCATGGCAATAAGTGACTGCAGCATGGAGCTCCACTGCTGCTTGATGCAAGCAGTACACTACTTCCTAAATTGAAGTTATTAGCATATGTACATACTCATTAGCATATACATTCATTTGGGTATATAAACATTATCTCTACATGAACTAGGCAATTACTTGGATGCTACTGCCTTGCAAAGTGGACAGATTTTCAGTTTCTACAAAACTGAGCAAGATGTTTGGAACAGTATAATCTACTCCTAGAAAAATACTGCGGTTAGATTTTTAGGAGCTTGTCATGCTCCCAGGCAGGCAAAGCCTCAGGGTCTTCCGGAAGTCCAAACAAGAAAGTGTCTACTAGCTTGGAGTTACTTATTGTTTTTCTAACCTTTATCTCACCCTAAGACAGTTCCTGATTGGAAAGAATATATCAAGTGATCAGAGAGAGCAATCCACTTAAGCCACCCTGCTGGTTTCTCCTCTAGGCCATACCACAGACTCACAGTACAGCCTCGCAACTTGTCTGAACTCCTCTTGTCTCCATCCTCCTTCTGTAGCACATGGCTGGTAGCAGTTAATTGATACCCATCTTTTCCTTGCCTCCTTTTCTTAGCCTGTAAGACGTTGGGCAAGAGACTGCTGTGGTCCATGTTTACTACAGCTGTGTTCTGCCCTTCGCCAGGGCTTCAAAGCACTTTAATGCAGAAATCAGGGAACCTATAATTAGATCTGCAATCAATCCTAATAGTGGCTCGTGAAAGCTTTTTTGTGTTTCCATCATTTTTGTTGCAGTGCTTAGCAGCTGACTAAAAGGAATGGGTGCAGTATATAACAAAGCATCTCACTGCCAGTCGGAGGTGAGAAAGAAAACAGGTTAATTCTGCTTTTATTTCTCCTGCAGTCCACCTGCTCTTATGTATTAACATGAGCAGCTACAATCTGAGTACATTGCTACAACATTTTTGTCTTTATGATGGTTACAGGTGTAAACCAGCGAAGTATGACACATTAAAGAGCTTAAACACTTGCAAGCCCAGTCACATCCACACAATCCTCACCTCCTTTCAAAAGGAGGCAATTGCTCTCGAGCACTTCAGAACCCCAAAACCACTGCCCAGGACTGAGAGTAACCTTTGGAACAAGCAGCAGACTCACTGCAGAGGGAATAGAAAGCACATACTCTCAGCTGAGCTGTAAATGCTGGCTCTGCTTTTTAGGTTAAAGGATTTTTTTTTTCTAGAAAGGCAGAAAAGTGAAATGTGGCTTGTATCAGACAGCAGAGGTCCCTACTTCAGTATCCATCTCCTTTACCACTGTTGCAGCCATTAAATAGAAACATGCACCCCCTAGCAGTTTGGCTGAGAAGGAAGCCCAGAAGAAGTAGTTACAGGTACCTACAATGATCACCTTAAATAGAGGTAGGTAGCAGTAAAAAAATTGAAGTTTACTTTGAGGGAGAGCTTATATATAAGCATTTATAGCTAGATTCATAGGTACAAGAGGCAGAACAGAAAAATAAGAACCTGCAGCTGAAACCCTGAGTCCCAGGAGGGAATGTGCCTTGCCAGCACCCCCCCTGCTAGTCCTGAGCCCCCTAAACTTGTCCCAAAAAAATGAAGCTTGCTCCTGTTCCAGACTTGTATACCCAGGGACCATGAGTGTGCCTCTCTGGGAAAACGTTGAAGGAAAAGCAGGCAGGGCTAAGAGATCTCATTAGCAGTTTAATTGCATAAAGGAAGTTCCTAGGATTAGTAGAACTTTTACCTACTGAATAGCTTTTCTTTTCAATTACAGGGAATATATCTACCTGCTCAGATAAGGTATTTGCTAGTGGGATGCTCATTAATCTAGATGTATTTGCTGTGGTAGACTTGGCTGATAATTAGTCTTTCCTTCTGTTTCCCGTGGGAGCAAAAGGGTCTTAATGTCTCTGCATTGCTCAGTCATGAATAATCCTTCAGGCAGCAGGCTTGTCTGGGAGAACTTACCCATAAGAGGCAAACTGCCTTCCTGCCCATAGCCTGGCCCAAGACCTACCCTGAGCAGTGCTCCTCCAAGCTGAGAGCCGACAGTGCAGTTGGAACGAGCCTGCTCTGTCCAGTTCTACATGCTCTGCACACAGAGGGCATCCTTCTGTTCAGGGATGCTGGGAAGGGAAGGTTTGAGGTTCTGACTTGATGAGTTTACAGTTTCCTCTTGCAAGAACTGCACATGGAGAGGCTCTGGAAAGCAGTGATTGCTTTCTGAGGGCTCCAAGGGATGCAGTCATCCTAGAATCATAAAGATTGGAAGAGACTTTCAAGATCATCTGGTCTAACCATACCCCTACCACAAATGTCACCCACTAAACCATGTCCCTAAGCACCACATCCAACCTTTCCTTGAACACCCCTAGGGATGGTGATGCCACCATTTCCCTAGGCAACCCGTTCCAATGCCTGACCACTCTTTCTGAGAGGAAATACCTCCTAATTTCCAGCCTAAACCTCCTCTGGCACAACTTGAGGCCATTCCCTCTAGTCCTATCACTAGTCATCTGCAAGAAGAGGCTTACCCCCAGCTCCCCACAACTGTGAAATGGTGGAGGAGCTGTGGGATTGGGCCTTTCCTGCCATATTTGGGCCTCACTGAAACACAGCTCTCTATTTACAGGTGAGACTGTTCTGCATTTAACTGCACTGAGAGCTGCAGTTGGGCTTTGCTGCACTAGCTCAACACATTCTTGCCACAGCCATTGCAAGGCTAGCATGGCAGCATCCCATTCCAGGGATTCCAACCCCCTAAGGCATAGCTGTGCAAATTTGTACAGCTAAGGGCGGTTGCATTGCTTGTGTAATGATTAACTAAGCTTAAAAGTGGACCTGAGATAGGAATGAGACCCCATAAAGTTCTGCCAAGCTCTGTTGGGTCTGATTTCCCCAGCTGCAAATGGGGGGCAGGTGGTAGTGGGGTTAAATCTATTAAAGGCTGCAAACAGGCTTCATTCTGCTCTGGATTAATGGCTAATTGAGGTGTAGAGAGAGCCTGAGGGCGGGACCAGAGACAGTTTCCCCTTCCTGCATCCCTGGAGGTGCCTGCTTGTACTGTTTTCCTGGTAAGCCTTACAAAGGTTATATTCTCTAATTCTTTGTCTGGCAGGCCCCTTCTCACTGAGATGACTGAGCAATTCTGTCCCATAACCCTGAGGCACCAAGCTTTCCATTTCCCAGGACAGTCTTTTTTCCTCTAAGCTTTCCAAAAGCACCACCCCACGGAGCCCAGCACTACCTCTGCCTGCCTTTTGCTGCAAAAAGAAAGAGTGATCAGAGCCACATAGTTTTCTTACGTATTTGCTCAAAACTGGCATTCTTACCTCCATGTTTCTTTCCAGCTTGAGGCCTAAGACTGAGAAAGGCACTTTGAGTACAATGTTAGCTAAATAGTTTTTGTGTCAAACCTATGACTTATGCATGAGATTAATCCTTACCTACCAAATTTTGTCATGTTAAGGAATAAATGTTCGCCATTGTCCAATAAATGACCCCAGAGACAAGCCCTCCACTGGAGGGAAACAGAAATAAAATGTAACAGCCTGGGATTTATGTATCAAACACAACTCCTTCAGAGCTGACCTGCTCAACCGACATCAAAGGCATTCCTTGCTTACACGCAGAGTAACTCAGCACCTCCAAATACCATCTTGCAGACAGCACAGGCCTTTTGGCAGGGCAGAGCATCTCCAGAAGTGGAAATGCTTCAGAGAAGCATCTCTGTCAGTTGATAAATAAACAAGCTGTCTTTAGCTGATGAGCACCTTCAGCCAGATGCTCAAATCTGGTAAAGCCAGCTCTAAGCTTCCCAGAAAGTCCAGATCCCATGGGGATATGTTAGTGCACAGATGTGCCTGTTGTAATGCCCACAGGCTTGCAGAGCAGCTGGGTGCTTCTGCAGGATGCTGCTGTGTGTGTGCTTGCTCTGGCTCAAATTTTATGTGAAAGGTTGCTCTATATCTGTGCACAGGTGCTGCAGCCTCTGCAGACCAGTGGGTTAACCCTTTCACAGAATCACAGAATTGTAGTGGTACTCACTATTTTTTTGCCTCCACTTTCACTGCTAAGGCTTGTTCTTGGGTCTCCCTAGACTCCTAGCAGATCGTGGAGTAAAGAAACAACCACGAAAAGAACTTGCGTGTTACTTAATCCATTTAAAGAAGGGGACAGGATGGGACGTACCTTCAGGCCAATCACTACCCAAGGGCACAGCACTGCCCCCCCCCCAAACCCCTCAGGCGCCCCGGGGCCGCCTCACGCCCCGATGGAAACAGCGCGCGAGTAGGCCCCAGCCCCAGCCATTTAAACTGCTCCACCACTCCCTGTTCGGCGCCGGGTGACTGTCACGCAGCTGCTGCTCGGCCTGAGGCGGTGGAGCCGAGGAGGCGGCTGGGGGGCAGGAGTTGAGGAGGCAAAAGAGGTGGGGTGAGCCCGAGCCTGGCCCCGCCGCCTCAGCGCTGAGAAGCCCTGAGCCCCCTGTGATTCCCAGCGCCGCCGGTCTCCTCGGAGTTTTCGCTACTGCCTTCCATATACCATATTAGGACACATAACGTGAGGCTTATTTCCAATCCCTCTGTTAACCTCTTCTACTTCAGCCTTGTTTCTGGTGTTGGGTGATAGTACAAGTCCAGGCTGGGTTTGGCATCAGAGTTGTGAAGTACTTCTCAAAGACCAAGTATTTTTTTGAGGTATCGTAAAACCCTTGTGGACAGGAATCACAGAATTGCAGGGGTTGGAAGGGACCTTGAGAGATCATTGGGTCCAACCCCCCTGCCAAAGCAGGTTCCTTAGAGCAGGTTGCACAGGTAGGCATCCAGAGGGGCCTTGAATATCTCCAGGGAAGGAGACTCCCCAACCTCCCTGGGCAGCCTGTTCCAGTGGTTTGTCACACTCACCACGAAGAAGTTCTTTCACATGTTGGTGTGGAACTTCCTGTGCTCTGTTTTGTGGCCATTGCCCCTTGTCCTGTCCCCACAAACCACTGAAAAGAGGTTGGACAAATCCCTCTGTCTCCCACACTTCAGGTATTTATAAACATTGATAAGATCCCCTCTCAGTCTTCTTTTCTCAAGGCTGAACAGACCCAGGTGTCTCAGCCTTTCCTCATCAGGAAGATGCTTCAGGCCCCGTATCACCTTTGTTGCCCTCCTCTGGACTCTTTCCAGGAGATTCCCATCTTTTTTTTTTTTGTACCAGTGGAGTCCAGAACTGGACACAGTACTCCAGGTGTGGCCTGACCAGGGTAGAGTAGAGGGGGAGGATCACCTCCCTTGACCTGCTGGCCATGCTCCTTTTAATGCATGCCAGGATCCCGTTGCCCTTCTTGGCCACCAGGGCACACTGCTGGCTCATGGTCAACCTGTCGTCCACCAGGATCCCCAGGTCCTTCTCCGCAGAGCTCCTCTCCAGCAGGTCATCCCCCAGCCTGTACTGATACATGTGGTTATTCTTTCCCAGGTGCAGGACTCTACACTTGCTCTTGGTAAACTTCATTTGGTTTCTTCCTGCCCACCTCTCCAGCCTGTCCAGGTCTCGCTGAATGGCAGCACAGCCTTCTGGCATGTCAGCCACTCCTCCCAGCTTTGTGTCATCGGCATGCTTGCTGAGGATGGACACTATTCCCTCATCAAGGTCGTCGATGAAGATGTTGAACAAGACCAGACCCAGCACCGACCCCCTGGGAACACCGCTAGTCATGGGTCTCCAGCCGGACTCTGTGCCGCTGATCACCACCCTCTGAGCTCAGCCAGTCAGCCAGTTCTCAACCCACCTTACTGTCCACTCATCTATCCTACACCTTCTCATCTTTGTTAGCAGGATGCCATGGGAAAAAGTATCAAAAGCTTTGCTAAAATCAAGGTAGGTGACATCCACTGCTCTCCCCCTGTCTACCCAGCTGGTGATGCCATCATAGAAAGCAATGAGTTTGGTCAAGCACGGTTTCCCCTTTGTGAATCCATGCTGACTACTCCTCATAACCTTCTTCTCTTCCAATTGCTTAGAGATGGCATCCAGAACAAGCTGTTCCAGCACCTTTCCAGGGTCAGAGGTGAGACTGACTGGCCTGTAGCTTCCCTTGTAGGGGATCTTATTAATATTTAATGTTTACAAATATCTTAAGTGTGGGAGACAGAGGGATTTGGCCAACCTCTTTTCAGTGGTTTGTGGGGACAGGACAAGGGGCAATGGCCACAAAATGGAGCACAGGAAGTTCCGCACCAACATGTGAAAGAACTTCTTCACGGTAAGGGTGATGGAGCACTGGAACAGGCTGCCCAGGGAGGTTGTGGAGTCTCCTTCTCTGGAGATATTCAAGGCCCCTCTGGATGCCTACCTGTGCAACCTGCTCTAAGGAACTTGCTTTAGCAGGGGGGTTGGACCTGATGATCTCTTTAGGTCCCTTCCAACCCCTGCAATTCTGTGACTCTGTGATTCCCAGATCCTTTTTCTTGCCCTTTTTGAAGACCAGGGTGACATTGGCTATCCTCCAGTCTTCAGGCACCTCTCCCATTCTCCGAGACCTGTCAAAGATGATAGAGAGCAGTTTGGCAGTCACCTCTGCCAGCTCCCTCAGCACACGTGGATGCATCCCATCAGGGCCCATGGATTTGTGTGTGATGATCCCACTCAGACACTCTGGGACCACTCCCTCCTCAACCAGAGGGGAGCTCTCCATTTCCCAGACTCTTTCTCCTCCCTCAAGGGTCCAGGAGTCCCAGGGAGGAGTCTTTGAAGCAAAGACTGAAGCAAAGAAGGCATTCAGTATCTCCGCCTTCTCAGCATCCCCCGTTACCAGGACACCCACCTTGTTCAGCAGGGGACCCACATTATCCCTAGTCTTCCTTTTATGTTTACATACTCAAAAAAACCCTTCTTATTATCCTTTATCTCCTTTGCCAGCTTGATCTCCAGGTGGGCTTTAGCTTTCCTCGTGGCATCCATGCAGGCCCTGACAACACTCCCACACTCCTCCAAAGAGGACAGGTTCTTTTTCAACATTTCATAGACCTTCTTCTTCCTTTTGATCTTGTCAATGAGCTCCTTGCTCATCCACACAGGTCTCCTGCCTCCCTTCCCTGCTTTCCTACTCTTAGGGATGTACTGATCCTGAGCTTGGAAGAAGTGCTGTTTAAATGTTGCCCAGCTCTCACAAGCACCCTTGCCTTCTAGCAATCTACCCATGAGATACCCCCCAGTAGGTCCCGGAAGAGGTCAAAGTTGGCTCTCTGAAAGTCCAGGGTAGCAATCCTACTTTTTGCCTTACTTCTTCCACCAAGTTCCATCTTGAACACCACCATCTCATGGTCGCTGCATCCCAAGCTACCCCCAGCCATCCCATCCCTGACAAGCCCATCCTTGTTGGTAACAACAAGGTCCAGAAGCACCCCGTGCCTCGTCGTCTCCTCCACCACTTTCTCCCCTTGTTCTTCAGGAGATGTTATAAAGACACCTTTCTGCTCTGGATTTTAACCCATTCTTCATGCAAAGCTGGGGAAAAAGCTGATAGCTTTCACCCAATAAACCTCCTAGCTGGAGCCTTGCTTGAACCTGTGCCCTGGGCTGAACCAGGGGAGCCAGAAATTTGTTAGCTGTGGGGAAAAACCTGCCCCCGCCCTCTTCCACTGCCAGTGATCCTCAGATTCCAGTGACGTTTAGCCCAGCTCCCTGTAAATGCCAGGGCAGGTGTCGCTGCTTGGCAAGGAGGGCAGCAAGCTCTGGGTAGGCAGCCTCTGGGGCTACTTCTCTGCTTTTCCCCCACAAGTGTTCAGGGCTGCAGGGTTTGAAGCTCAGCCTCCTGCTGCCCTCCCAGCACTGCCAGAGCACCACGGGTCTCACTAATGAATGCTCCTCAGCGTTTCCCTCCTTCCTTGCTGTGCCTTAGGCTCTCTGTAGCATCTCTGAGCAGTCAGGATGAAGTCTGATCTATCTGGTCAGACCAGCGATCTCTCTATGTATGTCTGTGCTGATCCCAGTTTCTGGGCTGCAGTCGTTCTCAGACACCTGCTGTTTTTGAAGGGATCTAATGCCAAAACCTCCAGGAATCCAGAGGAAAACAGACTTAAAGGATTTGAAAAATTGATCTCCACACAAGCAAGCCCTTGGAGTGATAAGGCATGGCCACGCAAATATCCACCTCTGTTCCACACCCAGACCATAAGTGCATTTTGCGTAAGTCCTGTTGAGGTCCCACATGTGCCAACCCCTGTGTTCCTACATGATTTCCCATCTCTGGTCTCTCCTAGAGCAGCTACAGGGCTTTGAGAAGGTGGAGTTGGCCCCCTCCCACCAACCTAAACAGCCCTTTGCCATAAAAATACATTAAGCATCTCCCGCAAAAGAGAATCTGCCTTCTTCCTACCTGAGTATTTATTGTGGTCAGCAAATGCTCTCTTTAGATTATACCTTAAGATCATCTGGATTTTACCTGGTTCTTCCCTTTCTCTCTTCTTCTTTTGACACAATGCCTTCAAAGCAGGGATGAGGGAGCATCTGCAATTTCTCTGCAATACCACTTCTTTATAATGCCTGCTTGTACTTGGTTTGTTTTTTGTTGTTTGTTTGTTTGTTTTTGTTTGTTTGTTTTGTGAAAGAGTGGGGAGAGGCATAGGAAGAAGGCACTAAGGTGAAACTTCATCCCTGGCTGTTTCAAAGCAGTGCTCAGTGAAGGCACTAACCAGATGCCCATTACCAAGTCCCTCAGTCTTCCAAACATGAAAAGGAAAGCAGAACCCAGAGGATTTGTGGGGTCACCCAGGCAATTCCCCCCCCTCCCCTCTCCCTCCCCACCAGCAGCAGCTCTTCCCAAAACCACTCCAGATGTTTGTTCAACATGTTGTTAAAAACCTGCAGTGAGGGAGACTCCACTTCTGAGGCAACCTATTGCAGGGTTGCATTCTCTTTCCATTAGGAAGTTTTTCTTAATGTCTAACCTAAATCTTTCCTCCTACGACTTAAACCCATTATTTCTCATGTTATCCCCATGGACAAGGAGACCACTTTACTGCCTTTCTCTTTGCAATTCTCTCTCGTGTACTTGAAGGTTACATTTATCTTTACAACCTTGCTTGAAAATAGACCATTGCCATTATCTCTAGCAAACAGATGGGAGCAGAGGAGCTAAGGTTGGGGTTTCTTGCTTAATTTTAGATGTCTGAAAGTTACAAGTCTAAATTAGCTGTGTGGTGTTCACTGTGGACTTGAGCACAGATTTCTGCAGCTGGCGTCCCTCAATCCCTTGCTTTAGTGCTGTGTGATATTTTGCTTCCCCATCACAAAATTTTTGTTTCAGGATAGGATGAGGTTAAGGTTAAGGATGAGGTGTTGCTTTCCAAAATGTATCTGAATCTCTAATCCCAAAGCACTCATCATCACTAATAAGGGTGGTGAAGGGGCTGTATCGAGGGATGCATGCACAGTGGTGCTGTGGCAGCGAGCATTACATGCTGCACAGCGTCTGGAAGAGACATCCTTGGGCGAAATATCAATTTTGGATGCTTCTCAGGAAGAAATGTTACTTTCAAGTTTACTTATAATACTGTCTTTCAAGTGCAAAGTGACTGCTTCATTTAATCAGAGCAAACAGCACGTATTGGTTGCTTCTTCCTTTTACTTTTTAGCACTAAGTTTGTGTTATGTTTGAGTTTTGGCAGGGGTATAAAATTGTAACAAGTAGGAGATAAAGCTCAATTGGTTTGGAGAAGGGGAGATACATTTTTTTTTTCCAATTGGAAAAAAAAAAAGTAGTTTGATACTAATACATATTGTAAATTCAAGCTGTTAATTGGAAAAAAATGAGAACATAAATATTTCAGTCTTTAGTGTTTGTGTTAATCTGTCACTTTGAGAAGAAACAAGCTTTGATTATCTTTTTTTCATTTGAAGTGGTATTTCATTTCAAAACTTCCTTCAATTAGACTTTTATTAACTGAAAATCAGTCAAGAAATGCAAGAATGGTATAAGACGTACTCAGTTCATTTCTAAACCACTTTTTATTATTATTATTATTTTCAATTTATTTATACTTTGGCCAGTTTTTCTCCTCTTTCCCCAGAATCATCAGTCTACCAGGCAATTGCTGCTGTGCCCAGCTCATTACAGGTGTGGGCTGGATCCTGCTGCAAAGGGAATTTTAGCCCTTGGCAAAGGGGAGCAGGAGAGGACAGGGCTGACACGTTGCCCAGGCTTCCAGAGAGCTGCCCTATTTGGGCTGATAAAACCTTACAACTACCTCTTTGAAAAATCCCAGCATGTCACTGGTTGCTCTTTGCTGAACCTGAACAAAGTAAAACCAAACCCTAATTTAAAAAAAAAAAAAAAAAGGAAGAGATGTGGAGAGGGGGAGAGAGAGAATCCTTTGAGATGGAATAGTTTGTTTTGAGATTCTTTATTTTGAGTAGGGCTTTTCTTAAAAAAAAAAAAAATAAATAGGGAAAGCCCATTTAGCATCAAAGTAAATGAAAATCTCCAAGGTTGTGCTGTACCAGTGGCAAATAGACTATTCCTACTCAAACAAAACTTCTTTTATTTTCTCTTCTCAAGCAACAACTCATTGCAGTTTAGCTCGAAGTCTCAATAAAACAGACAAAAATTAATTGAATTGGAAAAATCTGAGCCAGCTCTGCTTGTGAACTGGAGGACCCTTGCCAATGAAACTGTGCAGGATGATAGCTCTGGAGCTCAAATAGCTCATCTGGTTTTCTCTATTGGCGCATGACAATCTCCTCTGAATCCTGGGACCACTACTTTTCACTGTGGGACTTTAATATAGGTCTGAGAGCAGTGGTGAATCCCTTCCCCAGAACCTTGCCAGGGTTGCCTATCCTGTGTTGTCTCTGGCAAGCTGCCATGGGAAGAGATGGGTGTGCATTTGTTGGTGCCGTAGGATGTTAATGCCTGCCTCCATCTGCTATCATAACCCTCTGCGTCACTCCAAGTCTCCTGACTGTTGTACACAAAGCTGCATGATGCTTTGAGTACCAAGCAAATCTGGTTTAGCAGGGCAGCTTGCAAACTCAATTAATGGGCTCTTGTTACCCAGCCAACCTGCTGCACTGGGAACATTGCCAATGAAGTGGGATCAAGGTAGCACATTTCAATGACTGAGTGACAGCTCAGCGTACCACCAAGCATAACAGTTCGTGGTGTACACATCTGACTGCACTGGCTGTGAGTACTGAGGATCCAGGACTTGGTAGCAAGAACTTGTGCCTCCTTTTGGGTAACTTTCCAGATCTGACATGGCTAATATGGAGTCCATTGCCATGGCAGGACATCTCTTTTGATGTGATTCTATGCAGTCACCAAAATAATTGGGATGTAAAGCAGAACAGTATCTTTCTTTTCCAGAATAAGGCCCAGAGTGCTTGGATAATACTTTCCTTCCTCTGGGAACGAGAATTCTCTCCAGCACCTTCAAGCAAGCATAGTACTTGGCCTGGGTCCTTGCAGAGTTTTACATGGCTGTTTAGATCCATATGAAGTAACTCTTGAAGGCAATCAGCCCCTGAGATCTGTGTCTTCTGGGATAGATTGTGATGAGCTTCAGAGCCTGCATCATCTCTTCCAGTACCACACTGACAAGAAGCTGTCCTTCTGTCCTCTGCAGCAGAATCCTTCCAGATGATCATGTGACAACAGAACCATGTGCCTGATTTCCACAGCTTCTTGAAATTGTACATGATAGTGACAAATATCCTAATTTTTTTCCCATCCTGGTATCAAAGATGTATCCTCCTTCGGTTCTGTGTTTGGCAGTTGGAGTAAAGTTCTGGAAGACACATGAGGGCTTGACATTACACCTCATGTCCTAAGAGGCACCACACTCCCTGTTTTTAAGTGCCGCTGCAAATGACAACAGACTGTCGGAACCAATTCATTGCTCACAAGGAAAAGAGCTCACATGTAGTGAGCAGAAACACAAACATCATCCAGGAGAGTGAAGTCCTCTGTAGTTTTCATCCGTGCTCAATCAAAGCAAGTATCATTTGTAAATCAGTAAATACTCTTTGTGTTCAACCCATTCTGTACTAAAGTGGGAGAAACTAAATTGACCAATTTTAACACATACCACAGGTGTCTGAGCAGAAATGAAAGGCAGATTGCACCCTAACATCTCTGAAGAGAATTCAGTCACCTTTAGTAGCTAATTCTTCAGGCTACATGCTCAACCCAGACAGGAACATGGTGCTACAAAATAAGAGGACAGTCTGAACTGGAAAACCCAACTGAGAACCAGATATGCCTTCACCTATCAGTCAAATCTTGCAACCATCAATCAATATCACAACCTGGGATTGGCACAGGAGACACCTTGAGAGACCAGTTTCTCCTATGGACACTGCACCTGAAGTATATATGCTATGACCCCATCAACACCATGTGCAACAACCACGCAAGAGATCCTATGACAACCATTGCAATGAGGAACAGAGGGATGCATTCCAGCAATATTTCAGTGTCTGCAATTTGGTGGCCACATAGGCCAGAAATATGATACTGGGGAGGTATGTTTTTCTGCCTACCTTTCTAACACCTTGGGAAAGTTTACAAATGAAGATTTAAATCTCTTATGCAGCATCTTGGTCTTCTGGAAGCAGGTGGAAGAGGTTTGTTTTTGACATTGTACTTTTTAGGTAAAAACCTAAAAAGGTTATCTGTCATCTAAACCTAAGATGACAACTTTTTCAGAGAATATGGAAAGGTAACATCCAAAGGCTGTCTGAAATCCAAAATTGGATCTAAAGTTCTCTCCTTAAAACACAGACTGTGAAATGATTCTTGACAAGACCATGAAGTATTTGGTGTTGTGGGTGCTCTCCTCCTCTTGCAGTCATTCCTGAACCACTGTCCTCTTCTTATGGGCAATAACTGAGAAGGTGGCACCTCCTGGGCATTGCCTGTGGTACAGATACCCATAGCGACATCCCTCTTTGGGATGGCTGGTCCAAGCTTGGGATGGTGACAAGTATTGGGTTCAATGCTTCTCCTCCCTGCATGGCCACACCACATAGCTGTGGTGTTTGGTGATTCATGTTACTCCCATCCAGTGGCAGCTGTGGAGAAAGGAAACACGTGACACTGACATGATACTTGCTCCTCCCATGACAACATCCCGTTCTGCCTGGCTTTTGAAGGGGGGGTGAAAGGGGTAATCCACAGTTAAAAGGTCATGATCTCCTTTCCCTCAAGAAAAAGAACTTTAGCACTCTTCCCTTCCATCTTTTCTATATCACCGCCCCCTTTCCCTCCGGAGCAAACAACATTCAAAAGATTCAGTCTGATCTTATTAATGCTTTGACTCTACCACAACATTCTGGGCTAGCATATCAAGGACAGACTTCAACCGTGTCCCTGAGATGCTCCGTTGAGAAAGCATCAAGCACATCAAGACTTAACTCCTCCTAGGATATACATTACCACACGCACTCTGCCTTTCACCTCCTCAGTGGGCGTCAGGACCTCACTTATGGACCTCAAGTTGCAGAATAGTTGAACCTTCAGAAGGAAGTGGAGAGATGGACTGCCTACTGGCTCTAGCATTTTCTGGGGGGGGGGGGGTGTTTGGCTGTTCTTGCCAGAAGCAAAAGATGCTCTGCATGGACCTGTTAAAAAAGAGCAAGTCTGGCTGTAAATATGCATTTCACCATGACCATGCTGCTTACAAATGTCATTGAGGAGTGGTGACTTCTCACAGACATGCATACAGAAAGAAGAGAACTCTCCTGATATAAACCAAAAATGGATAAAACTTATCCCCAACCAATTATTTCCCCCGAATCAACATGACAAGAATGTGAAGCTGTAATTGTGTGTACCACATTGAGAACAATCCAAACCAGTATTACTTTGATGAGGAGGTCCTGCCAACACAGCTCAGAGAAGAGCCTCCCAGATACCATTGAGGCAAGGGGCTGTAGCCTCCACTGTTGCAGTCACTTTAACAAGGTTGAGAAAGAGCTATTGTGACACCCCTTGAAAGGTTCCCACCACCTGTCGTTGTGATCCCTATGGTATCAGAAGGGAGCAGAGCAGTATGAACACTCCTGGGTCATCAGCCAAGATCTGTGTTGGTGGCCAATAGAAAGAAGTCTGAAGGGTAAGTGTGTTTTTTCTATAGCTTATTAGCTTCAGAAGAGGTGAAGCTGCCTTTCTGCTCTTCCTGGCAGGTTGTTGACATCATCCAGTTTGTTGTTATGTGGCAGAGGTCCCAAAGAATGTAAAAGAATCCAGAATGTGCCCAGAACCCTAAGGCATCCTTCTCTGCTGGAGATCAAGTAATCCAGATGTTGATATGGCCATCAGCAGTGAGATGGAGGAGATGGGAGGCCAGTCAAGATGCCAATAGCTATTACTGCCATGAAGAGAGTCTTTCCTCAAGAACATAATGGCCCATCTGTCACCTCACCTGGAAAACATGACAGTGATGGCAAGCCAGATACCAAGCCAAAGAGATGGAAATAAATTATTTGACCAAGCTGAAAGGGCTGGTCGTGGAATAAGTTATAAAAGTTAGCTTTCATGTGGTGTGTTTGTCACCTTCCCTTCCCTTTACAAATCCAGTCAGGTAGGAATCCCTTTGTCTTGACCAGACTACCTCTCTTCAGGCAGGCTTGTTATGTACTTAACCTAAAACAAAACTTCCCTGAGTTTGGTCATAGCAAGTGACATGGGTGAGCAGTTTTAATATCTGCTGGTGTTCAACCTATAGATAGTGGTCTTGATGACTGGTCACCAGCACTAAGACAAGGTGGCCATGGCCCACCCAGCTCAAACAACTGTGGCTACTGTAGAGCTTCCCAGTATGTGACAGTACAGGGAGCCTGCCCAAGTTTTTGACTGGAATCAAAACCATGTTGCACAGCTCCTCTGACACTCAGATGAGTCAGGAGGAATAGGGGTGGTAGCTAAAGTTTTTCTGTCCCCATGGGACAAAGAGATCATGTGCGTCTTGCCTAACATTATGCTCTGATGTTCAGTTTGTCCTCTCTAATCTCACATGTGATATCTGTAGGCTCTGGGCCAACAATGTTCTTCGTTCTACTCCAAAGTAGCTGTTGCTGCTCATTGTTTCTGTCATTGATGCCAGTTGGTCATGTACAACTAATCATATGAGATATTTTCGCATGAAGTGCCTAAAGGTCCATGCTCACTGGCTTCAGATTCTTCCTGTATGCTGAATATGAAAGAAACAGTTCTATTTTTAGCTTTGAAGCACTGGCAAGAAATGCAGTATATGTTATCTGCATTACAAATAGGTAACAGAACAGCCCCTAATCCTGGACCTCCTTTTCAGTCTGCATATATAACGGATTGCAAATTTTAGTGCTTAATCTAGTGCCCTAGTCACCTGTCAGCCACTCTCCCAAATGCAAATAAGATGGAACAATAGGGGAGCTTTTTCATGAGAAAGCTTTATGTAGGCTGGACTCAGTAACATCTGTGTTTAAAGTCTGGAGTACTTACTCTATCAGTTCTCTTCTTTCTCCCCTTCTGAATTTTATTTTCAAACAGGGAGAAATCTTTTTCAAGGTCATGGAGAGGTTATGTTTTAAGATGTTTGCGGTGCATCGCTTCAGGCTGTTAAAATTCCCTTAATTATCATAGTTCTGTCTTTACTGGGATTCATTTCTTCTGTTATATTTATCTTACACCTTTCTGAATTCTATTAGAGCTATGATGCTGCTAACGTGGCATGACACCAAGGACAGAAGACACTTTTCTCCCTCTTTTTTTTTTAATTATAAAAACACCTGTAACAGTTGTCTCTTTTCGTCCTTTTCCCTTTGCCTTCTCATGGCTTCTAGCTGACAGAAATGAGCTGCTTAGCTCTCCGATCAGGATACTGGCAAAAAAGCAGCAATTCTCTGTATTCTGTAGGAAGCTATGTATGTTTCTGTGTACTAGGAAACACTTCTTTTTCCAGTACAATGGATTCCTTTCCACTGGTTCAATAGTTTCCATATGTCATCTTTCAAGTTTTAACTGTAGAATGGGGCTAAAGCACCACACCACCCCCTTCACAGGATGCGAACCCAAAGACTTGACTATATTCAGCAATTAAGGGTCTGTGGCACTGCTGTGGGAAGACAATTAACTGTAAATGAGGAGCAAACATATTGAGCCTTCCTCCACGGTGTCTACTGTTCCAATCTAACTTTCGTCTCTCAGCACAAAATGCTTTGATTACAGAACCACAGTATGTCTAGCTGGTGAAATGCCTTTGGAGAGGAGAAAGATGATGTGCACTAATAAATAATGATGAGAGATGAGTGTACCTGGGGGCTAGCTGGGAGGCTAAACTACAAATTAATTGAACAGGTGCAATTTGCATCCCCAGAGACACATACATGAAACAGCCTACAACAAAATTAATTACTACCGAAAGGCCAGGGCCACTCCTGGGATAACCTGGGATATGTTTTGGCTTCTCTCTGGATTTAAGGCCTTCATTGAAGAGACCCTGACTCCACTCTCATGCTTATAACAGGGGTTGATGACATTCTATTTATAAGGACAGAATATAACACAGATAAATTGTCTCTGTATTAGCTAAGGCCGTGAAGCAAAGTCACTGGATGACAGGTAGTAATGACTATTGCATAGGACAGTTGCCAGGGCCCTGCTTGAGGTCCCTCAAGCACTGTCACTTCAGGACCTGCATGAGCTGCCATCCGTCAGCTGAGCTCCAGCCCAGCATGGAGCAGACCCAACCAGAAATGTCTTGTGAGCACTGCCGAGAGCTCCCCAAAAAGGCTCTTGTTGCTCCCACAGCAACTCCAAACCTTTTGTCCATCTTCCCACTCTGCCCATGCTTAAGATAATCCTCTGCTGGGATTGCTCCCTTCCTCTTGGACTTTGGGTCCCTTCCAAGCTGTGGTGAGCATCAGGGGCATCCATCTAGTGTGTCTCTTTAGTAGCTGTCCCATCTTTCCAGGGTTCACCTTCTCCATGTGCTTTCATCCCACTAGCTTTGATGGGACACAAATGCAAGTTAGTCATATGCTCAAAGGCTCTCCTGACTTTTCTGTTTAAGGTCATGTTCCCCTCCCACCCAAAGTTTGGCTTTGGCCAGTTTGTCCCAGCAGTGACCAGAAGAACCACTGGGTCAGTAACTACCTATTCAGGGTGAATCCATCCCCACCAGGAAAAGTCAGTGGTTGTATTGCTCACTGGTCTAGAGTTGCAATTGCTAAAGGTTTGCTGCTACTGGCAGGGCAGTGTGTTCTGGGTATCTCCAGACATACTCAATAGGAGCAGTCCTCTTGCATCACTCATTAAAAAAATGATGTGGGAATGGAGGAAACTTCACATCTAAAACCCTGCAAGCACCTGATAGAAACTTCTCATTTAGAATCATAGAATCATAGAATCTTCCAAGTTGGAAGGGACCCATAAGGATCATCAAGTCCAGTTCCTGGCTCCACACAGGTCTACCCAAAAATTCAGACCATATGACTAAGAGCACAGTCTAAACGCTTCTTAAACTCCAACAGGCTTGGTGCCATGACTACGTCCCTAGGGAGCCTGTTCCAGTGCGCTACAACCCTCTCAGTGAAAAAACTCTGGGTGGAAGTTAGCACAGCTCTAATGAGAAGGAATGCAAAGTGATTTTTAACCAGTTTTTTGTTTCAGTAAGTTCTACTAACATTGCTTCTGCAGGTGTTTATCTCCCCTTGTCTTAAGGGCTACTGATGATGGACCATTTCCAGGCTCCCAAACACCTTACTCAAGTGCTTCATTAACACATTTCCAATGTTTTTCTTACACAGTCAGAATCTTCTATCATTGCAGCTATGGAGTACGTCATCCCTGTCCTCTCTCCGGAGGCTTTCTGATGTATTTTTTTGCTCTCCTCTCAATTCTTATTCTGTAAATTTAGGAAGGTCAAAGGAAATCAATTTCTTTTATGATTTCTTCTTCATGTGACCAGAATTTCTCTGCATACAATTGTGCATTAATATTCTTCTGTCCCTATCTGAAATGCTTTACCTTGATCTGCCTTTGCCCTTATCCTGGTTCAATCACAAGCAGTGTCCTACACTTGTCCTCAGGCCAATGATAACTCCTGTTTCTTCTTTTCTAAACAATGTTCTCTCATCACATAGCAGAAATAACATAGGCACAAGTACAGCCATAAAATACAAATGAAGAGGATAATGCAATTTCTAAATTCAGGGATAGTCATCAAGACTATATTGGTAATATTATGGTGTTCTATATCTCAATTATTATGTAGCTACCATTACCACCGGTGCAGAATATTAACCTGCTCCTGTAGTGCATGAGAGAATTTATACCTAGAACTATGCTAATATATCCATTTATGATGTGTACGTAGCCTGCCCTTTCAGTTATTTGCACTCTGCATCCTCTAGTAAACTCAGTGAGTGAATAAAAAACAGAGAAACAAGGAACCTAATAACCTTACATGATGCTGTGCTCCAAAATAAAGCAGAAAGTAACCATGTTAATCTTAACTTTTCTGTTAAGATTATTAAAACATAATGACAGATTGCCTGTCCTTTGACATGCTTACAGTTCCATTATGCTCCTTATGTCCTGCTGAGACTAGAAGCAAAACTGTAACCAGCTCATGGTGGGTCACTGACACCAGTAACACCAACAAAGGAGCCTGAAGACAGAGAAGAAAAGCAGAGCCAACATCAGTATATTTTGAGATGGGCAGCTATGCCGTAGTCTGTAGAAGCTGGCAAATGTAAATTCCCAGGGCCAAGGAGAGGAAATTATCTGCACTGTTAAATAGGCATATTATAACTTGTTAACTACAGGACAGCATCCAAATTATGTCAAGACAATGATATTAGCCAGTTAAATGCCAGTATCAGCAACAGAGATTGCATGAAGACAGAGGAAGAGTTAGACATGCCATTAAATCCCTCTAAAATGGAGTTAACAATTACAGAACCATAGTACCAATGAGATTTGCGTATGCTTTAAACAAAAAAGTGCAGTGTGGGCAACTCGGTTGCTGACTGTCATCCTCAATATTAAGCAAGAAATGTGTCTCAGGTACTGAGGGTCATCTGCAGCATAGCCCTTTTGGACAGGCTGTGCTTCAGTGCAGAAACAGATTCAGAGTCACAAGTCACAGGAAAAGTGGTCTGCATCCTCCAGGTTTCCCAGCTTTGAGAACAGTGAACTTAAGCAGGACTGAGACAGACACACAGACATGCTTCCTGAACCTTCTCCATGGGACATAGCCACCAAGGATGCATAAGAAAAAGAAAATTTATACAGGAGACTTACATGGAAAAGGAGGAACAGCCCCACTTGTGCAAAAGTAAATTGGGAAAAATTACATGATGCAGAGGAAAAATTAGAGTAGTAGCCAGTAAGGAAGACTTGTCTTAATCATCCCATATTAGCTCAGTGAATCGGAAAATCATGGAAAGTCTGCCAAAGAATATACTGCCCAAACCTCATATCAACTGCTGTGCTACATAATATTTAGCTGCTTGGACAGTAAAATGCATTGCTTCACATAAACCATGTCTCCCAGAGAATTACAATCTTTTATTTGTCATGCCAAGGTGGGTGTGTGGGGGGAGAGGATTGGAAATAAATGCTTCAAACGCTTTCTATTGCACGCAGGGAGTTAGTTTCTCACTACATAAAACCCACAACTGTGAATGGAAAGAAGGATTATTTACAGCGCATCTTCCTTGATGAACACCTAGAAGGGGTGGGGAAGGTGTTTCTTCTTCATCACAAGTCTGACCCTTGCCTTGTGTGCATATGGGAGGAATGAAAAGTGGGAGATCCTTGAAAGAAGAGGAAAAAGTATGTTTTCCTATGAGATGTCTTTCCAGGGCCATGCTGACAAATCTTCAGTGCTTGTCTTATGGTATCATTGAGCCCTCAACAAATACACCCAGGAAAATGAATTCCTCCACAGGTTCAAAGTCACGGGGGTACCTATGTTTGAGAAACCCCCACTAATTAGAGGTCAGGCACTGGAATGGCCTGCCCAGGGAGGTGGTGGAGTCACCATCCCTCGTGGTGTTCAAGACGTGCCTGGACGATTTTGGTGCTATGAGATATGACTTAGTTGCTTAGTGGGTAGTATTGGTGATAGGAGGATGGTTGGACTAGGTGATCTTGTAGGTCCTTTCCAACCTTGTGTTTCTGTTTTTCTATGATTCTATGATTCTAATTCAGGAGAAGAGCCTTCCAGGTGCTTGGACTGAACTCTGACACCTACCTATCCTCCCCTGTATGCCACTATATACAGCTGAGCCCAGTATTTATCTCTGTATTACAAGCACTTCCTTGAAGCACTCTCATAACCACTGGTGCAAAATTGCTTGGCTTGTCTGCTCTCAGAAATGCTTGTCACCGGAGGAGCCAAGCATGGAGCCTGAATTTCCTAAACCTCATTGCTTGTAACCTCCAGAGGAACTCAATGTGGAGAATTGGTCTGTGGGCAGGATGAATAGTACTGGTGTAGAAGAAAAAGAAAGCTCTTGGCAATTGCTCTTGCCTTTCTGAATGTTCCTGCTTGGGCTTTCTGCCTGGGCATCTTCAAGAGTGTTCACAGTTCCCCCTTGCAGCATGTGTATGTGATTGCAGGGAGAATTGCTGCAAAACTAATTGAAGTATCCCAGGTGCCCAACTAATTTAAGTATGAGAGATCCCATGTGCTCAAAGGCTCATGAGCCTTGCCAGCTCCATATAGTGCCTTCCATTCATGAGCAACCTCACCCAGCCTGTGTGCACGTGTGGCTGGGATTAGGATCTGTTCAGCTGAAAAATTTGCATATTAGAGAAAAAGGCCATTTCCAGCACAGGGATATGATCTGAAAGGGAATCCTTCATGCCACAGGGTCCATGTGTATTTTTGGGTATTTTATAGCCTGGTTTTGACCACAGGTACCCATGATGGCCATGTACCAGGAGGCTCGTGTGGATACCAGCTAGCGTAGTGTTGTTCAGGATGTTTGTATGATGGGGATCCCTGCTGTACATACATGAGCACTGGAGAATGCCAATAGCACTGAAAGCCCAAGAGGTTAGGACCACGCTAGAGGCAGAGGAGTAAACCCACACTTGGCCTTACCACCAAAGTGGTATTGTGTTTTCTTCTGCAATCACTCCAAAACCTTGCCCCAGTGGCCTCTGCTCTCCCACCAGCCTGCCAGAGCCCCTGTGGCCAAGCCCTGAAGGCTGCTTCTTCCCATGCTTAGCATGGAACAGGCATGGAGGGGAAAAATGATTAGAAAATGTTTAAGAGGAAAATGTGTTTTCTTCCCCTTTCTTCCCTTTCCCTTCAAATCAAAGTTTCAATTTGAGTGAGTGTAATCCACTTCAGGACAAAAGTCTAAATGAATCACATGGACTTCCTTGTTTAGTTTCAACAATGCTAACGTATTTTGTTTTAGGTAGGTAAAACAGACCCTTCACACTTATCGCTTTAATCCATTTTATTTTCAGCATGTTGCTGTACTGAAATATTTGATGGCATTTTATAATTACAGAAGCATCTAATGTATACTAAATATCCACTTAATAAATGTACATAATAAAACCATTTAATATTGTATTTAATATAAACTTTTAATAGTATATAAAGCATAGCATGACACAATATAAAAACTTATTATATTAAAATATAGGTTCATATTTTAGGTTAATACAGAAGTAAAATTTAAATAAGCCCATGTCAGTATCTGAAATGTACTTTACAGTTGCTACCTTCATATTGCTCTGATTTTTGTTCTGATTTATTTTACTGGGGACCAGGAAGAGGCAGTTCCAGATTTCCTCAGTGGGGATCTGTCTGTCCATCCTGAGCCATAGGGAGGTTGTGCCTGGAGGATCGCTCAACCTCTTCCTGTTTTTTTGGTGAGGTGGAGTAAGACCTCAGACCCATGGGAGATGCAGGAGGGAGTGAAACAGGTACCAAATTTGGCTATAGGCCTCCTGTTGTACCTTGCACAAGAAGCTGGTTTGCATCAAGGAGCAAAAACCCATGAGTTGGGCTTGGCATACTTCAACAAGCAGATCTGGCTGGGCTGTAATCCAGCAGGACAAGAACCCATCACAGAGCAGCATCATTTCCAAGGGAAACCCTCAGGCAAGGCTGTGCAATCAACCTCCCCAGCTGGAAGATCTCGACTCAGAAGCACCATTTTCAAGGCCCGTCTAGACAGGAGAATGCAAAGGTAGTTACTGCCTGGCTCAGCATTGATCTGCTGGCTCTGATAGAGCTGATGAAGTTGCCATGTGCTCTGTGGGCTTGAGTTCACATCCTGCAGACAGGTGGTCTGACAAATCCTTTTGGCTGCTCTTACCTGGGGAGATGAAGTGAACACAGTGATGTCTCCATGTTCTACAGTCCCAGCTGAGTGGAGAAAAGAGGGATTTGGGTTTAAACAGAGTTGTCTGTTAAAGGCATCTCTCTGAACAAGAAAACTTGCTCATCCAGTGAGGGATAGCGAACAGCACTGAGAGCCATAAATAATGCATAGATTCCTCACATGGAGTTTGGCTCTGACATGCATTCCTCTGAGAGTCAGTAAATGTTATTTTTCTATTCTCTTCTGTGTTTCTGTTGAATGGTAGGAGGCTCTGGGAGAAGAAAAAATTGCTCAGAGGTGCTGTGCTGATCTGCTTTCACATCCCCTTCCTCCTCTCCATTCCACTGCCTTCCCAAAAAGTCTGTGTGCTTAAGCAGTGCCTGCGAGTGGTACTGGCTCAGCAGTGCTGCCAAGATCCCCTGGAGGGTTATAGTTGCAGCTGGGTTTGGGAAATGGATTGACTTAATGTGTTAAACTAAATGATTTCAGAGTGTATTGTGAACAGGCCAAACTGCAGCTCAGCAGCTGCAGTGCCTGGGACTGCCACCTCCCAGGAAAACGAAGCAGAAACATTCAACTGCTGCGGAATGACAGGAGACAAAATATGAATTTCTCTCCAGGCCAATGGAAACACTTCCCTGGAAGCAGGTTTGAAACTCCCTGGAAATGCTAACAGGATACAAAAATCACAGGTGCTGAGCAAGCGCCTGAAATCCTGATTCATTGGTATGGCCTTCCTGAGTCCCAAAATGCTAATGAGCAGGTCAGAACTCTAAACTGTGAATTCAGCATGTGAGACCTAAAAGGAGTGTCCAGGATGCCCTCATACTATTAAAACAGTTCAGACTGAATTACTAACAGAGTACCCCCAAAAACCTGGGATTACTTTATGAGACACTTGAATCTGAGTGGATACGTAGGTTTTTGAGAGACCCCAAGTCTACTTAAAAGGTGCTTGGGATGCTAGTGTTTCTCCACATTTTTTTTTTTTTTTTAGCACCTCGAAATATTGGACTCTGCTCCCATATATCTCTTGTGTTGTCCTCATCTCTGCTCTAGTCCTTCCCTTCAGCTGGGATTTGTGACCCATGTGTTGTGCCATCTGGATGCAGCATTTCTTCTGTGTTACAGTCACTGTCTGTCACGTGGATCAGTAAATGGAGAGCAACTCTGTTAAATGCCACTGTACGGAGTGGTGTCACACTGACATGTATTTCTTCCTCTGTGGAGCATCCGTAGATTACTTCAATTCTAGAGAGTCTGACCTACTTTAAATCCAAGTTGATTTTGTCCAACCAGGGCATTTGAGGGCAATGAGATGGAAGTAAAAGATTTTTGCCACCTGAGCCCGGTTTCCTGGTCACAGGCTCGTGTCCCCAGCAGGATTCATGGCCACCTGATGCTGGTGTCCACTCTTCTGTCTACTCCTTGGCATTCCTGACACGTCCTTCCCAAGCATGTGCTGCAGCCTTGGCTTTCACAGCAAAGAAAGGAAGGCAGTCTCTATTAGTCATTGCATCATTTGCAAAGACATCAAATGGTAGAAGTAATTAACTTCAACATGTTTATCTACAGTAATTATGAATTTGCCTTGCTCTGCATCAACGAAGTGGATTGGGGTCCCACTACTCCCTGAAGAATTCACATAGCCTATGAGTTCCCTTTTGCCACAAATCCTGGATCTTTAGAAGTATCACAGTCAGTCTTGGTTCTGTCTACATCCTTTCCGTCTCTCAATACTTCCCAAAGATCTGGGGCTCCTGGGAATTTTTTTGTGATGCCAAACACTTCTGAGTTAGGTAGTGAGGCCTCACAGGACATCAAGAGTAGCCTTTGAATTGGTACTTTACTTGTGTGTGGTGGTGCTTTGGCATCCTGTGGAGCCAGTATGGCACCCTTTGTCCCAGGGGGTTGCTGAAGCATGGTCGGGCCACCATTCTGAGCTTGCTGTGTGGGCAGACAAGAAATCTTTTCTCAAAGGCCACTCATCACCATGCAATCAATAGACATTGGTTTGCTTCCATTCTCCATCTCGCTGATGGGAATAGCATCCCAGATAACATCCTTATGGTGGGAACGGGAGATGGTGAGATGATTCAGTGCAGTGGTGTCTGAGATTGTATTTGGATTTTAAAGCTGTCTCAGCTGGCCATGATTCTCCCTGGGAGTTTCCACTGCATTGGCAAGAATTATTCAGTCCACATGGCTGTTAGGACTTTCTTGCAAGGCTCCCATTCACAGAGTCCCTTTCTGTCTGACACCAAAGGAGGCAGATGCCACATAATATATTCTTGATTTGTTTCTGAGCTTGATTCTTCACCTTAAATTGTGTTGGAGGCTGGTGGGATGTGGATTGGCTCTCTGCACCATGCAAACTCCCTGGAAAATGCTCCAGTGAAAAAACATTCATTAAAAAGCAACAAATGTGAATTATAACTGACTGTGTAGAGGTGCTGGTGAATTGACAGCATACACACACAGTCAAAAAAAATGATCTGGGACACAGCAGAGAGAGATGGAAAGCTCTCACATCCCAGTCTGACACACATCTCACGGATGATGCTGGGGTAGATCCTTCATACTTCCCTCCTGCTGCATTTTTACCTGCATGAACCTTTTCTTGCTGACCAGGAGAGATGATTTTAGCATCCCAGTGAGCTCTAGCAAAGTCCCCCCACCCATTTGAATAGCTTTATTGGACTTTGTACTGAGCAACCAGTAGGGATTTACTTTTTAGTCTCTCCTAGGAGGCTGCATTGGTTAAGCAGCGCATCCCTCCATTTGCAGCAGTACCAGCCTAGATCTCATTGGCCTGATCCTTAATACCACCTTTACATCTAGCAAAGCATCAAAGGCTTTCAATTGTACTAGGTCTGACTGCAGCACCAAGTGGTATTAGCAGGGTCATTGCTGTCCTTGTTTGGAGAGGAGCTTTTGAGCACAACATCTAGAATTTAAATGGGGACAAAATAGACGCGGTACAAAATCCCAGCGTGGGCACTAAAATCAAGAAGAAAGGAGGTTGAACTGCACATTCAGCAGTCCTGGATTTGTTAGATATCCCCCAAGTCAACTGAAAGTGAGTCTTAATTAGTCCACATCTGGACCTTGGTTTGCCCTAAATATATTCCCACAGCATTTGATGCCAGAGCTCTAGCTCACTCACCCACTCCCTTCAGGCATCTCAGTGCTTTTCTCACCAGTGTTGATTTGCAATTTAAGCTTGCAATACAACCCTGAGAGGCATGTTTGACATGGCTCAAGGTTTGCTGTGAATGTTTCCATATAGCTCTAATTAATAGTAACAACAATCACATTTTTAGCCGTGGGAGGGGAACTCCGGTGGGCAGAGCAAGAATTTCTCTAACTGCTACTACAGCCCTGCCTCTCCAGGAAACCTTAGGGCAAATTTCCAAATTTCATTCCTGTATTGCAGCATATTCCAATACACACAGCAGCCCTGCAGGGAAGCCGTGCTTTGTAATGAAAACACAGTGCATTTGCTCTCACTTATTTATGGGATAATAGACCAGGTGCTCTGTTTCACAAGACAATAATCAGAGTTCCCAGGTGGCAAAATCAAGACCAACTAACTCATTTCTGTGGATGGACTGTATTATTGTCTTTTCAGATAAAGACAACTCTATCTCTATTATAAATGGTAGAAAGCTATATGGGTCAGAATCAGTCTACCAATGTTTTCCCCCAATTTTTTTTCCCTTGCTACTCAGATACCCCTTAAATCAGAGAGAACATTATCTTATCTTTAAGCAACAGAGAGCAGAGACTATCATTCCAATCAATTTTTATACCAACTCTAACACAACAGCATTCCAGGGGCTCGCACACAATCTATCAATACAGCTGATAAACAAAAATTCTACATCTGCTGCCCTGATCTGAGCTAGATTGTACACAGGCAAAACTCCCAGGAAGTTCTTGCCACCCCTTGAAGGTGAAAACACTGACACTGAAACTGAAAACTGAAACTGAAACACTGAAACTGAAACTGAAACACTGAAAACTTAGGGATATCCTTAGCATGGCATTAGCACATAAGTAAGCAACACTCACCAAAGATTGTCTACGGTTCAGGTTTCTCACACTCATACTTTAGGTAGATGCAACATGGACACCGTCAGCTACAGAAGCTGCTTCAGCCTCCATGTGGGAACCTCGTGGACGAAAAGAGTTAAGCCCCTCCTGGACTTGCACTCTGGTGGACTAAATAATAATGTCTCCATTCAGACACAGGTGGGGAGTGAGTTAATCAAATTTCCCAATCTGACAAGCTGTATATTTAAATCTTCCTGTGGTCAAGAAACATGGGATTCACGCTATGTGCCTCCCAGAGCTGAGGTGAAAGAGCTTTCCAGGAGGTGACCACAGATACCTGGGTTTCACAGGCATCCTCCCACCTCTCTGAACGCACATCAGATATGCCTAACAACCCGTGATCCAGGTGTACAACCAATCCATTCCTTCAGTAAAGGAAAATTTTGCAGTGCATCGAACTGGTCCTTGAGCTCAGCTTCCTGTTACCAGCATCTTCATCATATAATCACATCCACAAGTGATGATCCTGTTTTAAAACTTGCCGGTCGTGTTCCCCCCCCCCCCCCCCGCCCCGATTCTGTGGAGCAGTTAGTTACTTCAAGATTTCATTCCTTCAAGCATTAAAAAATCAAGCACCTCTAACTTCCAGCATGACCAATAGATATCATTTGCTCCAAAGCCAGCATCACCATTTAGCTGAAATGGCTCCATTTCCCTCTCAGTGCTTATCCCCTTGACATATTTTCTACGGAGTAATTGCATACCTTCACACAGCCTTTGCCTTGCTAGCTTAAACAAGCTAAATTCTCATAATCTTCCATTCTAGAACAGGTGCTTTTCTTTAATCCTCCCAGTAGTCTTTTTCTATTCCTGATCCAGTCAGTTCAGATGCATTTGAATGCCTGTTACCGTTCACCCTGCACTAACATTTGCTACTGCTTTCTCCAATGACAGTAACAAATCCTGATGGCTATAAGAAACAGATTTGTAAAGATCCTTGTCAACACACACAAAGTTAAAACAGCCACATAACATAAAAAAAAGTTAGGACCTCAGCATACTGAATCTGGTGGTTATCTGTACAAAAATTATCAGGTATGGACTACTCTGAGCCACTGCCTGTATCAGCTAGGATCAATGGGAGCAAGACAAATAGGTAAGAATGGAGCAGCAAGGAGGTCTTTGCTCAGTAATGTTCGAGATCTTTTATACTTCAAAAGCTTTTTATTTTAATGCTCCGTGGTGGTGTGATCTCTCCCCACACTGCAGAGTGCCATGCCCCTGCTGAAGATTTACTCAACCCTCCTCTTGAGTTACTTTGCAGCCTGGGAGTCTAATGCTGCTGGAGGATGCCATGTGAATGTCTCAGTTTGGTATATTTTCACTGCCACCTTGCACAGGTGTGAATGGATTGAGATGGGGTGAAAATTGGTGGGGGAGCAAGGAATTGGTATTAGTATGTGGTGTGGAAATTGGGACTGTGATCCCAGTGGGAAGAAGGCTGGAGGAATGACAGGTAGGATCAATAACAGAAAAGTATAGCTGACCAGTTGACTTATAAGCAGGTGATAGTTATCTGAAGGCAGGTCTGACCTTTCCCAAAACCAGCTCCTCACTATCAGCTCCAAAATGCTGCACACCAGAGACAGCAAAAACCTCACTGGAGCTGAGCCTGAGCCGCTCCATACATCCATTCAGGGATGTTTGGTTGCTGAAGAGGAAGCCTTTTGCATTGCTCTCTGAGGTCTTAAATATTATTCCCCACTGAATGTGGGTTAAGGGAGGAAAATTGTGGTACTCCTCTCTTTGACTATTGCAGCTCTCACGAAGTTATATAAAAAAAATAATGAGCCACTCCAGCACCTTAAGTAGTCAGGTAATGACGAATGAGACCCAGTAACACTTCTGTCTTTGCCAAGGGCACTCTGAATTATGCTTGAACCTGTTTTAACCTTAGCACTCAAGCTCCTTTTCAAAAAGTTGCCATTGCATGGTAACAGTTGTAACAAAGCTCAAAATAACTAGGCAAAGGAATGGTTCCCCGAGAGGAAAGGAGTATTTGCTTCATAGCTGGGGCTGGATTTTTAAGAAGTATAAATTATCTGCCTGCTAAACCCCAGAATTTTAAAGAAACAGGGAGATAATTCTATTTTCCTAATAAGGGAGGGAGGAAATTTAGCATGGAAATGTATTGTTATGATAGTTTGGCACAAAAGTTATGGGGAAAGAGTATTGCTAAGCAGTATTTCAAGCAACTGGAGGTTCAGACCTTCAAGGTGTTAAGTGTCCCTCACTCCCTTGAAGTCAGATCTTTTCTGGGAGTTAAGATCACACAGGTAGGAGAGCAGGCAGCTGACCTCAGAGTTGGTAGTATAATGCTATCAGCTGTAACCATTAGATATGTTTCTCTTCTTGCTTTTTCATAACTATCTCTGCTGCACAATGCAATGCAGTTTGTGGATACCCCAGAATGAACTGGTATGGAAGGAGATGAGCCTGCATTCCCAAAGCAGTCTAGGTACATTCATGTGATGCTGCATTTGGTAACATTTCTGCATCCTGGGAAAGTGTGGCAACTCAAGAAAATGCTTGATATGGATGCTCCTACACCAAGACTTGTTTTTACTGAGTGGAGCAGAGGAACACCCATGTTCTTTTCATCCTTGGAGTCAGCCCAAGACCTGCACATCCCTGCCACCAGAAGATCCCCCCAGGTCACAGCCACCAGCACATACTTCGTATCTAGAGCAAATTGGTCCAAAGGACCAAAGGCAGAAAGCAAAAAGAATATATTGCAAGTGGGACCATGAAATACTGCAGTGAGATGGAGCTGTTTGGGCATACAGCTTTGGGGTGGGGTGGGGGTGGGGAGGCAGACTGAAGTTTTTCTTAGCAAAGAAGCTGTATTCTGCTTTCTGGTTTTATTGTTTAGTGAAACTGGTGTGGACGAATCTTTTTGAAAGACAAGTGCATTTACAAGAACATACCTGACTCATACATTTATTTCTCCTCTTATTGCAGAAAAGCATGGAAGACCAGAATACACAAGTTAAAAGGACCAACGATAATAGTGTTAACAGTTCACTGACACCTCTTTCCCAGCTTCCTAGATTACATTGCAAATGGGAAGTATGTATATACCTATCTGATTTGCAACAAAATAAATGCACAACACATTTCCCTATCCCTGGCAAATAAATTGTCCTTGCTTGATCTCTAGAAATAGTTTACCACAAGAATTTACCTGTGGTAGCTGTGCTGTACTTTAACCCCCTGCAAGGGGTACTATTATAGATTGTTTTGAAACACGGGAGGAAAATATGCTGCAATTAATTGTACCAACAAACAGCCAATGGCACACAAAATGGAGGAGTAATTTTAGGCTTAGAAATACCCCTCACATTTAACAGTGTTCCAAAGTGGAAGGGAGGCAGGAGATTTACTTAGGGATGCTGTTTAGCCTGCAGGCACTTGCAGAAGCTGTCTGGGGTATGCAAAGCTGGGAATAGCTGTGGATGCTCAGGTACACTGCGTACCTGACTTGCAAATATAGCAAGCAAGGCCATCAAAATGGTTTCTGAGCAAAAACATTTCCAGAAAAATGTGTAGTTTTAATTCCTTCCAAATAGGAACATTAGATATTCTTCTGTCTCTGCACAAAATCACAACCCGTGTCATTCTCCAAGGCAAGCTAAAACAAATTCCCTCCCTTATTTAAATTTTAATCAGTTTTAGAAATAAATGTTTAATAATAAACATAAGCCAGGAAGACAGTCCTTGCCCCAAGGAGCTGACAAACGTTATCATCAATCCAAATAGAGGTGTGTGAATGCTGTATTATGGAAGTACAGAGCTGGGTTGTACTTATACATCCTACTTTCGTGCCTACACTTGCCGAGGCAATTGGCTCCGGGGCAGACGTGTTCTGCAGCAGAGCGGGGGATGGAGACAGGCAGGGCTTTTTTTCGGCGTCGAGGCCACTCGAAGCATCCGAGGGAGCCGCCAGGACCCGGCAGCCCTCGCGAGGGAGGCTGACGAGGCGTAGGCGGAGCCAGCAGCGCCACCTCCCCGGCCGTTCAAAAGCAGCCCGTAGGGAGCGCGAGCGACCAGGAGCGCGGCGACCAGGGCGGGCAAACAGGGTGTGAAACCAGGCAGAAAACCATGGCCTCTGCATCTCTTGCGGCCTCTCCAGCCACAGTCACCGATGTGGCTACTCAGATGGAGGGCTTGGGGAAACACACCGCCACCCAGGTCTTGGGCTGCAGGGTGTGCCCAAGTCTTCTCTCGGTATCCAACAGCAGCAGCGAGGGGTATGCCTGTGAGAGGTGTGCCCAGGCTGAAGAGCTGCTCAAACAGGTAGCAGAGCTTCAGGAGGAGGTGAGCAGGCTCAGGAGCATCAGGGAGTCCGAGAGGGAAATTGGCTGGTGGAGGTGTACTCTACCCTCTCTGAGACAGACTCACGAGCCTGCCACAGCACAAGTGTCTCCTGCTATGCAGAAGACAAAAGTGCCCTCATCCCACCAGGCAGTAGGAGGAGACCTAGGCCAAGGGCGGGGAATGGAGGCAGGTTCCTGTTTGAGGTGGTAGGCGAGCCCTGTCCCTGCCCACCTCACCTTCCCATCTACCCTTATATAACAGGTATGAGGGTCTAGAACACCATAGTCAGAACAACAAAGTAGACGAAAGCCTGTCCCAGTTGGAGAGGGTGCCTAAGGCAAGGCAACCTTATCCCTTGCATTGCTACATCATCTGTCAAAAAAGAAAGAAGAGTTATTGTCATGGGGGACTCCCTTTTGAAAGGGACAGAGGGCCCAATATGCTGACCGGACCTAACCCACAGGGAAGTCTATTGCCTCCCTGGGGCTCGGGTGAGAGACTTTGCTAAGAAAGTCAAGCGCCTCGAACGACCCACCGACTACTACCCTCTACTGATCTTCCAGGCTGGTAACGACGAGGTAGCAACAAGAAGTCCGAGAGCGATGAAAAGGGACTTTAGGGCTTTGGGGCAACTACTTAAAGGATCAGGGGCACAGGTTGTGTTTGCCTCTGTCCTTCTGATAGGGGGGATCGACGCTGACAAGCAGACTCATCACATTAAAACGTGGCTTCAGGACTGGTGTAACTGACAGAACTTTGGGTTTTTCGATCACGGGAAGGTCTACGTGACACCAGGCCTGCTGGCACCAGATGGGATGCGCCTCTCTCAGAGAGGGGTAAGGATTTTTGCTCAGGAGCTGTCAGGGCTGATAGATAGGGCTTTAAACTAGATTCAGAGGGGGAAGGGGATAAAACCAGGCATGCCAGTGATGAGCTAAGGGATGGTGCGCTAGAATCAGAGGGACTGTGTGCTAGTGAGGTCCTTCGGTTGGCTCCACAAGGAGCTGCGTGTAGGGAGGCACATTTGAAGTGCTTCTATACAAACACACGCAGTATGAGGAATGAAATGGATGAGCTAGAAGTCTTGGCCCAGTCCCACAGCTCCCCATCATTGGCATAAGCGAAACCTGGTGGGATGAGTCCCGTGGCTGGTGTGTTGCAATAGATGGTTACAGGCTCTTCAGGAGGGACAGGCAGGGTAGGCAAGGTGGCAGGGTGGCGATGTATGTGAAGCATGGGCTTGACTGTGTGGAACTTCAGGTTGGTGATGGCAAAGTTGAGAGCCTCTGGGTAAGGATTAAGGGATGAACAAATAAAGGGGATATCGTTGTGGGAGTCTATTACAGACCACCTGGCCAGGACGACAACGCCGATGAATTATTCTTTGCAGAACTAAGAGATGCCTCGAGATCAACTCCTCTTGTCCTTATGGGGGATTCAACTTACCAGACGTCAACTGGGATCACCCCACGGCTGACACGAGCAAGTCCAGGAGGTTCATAAAGCACCTAGATGATAACTTCTTGGTGCAGGTGCTAAGGGAGCCAACTAGGGAAGGTGCCCTCCGAGATCTGTTGCTGGAGAACAGAGCGGGTCTTGTGGGAGACGTGGCAATTGGCAGCCGTCTTGGTCATAGTGACCACGAAGTGGTTGAGTTTAGAATTTATGGTGAGAGAAGGAAAACTGTGACCAAAACTTCAGCCCTGGATATGGGTAAAGCAGACTTTAGGCTGCTCAGGGAACTAGTCAGCAAGGTCCCCTGGGAAACTGCTTTTGAAGGCATTGGCGTCCATCAGTGCTGGTCAATCTTTAAGCACTGCCTCCTAAAAGCACAAGATCAGGCGATTCTAAAATATCGGAAGTCAGGCAGGCGGGGCAGAAGGCCGGCCTGGCTGACCAGGGATCTTCTACTGGAGCTTAGGGGAAAAAAAGGAAGTGTATGGCTGCTGGAAGGAGGGTCAGGTGATGAGGAAGGAATACAGGGATGCTGTTCGTGTTTGTAGGGAGAAAAGAGGTTCTTCACCGAAGGGGTGGTTGCTCACTGGAACAGGCTCCCCAGTGAAGTAGTCACTGCACCAAGCCTGTCTGAATTTAAGAAGCGATTGCACTGTGCACTTAGTCACATGGTCTAAACTTTTGGGTAGACCTGTGCGGTGCCAGGACTTGGACTTGATGATCCTTATGGGTCCCTTCCAACTCGGGATATTCTATGATTCTATGATTCTATACCTGTGGTGACGTTCTCATCCCTGGTATAAGCTGTGCAGGGCAGCTCCCATTCATCCCCTCTGTCCTGTGCATGCCATGGTGAAACTCATCAGTGCCCTTGTTTCTTATCCTTTGCTGCTGGCTCACTTCAGGTTGGAGCCCAAGAGCAAACCACCATGGATGCAATGGGAGCAAATGGGTAACCAGGGTTTTGAAGAGAAATGGCAATATGTCTGCTCGCAGCCTGCTGTGCATGGGGTGGAGCAGAGGGCATAGCAGGAGCAAGGCTGGAGGGCTCCATGCAGCAACTCTTTGCCTTTTCCCACCTCTTTTGGAGAGCCATGGGACACAGAGTGCAAAAGAAGTCACACTAGGATGGTCAAGGACAAATCAAAATTGCAGAGCCCTGCAAAAAAAGGTATTAAAATGGTTTAAACTCAGTCTTTTCATGCCCTTTCCCAAGCTCAGGAGGGAGGAATCAGATTTATGCCATTTATTTTGGACTTTAGCTTAAAAATAAAATTATATTTCTGCTCTCCCAGTCTGTTTTCCACATTCCCACCTTCTTTCTGAGAAATGGGGTGTGGGCATTTATTGCATAAAGCACTCTACACCAAGAGGCTCTGGTCTCCCCCAAGTCTTTGCTATCTCAATAGCTCATGTTGTATATATAGTACTATAAATCATACAAAGAGATGCTACAGTATTAAACCAAGACAGGCTTCTCTCACTGTCTGGACAACATGGTGGTTAAAAAATCAGCATGCAGCACCTGTGCTCCCAGCAGGAAGAGCGGCAGCCCAGCAGGTCAATACACATGTATATAGGTAGACACCTGCGTGCACGTTCAGTTTCTCACATACTCAGCGGAAGAGAGACTCTTTTGCAAGCAAGCAGCTGCTGGTCTTTTCTGCCTTTGTAACACACACAGGGCTTTGTGCAAAACCAGATCCTGAACCCACTAAATCTCATCCATGTGGTGCTGGGATGAGCAGCTGGGATGTTCAGAAGATGATGGCCTTTAGGATTCTTTCTGTGATTCTTTTTATAAGTACAAGGGAGGAATGAAAGCTTTACATAACTTGTAAAAAAAAAAACAAAAAGTTTTTCTTGAAACAGAAGAATTAAGGAAGCTTGCTCTCCAAAGGCTGCTGATATTTCATCTTCTAACCTCTCCCTGCTCTGCCTGAAGTCCCTGAGGACTCCCACCAAAAAAAAAACCACAGAGTAATCCAGGAGCAGCTATCATCCACATCCATGTGCCTATCTGCACATGCACGTCTGTCTACCTCTGTGTTGTTTCTTCATGTCCCATGGGTAGCACAGCCCTAATTTTTCAGTTTGTTATACTGTCCATACTGTCAGAAAAGTGTAAGCTGTCTTGCCATTGCCAGGCTGCTTTTGGAGAAAGTGGGGCACATATGTTTGTTGGACAGCTGGTTGCTGTCAAACAAAATACATAATGTCACCGTCCCTGCTTTTCCTTTGTGGACGTGAGTTTGGGTATCTCTCAGTTGCCAGTTTTCATGATACTTTTAGAAACCTAATATCTTTGAGACTTCTCCTGGTCTTTCAAACTGAGGCAAAATTAACCAATTTTGAAATTTCTGAAACCTTGTATTATCAGGAAAAATGGCTAAAGATTAACCATCTCCAGAAAGCTCCGAGGATAGTCTGTCAGAAGGCATCTTGTCCCATCAAAGGGGAGGCGGAAGGGAGAGCTAATTTGAAAGCAGTGTATGAAATCCCCTTCTTCAGGGAATGCCAAATAGGAGCATATAACTCGGGACTCACCTTTGATAATACATAATACCAGGTAATTCCAGGTTTTGCACTAAACTTTATTTAAAATAGACCCAGTTGTACACATGGTCTACAAGTGTAAGATGTAGAGACTCCAAGTGGTGGCAAATCCCCCAGCTCTGGGTGACTTTTTCCATTATTTAATTCAGAACTAGCTGAAAATCAAAATATCCATTTAATGAAGCGTCCCAGCCTTCCAAGATCTGGTTTTGCTCTAAGATTTATTTTTATTTTTTTTTATTTAAATTAATTTCATGGAAAATATAAATGATTTAAGATAAAAAGCCTCCATTTTTCTTATGGGAAATCTCATCCCAGTCAGTGTAACTTTAGGAAAGCAGGTGGTTTTTTTTTTTTTTTTTTTTTTTTTTTTTTGCATTCAGAAAGCATTTTCTAGAGAGGTTTTCAATGGAAATATTCAAACCAATTCCAGGCTCATCAACCCGTTTGTCAAAAACCTGTGCTGGCTTCTAAACTGAATTTGTTTTTCTTTGAGCCAACCTCAGGGCTTTTTTTCTTCATGACATAAGCAGTCTTCACCCATTTCTGTCTCACCTTCTCTCTTCCTCTATTTCTCTCCCCCTTCCTCTTTTTTTTTTTTCCCCTCACTTAACCTGCAGACCCTGCAGAACACCTCAAGATACACAACACAGAAGGTATGCAAGGAACCAGCAGCCGCAGCTCAACCTGACACAACACACAGAAGCAGATATGTAAAACAAGTTTCTGAACACTAACACAACCCACAGAAAAATGATCTGTAGAGTCCTATATGCACCAATACCAAGAGACCCTCGTGTATTTTTCTAGTATCTTGCATGAACACCATCAAAAAAACCTTTCCCTCCTTGCCCCAGTTTCCCTTGGAAAGATGCTCATACACAGAGATGTCATCATAGTCCTAACCTCCTCTAAGGGTCTTTTTGTTCTACTAAGTGATAATGAGGAGAGAATGATTTTTCCAGGGATAGATGCAATTGTGGGGGCTAACAGCCTGATTTCACTCTCACTAATGTCTTTAGGAAGCAAACTCCACTGGTGTTCAATAGAAAAAGGACTGGTTTTTCAGCCTGGGACTTGCTTTCTTCCACAGCTTATGTTTAATGGCTGTCTATAGTGCTATATCTTCACACTGATGACATCCCTCTGCTGTCATGTTGTTTGTGTCCCTTAATTACCTGCACCCCACAAGGAACTTGTTGCAGTTGGTGTAGAGCAGTAAATGACACTCGTGTTAATTCAACTGCAATCCGTTGTCATTGTCTTGACAGGAATGAATTTATTTATTATTCATGTGGGTGTCACATGTATTCCAGGAGATGTTCCATCATAATTTAACATTAGTTAATGGCCACTTACAGTGTTCCTGGAGCAGCTGTAGAAGGGATGGTAGCTGTGGGATTCATTACCAGGGTGGAGTACAAAAAAAATGCTGTTCAATCAACAAGTATGAGGGTTAACATCTGGCAAAACAACTCCTTCTTCTAATGAGGACATGATATCAACACTCTGTCTGGCCATGTCACTGACTCAATTTTTTATGTAAAAATTGGTTTAGATAGGAGCATTGTTTAAGAAGCAACCACAGTGGCAGTTTTCACAAAAGCTTTTGTGGGAAGATTCTGTATCCTTTCATTGTAAAAAGGAAAAATCCCCAAATATAAGGTGCTTCAAAGAAAAAAAATATATATGACAGGACCGTGCAACTGCTGTAACCAGCCATCACCTCCGTAGCAAAAGAGGACACCATGTTATATTCTGAGAGATAAAATCCAACCAGTGTGTTCAACCAGTCTAAGGAAAATGGAAATACAATGAAAAAAAAAAAAAAAAAAAAGCTCGATAGAGAAAAATCTGTTCTAATCCAAGGCCCCCTCAAATAAACCATCACTTTCCAGATGGCCTAGAGTCACACCCACCTCCCAAAACATAATGTTATCAACCGTTTGAGGTCAATCTGAAGCCTGATATCCTTGTTCAGCTGTCTCCATCACTGGAAAATTGCTGATGAGTTAACAGTGCTGCTAACGCTGCTGTTTCATGCATGGTAGGCAAGGATGGAATGATCACACATGCTGCTCTTCCAAAGCATAGCAGGTGGCAGTAGAAGAAATACAGAGGTTCTAATGGACTGCTCTATATATCCCATTCATTTTTGTACCAGGGAGCAGTAGAGCGTGATCTTGAAAATTTAGTGACTCAAGGGTTAAGCTTACATTAATTCTTCTCACTGGTTGTTAACTCTCCTTTGCAATCAGTTCAGTGGATTTAGCCCTTACTGTCCAGCTGATTGCATACTGTGAAGATATTTTCTTGCCTGCTGTTGAGTGATCCCACATGACAATTATACGCTCCTCTGCTGTACCAGGGCTTCAGCTCATCATTTTCTACTTTAGTTGGGGGAAGTATGTCACCCTGCATTGTGGCAGAGATTTGAGCCCTTAAATTATGTTGCTCACAGTACATGCAGTTAAATCACCAGAGAACATTTGCTTGGATTTATTTATTCTCATCGCCTGGCCTAAGATTAATTTCTCTTAAACGTTCAGATGAACACTTTGAATCACTGTTGTGGGATTCAGCTGTCTTGTGAAGTCCTTGCATGACTGTCCTCCACAGTGGGAGCATGGGATTTCAGAAGGCTTGGAAACATGAAAAAAAGAAAATGTTTAAATGAATTGTTTTTCTTCCCCTAATAATTTAAAAAGCTTTGAAAAGGCAAACATTTTAAATTCATTTAATTTCATGCCTGTCTTTATATTGCTTTCGTTTATATAGCCAAGTATTTAATATATTTGAAACACCATGAAAATTCAGATTTTTAAAACCAGCTAAAACTTCATCTCACTAAAATATTTGGCCTTCAACCTGGTTTGTTTTCTTGTTGTTGGTTTGGTTGTTTTTTTGCCTGTTTTCCCAGATATGCAATAAAGACAGACTCCGAGCTGTCAGTTTCCCTGAGGACAAACTCCATTTTCTAAAAAACCCATGCTGGAAGTGAGATCTGAGCAACCTTCTGGCTGACTAAAAGGAAATTGCACAGGCTTGGCATGAAGCTCACCCTGCTTGGGCAGAACCTGAAATCACCTTCTCATGTGCAGGTCAAGCTGATCTGAAGAAACACCTGATGAGTCGATTGAATTTGGCTCAGTCTTTTTTATTTCTGATTTTCTTTTCAAATTCCAGCCCCTGAGGAGCCAGTGCAGTGGAGGAGGAAGGAAATCTCCATGCAGAACTGTCTCATCCACAGGAGTCATCAACAAAGCAACTTCTGTTCTACATGAAAATGCCTGGATGGGCCAAGTCCCTCTGCATAGGATCCTCTCTGGAAATCTAACCAAGTGCAGATTAAATCTCCTTTCATCTAACATACCCTTGGCAAATGTATGTGCATTTTCCATTACCACTTACTTCTTTACTTCACACTTCCTGAATTAACACACAGGCTAAATCCTTTCTTCAACAGTGATGACAACAACAATTGATCAAAATAATTTTTTTTTTTTCCCAAATAATGGAATGTGCTTCAGCTGTAAATATTCATGGCTGGATATAAATTGTTTCTTGATGGGCCCTGAGCATACTGTTGTCAATCTGTTTAAGTGATTCAGAGTCTCTTACCTCCAAGAGGCAATCATTCTTTCTGCTTCTGGACTCATAGATTGATCCCTGGTAGGTGGAGCCAGACATGTCCACCTCATCTAGCTCATTTTCCATCTTAGCTTGTTGAATTTGAGATCCCTAAGAGTCTTCATAACAACTATTTTCAGGTGTGGAAATCCCAAAGAGCTTTTAGAAGACCTCTCAGGTTATGTTCATCCTCCATAAAGAGAATACATTTAAAGGGCTTTAGGGCTTTAAACTAGATTCAGAGGGGGAAGGGGATAAAACCAGGCATGCCAGTGATGAGCTAAGGGATGGTGCGCTAGAATCAGAGGGACTGTGTGCTAGTGAGGTCCTTCGGTTGGCTCCACAAGGAGCTGCGTGTAGGGAGGCACATTTGAAGTGCTTCTATACAAACACACGCAGTATGAGGAATGAAATGGATGAGCTAGAAGTCTTGGCCCAGTCCCACAGCTCCCCATCATTGGCATAAGCGAAACCTGGTGGGATGAGTCCCGTGGCTGGTGTGTTGCAATAGATGGTTACAGGCTCTTCAGGAGGGACAGGCAGGGTAGGCAAGGTGGCAGGGTGGCGATGTATGTGAAGCATGGGCTTGACTGTGTGGAACTTCAGGTTGGTGATGGCAAAGTTGAGAGCCTCTGGGTAAGGATTAAGGGATGAACAAATAAAGGGGATATCGTTGTGGGAGTCTATTACAGACCACCTGGCCAGGACGACAACGCCGATGAATTATTCTTTGCAGAACTAAGAGATGCCTCGAGATCAACTCCTCTTGTCCTTATGGGGGATTCAACTTACCAGACGTCAACTGGGATCACCCCACGGCTGACACGAGCAAGTCCAGGAGGTTCATAAAGCACCTAGATGATAACTTCTTGGTGCAGGTGCTAAGGGAGCCAACTAGGGAAGGTGCCCTCCGAGATCTGTTGCTGGAGAACAGAGCGGGTCTTGTGGGAGACGTGGCAATTGGCAGCCGTCTTGGTCATAGTGACCACGAAGTGGTTGAGTTTAGAATTTATGGTGAGAGAAGGAAAACTGTGACCAAAACTTCAGCCCTGGATATGGGTAAAGCAGACTTTAGGCTGCTCAGGGAACTAGTCAGCAAGGTCCCCTGGGAAACTGCTTTTGAAGGCATTGGCGTCCATCAGTGCTGGTCAATCTTTAAGCACTACCTCCTAAAAGCACAAGATCAGGCGATTCTAAAATATCGGAAGTCAGGCAGGCGGGGCAGAAGGCCGGCCTGGCTGACCAGGGATCTTCTACCGGAGCTTAGGGGAAAAAAAGGAAGTGTATGGCTGCTGGAAGGAGGGTCAGGTGATGAGGAAGGCATACAGGGATGCTGTTCGTGTTTGTAGGGAGAAAATTCGTGTGGCCAAAGCCCAACTAGAGTTGAAGCTGGCCATGTCTGTGGGAGACAATAAAAAAGGTTTTTTTTTAGATATGTGAACAGAAAAAGGAGAACCAAAGAAAACATAGGTCCGCTACTAGATGGGGAGGGTCTCCTCACAGACAATGACATAGGCAAAGCAGAGACGTTTAATGCCTTCTTCACCTCTGTCTTCAACACTGATGATGGGATTCGGGACCCAGGGTACCCTGAGCTGGAGGACCATGACAGTGGGAATGACAAACTCCCAACTGACCCTGAACATGTGCAGGAATTGCTGTTCCACCTGGATCCATACACGTCCATGGGTCCGGATGGGATTCATCCCAGGGTGCTTAAAGAGCTGGCTGACGTCATCGCGGGACCTCTCTCAATTATTTTTCAATGGTCTTGGGAATCTGGAGAGATCCCATTGGACCGGAAGCTGGCAAACGTTGTGCCAATTTTCAAGAAGGGTAAGAAAGAAGATCCTAGCAATTACAGGCCTGTCAGTCTCACGTCAGTACCTGGTAAAATTATGGAGAGGATGATCCTTGAAGTTATTGAAGTGCACCTGGGGGACAATGCAGTCATTGGTCCCAGCCAGCATGGATTCACGAGGGGTAGGTCCTGCCTAACAAATTTGATTTCTTTTTATGATAAGATCACCCATCGATTTGATCAAGGGAAACCAGCTGATGTGATCTTTTTGGACTTCAGCAAAGCTTTTGACATGGTTTCCCATAGGATCCTACTGGACAAAATATCCAGCATACAGCTAAACAAAAACATCATACGATGGGTGAGCAATTGGCTGACGAGCAGGGCTCAAAGGGTTGTGGTAAATGGGGCCACTTCTGGCTGGTGGATGGTCACTAGTGGGGTCCCTCAAGGCTCCATTTTAGGGACAGTCCTCTTCAATATTTTTATACATGATTTGGATGTAGGACTAGAAGTTGTTTTGAGCAAATTTGCCAACGACACCAAACTTGGAGGAGTTGTGGACTCGGATGAGGGTGGAAAGGCCTTGCAGAGAGATCTGGACAGATTGGAGAGCTGGGTGATCACCAACTACATGAAGTTTAACAAAAGCAAGTGCCTGGTCCTGCACCTGGGACGGGGCAACCCTGGCTATACGTACAGACTGGGTGACGAGACGCTGGGGAGCAGCCCCGCAGAGAGGGATCTGGGGGTTGTGGTTGACAGCAAGTTGAATATGAACCAGCAGTGTGCCCTGGCAGCCAGGAGGGCCAACCGTATCCTGGGATGCATCAAGCACGGCATTGCTAGTCGGTCGAGGGAAGTGATTGTCCTGCTCTACTCTGTGCTGGTGCGGCCTCACCTCGAGTACTGTGTGCAGTTCTGGGCACCGCAGTACAAAAAGGACGTGAAACTGTTGGAGAGTGTCCAGAGGAGGGCGACGAAGATGGTGAAGGGCCTAAAGGGGAAGACATATGAGGAGCGGCTGAGGCCACTTGGCCTATTCATCCTGGAGAAGAGGAGGCTGAGGGGGGACCTCATCGCAGTCTACAACTTCCTCGCGAGGGGGAGTGGAGAGGTAGGTGACCTATTCTCCGTTATCACCAGTGATAGGACCCGTGGGAACGGTGTTAAGCTGAGGCAGGGGAAGTTTAGGCTAGACATCAGGAAGAGGCTCTTCACTGAAAGGGTGGTTGCACACTGGAACAGGCTCCCCGGTGAAGTAGTCACTGCACCAAGCCTGTCTGAATTTAAGAAGCGATTGCACTGTGCACTTAGTCACATGGTCTAAACTTTTGGGCAGACCTGTGCAGTGCCAGGAGTTGGACTTGATGATCCTTATGGGTCCCTTCCAACTCGGGATATTCTATGATTCTATGAAAGCTTTTTAAATAATAATTATAGTAAACCTCTGAGCAGATGCAGGTGGCAAAATAGTTGACAATTTTTGCAACCTGCAAATATAGCCACTGTTCATGTTTTTCTCCTTCTGAAGCTATGGGAGGACCTGCATTCCTGCATTCTCACCACCACACACCTCTCTCATAGCTGTGTTTGTCTTTCAGGCAAGGAAGTTCTCATGGATGTGTTTTTCCAAAGAGCTCTTGGTATGGAAATCCACACAAAATGTCACACCAATCTTAAAAGAAAGATGAATGAAACTAGGCAAAATACTTGCTATTTCTTTCGAAAACTATATGCAATTGGTACAGCTGTGACATCCACCTGACAACCTGCTCGGTCCCACCTTATCACAGCAGCTGAGCATTTTATTGCCTACACACTGACCGTGTGTCCCCATGACAGCCAATTCATGCATAACGCTGCTGTGACAGCCAAGCCTGATCTGGCTTGCACTCCAGGTATAAATTCCTTTAAAAAATGCTTTTGCAAAGGCGCAGGACAGACTAGCCATGCAGAGCTCCTGGGCACCAGGTTCTGCCAGAGGAGATGGAGATGCCTCTGTCCCCTCTGTCCCTGCTGTCCTGCAGCTGGCTGTACTCCTGGAGAGCTGTGAGGCATGCTTTTTCTGCAAAGAGGAGCTGAACAATGCACTTGAGGTATTTTTTTCAGGTAATCTCTGCTGTCTCCTTTCAAACTGCATGGGAATGGTTCCAGGAGATGGAGAAGGACAGACACTCGCTCAGAGAAACTGTGAGGGGTTTATTATGGAATCAGAGCTGTGAATGCCTCAGATGCTCAATGCAGAGAGTCATCAACAGCTGTGCATTTAAGGCCATTTTTTTTCCTCAGGTCAATAACATGAACTCAAACTTATATGCCAAGGCTCACAACAGGGATCATTGTTGTGATCGCCTCTCAAAATTATTTTTCATGCTCGCAGTAAAGATTGAGTGAATTGAGCATGACGAGCAGCAACATGGGACAAAACCTGGCAGGTATGTACCCACTTTTTGTTATGGAAATATATAATATACTTTATAATTTATATAGATATATGTATATGTTAAATAATTCAGTTTGGAAGGGACCTCAAGAAGCCACTCAGGCCAATACTGAAGTCAGACCTGCTTTCTCTTAAGAACTTCTCCTACCTCTGTTTACAATCGCTGGTTTTATTTGTGCCCATTGCCTTCCATGGGGATCACGGACACTGACCTGTAGTGCTCAGCGCTTTGCTAGGAGCACTTAGAGTAAATACACACCATGGTTTCACAGCAGTCACATCATGGTTTTTAACATGCACTTGGTCAAATAAGCACACAATTCCGCAGAAGTGAACATCTGGGAGGTTATATATTACTTCTCAAGAAGTCTCAGTGGGGAACTTGCATGAGGTATATGGAGGAAGGTCAGGACAAGTTATGTTGCTCCAGTTTATCTCTCCAAATAGAAACCATGTTGTTGTTTTTTAATACGTCCCTAGTTTTTCATAGCCTTCACTTACGGTTTTAGGCATGACTAGATATAATGTGGTTCATGTAGAAAGAGCACAGGTACATTTGACTGCTTCCCATCATTTTACCCTTTGTCCACTGCAGACAGCAAGGAAACAATAGAACACTGTGGCTTAAAGACATTTATCAACCTTGAGCTCTGAGTTTTACTAACTTGCCTCTTCACAGCTTTCCAGCACCTTACTTGTCAGTCTCTCTCCATGGATAAAAGTAATTTCCTCCCATTTTGCAGGTAGGAGAGCTGATGTGCAGAAAGTCAGACTCAGAGATATTTCCAATGCATGGGAAAACCTCATGCAATTTCCAGAAAAAAATGGTAAAGCTCTGCAGCCCTCAAATATCTCTGTCCTTGCAACTCTGATGAAATCCTTCTTGCTCAGTATTTTCTCCTCATCTGACAGCATTATTCTCTGCTCACTTTCAAGAGCAGTGTTTTCATTTTGCTTCAGCTCCAGATGCCATCTTGAGTGCAAAGCCCTTAGCAGGTGTGGTGTGGATGGGGGACAGAGGAATCCACACTCACTTGGCCTGACAAATAATTGTGATGAATAGGCATCACTTAACAGACAAGAGTGGCTCTTCCTCTTCATCAAATGAAGCGGATGGGTGCATCATATAAACCAAGGCCATAGGCAAAGGAATGCTGAGCTCACAGCTGGCTCTTAGGCACAGAAGTGCTTTGTCCTTCCTGCTCCAGTGTCCTCCCTGTGTCTTGCCTCCCTTTGCACTCAAAACCCACTGATCTGCAGATGTTTTTGGTACTTCAGCTGTGCTCTTTTCTGAGACATCAGATCTTTAGATTATTTCCCAAAACTCCTAATGAGAAGAGGAGTGTGCCCAGTCAAGAAACAGCTTAAATCAGAACAAAACACAGACTTCTTTTAAAAAGAAAATTAAGGAAGAGTTAATCACTGAGCTGCTCAGGTCTTGAGTCAGAGCAGTCTCTCAGACACAGATCACCCACATCTCAAGTAAATGACTTACAGCCACACCTCTGACTTTTTGGTCTTATGGGAGTTGTTTCATCCAGTGTAAATGCTTTCTGTATTAAATGACTTATAATTGGATTTGCCACAAAAAGACCCCACTGAGGTTCCACAGGCTTCTCTTCTTTAGTTTTTAACCTTAATATCCATTCAAGACCCAGGAAACTTTTGTATTTGTGAACAGATACTCATCACAACAGGTATCCTCCCAAGACTCTCTCTGGTGAATTTCAAATCATTATCCCAATATTCTGTAATATGTTAAGGAAGTACAAAGTCCATCAGCTCCATGGACAAGCCCTACCATAATCATTTTACAACTAGATGTCTGAGGGACAAAAAAAATTAGACAATAGTAATATTGTGTAGAATAAAGGTCTGCATTTCTCAAGGATGAGGTTTGTACATCAGTCAGATATGTGACCCAGATACAATCCATCTACTTTTAGACACCTAACTCAGACACCTACAACAGGAACACAATAACCCTGCACTCCCTCCCGTGCCTAAGACCAGGCACCAATATTCAGCAGCATGTGCAAACACAAGCACAGACTCAGAAAGATGCAGAAATATTTGCTCTCCTAGTGCAAGAACCATTTATTTGTGTAAAAGTTAGCACAAAATGGCAGATCCCATTTTGGCATATTTAACAGATTCTGAGGCAAACTTTGGAAAAAGTCATGATTTCCAGAAAAATGATTAAATAGAAAGAGGTCATGTTTTTCTGAATCAGGCAGACTGCATCATGATTTCTATTTATTTATTTATTTTTGAGGAAAGTGGAAGTTGTATAATAGAAGATGAGAATGGACTAATCAGTCTAAAAAGCAAAAGCTATTTACTAAATAGTGGACTCATGGGCACACTAGAAAGAATGGCTTAAAATATATGCATAGAGAGTGACTGATAGATTGACATAAACTTGTGTCTCAGAATAGAAATATTCATATGAAGTGCTCTCCTTTATGCGGACACTGTCTATCAGCAAGAATGTGTATTGAAAATAAATGAGTTGTATCCTTCGATTGTCACAGACATGGATAATAAATAGACATCTGGCAACGAAAGCATAGCAGGCACAAGCTAAGTTATTGTGTTACCTCTGAAATGAGATGGATGTGTGGGGAAGAACACGCTGCAATTTCCATTTAGCAAATGACATGACAGAAAAACTTAACGTAGTGGGTTTACATGGCAAGGTTTTGGTAGCAGGGGGCCGTAGTGGTGGCTTCTCTGAGAAGAATCTAGAAGCTGCCCCATGTTAGGTAAGGGCCCTGCTGCTGACTAGAGCTGAGCCAATAACTGATGTTGTTTACGCCTCTGTGAGAGCATATTTAAGAAAGGGGGGGAAAAAAAGAGAAAAAACCACAACCAACCAACCAACCAAAAAAAAAAAAAACCAAAACCCACGGCTACACAGCAGCTGGGAGAGAGAGAGGAGTGAGAAACCATATTTTCTCCCCCTTTCTCTTTGAGGAGGGGGAGTGAGAGAGTGGGTGTGGTGGAGCTCAGCTGCCCACCTGAGTAAAACCACCACACTTGCTCACATACCAAAATGCGCAGTCACTGCTGTATCTTGAATCATTCAGGCAGGGCTTGGCTGCTGGGGCTAGTTTTCTCAACAAGGTGGGACTGAGATATCTTATTTCCCATGCTCCTCATATTCTAGATATCTGCATCCCCACCACCCCATCTGTCATTCTCCCTTTTCCCCAGGGGGTGAAACAGTTATCATAGATTTTTCTCCCCTGTTACTCCATGTGTTTGCTGTGCCACCCACAGAAATCTCCTGCAAGGTCCCCTTGCCACTGCTCAGATCATCCCATATTGGAATGGCAAAGGACCACAAGCCATGACTGCAGACCCAGGAAGGAGGCTTTGGTCCAGCATGCTCATAGAGATAACGAGAAAATCACAGCTCTGTGTCTAGGGCTGACAAGCCACAGCTTTATCACTCTCAGCAGCAGTAGGTTGGGAAGACCTTAATGTCATGTTGAGCAGCATGAGCACAGCTCCTCCAGAAAGATGCCATCTGTGAGGTCATTTTCAATGGAGACCTCCTGGAAGGAGCAATGCACAAAAAAAAAAAAAAAAAAAAAAGAGGGAATTTCCTCAACTGCAGCTGCTGTTATCAGGTTTTCCTCCTCCAAATACATTAAAGGAATGGGTTTGCTAAAGCTCGTTCTGCCAATTTCTTGTTCTTGCCTGCAGCAGAGGTCAGCATTATCTTATCTGCTGCTCAGTGCATTGCCATGCCAGTTCAGGAATCAGCACATGTTCTGCTAAGTCCTTGCTGTTCCCTTTGGATGTATCTCTGCAGAAAAGCTTAAAGGACTCATGCCTCTGAGCAGGCCATAATATGGGGAACTGTTGTCTGAGAAGCATTAGACATCATCTGGGGAGAAGGAACATTGAGTGCAAGGAGAGCACAGCTCAAATCCTGTTAAAAAAGCTGCAATGGAGAACTGGAACAGGGAAGTGGAGGAGGGAAAGTAAATTCAAGTTTTCAGCGTGCCAGGGCACTGCCATGCCAGCATCTGCTTTCCCATGCAGCACTGCATACAGCACACATGGATATTCTAAGTGGGACAGGTGACCAGCTGGCACTACTGCACTAACTTCCTCAGCAACATCTTATTGCAGAATTTTCTGCTTTGATGCAGCTTCCTACTGCAAAACTCCTGCCTCTTCTGCTCCCAGGTGCATGAATTTGGGGAGTACAGAAAGAGAGAGCTGAAGTTCTTCGTCAGAATGACGTATTACAAAACTGCTCTGGGATTTCCACTCTCTGCTTCCTGAGAGGAAAGAAATCAGCCTTCAGTGATGATGCTTCCCTCTTTCCAACTGGTAATGCAGCAGAATGGATAAGCTGCCACACAGTCTGTACACAAAGTTGCAACAGGTTGTTGATAATTAAACACAAAATTCCTCCAGAACTGGAGGTTCTGATTCAGCACGGAGGCAGTTCAAAGACCTTAACAGCATGCTCCCTCTAGAAAGACCTGTTTAGCATTTAAGCAGGCATATTTTGCTGTCTTTTGTCTCTTAGAGGTAAAGTCTAGAAGGAAAACAAGGCTGTTGAGTCCCTTTTGAGTACTGCTCCCTGGATTTCCCTAACCTAAGGGACTACATCAAGTCAGTGAGACAGAAACACCTAACTGTGCTTCCAGCATCTCCTCTAACACATTTCTCTGTGTTAGAAAGGTGTAGAAGACAATGCCTTCTGGATCACCTAGGAGCTGCTTTGCATAATGGACTAAAGTGTTTCACTGCCCTGTTTCTGAATTTCTACAGTGCTTTGACAAGGACAAGGGTTGTCAGCCCATAGCACCCCATATGTTTCTAGGTGGCCCTAACCTGATTTAGGAGAACAGGGATTTATTTAGCAGCCAGGGAAAGTTTAACCTTTCTGGAAACTGCTGTGTACCTATGGAAATAAAACCCATTGTTTCAGAAGCAGCTACCTCAAAAACTAAATGGCCATGGAGATTACAGTTCTTGTGTCCCAGGGAAGCTACCAAGAGCACCTGTCTCATCTGAGAATGAGACCTACTTTTTCAAGTCCTGCAGGTGTTTTGAACATGCCTCTTGCTGGTTGGCTTTGGGGCTTTTGCTTTTGGCTGATGTTTATTGCATTATGGGGAAGCCCACAGGCAGAATTCATCCCTCTCCCAGCTCCTTTGCTATGGTTAGGGAAGATCTTTTGGGATCTGCCTTCACTTACCAACTCTTCTGTCCCCTGGGCTTTTGTGCATATATTTCCTTTTCTATCCCATTCTCCAGCCTTAGTCACACATTGCTTTGCTTTAGCAATCTCTTCCCCCAAGGAATTTCTTCATAACTTCTTAAAACTTGCACCACCCTACCGCTGCTCAGTTCTGCCCAAGAAGCAGAAGAAAAGGAGCAGTTTGCCTGGATATCCAGTCCAAAATGGGTATGGCATCAGGGTTATGCACAGGCAACAACTGAGACATCAAACAAAACATTCCTACTCAGACATTTAAAAAGAGCACAGTCCAGGTGATGGCAGTGACTCTGGAGCATGAATCAGTTGGACTCATTTGCTGGGGGATCCAAAAGCATCAGAGACACAAAATACTCTCTTCTCCTAAAAACAGACCAAAATTCTACTGGCAAACATCATGAAACCTGTTACAGCCCCTGTCTATCTGCAGGACATGGAGCAGAACAAACAGCATTGCTCCCAGAGAAACAGCGGGCTGTGATCTGTCGGCGTTGCTGACTCCAGGGTCACTGAGCCCCCAGCCAGGGCATGCCGGCGAGAATCAGTGGGAAGGAACCAGCCAGCTTGGCCTGAGAGCAAAGTACAACTTAGCCTCATCCCAGCCCTCATGCCTGCAGCTCTGCTGAGGCAGGATTCAAGCCAGCAGTTTGGGGGGAGCAGCCCCTTCTGTAGCCCCTCTCTCAATCAGCAGTGCACGGGTGGGATCCCTTCTTCCAAGCAACCTACTTTTTCTTCCTATTTCACACTGATAATGCCTGCCAGCTGAGCTGCCCAGGCCAGCCTGCGCTGCTGTCAGGGTGTCACCCAGAAGCCGTAAGCTGAGCAGCGTCTGCTGCCTTCAGGATCCTCAGGCTACCCAGTGCTCTCCACCTCCCTGCCAGCCTGAGAGCAGGCTGGCATCAGAGCAGAGCCTGATTTCTTTTCTTCTTTATTTTATTATGTTTCCTTTTTTCTAAAGCAGCACCAAGAAGGGACCTGGTTGCTGGCCATGCTGCAGCAAACTAGGATTTATGAACTACAGCCACAAGCAACAAGCAGAAAAATTCCCCTTCCAGTCAGATCGGAAGCCACAGTTTCAGCAAGGCTACAAACACCCAAGGAAATACAGTAGGCTTATGGACGTTGCTCAGACCATCCTCAAATGCCTTCCAGTCTCTCTGGCTTCTTTCCAGCCCTCTCTACATTCTTCAGCAGGCTAAAATTCACTGACCATAGCAAGAGACCTCACAAGCCCCCTCTGTTGCTCAGCAGGACCCATGTGATGCCCCAGCCTGACACCAAGCACCCTGGGAGCCATGGGCCTCCTGCAAGATGGATGGTGGACCTGCTGCAAACCCCTTGCTTGCCCCCACATCACCCCATGCCATGCTGGGAAGAAGCGTAGGAAGGACTCCAGCAAATAAACTTCAACTCAACAGGCTGCCTGATTCTCCTCTGCCATGCCAGAGCCTGACAGACACTATCTGCTCATTGTGCTATGCTGACGCAGGTTGGTCAGTGACATCCTTGCTGTCTTGGTCCTGCACCAGCACCATCCACACACCCAGAGTAGAGAAAAGCAGAGCATCTGCTCATACTCACAGTTTTGAAGTCCTCATGGTTGCACTCTTGGCCTTTGAATTTGCAGTACAGCATCATATCCTTCAGGTCATGGCCAACCCGTGCCAGGAACTCCTGCATGTTGAAAACTTTTGGTTTATACTGGTTAAAGTTGGCCTTTTCTTGAAGGATGGCCAAGACAGCCGGGTCAGCCAGGTGAGGGTTGGGGATCTGCAGGTTGACATCGAGCAGAGCCAGAAGCTCTCCAGCATGGTACAGGTCATTGGTGGTGAGCCGGGAAAAGCGAAACTCATTGAGGTTACAGATGGTGACAGCGGGGAAGACCAGGCTGTTGGCCACTACCTCGTCCACTTTGGTCACATGCTGGTAGGAGAAGTAGAAAGCCACTCGGTCCGAGCTCTCAACCAGGAGGAGCCCCAGTGAGCCCACGAAGGCCAAGGTCCAGAGCAGGCGTCGGATAGTCACTGGCCCGTAGACAAAGACATGACGGATCCCATGGAGCGTGGAGGTGTTGGCAAAAATCTGGATACTGGAAGGTTGCATGCTCCCCATGCTGCCCTCGCTGGTGCTGTCCTTCAGATCCATGAGGAGCAGCTAGTGAAATCCTGGCACTGCTTTTTGGGTCAGTCTGTAGCTGGAACTGGGATCCAGATCTCTCCCCTCCCCTCTGGATAATAATTAAACCCTTTTAGGAGAGAGAGAGGAAACGAGTCTCAGGCCAGCTGCTGCGAGTTTATCCCACCAGCTCAGCAGTAGCTTTGCAGGGGTAAATATTTATACAAAAATCCATTCAAACTCTAGCTCTTGATTTCCTCGGTGTGATAAGAAGGGCTGGTTTTATTTAGGGAGACACCAAGGTGATGTGGAAGAGATGTGGGTGGGAAGCGAAAGCCGAGCCAATGGAAATAAAGTCCTCCCCCTACACACACACACACACACACACACACACGCACACGCACACGCACCCGAGCGGAGATGAGATTAAGCAAGAGGGAGAGCTTAAAACAAGCAGAGGCAGCTCAAAGCCTATTAACTAGTGTGTAAAGCCCAAGGATGCCACTACCCGGAGCTGATGGCTCATGGCACGGCAGGGCTTTCAGACGAGTCGCGCCATTCTTCCCGTGCTCTGACAATGCTGCTGGATTTGAGCATCTTTTCTCCTCCCCACCCTTCTGGCTTGGGCAGGGCTCCAAGAAATACCCCTCCTCCCCAGAAAACCACCCCGTGCTGCTGCCAGCGTTATTTCCAAGTGTTTCTCTCAGGGAAAGCTGGGCAGCTAATTCAGTGGGAAAATGCGAGAGGAGTAAGAGAGGAAAAAGAGAGGGAGGGGAAAGGTTAAAAAAAAAAACAAAAAACCGGGGGGGTGGGGGGAGGGAGGGCAAAGCTGCTCGGTTCCATGCACGCACATCCACATGCAGAACAGAGCAGGGTGGAAAGCAATAGCATGAAGCCTCTCCTCTGCTGTGCAGCAGCTCAGACGAAAAAAAAAAAATCAGACAGAAGAGGATGGAAGGGGGAGAGGTGGAAGGGGAGAGGAGCTGCAGCACCTCTCCTCTGTCTCAGAGCTTCCCTGCACTTCAGGACTCCTGGCAGGCGAAGTGCGAGAGCTGTGAGTCACGCATCAATCAGAGCCCAGCGGCAGGGTGAGATCCCGGGGAGGGCAGGGCTCAAGGGGCTGCAATCGTGCTCCCCCCGGCTCCTGCCCACAGGTGGGTTCATCAGTGTCCATGTCTTGGTAGGACCAGGGCTGCTGTCCCAAGCAGCACCTGTGGACCCTGAGCTTAGGATTTGGAAGACAGTCAGGCAGCAGCATCCAGATGTTTTTTTTTTTTTTTTTCCTCTGGAAGGCAGTTATGATGGATGTGTTCAGGAAGCTGCTCCTAGATGTGGGTTCAGATGGTAGGTTTGGAGGAACAGGGATGTTAGGGGGGCAAATTGGGAAAAGTTTCCTACCTAAGAGATACTGCAAAATCCTGCAACAATGCCTCCAGCCATGACAGCAGCCTTACTGCACACTGTAGGAGATGGGAATGAGCAGGGTTCAGCCCTGGGGCTGAGCAGGGTCTGGGGTAGTTCCATTCCACATTTGCTCTGTGCACAGCAGCATTTTTCTGTGTTTTTGCAGAGATCCAGAAGAGAAAAACTCTTTCTCTCTCCATACAGCATCCAGCACTACGGCAGGTGAGCATCTCGGGGGCTGTGGTGGCACTCAGGAGGTGACATTCCCAGCTCAGATGAGGTGGGAACAGAGGGTCAAAGCACAGACAGAGCCTGCCACAGTCTGTGGTGTGATACCCAGTGGCTCTCAGCCGCCTGTGAAGGTGTCTCAAGGGCAGACTCAAAGATTATCCAGGGTAAAATGAGCCCAGTTTTGGTCTTGTGCTGTTATCATCAGAGTAGACTCTGAAAGAACCCCACATTTTACAACACTTGGCCCATCAGCTGCTTTACCTCCACCAGTGGACACCCGAGCCCCTTCAGGGACATCAGCCAACACTACCACGAGCTGCCCTGTCCTCCCGTGATGCTTTTCACCTTGAGATACCACAAAAATGAGGCAGTTTCTGCTTTTGCTACAACCAAAATCACATTTGGCCCTGGCAGCCAAATCCCAGCTGTGCCATCTCCCAGCCTGAAGCATCCTGTCAGAGTATCTCTCAGGCTGAGCTACGCAGCTTGACACAGGCAGGGCAATGCTGGTTTCTCCATTTTACACCAGGGAAACTGAGGCAAAGAGATGCCAAAGAACTTGTGAGCAGAAAGCCCGTGCTGTGGCCGTGAGCTGAATGTACTGCTTGGTCTTTCAGAGCACCATGCTGGTTCTCTGAAACCTTAGGAGCATCCTGCATCTTGCCCTGTACTGTCCAGGAGGGGCAGATCCACCACTGAGCAGATCCAAGCAAGGTGTGAACCAGAACTAAGACAGCTCAGGGCAGAGGGGCTGTAGGTCCAGAGCTGCCTCCCCTCCCTCTCACCATCTCTCCAGGGCAGGGACAAGATCATTTTCCTCCTAAAAATCCCCTGTTAGGAACAGGCTTCCTTCCCCCCGCATCGCCATCACAGCTGCAAATCTCTCTCTTCTCCTACCGTCTGCGCTATTTGGCCTGATGTATTAATGTTTTCTTTTATTCACCATGCATACTGCCTTTACAATACTGTTGTCTGTAATTCATACCATATACCATCTGCTGCCTTTTATTATTTAACTATGCAGAGTTCTTTGGATGCAGTCTGGAGGAACAACCACTGTGCCCAGAAGTGCTGCATGGCCCTGGCACAGACTCATGACTCTTCTGCATCACTGGTGGGGCTGGGGCTGGACCATGAGGCCCTGGTGCCCTGCTGACAGCCTGGGTCTGGTTGTCCCCAGGTGCTGGCATTGGCCAGGGTGTTCCTAGAGCTGAGGAAGGTAGCTCTGGTCATGCCTGGGGCTGTGCCTTGGGGTGACACTGGTGAGGATGTGTGGCACAGGCTGCAAGGGATGGTTGGGGTGTTGGCACCTCTTGCCAACCATATCAGCGGCCTCTCTGCGTGCAATGTAAAGACTGCATCCTGGCCAGTCCCATTAAAATTTTCAGGGTGTCAGACCCCAGCTAAAGATACCTGTGCTACCCTTCCTTCGGGACAACTGGGGCAGGGTACTACATCCATCTGGAGGCTAACAGCCCAAGCTCAACCCCAGAATATCTCTTGCAGACCTTGCTGCTTCAAACGGGTTCAGGGAACAAGGGCCAGGCAGGGCCAGAAGGTAGGAGCCTTAGAAAAGCCCCTTTTCCAACCTTACGTAGCAGGGAGGTAGGGGTGCAGTGATGGAGGGGGGGTGGCAGGGCTAGGGTGGCCGATGGACACGGGGAGCAAAGCCTGATCCTGTTTCATTGCACAGCCTGTGCCTGCCCTCTTGTGTCTCAAGCAAATCCTGCAGTGCTCAGCGAGAGGGCTGCCGGCGCTGAAACAGATGGGAAATGGGTTTATTGGGGAGGGAAAAGAGACCCCAGCCCCACCTGAGCCCTCCCAGAAGCATGTCCCAAGTGAATGGTTTACATTGGGAAAGCCAGGAGGGATCTTGCACACAGATCAATAGCTTGTTTTTAAAACAAAAAGCGATTCTTTGCTCCCCTGCATGGTTCAGCAGGCCCTGGGCAAGACCCCTCCTTTTAGCACCAGAGTTTGCTGTCAAATATTGGTTTTATGGTTCCCTCTGGACTCGATGGGTAAAATACAAAAGAAAGAAGGAAAAGCAAAGAGCACTGCAGTGCAGCAGAGCAGTTCACCTTCCCTGGCCCAGCTACAGATCCAGATATCCTGGTTGTACAGGAACAGTTGCATTGAGCAAGGGAAAAATGTCCCCATCAGTATTTCAGCATGGTTTCAGCCTCATGGGAAGCTGCTTTCACCACATCTTCATTGGCTCAAGATGACCGTGGTCCTGTAAGTCTCACTTCATTTCTCAGCCTTTACCCCAACCGTTTTGGAGCCTCTTGTCACCTAACTGCTTATTGCCAATAGCTTCAAGCTACTGGGGACCCATAGCTCCATTTAGCAGACAGTATTTGGCTACTTGAATGAGTCTTCCTTTCCAAATGGGAACATAATGTGGAATGTTGATATTTCCCCTGAAATTAAATCTGATCCCTTCCGAGGTAGCTTTGGCTCAGCTGAATAGCTTTTAATATGTATTAAAAAATCAAAAAATTGTTTGGGTTTCAATGTATTAAATATTATGCTTGGATTTACAATAGGGTATAAAATGAAAGCCATTAAAAAGAATATAAACTCTCCTTGAAAAAAAAACAAAAGCATTCAAATGGCTGCATATGTGAAACACCTTCTAAAGGAAGGGTTTTTTTACCCCTGCCCCAAAAAATGTGCCGATAAAAATATTATATTCACAGAGATACTGTTGAAGCAGCATTTGCCAGTTTCCTCTGAGGGAAGATTTCTCAACCAGACATGTCTGGCATCCCCCTGCAGATAGGACCTTCTGGGATGTCTTCCTCCTCCTCCTGCAGAAATGCTAAAGCACCTAACAGCTCATCACTATTAATGCTATCAGCCTCCATACCTCACTGGTGACAGGGGAAGAGGCTTCCCCTGCACACAGAGATCACTCCAAGCCCAAGCCAGCCCAGAGTTTGCAGACCAACTGAGTTACATCTGCAGATTTTATCACAGAGACAGAATATTGGATTTGCAGCAGTGTTTTTCAGCAGTCAGACCCTGTCCCACTTGCTCTGACATTCCCAGCATCTCTGCAATAACTTGGATTTATTAGCTCTCTCCAGGGCCGTATTTATCTACTGGGCCTCAGAGATGTTCCCATTAGTGGTGCTTTGTGCAGCACCTGCTTGGTGTGCAAAGCAAGCTGGTGGGATTGCAGGGGCCTCCAGCTCCATCCTCACATGCCATTGCCATGCTGAGTGATGCTGAGCAAGCTGAGATGTTTTTACATTATACGCAAAATGAAGGCAATGCTGCTTCTAGCCTGTCTAGTGCTTGGATATTTGGGAATGAAAAATGCAATGTACAAAAAATATTTTCCTCTGGCATCTCCCCTTTTAAATGGCCCCTGAAATCAAATACTTGTTCCCTGTTAAGCTTTACATGATTTTATTTTGACTTGTAGGTGTTGGTTCTGCCTGTTCTTTGAAAAGCCTATGAAAGCACCTTGAACTACTCGTAAATAATTCAAGTTTAGGGGCCATTCCAGGCCCTTCTGTCTGGATAGCACCAGGCATTTACACTTCTTGGCACATGAAACAGGCAAGGAAAACTCACTGAAATATATAATATAATTATAATATAATTAAAATAAATATAAATCCAAAAATATCTTCATCACCTTTTTTCTATTTTTAAATTCTCCTTCAGTGCTGGCATGGCTCCCAACTCAAACTCTCCAAAGCAGGAAATTTTCACAGGACTACGATTCAGAATAATTAAGACAAAGAATCCCACAAATTAAGAACCCAGCCTTTTATTACTATGGCAACGTCATTTGTCTTTCCTCAAGTGGCTGAACTGAGAAAAAAAGAAAAACAATTTTAAAAGCAATTGTTTTTCCTATTGCCAAATGAGCAAAGCTGGGATGTGAGCTGGGGGTCCTAGCTCCCAGCAGACACCACAGAGGCCCTAGTAAGGATCTGCTTTAGGATGAGCTGATTTGTTCCTTGGGCTTCTCTGGTTGGGTCAAAAAAATCCCCAGGGTATTCAAAGGGACTGGAGAGAGCAATGCACAAGGAGACCCCCATGAGGGGTCCTGAAGGGGGATATTTCCCATCAGGATATCAGCACATCCCCCATGCTGATGTAGCATTTGCTTTGGGAAGTGCTTTGGATAGGAAACTCAAAACATCAGAGGAACTTACTCTGGCCACGTGTTCTGTCAGAGGAAAAGAGAAGCTGCTGTTGATACAAAAGCTTCAATCATTTGAGCAGAGAGAGGGAGGGACTTGGCTCTGCTTCTGGCACGTCACAATCATGAGCAGCTTTCAGATCCAGCTTCAAGCCCCTGCTGAGTGCCACAAGGACATGTCAGGATTTCCCAGCCCTAACTGACTTTGCTCAGCCAGCAGGCAGAAAAATTTTGCTTGTATCAACATCAAATCCCAGCTTGAACTAATTAGAGTGAATTAATAAGGCTGCCCAGGGCTGTTATCATGGAGGTGTGATTCTCACTGCTGCTCTCCCATCCACTTCCCCTCACTAGTGCTGGTGGCCCCAGGATGTGACACTGGCAATGCCAGCAGCATGGTGGTGCTCTGTCCCAACCAACACAGAGCCAGGAGCTGTGCCAAGATTATGGCATGAGTTGTGCTCAGCCTCTGCCTTTCCAGAGGCTTCTGGAGCTTGGGTTAGGTCTCTGGTGATGCACTGGAGGACAATATGGATGCAAGACAACATCAGTCTTGGAGTGTTTACTTTAAGCCTGTTTCAACTTCATTTGGCAAAAATTGTTCCATTTCCATAAGTCAGTGGTGGTCCTCATTATGGGGTTCTGGGGGGTGGCTTGACTTAAAAAAAGACTCCCCAAACCTCTGTATATTGTGGGGACCAATTTACGTGCCCAGCTGAGTCTGCGACATCATTAAACATCTTGTTATGGAATGAGAGATGGATAAGGAAGGGAAGAAGTCTGCTCACAGTGGCTGCTTTCCAGTTCTTATGCTGCTGCCTGCACATATATCAATTTGTTTCTGCTTCCTGGTGTGCTGAAGGGGCCTAATCCCTTCCCTTCCTTGGGGGTGTTGGATGAGTTAGTTGATGTTTATTCAATGGTCTGAGAAGCAGCTGGGGACAGGGACTGTACCAGATTATAGTATTTATTCTTCAGCAAGATTATTTCCACGCCAGAGAGGAGCTGTTCCTGAACTGAAAATACAAGTGTCATCCTAAATCTTTGCCATTTCTGAAAGGGAAGAATAGATTAAATTTCTGTATTCCTTTTGGATATAATTTAAGTCAGTGTAAAGTGACACAGCAATAACTGCATAGAGCAGTTTTCCCTTTGCAGAATTGAGCCATACAGGCTTTACTGCTCAGTGGAGCTGCCCAGACTCCCTTCATGTTGCCCAGTATGTGACAGGAGAGGGCCTTACCATATGCCATTTGCTCTTGTGGAGAGATATCACCCCAGGCAACCCTCCAGTGTACTCATTTCTGTACAGTCCTTGCAAAAATCCTTGCACCTGTGATACTTCTGGGGTCACACCCACAAGTCCCAATACCTGGTTCTACCAAACCACAAGGCAAGCTGATCTTAGTGTAGAGTACTTTAAATTAGCTTGAGCTTTCATAAAATGGGGCTGTGATCCAGCTCACCGAGAGAGGCATGTTGGCTCAGTAATTATCATAGGTATTCATCCAAGGTTGGTATAGAGATACATGTAGATTGCATGAGGTTTTGTGTGTGTTGGGGAGGACATGGGAAAAGCCCATGGTTATTAAATACACAGAAACCATCCCAGGAAGCTTCTAAGTGGAAATGTTGTGGGTGTCTGGGGAGTAGTGAAAAATCATATCATATGCCCTGTTCATCACCTGTAAGCATCATCATACGGCAGTGCTGGAGAGGGCTGGACCCTTGATGAGCACATTGTGACCATTCATGTGCTGGGCTCCAGGAGCTGAGTGAGGAGGTGCTCAAGCACTTGCTGTGCTTGTCTTTCTCCATCAGTGGGAGAAGCAGGAAGACGGGGAGTTTCACTGAGGTCCTATGTAACCTTGAGAGAGAAGAAAGGCTCAGAAAAACTGAAGCAGAGAGTTGCCTGTTTTCATTGGGGAAAAATGCAGACTGGGCTCAATAGATTTTTTCCAAGATCTTCATGTCAAATACTGTGTCCAAATTTACAACACCAAAAGAAAACATCACAAATTAAAACCAAAAGAAGAAGGACCTAAGACCTAAATTGAAATGATCAGTTCCATCTGCAGTTGACTTTTCCTGCTTGATATTTCAGACATCCCAAAGAAGTGAAAAACAACTCCCTCTGGCGTCAATTATTAATAACTCTGCTTGTGCAATCTGGGCTTCCTGACCCAGCAGCAAAAGGTTTTGCAAGTTTACATTGACCTGACCAGACAGCATCACTCACTTTCTCCTTGATGAGCCCATTGCTGGCATTCCACTCTGACTCCATGCCATGGTGATTGTTCCCCTCTGTCTACCCTCTGACTCCAGCCCTGCTGTCTTTGCTGGTCTCCTCTCTATAGGAAGAACAGAAAGCTCACTCCAGAAGATGGAGGAGTAGTTGCTTTTCCCTGGTTAATGGCATCAGGAAAAAAAAAATGCTGCTGAACACTCTCTGCCTGTGGGTGTGAGCTGTGGTGGCTTGCTCGTGAAGCAGGCTGGTCCTGGGTTTGCAGACACAAGAGTGGCTCATTTGGAAGAGCATTTAAAATGAATTATCCAATCAGTGGAAATGTATTTTCAGGTCAGCCAGAGCTATTTGAGTGATACATAGGTGTTGTGGTTTAACCCGGCCGGCAGCTAAACACCACACAGCCGTTCGCTCACCCTCCCCCCTCCCTCTCTGGGATGGGGGAGAGAAACGGGAAAGTGAAGCCTGTGAGTTGAGATAAAGACAGTTTATTAAGACAGAGAAATAATAATAATAATAATAATAATAATAATGTGTACGAAACAAGTGATGCACAATGCAATTGCTCATCACCCGCTGACCGATGCCCAGCCTATCCCCGAGCAGCCGGCCCCCCCACCCCGGCTAGCCACCCCTATATATTGTTTAGCATGACGTCAGATGGTATGGAATACCCCTTTGGCCAGTTTGGGTCAGCTGTCCTGGGTCTGTCCCCTCCCAGCTCCTGCTGCACCCCTAGCCTGCTCGCTGGCAGGACAGAGCGAGAAGCTGAAAAGTCCTTGGCTTGGTGTAAGCACTGCTCTGCAACAATTAAAAAATCAGCATGTTATCAGCGCTCTTCTCATCCTAATCCAAAACATAGCACCCTACCAGCTACTAGGAGGAAAATTAACTCTGTCCTAACTGGAACCAGGACAATGGGCAAAGAAGTCTGCCAGAAGAATCAAATGAAAACAAAACAAAATAAAACATTACCATAAACATGGTGTAACAACAACAAGAAGTACAACCAAAAATAAAACATTGGGATTTCTTTTTTATTTGGAAACAAAGAATTAAAATTAGATCAGCCTAAATGTAATAGAAGATTATGATCCCCTTTTCCCCATGACCTTCCCTGCACTCCTTCCTGTCATGTCTCAGCAAGAGCAACATTTCTGGGTTAGGGTTTTATGGACAGAGAAAATCCACCCAAATGCAAATTTCTGTAATACAAATACCCACACCTGAGAAGTCTGTCACTTGATTTACAGTTAGAGATCCGGGCAGCACAGCAAGGTGATGGCACAGCCCAATTACGTGTCCACTCTGCCTTCTCTGCAGGTTTGAATTACATCAGAGGTCCCTGCTGGGAGAAGAGTCTCCAAGTCCTTTTCCTGAAAGATCCTGTTTGAGTCTAATATTGCAAACAGCAGGCTCAGAAAAATGCAGGTGCTTTAGTAGCATTGCTTGCATCTGTGGTCAGAGGCGAAAGAAGACAATTCCCTGCTGTCATTTGCAAAGGTAAGAGAGATGGCTGTAGGCAACCTGATTTAGAGTTTTAATATCAGTCAGTGAGGAACAAAGTCCCATTCTTGTTTCCTCAGTTATTCATGTTTTAGTATAGCAACAAACCAACTTTTAATGGAACAGCAAAGCAACCACAACTAATGTCAGTGCCATGGCTCAGAGTCTGCCTGAGATCTTGGCCAAGTGAGAGGTTACTGGAAGTTTGCTAGTGGCCAAAAATGAGCTGGGACTCAGATCCCATAGTAAATCTTCCTGCTTGTCTTAATAAGAAGGAAATTCAGTTTGTGTACTACAAGACTGCACCATGATGTGAACCAGTGCCTGGCAGTCTGGGGAATCACTTCCAAAGCAGTCCCAGTTCTGACTGAACTCTACAGTAGCTGCACCTGGATTCAATCAACAGCTCTTCTGACTCTTTCCAAGAGGTCTCCAAAATGCCTACCAAGGTGCTGGTCTCCTACATGGGCCTGGGAGCTCCAACAACAAAGTCCATTTTGGTGGTTATTACAAACCACCTTTCAGCAAACAAGGCTTTAGTCCTCTCCTGAAAAGGAAGTAAATTACTTTCAAAGATCCCCATAGTTCGTATTTGCTTGTTTATTTATTTGTTTATTTTCAGATTTTCCCAAACTGATTTGCTGAGTTCAGCTCAAAAAGAATGGGTAGAAAGATTTCAGAAAAGTTGAAACTGTTCATCTTCATACTTATAAAATGAAATGTTTTGCTTTCTCATTGCAATGCTTTTTGCTTTCATCTCAAAGTCTGCCAGAATGCAATACTGGAAAAAAATAATAAAAACAAACAAACAAACAAGATTTAAAGTATCTTTAAATTAAACAGAAACATTTCATTTTTGTTGAATGTAACTTTCTGTTAAACTCAATATTACCCCTATTTTTTAGGGTAGGTTAATAGTTTTAATCATAAATTCTAATAAAATAATAGCTTTGCCTCATGTTTGGGGACAAAAATTATACATTCAAAACAAAAGCACAGCAAAGCAATGATCCCTAACCCAGATCAGAAAGAGATAAACATTTTAGTATTTCCATTTAATCTTTCCAGTGCACATTCAGGAGGAGGAGACATGACTATTTTCATTTACAGGCAAATGGTTAAAGTCAGTTAATTCAGTCACTGCCATAGACCTGATACATCTCAAACCTTTTGTGTTCACTCTCCTCTTGTGCCTGTTCTTCCCAAGTTTTGACAATAGATGGCTTCTAATTAAGTCTGGCAGCAGCTAATATATTTTTGTTGAAGCTGTGGAAAGACAATGCATTTTTCATGAAATCAGCTCTGCTTGGAATAATGTCATTTTATTTCCACTGCTTGAAACTTCTGCTCAACCGTGAGCAGCCATCAGGGTTGGAGGGCTGCCCCAGAGAATGACACTGCAAACAGGTAGCAGTCTGGCAGTGCCCTGCTCCACAGTTTGGTCCCCAAAAGAAAGGCAAGTTCTCCAGCTTAGCCTGTAACCCCTGCGGATATTATAGAATCATAGAATCATAGAATATCCCGAATTGGAAAGGACCCATAAGGATCATCAAGTCCAAGTCCTGGCACCGCACAGGTCTGCCCAAAAGTTTAGACCATGTGACTAAGTGCACAGTGCAATCACTTCTTAAATTCAGACAGGCTTGGTGCAGTGACTACTTCACCGGGGAGCCTGTTCCAGTGTGCAACCACCCTTTCAGTGAAGAGCCTCTTCCTGATGTCTAGCCTAAACTTCCCCTGCCTCAGCTTAACACCGTTCCCACGGGTCCTATCACTGGTGATAACGGAGAATAGGTCACCTACCTCTCCACTCCCCCTCGCGAGGAAGTTGTAGACTGCGATGAGGTCCCCCCTCAGCCTCCTCTTCTCCAGGCTGAATAGGCCAAGTGGCCTCAGCCGCTCCTCATATGTCTTCCCCTTTAGGCCCTTCACCATCTTCGTCGCCCTCCTCTGGACACTCTCCAACAGTTTAATGTCCGTTTTGTACTGTGGTGCCCAGAACTGCACACAGTACTCGAGGTGAGGCCGCACCAGCACAGAGTAGAGCAGGACAATCACTTCCCTCGACCGACTAGCAATGCCGTGCTTGATGCATCCCAGGATACGGCTGGCAAAGCTCCAAAGCTCCAAAGGTCCTTAGTAAAAGTCATGGCATGGTCCACTCCAACACTGAGACCCTTGTCAGGAAATAAAATCTTATCTAGCTTTAAGGAACCACTCCATCTGCACCTTCCAGTATCCCTTCCTCCAGCTTATCCATAAATGAGCCTTGGGGAGCAGAGACCTTCTGCACCACCATGCCTGCACTGTTACCTGTTACATAGCAATTACTATGAAAAATGAACCAGATCATAAAAAAATCAAGAATATCTAAGATTAAATTGGTAAAGTACCTAGCACTGAAGAGGGGCCTGTCCTGGTGGAAGGGTTTGACTCAGCGTCTCTCTCATTTGGTGCTGTTGAGAAAGGTCCTTGAGAAATGTCCACACCCTTCACTTGCTTGGTTTGTGGTTCACCCACAAAACCTCTTGCAAGGGGATGATTTTCCCTTTTCCTCAGCCTTGCTCACTACTATCCTGCCTGCCTGTGTCATGCTCCAGAAGACAGAGAAATCACTTCCCTTTAGAGCAGCCAGGACCACTTTGCAAATTCCCTTTCAGAAAAAATGAATCCAGCAGCGAGGGTCCCATCACCATGACTATAGGAATCATGCCCATTTTGGGAGCTGTTGGCAATGGTTAAGAAGGATAAATAGTTTTGTGAAGTGGCAACTTTATTAAGCACCAAGTATTCCACCAGCTCCAGTGACTGAGTGCAATTGCAGAATGAAATTGTAGGAAAAAACATGAAGTTACAGTGCACTGCACTAGATAGTAGTGCCTGCAAAGAAAAAAATCTCAGAGGAGCTCTCTGGGATGCTTCAGCACTGGGCAGCACATCTATGCACTTCCAGGTCACTGCTCCAAATTTAGGGTGAGGTATGCAAGAGAGGTACAATCCCACAGTGGAAGGGGACAGGATTTGGTCTTTTCTGTTCCTGTACTGTTACAGACAAATTTGCCAACATTTAGAAAGCAAGTAGCACTGTGCATCTAGGGAGAAGGCAAAAGAAACTTTCTAACAAAACATCTTCTAACCTTCTAACAAAACATCTTCCCCCCTGCAAAGCAAAGAAAAACCAAGAAATGTCTGTTCCTAGCTGAAAACATGTACTTTTCAGCAGTACACTTCCATGTTCTTCATGCAGCATCACAGTAGCATTAGCTTTGCTGTGTGTATGGGGAAGGAGGGTGTGGCAGAGGTGGGCGGGCACCTTCCCCAAATCACCTCCATGACAATGACAGGATGATCTGCGTACCCCTATCCAGTGGCCACATCCACAGCCATGGCCTTCTGCACAGTGAGAGACCCTTGGGGAACGCCTGTAGCTTTTGGAGAAGTTTTCCATGTTGTGCAGTAACTCTAGAGAGCCCCCAGTCAGGAGGCAAGACCCCACTTTGTGCAGCTGAGCAGAGAACTGAAGCACTATCTCCATGTGTGAAGAGCACATTTCTCATTCATGATCTGGCCTTGCAGGACCCCAGTGGAGGCTGGATGAAACACCTGGCCATGGGTTGTGACTGTGTTGCTGCTGCCTGCAGCATGCTTTTCTCATTCCTGTAGGACAGCAAGATCAGGCCTTGATTTGAACAGCCTCTCCCAGCACTTTGCATTTTGCCAAGGTGCTTGATCCCAACAGACTTAGCAGCATGAAATGCAGAGCTTGGACAAAGCAGGAAGAGGGAGTGTTGCTCGGCTACACGCCTAGGTCTGCAGTGCCTCTGCTTTGGGTCCCCACGGCAGAAATTTGGGATTTTCCAGGTGGAGGAATGGGGGCATAAGCTCCATCTACTCAATACCACCAGTCCTGGGCAGCTCATGTCCCATCGCTGGGTCTGTCCTGAGCCAAAGGTGCTGGGAGAGGGCAAGGGGCCGTTGCCCAGGTCAAGGCTGTGCTGTTGAGGTCTGAAGTCCTTCACATGTGGGCAGTCCAGATGAGTTCCTTCTCCCAGCCTTGCTAGCTGTGTTGCTGGATCATAGAATCATAGAATATCCTGAGTTGGAAGGGACCCATGAGGATCATCAAGTCCAACTCCTGGCACCGCACAGGTCTACCCAAAAGTTTAGACCATGTGACTAAGTTCACAGTCCAATCACTTCTTGCAATTGGCAGTAGCTTGGTGTTTGTTTCTCTCCCTTGACTTTTTATGGCTGTAAAGAGCTATATTTTATAGACCTCAAGAAGTGGGTGTATGCCAAAACTCTTTCATTTTCTGACCTTATCTGTAGGTCCAATAAAAGATATCACCTCTCTCACTGTACTCCACCTTTGTCACAACATTTATGGTCCCACCATGAAAGACTTCTTACTCTACAGCATCAGGCACAAGCACTGCCCCAGTGACTGCTCCACAGAGATGCAATTCTCAGAGACACAAAGGCAATCTTACACAGTGCCTGTCTGGAAGCTAATATAAATTTGCACCCTCTTCAGTGCTCCCTAGCCTGACATGTAACATAAAGCTATCTTGTTGTCAACAGGAACCAGGGTTAGACATTAACTAAACCCCGATCATGAAATCATCTCTGGGACTAGGGATTTGTTGAACCACAGGAAATGAAACAGCTGCTTGTGAGCAGAGGGACTGGAAAACCAGGAGACATGCTGGGATGGCTTGAACTCTCATGGAGCTGCGGCTTTTTGCAGAATCAGATGTTCTGCTCATTTTCTTCTATGCAACATTAATTTCATTCATTTACAAAGGACTATAGTGACTTTTCTCTCTCTCTTTTTTTCTTTTTTATTTCTTTCCTGCTTCAGTTGTAGGCAAACTTTAACATTCTTTGCAAATAAAGAACCTGCGTAAATTTGCACAAATTTAAGGGCTACCAAACAATATATTCTCTCATCATTATTTTTTAATACTTTAAAGTTTCATTTTATGTAAATTCCTGGATTGAAAGTAATTTTGATCCAAAATGGAAATTTTTATTTCAAAAATATCAGAGCAAAAAGTAGTTTCAAACCTCTTTTCCCCAGATTTTTTTTATAAATAGGTAATTCAAAACTGACCTTTTCCCACAAGTAGCTTTAAATCCACAGAGCTGGCATGTGGGGAAAAGACTTTCATCAAAATTCCCAGCCAGCTATTACTCCAGAGCTGGAAGAAGCATTACATCCTTTCTCCAGCTGTTCACTCAGCCCTGCTATAAGAAACTGCACAGCACTGCGTGCCTCATTTCTTACATTAATCCAACAGCATTTCCAATGTGTTGTGGTCCAACATGAGGTCCCACGGCATTACACTAAACATCAGGTGAGTGAACTAGGGCTGAGACCTTGATAAGCAAAAGTATAGGACAAGCCAAGATATGAATCCCGTATTTCATTTCTGCACATGTCAATCTCTGATTTTTTTTTCTCCTTTTTTAGTAGCAAGGCTGCAATTTCAACAGCATCAGGCGCAGGGATTTATTACCAGAAGAACAAAAACTGAGTAGCAAAGAGAATATTAACAGCTGCCTGCTTACAGAGTCCTATCTATCAGAGACCCTAAATTCACAGGTTTCTTCCAAATATATGCCTTTACTTGGATATATAGAGAGTCATAAATAGGGTTAGGGTTAGGGTTGTTGTTAGTTTCGGGAGAATTTGGTGACATAGGTGTTGGGTTAGAGTCATAATTAGGCTTAGGGTTAGGGTTATTAGGATTTGGAGAGAAAGACAGTGCAGAGTCCTGTTGTGTGTGTGGGGGTTGTGTAAAGACTGCCCAAGGAAGTTCAGGTCTACCAAAAGTCTTTTGTTGTGAGCACTTTTTGATGGGACAATTTGGTGACGTAGGTTTTGGGTTAGGGTCATAATTAGGGGGTCTGCAGTTGTAAGTATAACAATCTTAGGCCATCACTGTGAGGATGAAGATCTCAGTGCAGCTATAGAAATGTACCCTGAACATCTGTGCTATACAATCCACAAATGGGCTGTTTTTTATTTTCAATGAGGAAGTCAGCAGTCATTTTGGGAGCTGTGACAGAAGTGTAACAAATATCTACAAAGTACAGGTAGGAAAGGAAGAAATACATGTGCAGTTTCAGATGTTGACTGCTCACTAAACCGACAAAAATGAGCAGATTTCCTGGCATGATAATCATAGAGAAGAAAAAAAAAACCATAACAAAACATATTTTCTGAATTACTTTATTTTCTGAGAATCTGAGAAGAATGAATTCCTTCATGCTGCTTGCATTCCCAATGTTAATCAGCTGGTTGGCAATGTACAATATACAGCCTATATACCTAGAATGACAAGGACATCTTCACTTTTTTTTTTTTATTTTTTTTTATTCTTAATTATGAATTCTGTATCAGAAGTATATACAGATTAAGAAATATATAGGATTAATATTAAGCTTATGAAGTGATTAATTTCCGTATTACCTTAGTAGATATTTAATTCTACATGCATAAGAATTCAGACATATCTGTGACTTCAAGATTTTGAAGAACTGGCTCTATGGCTGGTGAAAGGGAAGTTCAGATTCTTACTGTTATAGAGTTGGTTTTGTGTGTGAATGGATCCTTCCTATTCATGGGAGTGCTTTGATGACTAAACCCAACACATCATAAAACTATTCTGCTCTGATACAAGGATCTTGGTGGAGGAATATACATTTTTATTTAAATCATAATAATGGCATAATATATATATATTTTTCTTTTCAAAATTATATTGGAATATTGGCTATTACTAAAAAAGAGTTGTCCAAACCTTTACAGGACTAGTTATTCATAACTGACTGAAGTTGTATGTGAAAGAACTGTAATTTCCAACAATCGTGCAGTACAAAGAATATTTCAGTCTTGCTGTAACAATAAAATGTCTGTTACACCTACATTGACACAATCTTATGTTTTTCATATCACAGGGTTGGAGATAAATGCCAAGAGATCTATTCAGCTCATTTGGACCAGAACCAGAGTAAGATCTGATATCCAGTAAATACTGTAAAATTATATGGAAGGAGAAAACATCTGTTCCTTTAAGAGTATGTGGTCAAGGGCCTTTTCAATGAAAACAAAATGAATGATGAGAAAAGGAGGAAGCCATAAACACAACTATAGAGAGACACATACCTGGTTAATAAATGACAAGGGCAGGTGCAATACCACTTTCCTGGAGCCTATTTTCTTATCTCTGGTAAGCATCTGAGACACCTTGGCACCAGTGTTTATGTAGCTGCGGGAGAAAAGGCATCAGCAACCACCACACCAACAACCTTTCAAGAAGGTCTTGGGACACAGTCTTGGAATAATTAGTATACAAAGCAAGAGCTGGAGGTGGGGATTAACTCATAAATAGCACAAATCAGAGGTGCACAAATCATGTGCACCCACCACCATCACAGACACAACAACAACTGGAGCAGAGATATCACTGGAACCCAGGGTGGTTATCTGGACCTTTCCTCTACTTCTACCTTTCTAACTCTTTATAACTCTCTCTCTCTCTCTCTCCCCAACAATGTATGTTATGGGCAGTTCAGCCTTTTTAAAAATAACAAGGTTTAAATAGCTCCAGTTAAAAACAAGGTTTAATCAGTTTCTGCCAGAATAGTTTCTGTCATCAATAAAAAATTTTGATAGATCATTTGGTGTTATGTCACCTTAATTTAGCCCAAGGATACTTTGAACATCAGCTACTTCTGAGTGGGTCATCCAGGACTGTCCTCCCTGGGCCCCCACAGCAGTAATGAGAAATAAACCTGGTCAGACACCCTAATTGATATGTGTGCATGGAATGTGGGAATGTTTATTTCAGTAAGATTATCCTCACCAACCACTGGGATGGGAATGGTGTGTGTCCCAAAAAATCAGATACTAGAGTGAGTGTTGGTGTGTGCATGTGAGATGGCTGCAATGTCTAGGGGCTAGTGATACTGAATCAGAAGGACATATAGTTCTCTCCATAATAGAATAATAGAGCCAAAACCAAAATGTTTTATGAAACAGATAGGCCAAACATTTACTATGTTTAGTTAGATAGAAGGAAGTTTAGAAACCTTGTATCTCTAGTGTTACCTTACTCACTAATTAGTCATCTTTACCTGTAAGACCACACAGAATTGTATCCCAGGGCAGGAGGCAACAAAACCTAGGCCTGGAGGATAAGTATGAAAAAGAATAGGTTAGGAACTCATTTTATGCCCATGTCCTTGGATGTGTAAATGACTTAGCTTAGTATTTATGCCTAAGTTGAAACAACAAGATAAGAAAGAACATGGTGGTCTGAGCATACGCAAGAAGTGGATTCAAGCAGTGAACATAGTGAGGAAGACTATCAACAACAACCATAGACATCTGGAAGACCACCATTAGAAACAATTGCACATGCATCAGGGACATTTACATATTTTAATTAGTTATGGGAAACATTGTGAATATGTTGAATACTTCTCGGAAATCTAATGACTATGTATGTCTTGAATGTATGTAACTCCTGTAGCTTGAACAATTCAGCAAAAAAGGGGTCAAAGGGCAAAAAGACGGTAGAGAGGGTCAGAGAAGGTCAGAGAAGGTCAAAGAAGGTCAAAGAAGGTCAAAAGTCAGAAAGAGGGCCAGAGAAGGTGAAAGAATGTGAAAGATGGTGAAAGAAGGTTGAACAAGGTCAAAGAACGTAGAAGAAGTTCAAAGAAGATCAAAGAAGGTCAAAGAAGGTCAAAGAAGGTTACAGAAAATCAATAATGTCAAAGAAGGTCAAAGAAGGCAGAAGAAGTTTGAAGACGGTCAAAGAAGGCCAAAGAAGGTCGAAGAAGCTCAAAGAAGAAGCTAAAAGAAGGTCGAAGAAGCTCAAAGAAGAAACTCAAAGTCGAAAAAGCTCAAAGAAGATCTAAGAAGGTGAAAGAAGGTTGAAGAAGGTCGAAGAAGGTCAAAGAAGTTCAAAGAAGGTCAAAGATGGTCAAAGAAGGTCAAAGAAAATCAATAATGTCAAAGAAGTTCAAAGAAGGTCAAAGAAGTTCGAAGAAGGTCAAAAGACGACTGTGTAGTCAGAGAGGGTCAGAGAAGGTGAGGAGGCTGAAAATCTGGGAAAAGAATATCTGAGAAGTTTGGGAATAAAAACAAGTTCAGGGTAGGTCAAATGGTGGAGGGAGGGTCAGAGAGGGTTAGAGAGGGTCAGAGAGGGTCAAAAAGCAAAAAGAAGGTGAAGAGAGTCAGAGAAGGTGAAAGAAGGTGAAAGAAAGTCAAAAGGCAGAAAGAAGGTGAAAGAAGGTCAACAGGCGAATATGTAGTCAGAGATGGTCGGAGAAGGCGAGGTGGCTGAAAGTCTGGGAAAAGAATATCTGAGAAGTTCAGGAATGAAAGCAAGTTCAGGGTAGGTCAAATGGTGGAGGGAGGGTCGGAGAGGGTTAGAGAGGGTCAAAACACGAAAAGAAGGTAAAAGGGGTCAGAGAAAGTGAAAGGAGGTCAAAAAGGTAAAGGCAGAAAGAAGTTAGAGAGGGTCAGAGAAGGTGAAAGAAGTTCAAAGAACAAAAACACGAAAAGAAGGTAAAGAGGGTTAGAGAAGGTGGAAAGAAGGTCAAAAAGAGGTCACAAGTCAGAAGGAAGTTGAAAGAAGGCCAAAAGGCGTAAAGAGGGTCAGAGAAGGTGAAAGAAGTTCAAAAGGCAGAAAGAGGGTCAGAGAAGGTGAAAGAAGGTGAAAGAAGTTCAAAGAAGGTCAAAGAAGTTCAAAGAAGTTCGAAGAAGTTCAAAGAAGGTTCGAGGAAGGTCGAAGAAGGTCGAAGAAGGTCAAAGAAGGTCAAAGAAGTTCGAAGAAGGTCGAAGAAGTTCAAAAACGGGCAAAGAAGTTCAAAGAATCTGATAGAAGTTTTAAGAAGTTCGAAGAATGTCAAAGAAGGCCGAAAAAGTTTAAAGAAAGTCAAAGATGGTTATAGAACATCGAGGAAGGTCGAAGATGAAATAAGGCCCCTGATCCGAGCCCCTGACCCTGGAGCTGACCCTGAGCCCCCAACCCCCAGAATGGACCCCAGATTCAGAGCCCTGACCACAAGCCCTGACCCCGATCCCTGACTCCGAGCTCCTGACCCCAGAGCTGACCCTGACCCCGGAGCTGACACTGACCCCCAAACCCCAGACCCGAACCCAACCCCCGATCCCCAGAACAAAGCCCCGACCATGGAGCTAACCCCACAGCTAACCCCAGACCTGAACTGCAGACCTAAACCCCAGAGCTGAAACCCTGAGCTAACCCCAAACCCTGACCCTGAGTCCTGGACCACATAACCTGGACCTTGAGCCTCAGACCCCGAACCCTGACCCTAAGCCCCGACCTGAGCCCTGACGCTGAGCCCCAACCCCAGAGCTAACTCCGGATATGAACTCTGGACCTGAACTCCAGAACCCGAGCCCCAGATCCCAGAGCTTATCCCGAGACCCCCAACCCCAGAGCTGACCCTGACACCCAACCACCAGAACAGATCCCAACCCCAAACCTCCAGAACAGACCCCGGACCTGGAGAGAACACAGAGCCTTGACTACGAGCCCCAGCCCCGGACCCTCGACCCCGGGCCCTCTTCCCCAGACATTTAACCCCAGGCCCTCAACCCTAGAGACCCCACCCCCCAGCTGACCCCCAGCCCTGATGCCAGAGCTGACCCTGAGACCCTGACCCTGGATCAGACCCTGAGCCCCCAAGCCCCAGACCCAACCCCGGACCTGGAGTACCGATCCCGAGCCCTGATCCTGCGTCCCTGACCCCGAGCCGCTGACCTCAGCGCTGACCCCAGACCCGGAGCTGACCCCGAGCCCTGACGCCATAGCTGACCCCGAGACCCTGACCCTGGGTCTGACCCTGAACCCCCAACCCCTGGACCCAACCCCAGACCTGAAGTACCGATCCAGAGCCCTGACCCCGAGTCCCCAACCCTGAGCCACTGACCCCAGAGCTGACCCCGAACCCAGAGCTGACCCCAAGCCCCAACCCTGACGCAAACCCAAGCCCCAGCCCCAAGCCCAAGCCCCAAGACCCAGCCCTGGACCCTCGACCCCGCGCCCTCAATCCCGAAGCCCCAATCCCAGAGCTGACCTCGAGCCTTGGACCAGGAGCTGACCCTGAGCCCCGGACTGACCCGGAGGTGACCCCGAGCCCTGACCCCTGTGCTGTCCCTGACCCCCAAAATGGACCCTGGACCTGGACCCAGAGCTCACCCCAAGCCCCAAACCTGGACCCTCGACCCCGGAGCCCCCACCCTGGAGCTAACCCTGAGCCCCAGCTGCGAGCCCCAACCCTGAACCCCAGCCACGGACCCTTGACCCTGGACACTCGAACCCAGACACTCGACCCCGGAGCCCCCACCCCAGAGCTGACCCCAAGACCCCAACCCCCGGAATGGACACTGGACCCGGAGCCCCAACCCTGAATCCCAATCCCAAGCCTTGACCCGAGCCCTGACCCCGAATCCCCGACCCTGAGCAGCTGACCTTGGAGCTGACCCTGACCCCAGAGCTGACCCCGACCCCTGACCCCCAGAACGGATCCCGACCCCTGGAACAGACCCAGGGCCTGCAGCTAACCCTGAGGCCCAACCCCAGACCCTTGAACCCAGACCCTGGACCCTGGACTCTGGACCCTGAGCCCCATCCTTGAATCTCAGCCTCGAGCCCCAGCCCCGAGCCCCAGACACGGACCTGACCTCGAGCCCCAGACCTGAACCCAGACCAAACCCTGAGGTGCAGACGCGGACCAGACCCCACGTCCCAGACCCAGACCCAGCTCTGAGCCCTGGACCCAGACCCAGACCCGGGCCCAACCCCTGGATTCAGACCACAGCCCTACCCCCGGTCCTGGACCTCAGCCTGAGCCTCAGACCTGGACCCGACCCCAAGTCCCGGACTCGGACTCGACCCCGAGCACAGGACCTGGACCTGGGCCCAAGCCCTGGACCCTTGACCCTGGACCCTCGGCCCCAGAGTTTGCCCCAAGCCCCAACCCCAAGCTCCTACCCTGGAGCTGACCCCGAGCCCCTGACTCCGGAGATCACCCCGGACCCAGAACTGACCCCGAGCCCCAAACGTGAGCTCCAACCCTGAGCTCTAAACCCAAGCCCCAACCCTGAGCCTTAACACCGAGCCCCAAACCTGGACCCTCAATCCTGGACCTTCGAACCTGGAGCCCCCAACCTGGACCCGACCAAGGAACCCCCACCCAGGACCTGACCCCAAGACATGGACCTGGACCTGACCCAACCCCGAGACCCAGCCCTGAGACCCCAGACCCTTAACCCCAGACCCAGGACCCTGACCCAGACCCAACCCTGAGATGCGGACCCAGACCCAGATTCGAACCTGAGCCCCGGACCTGGACCCAGACCCGACCCTGAGATGCAGACCTGGACCAGACCCCGAGCCCCAGCCCTGAGCCCCAGCCCTGAGCCCCAGCCCCAGACACTCAACTGTGGAGCCCCCACCCCGAAGCTGACCCCGGACCTGGAGCTAACCCCGAGCTCCAACCCCGAGACCCAAAAATTAGCCCCAACACTGAGCCTCAACTCCAAGCCCCAACCACAGACCCTCGACCCCAGACCTTCAAACCCAGATCACCCAACCTGGATCTGACCACGGAGCGCCACCCTGGACCTGACCCCGAGCTCCAGACCCGGACCTGACCCAAAGACCCGGACCCAGAGCTGACCCCAGGTCCTGACCCTGGAGCTGACCCCAAGCCCCAAAACTGACCTTGGCCGGGACCTGGAGCTAACTCTGTGCCCCAAACCCGAGCCCCAACCCTGACCCATACCTGAGCCCCAGCCCCGGACCCTCAACCCTGGAGACCCCACCCTGGAGATGACCCCAAGCCCTGGACCTGGAACTGACCCCAAGCCCCAACTCTGGAGCTGACCCCAAATCCCAAAACAGACCTTGGGCCCAGACCTGGACCTGACCCTGAGCCCCAGCCCCAAGCCCCAACCCCAGAACCTTGACCCCGGAGACCGCACCCCAGAGCTGATCCTGAGCCCCTGACACCCAGAATGGACCCTGGACCCAGAGCCATGACCCCAAATCCCAACCCTGAGCCTTGGCCCCGAGCCCCAACGCTGAGTCCCTGGCCCAAGCTGCCGACCCTGGAGCTGACCCTGTCCCTGGAGCTGACCCTGACCCCTGACCTCGAAACAGACCCCAATCCCTGACCCCTGGAACAGACCCCAGACCTGCAGTTAATTATGAGACACAAACCCAGACCCTCGTACCGGACACTTGGCCCTGGAGCCCAGGCCCCATCCCCAAATCCCAGCCTTGAGCCCCAGTGCCAGACCCAACCTCGAGCCCAGGACCCAAACCCAGACCCAACCCAAAGCCCTAGACCCAGACCCGAACCTGAGCCCCGGACCCGGACATGGACTCAACCCTGAGACGTGGACCCAGACCAGACCCTGAGCCCCAGACCCAGACCTGACCCGGAGCCCCGGACCTGGACCCGGACCCGGGACCAACTCCCAGATCCAGACCTCAGGCCGAGCTCCAGAATCAAACCCGACCCCGAGTCGCGGACCCAGAATCGACCACAAGCACAGGATCTGGACCTGGACCCTTGACCCTGGACCCTCGACCCCAGAGTTCACTCCAAGACCCAACACCAAGCCCCAACCCCAGAGCTGACCACCAAGACCCTGACCCCGGAGCTGACCCCAGACCCGGAGCTCACCCAGAGCCCCAACCCCAAGCTCCAACCCTGAGCTCTAAACCCGAGCCCCAAACCTGAGCCTCAACTCCGAGCACCAATCCCAGACCCTTGACCCTGGACCTTTGTATCCGGAGCCCACAACCCAGACCTGACCCCAGAGCCCCACCCAGCACCCGTCTCTGAGACCTGGACCCGGACCTGACCCAAAGACCTGGACACAGAGCTGACACAGACTGCCAAACCCGAGCCCCAACCCTGAGCCCCAACCCTGAGCCCCTGCCCCGAGACACAGCCCCGAGCCCCAACCCCGAAACCCAGCCACGGACCCTTGACCCTGGAGCCCCCACCCAGAACTGACCCCAAGCCCCCGATCCGGAGCTGACCCCAACCCGTGGAACAGACCCTTAATCCACAGCTAACCCCAAGGCCCAACCCCATACCCTTGAACCCGGACCCTCAACCCGGACCCTCAACCCTGAGCCCCATCTCTGAATCCCAGCCTCAAGCCCCAGTCCCAAGGCCTGGACAGAGACCTGACATTGAGCCCCGGACCTGGACCCGGACCTGAGCCTGAGCCACGGACCCAGACCTGGACCTGAGCCTGAGCCTTGGAACCAAGCCATCAACCTGGACCTGGACCCAGACCTGAGCCTGAGCCACGGACCTGGACCCAAGCCCGAGCCATTGACCTGGACAAAGACCCACACCCGGACCTGAGCTCGAGCCCCTAAACCGGACACGAGTCTGAGCCCCAGACCCAGACTCAGACCCAACCCTGAGCCCTGGACCCGGACCTGACCTCAAGCCCCAAACCTGAGCCCCAACCCCGAGCCCCAGCCCTGGACTTTCAAGCCCGGACCCTCAAACCCGGACCCTCAACCCCAGACCCTTGACCCTGAGCCCCAAACCCGGACCTGACCCTGAGTCCTGGACCTGGATCCGATCCCAAGCCTTGGACTCGGAACCTGGCCTGAGCCCCGGACCTGGACCTGGACTCGAGCCCCAGGCCCTCAACCCCGGATCCTGACCCTGGACCCTTGAACACAGAGATCACCCCAAGCCTCGATGCTGAGCCCATGTTCCCGAGCCATGAGCCTGAGCCCCCGACCCCAGAGCTGGCCCAGGACCCTTGACCCCGGAGCCTCCACTCTGGAGCTAACCCTGAGCCCCAGACCCAAGCCCCTGACCTCAGAGCTGACCCTGAGCCCCAGACTGACCCAGAGGTGACCCCAAGACCTGACACCAAGGTTGACCCTGACCCCCGAAACAGACCCCGGAACTGGACCCAGAGCTAACCTTGAGCCCGAACCCCAAGCCCCAACCCCAGACCCTCAACCCCAGAGCCCCCACCACAGAGCTGGCACAGCCAGTAACCCCCAGCACAGACCCCAGACCCGGAGCTTACCCCGAGCCCCAACCCCAAGTCCCAGCCCAGGACCCTCGATCCCAGACCCTCAACCCCAGACACTTGACCCTGGACCCTTGACCCCGTAGCCACCACCCCGGACCTGAGTCCAAGGCCCCAACCCCCAGAACAGACCCCGAACCCAGAGCCCCAACCCCGAGACCCAACCCTGAGCCTTGATCCCAAGCCCTGACCCTGAGTCCCTGACCCTGAGCTGCCGACTCTGGAGCTTACCCCAACCCCAGAGCTGACCCTGACCCCTGACCCCTGGAACAGACCCCAACCCCCGACCCGTGGAACAGACCTGGGACCCGCAGCTAACCACAAGACCCAACCCCAGACCCTCAAACCTGGACCCTGGACTCTGGACCCCGATCACAATCCCTGAATCCCAGCCTTGAGGTTCAGCCTCGAGACCCAGCCCCAGACCTGAACTCGAGCCCTGGACCCGGACCTGAGCCCGAGTCCTGGACCTGGACCTGAGCCCAACTCACGGACCCGGACCTGGACCAGAGACTGAGGCCCAGACTTGGACCCGAGCCTGAGCTCTGGACCCGGAACTGAGCCCGAGCCCTGGACCTGGACCCGAGTCTGAGCCATGGACAGGGACCCGGACCTAGACATGGACCTGAGCCCAAGTCTGAGCCCTGAAACTGGATATGAACCCAGTTGTGGACCCAGACCCAGACCCAACCCTGAGCTCTGAACCAGACCCAGGCCGAACCCCCACACCCGGACCCGACCTCAAGCCCCAACTCTGATGCCCAGCCCTGAGCCCCAGCCCCAGACTTTCAAGCCTGGACCTTCGAGCCTGGAGCCTTGACCCCAGAGCCCCAGACCCGACCAGAGCCCCAAAACCTGTCCCCCGGTACCAGACCCAGACCCGAACCCAAGGCCCAACCCTGAGCCCCAGCCCCAAGCTCTCACCCTGGACCCTCGACCCTGGAGCCCCTGACCCCGGAGCCACCAACCTGGACCCAACCCCATAGCCCACGACCCGGACCTGACCCTGGAGCCCCAGACCCAGATCCAACCCTGAGCCCAGCCCCAGACCTGTGCCCGGCCCCAGGACCCTTGACCCTGGAGTTCACCCCGAGCCCCAACCCCGAGCCCCGAACTCAAGCCCCAGCCCCAAGCCCCCAACCCCAGAGCTGAACCTGGACTGTCAATCCTGGAGTCCCCTCTCCAGAGCTAACCCCGAGCCCCAACCCTGAACCTCAAATCCAAGCTCTAACCCCGGAAACTTGAACCCGGACCTTCAAACCCTGAGCCCCCAGCCTGGACCCGACCCTGGAGCCCCCAGCCTGGACCCGACCCTGGAGCACCCACCCTGGACCAGACTCCAAACCCCAGAACCAGGCCTGACCCAAACACCCAGACACAGAGCTGACCCCAAGCCCTCGACCTGGAGCTGACCCTCAGCACCCACCCCAACTCCAACCCTGAGCCTGAGCCATGAGCTGCAGCCACGAGCCCCAGCCTCAGACCCTCGACCCTGGATCCCCCATGCTGGAGATGACCCTGAGCCCTGGATCCAGAGCTGACCCCAAGACCTGGACTGACACGGAGGTGACTCCAACCCCTGAAACAGACCGCAGACCAGGACCCGGAGCTGACCCTGAGCCCCAACCCCAAGCCCAAACCCTGGACCCTCGACCCCAGAACACCCACCCCAGAGCTGACCCTGAGCCCCAACCCCAGAGTTTACCCCAACCCCCTAAACAGACCTCGGACCTGTACCCGGAGCTAACTCTGAGCCCCAACCCAGAGCCCCATCCCCAGACCCTTGATCCCGTAGCCCCCACCCCGGAGCTGACCCTGAGCCCACAACCCTGGAAAAGATCCCACACCTGGAGCTAAGCCCGACCACAAACCACGAGCCCCAACCCCAAGCTGCAGCCCCAGACCCTCGACCCCAGACCCTTGACCCTGTGCCCAGAACCCAGAGATGACCCTGACCCCCGGAACTGAGCCCCGACCCCAAGTCCCCGACCCCAAGCCCCCAAACCCTGAGCTGACCCAGGACCTTTGACTCCAGAGCTGACCACAGAACAGACCCTGAGTCCCCACCCCGGAGCTAATCCCGAGTCCTGGACCTGAGCCCCGGACTTTGGAGCTGACCTGGACACTGGAGCTGACCCTGACAAAACAACCCCTTTTACAGACCCCCAGAACAGACCCCGGACTGGATCCAAACCTGAGCACCAAACCTGAGCCCCAACCCCAGACCCTTGACCACTAACCCTTGACCCCAGACCCTCGATCCCAGGCCCTTGACCCCAGACCCTTGACCCCAGACCCTTGACCCCAGAGCCCCAACCCTGAAGCTAAACCCAAACCCCAGACCCGAGCCCCAGACCCTGGAGCTGACCCCGAGCCCCACCCCGGAGGTCACCCCAAGCCCTGACCCCAGAGCTGACCCCAAACTCCCAACCCCGGAGCTGACCCCAAGCCCCTAATCCCTGGAACGGACCCTAGACCTGGAGCCCCGACCCCAGAACCAAATCCTAAGCCTTGACCCTGAGCACCAAACCAAAACCCCGACCCCAATTTGCTGACCCCAGAGCTGACCTTGACCCCAGAGCTGACCCTGACCCATGACCCCCAGAACAAAACCGGGCCCGGAGGTAAACCCGAGCCCCAACCCTGGACCCTTGACCACAGACCCTCAACCTCTGACCATAGACCCGAGCCCCAACGCTGAGCCTGAACCCCAGACCCTCGAGCCCCAAACCAAGCCCCAGCCCTGGACCCGACCCCGAGTTGTGTGCCAGAGCCCTGGACCCCAGAGCTGACCCTGAATCCCAACCAAGGAGCTGACCCCTAGCCCCGAACACCCAGAAGGGACCTTGGACCTGGAGCCCCGACTCCAAGCCCTGACACTGAGCCCCTGAACTTGGAGCTGACCCAAATTCTGGAGCTGACCCTGAGACCCTGAACCCAGAGCTGACCCTGGAGCTGGAGCTAACCCTGAGCCCCAACCCCGAGCCCCAAACCTGAGTCCCAACCCTGAGCTGCAAATATGAGCCAAAACCCCCAAGCCCCAACCCCAGACACTCAAACCCAGACCCTTGACCCCAGACCTTCGACCCCAGAGCCCCTGACCCAGACCCGACCCCGGAGCCCCTGACCCCAGCCCCCAGACCTGGACCTGACCCCAAGGCCCAACCCAAAGCCCCAAACCTGAACCCCCACCCTGGACCCTTGATCACAGAGCCCCGACCCTGATTCCTCAACCCTGGACCCTTGAACCTGGAGCCATTGTCCCGAACCCAACCCCGGAGCCCACAACCTGGACCCGACCCTAGAGTCCCAGACCCGGATCTGCCCCTGACCCCAGACCCAGACCTGTGCCTGAGCCCAGGACCCTCTAGCCTGGAGTTCACCCCAAGTCCCAACTCCGAGCCCCAACCTTGAGCCCCAACCCCAAGCCCCTGACCCCAGAGCTGACCCCAGACTGTGGAACCCAGATTCCCCAATCCAAAGTTAACCCTGAGCACTGGACCTAAGCCCCAGACCCTGGAGATGACCCTGAGCCCCGACCCTGGTGCTGACTCTGCGCCCCTGACCCCTGAGCTCACACCAGACCTGGAGCAAACCCCGAGACCCAACCCCAAGCTCGATCCCCGAGACCCAAACCCAAGCCCCAGCCCTGAGCCTCAACTCCAGGCCCTTACCCTGGACACTCAAACCTGGACCTTCGATCCCTGAGCCCCCAACCCAGACCCGACCCTGGAGCACCCACCCCGGACCTGACCCCAAGCCCCGGACCCGGACCTGACCCAAAGACCCAGACCTGGGGCTGACCCCAAATGCCAACACCGAGCCCCAGACCCAGGCCCCAGGCCTGAGTCAAGGCTCTGATCCACAGCCCCGGACCCTTGACCCTAGAGCCCACACCTGGAGCTGACCCTGAGCCCCAACCCCAGAGGTGACCCTGAGCCCTGACCCAGGAGGTGACCTTGAGCCCTGACCCCGGAGCTGACCCCGACCCAGAGCTGACCTTGACAAAATGACGCCTGGAACAGACCCCAGACCTGAGCTAGCCCCAAGCCCAAATGCCAAGCACCAGCCCCAGACCCTTGACCTCGTGCCCCAGACCCGGAGCTGACCCTGAACCCACACCCTGGAGCTAATCCAGAGCCCCGGACCCAAGTCCCAGACCCTGAAGCTGACCCTGAACCCTGACCCCAGAAATGACCCCGAGCGCCACCCCAGAGCTGACCCCAAGCCCCAACCCCAGAGCTGACCCCAAGCCTTCAACTGTGAAGATGATCCTGAGTCCCTGACCCTGGAGCTAACGTTGAGACCCTGAACCTGGAGCTGACCCCGAGCCCCAACCCAGGAGGTGACCTTGAGCCCCAACCTTGGAGCTGACCCTGATCCTGGAGCTGACCCCAACAAAATGACCCCTGGAACAGGCCCCAGACTGTAGTTAACCCCAAGCCCGAGCCCTGAGCCCCAGCCCCAGACCTGACCTCGAGGTCCAGACCCGGACCCAAACCAAACCCTGAGACATGGACCCAGACTAGACCCCGAACCCCAGACCTAGACCCTACTCCAAGCCCCAGACCTAGACCCAGACCTGGGCCCGACTCCTGGATCCAGACCTCGGCCCGAGCCCTGGACCCGGACCCAACCCCAAGCACAGGACCTGGACCTGGGCTTAAGCCCCGGACCCTCGACCCTGGACCCTCGACAGCAGAGTTCACCCTGAGCCCCAACCCCAAGCCCCAGCCCCGGAGCTGACCTTGAGCCCCTGACCCAGAAGCTCATCCCAGACCCGGAGATAACCCTGAGCCCCAACCCTGAGCTCTAAACCCAAGCCCCAAACCTGAGCTCCAAACCCAATCTCTAAACCCTAGCCACAAACCTGAGCCTCATCTCCAAGCCCCAGACCTGGACCCTCAACCCTGGACCTTTGAACCTGGAGCCCACAACCCAGGCACAACCAAGAAGCCCCCACCAAGGACTCAACGATGAGCCCCGGACCCAGACCTGACCCCAAGCCCCTGACCCGGAGCTTACCCAGAGAGCCAATCCTGTGCCTCAAACCTGAGCACCAGCACTGAGCCCCAGCCCTGAGCCACAGTGCCAGAACCTGGACCTGACCCTGCCAAGCCCCTGGACACCGTGGTGGACCCTGTGGTGGACCCCAGGCACCAACTCCTGCTGAGGCCCCAGACCCCATGGCAGACCCCAGCACGGACTCCTGCTGATCTCCTGGATACCGCGGTGGACCCTGGGTGATGACTCCAGTTGAGGCCCCAGACCCTGCAGTGGACCCCAGATACCAACTCCCGCCAAGGTCCTGGAACCCGCAGAGGACCCCGGGCTTTCAATCCCACCGACCACCCGGACTCTGTGGCAGATCCCGTGCACTGACTACCGCCGTGCACCCGGGCTTCCCGGCGGTCCCCAGGCGCTGACTCCTGCCCAATCCCCGGGCCCTGCGGCAGACCCCAGGCGGCCATTCACACTGGGCTCCCGGACCCTGCGGCAGACCCTGGGTGGCGACTCCTACCGGGCCGCCGGGCCCTGCGGCGGACCCCAGGCGGCGACTCCCGCCGAGCCCCCAGGCCTCGAGGCAGACCCCGGGCTGCAACTCCTGCTGGGCCCTTGGGCCCCGCTGCTGACCATGGGCAGCGACTCCCGCCGGTCCCCCGGGCCCCACGGCGGCCCCTGGGTGGCAACTCCCGCTGAGTCCCAGGAGCCCGCAGCGGACCCTCGGAACCGACTCCTACCACACCTCTGGGCTCCATGACGGTCCCTGGGTGGCAACTCCCACTGGGGCCCGAGGCCCCGTGGCTGTCCCTGGGTGCCGACTCCCACAGGCCCCCCGGGCTCTGCAGCAGACCCCGGCGGCGACTTATGCCAGGCCCCCGGGCCCCATGGCGGAGCCCGGGCAGTGACTCCCACCGGGCCACTGGGCTGTGCACCGGACCCTGGGGGGAGAGTCTTGCTTGGCCCCCAGGACCCGTGGCAGACCCCAGGCGCTGACTCCCGCCGGGATCCCGGGCCCCGTGGCAGACCCCAGCCTCTGACTCCCGCCAGGCCTCCAGGCCCCACAGCCAACCCCGTGCGCAGACTGCCGCCGGGCCCCTGATCCCCTCGGCGCACCCAGGGTGCCGACTCCCGCTGTTCCCCCAACCCTGTGGCGTACTCCGGGTGGCGACTCCTGCCAGGCCCCCAGACCCCGTGGCGGACCCTGGCGCCGAATCCCGCCGGGCCCCTGGGCCCTGCAGCAGACCCCGGGCGCTGACTCCTGCCGAGCCACCAGGCCACGTGGCAGATCCCGGGCAGCAACTCCCACCGGGCCACTGGGCTCTGTGGTGGACCACAGGTGGCATCTCCCTCTGGGCCCCCAGGCCCTGCGGCGGACCCCAGGCGGCAACTCTTGCCGGACCCCCGGAAGGCCCTGCAGCGGACCCCGGGCGGCATCTCCTGGTGGACTCTGGGCCCCGCGGCATCCCCCGGGTGGCGACTCCCACCGGGCCCCTGTACCCTGCTGCGGACCCCGGGCGGCGACTCCCGCCGGGACTCCGGGGCCCGAGGTGGACCCCGGGAGGTGACTCCCGCTGGGTCTCCGGGGCCCGAGGTGGACCCCTGGAGGTGACTCCCACCGGGACTCTGAACCCCGTGGCAGACACTGGGCAACGACTCCCGCCAGGCCCCCTGCCCTGCAGCAGACCCAAGGCAATGACTGCCTCTGGGCCACCGTGCCCCATGACAGACCCTGGGTGGCAACTCCCACCAGGCCCCTGGGTCCCATGGCGAACCCCAGGCTGCAACTCCCGCCTTGGCCCCAGGCTTCATGGCGGACCCCGGGCGCCAACTCCTGCTGAGCCCCCAGGCCCTGCGGTGGACCCTGGGTGCTGACTCTGCCGGGTCCCCGGGCCCTGCAGCAGACCCCGGGCGGTGACTCCTGCCGGGCTACCGGGCCCCTTGGCAGACCCCAGGCGCCGACTCCCGCTGGGCCCCCAGACCCCATGGCAGACCCCGGGCAGAGACTCCCACCAGGCCCCCGGGCCCCATGGTAGACCCTGACCAGTGACTCCCACGGGGACCCCAGGCCCTGTGGCAGACCCCAGCCGGCGACTCCCACCGGGACCCAGTGCCCTGCGGTGGACCACAGGCGGCAAATCCTGCCGGGACACCAAGCCGCGCGGTGGACCCTGGGCGATGCTTCCTGCCGGGGCCCCAGGCCCCGCGGCGAACCCCGGGCGCCGACTCCTGTCGGGTCCCCGGAGCCCGCGGCGGACCCCAGGCAGCGACCTCCGGTGGGCCCCCGGGCCCTGCGGCGGACACGTGGCCGAATACCACCGGGCTGCCAGAGCCTGTGGCGGACCCTGGGCACTGAATCCCAACAGGCACCCGAAGCCCTCCACAGACCCAGGCGCTGACTCCCGCCGAACCCCCAGGACCTGCGGCGGACCCCATGCGGCTCCCTGGGGGTCGCAAGGCGGGGTCCAGCGGGGTGCCATTGGGACCTGCTGGGGGTTGCCAGGTGGGGTCTGCCGCAGCACCCCTGGGGCCCACCGGGGGTCACCGAGTGGGGTTTGCCGCGGTGCCAGGGGGCCCACAGGAGGTTGCCGGGCAGGGTCCACTGGGGCTCCCAAGGGCCCACTGGGGGTCACCTGGGCGGGGTCTGCTGGGGCACCCGGGGGCCTGCCAGGGGTCACCGTGCGGGGTCTACCAGGGCTCCCAAGGGCCCGCCTGGGGTCGCTGGGTGGGGTCCGCTAGGGTGCCCGGGCACCCGCCAGGGGTCGCTGGGGGGGTTTCGCTGGGGTGCCCGGGGGCACGCTGGGAGTTGCCGATGTGTGTCCGCCGGGGTGCCCGGGGGCCCACCTGGTGTTGCCACTTGGGGTAGGCTGGGGTGCCTGGGGGCCTGCTGGGGGTAACCAGGGGGGATCCCCCGGTGCGCCAGGGGGCTGCCGGGGGTCGCTGGGCGGAGTCCCACGAGGTGCCTGGGGGCCCTCCGGGGGTCACCGGGAGGGTTCTGCTGGGGCGCCCGATGGCCCCTCGGGGGTCAACAGTGGGGGTCGTCTGGGGTACCTGGGGGCCCGCCAGTTTTCACCGGGGTGTGTCCACTGGGGCGCCTGTGGATCAGCCAGGGGTCACCAGTGGGGGTCCTCCAGGGTGCCCGGTGGTCTGCAGGGGTTGCTGGGTAGCCTCCGCCAGGGTGCCCCGGGGACCACCGGGGGTCGCTGAGGTGGGTCCGCCAATGCAACCAAGGGCCCACTGGGTGACAACGGACACAGTCCGTTGGGGAGCCCGAGGGCACACAAGATCGCCAGGGGTGGTACGCCGTGGCACCTGGAGGCCCGCTGGGGGTCACCGGGAGGGGTCTGCCAGGGCACCAGGGGGCCGGGTGAGGCCCCTGGGATGCCCAGGGGCCTGCCAAGGGTCACAGGGGTGGGTCCTCCGGTGTACCCAGGATCCTGCTGGGGGTCACCGGGGTGGGTCCTCCGGGACACCCGGGGGCCCGATGGGGGTCACCTGGGTGGGTCCTCGGGGGTGCCCGGGATCCTGCTGGGACTAACGGGGGTGGGTCCTCCGGGTTGCCCGGGTTCCCTTCGGGAGTCACCGGCGTAGGTCCTCGGGGGTGCCCGGGGGTCCCGCTCGGAGCCACTGGTGTGGGTCATCCGGGGTGCCCGGGGTCCCGCTGGGAGTCAGCGGTGTAGTCCACGGCATTGCCCGTGGACCTGCCGGGAGTCACTGGTGTGGGTCCTCGGGGGTGCCCGTGGACCCGCTGGGAGTCACCGGGGTGGGACCTTCCGGTGCCCGGGGACCCGCCGGGAGTCACCAGGATGGGTCCTCGGGGGTGCCCAGAGTCCTGCTGGGAGTCAGCAGGGTACTCTTCGAGGGTGCCCGTGGACCCGCTGGGAGTCTGCGAGGTAGTCCTAGGGGGGGGCCTAGGGGTCCCGCTGTGAGTCAGTGGGGTACTCCTTGGTGGTGCCCGTGGACCCGATGGGAGTCACCGGGGTGAGTCCTTCGGAGTGCCTGTGGACCCGCTGGTAGTCACCGGGGTGGGTCCTCGGGGGCGCCTGGGGGCTTGCAGGGGGTCACCGGGGTGGGTCCTCGGGGGCGTCCTGGGGCTCGCCAGGGGTCACCGGGCTGGGTCCTCGGGGGCGTCCTGGGCCTCGCCGGGGGTCACCGGGGTGGGTCCTCGGGGGCGCCTGGGGGCCAGCGGGGGGTCACCGGGGTGGGTCCTCAGGGGCACCCGGGGGCCCGCCGGGGGTCACTGGGGTGGATCCTCTGGGGCACCTGTGAGCCCTCCGAGGGTCACCGGGATGGGTCCTCGGGGGCGCCCGGGGGCTCGCAGGTTAGCCACCGGGGTGGGTCCTCGAGCGCGCCCCGGGGTGGGTCTTCAGCGCGCCCGGGGCTTCA